>NW_022475999.1:0-636015 GCF_009193645.1 Aspergillus pseudonomiae
AAAAAAAAAAAAAAAAAAAAAAAAAAAAAGAGACAGAGAGGAAAAGCAGGGCAAAGCGCAACTTGCTTTTGGTTCGCCAAATTTCCATCAGTTACCTAGCCCCTATGCCATACATACCGACCCCGTAACTTCCACCTCTTTCGGGCAGAGGAGTTGATATTTTCGACACATGATCCTACGATCCAGCGTTAGTCAAGGCAAAACATTCTAGGATCACAGACTATACCTTCTTCCGTTTCTTCTTGCTAATTCCTTCGCTATTGGAATAAAATGCGCCATCATCATCGTCGTCTGCGTAGCCTTCGCCGTAGCCAACAAAGCTATTGTCATCGTAATGCCTCTTGCGTCCCCGACTGGGCCGAGCCCGCTCCGGCTCAGCTGCAGTGGGTGTTCCATTTGCCTGACTGGGCACTCGTGCGCCATTGGAAGGTGTCGCAGCCTTCTTGCTACCATCCCCACTTCCAGCATGTTTCGACTGCTTTTCATGGCCAAGAATATCTTCCCAATAATCGTTGTTCGTAACTGTGCCCGGCTCCATTTTCATGGCTCTCATCTGAAGGTTATACAACGCTGAATCCATATCAGCAACCTTGATCTCTTTCCCGAACACCTTCTGGTTTTGCCACTCTTCTTCCGGCCACATCGTCATGTATCTCAGCCCACCGGCCATACCGGGTTCCTGCTTCACAGGTTTGTTTCTCCCAGCTAAGCCTAGGCCTTTCAGTTTGCCTTCGTAGGACTTTCTTAGTCTGTTGATTTTCTCCCCAGTTACCGGATCCATCCTTGCAACCGATTTCGCAACCGGACCAAGCCCGTACAAGGAAACAAGATCATACGACGGGTCCGGACCAGTCGCAATATGGGCTGTAGATTTCATAGCACAGTGTTAACATATCTCAATCCAAGAAATGATGGACCAGAGTGCATTATGAAAACGGCAACAGCCGCACCAAGGATTGGTATTGGGGAGCTCTTACAGCTTTTGCAAAGATGGAAGGCCGACGTAAACTCTTTTTGCAGAGATTCTAAACTTGATTCATAGTTAGATAGATCCGCCGTTCCCTTGTCGATATCCATGGCATCGCCATGGTTCAGCATATCCTGGCCGCGTGTGTTTCCAAAATCGCGGATTCCGGTTTGCGCACTTGGCCCTTCCGACTGCCGATCATGGTCTGTCCGTCTGTATTCTGTCTGTTGCATGGGCGCATTCAGATCTGTGGTGGATGTCGCCCCCATTTCCGGCCCGAATGATTTCTCTGTCTGTTCGCTATCATCAACAGGCGTTGCCCCCGTGAAGTGACCGTTCACACTGCTAGCCGGTGTCGGGAACGAATTCGTTGTACCTACTGTGGGTTGCTGTGAGGCTTGGGTAGACATCGGCACGGAAGAAGGTGGCGAGGAGAGGTTTGCAGGTTGTGACGTTGCCTGGCCAGGTGACGTTTGCGAGGATGCGAAATTGGAGGCATAGTTCTGAGCGCTTACCGACATCAACGGAGGAGATGTCGGGGTTTGTGGGGTGTGTTCGGTTGAGATATAAGAAGGGTGGTTCGCTTTTAAAGACCCAGTGGCGGGAGATGATGGCGAAGGAGGCCCTAACCGGAATGACGCCGAGGAGGCGCGATCGGACATGGGGTCCCGAGTGAAGGTTCGGAGGAAGGAGATTGATCAGAGCCTGAGCAGCTCTGAGTCCTGCAGCCTCGAGAGGAGGTCTATATCACAGACTCTCAACCCAAGGGCAGATCAAAGCAGATCTAGGCTATGAGGGGGGGCTGAAATCACGCCGGTCGAGGTTCGCTCAGGCGGGCGAGCAAGACGTTCCACAGCCGTCTAATATGCACACATTCCAATGATCCGATTCTGAGCGCTACCAGAATGTTGTCAAGCAAGCGTTTCGATGAGCAATATAAAAGAGTGGAAGGCGAAACTCGGCGATGGTGGAGTGAGCGATGGCCCTTTGGTCCGCACTGGAAGAGAAACGGACGGCTTTGAGATGTTGGATGACGGCAAGAGACCGGAAGTGCACGTGACCGAGCCCTTTTTCAAGGCTTGTAACTTACGATACCTGTCAATACGATTTCGATCTTTCAATCTTTGCTGGATTCAATTGGATTTTACTATCAACCGCTAAGGAAGTTAGCGGCGACTTGCATCCAATTAGCATTTCCTTGTCGCTACTCTGTACAATGTTCCAGGGTTGTTTCAATGGCACCGTTGATGCCATTCACCTTCTCAATTTTCGCTTTCAATCTTCTTCAACACCTGATATCTATTTCAGAAGGACAAGAAATATATATATATATATATATATATTTTTAAAAAAACGAGAGAAAACGGGTATTTCCCGTACTACAAAACGCAGGCCGTTACAGCCTCCTGAAACCCCAGCCACTGCTTACCGCTGGTGATCCACCTTTTACCACTTCGCCTCCTCTATTCGTATTCCATCGTGCTATTACAATGAATTATTCCGGTCTGAGTATACCATGATAGCTTCAACCCATACTGAGGAAATATTGAACATACTCGAGGTCTAGGGAGCAATGTCAAAAAGTAGTTCTGTAGACTTTAATTCCTCCATATCTTAACTGTATATCACCTGAGAGACTAAATCAAAGCCAAACTAGCACCAAACACCAAGCTACCGTATCTCGTAAGCCCTTTTTTGAATAATCGCCCATGGGTATATCTACATTCATGTATCAAAACAAAGGCCGCTGCACGGGAAGAACCGCGGCGACTCTCGCAATAGCAAACATATTGTGACTTAGTTGTCAATTCCCCAAACCTACTAGGACTGGTAAAACGTTGCAGACTCCCGCACAAGTTGGGCTGACACATCAGGAATATTCTCTTCCAACTTCGCCATGAGCTCAATCTGGTCATGTTGACTGAGCGTCCGCTCACGCCACGATGGAATAGGGTATGCCCCATTGAAATATTGCGAGTATTGATTTCCAATAGAGTCCATCCAATTCATAGGATCAACAGTCGCTTCAACATACGCAAGGTGGCTTGCTGTTGTAGAGGCAAGCGTAAAATCAGGATCCCAGCCTTGCAAACCGGGAACAACAGAGGGAAACTGATTGTAGGGCGTGGTTGGGTCGAACTGTCCATCAGAGCAAGCGACAGTCGTTGGGTTGAACGATGAGGTGGTATATGGGGTCGGCGTTATGCTTGAGGAAGTAAGCCGTTGGGTCTGCACTTGAGAGTCCCACAGGGGATACGGGGCCAGTTTCATCGGTTCCGAAGGAGGCGAGGTGGTTGAGAATGGGAACGTCGGATCTGCAGAATGCCCTCTTGACAATGTGCCCGAAGACAAACTGTCAGGAATTGAGGCATTCATGCCCCGGATGTTCTGAGAAGGGAATGACATTGTGGTACTTGCAGGACTTGAAATGGATGGCGGCGTCGCAACTTCCTGCGACGATGCCGGTGTTGTATGATTGGACGGAGATTGGACGACGAATGATTCATGAGTGTTGTATGCTTTGAGACATGCCGCGACAAGGCTCTTATATAGAAGTAATGCCGATGCAACGCCGGGCCATCTCTCTGCAGCAAGCACGATGGCCTCTAACGCTATATCAAGGTGGCCCTTGACTTCATCTACGGGATGCTCCCTTCGAATCTCAGGATATGACAGGGACCAAAGTATGGTGTTCAACGCCATAAAAAGGGATTGAGTGAAGATCCAAGTCAAGTCGACCGATTTAGTCGCAATCTGCTCTCGTTGCATTGCCACATTGAAGACGGACGCCTCGTAGCATTTCTGCGCAGCGCTGACAGAAGGCTCCGGTACCTGAGGGGAGGGGCGAAACATGAAAACGATCATTGTATTCCGCCTGCCATGAAACCTGTAATATGGTAAGCAAACGACCAAAAAAAAAAAAAAATCTCAGGGTGGTGTCCTTACCACTTCTCACTCAAGCCACTTCCTCCGTCGTTTTTCGGACAAGAGGCCACCCAATAATCAAGTTTATTGAGCATTTGCTGGAACCATGGATCTTGATCATCAACAGGAGCATCGCGCTTATTGAGGTAGAGAGTGCGTCTTATCTCCAGCTGTAGTAGTCGCATCTTGAAAAAGTGTATTGCGATACACTTAGGTAGTATTGGTTTCCCTCCTGGAAGGATTCCGTCTGGGGTAATAAATTTGTCATCTATGAGTTCAAAAAATTTGACACCCATATGATCGTGGCTGACAGAATAGCAACTGGGCCGTCCAAGACTATGGGATAGTCCAAATTCCATGGAGGTGACGATCCAGAAGAGTCGCCTCCGCATGTCTATTTCCAAGGGATTCAACAGTTCTCCACTGGGCGACTTGGTGATTGTAGCTTCGTCAGTAAGTCCCAGATCTTGACATAATTTGACGGCTATTCCAACGACCCAATACGCGGCGGTCCTTGTCGGGGTTAACAAAGAATATTGGGCAATCAAAACCAGACACTGCAAAGCCCTCAGGTCCATCCGCCTCAGAGAGGCTTCTAGAAAGGGTAGCGCGGCAAGGTAATAGCTGTCGGCTAATCCTGCATAAGCAGTACTCATCTTTTGCATACTAATGGCAATCACCATTCGTAGTTGGAAATTTTTGCACGGATCATTAGATCCGTTGAAAACATCTTCGACCTCCTGGCGGAACGTGGGCTCGTGCAATGTTGGGAGCATCGCTTGCGCTAGCGAGATGTCAGCGTGCAAACAAACACTTTGGAAATGGAGATAAGCAGGAAAGGGCAAAAGAAAATTTGATGGGCAATGACATACCTTTGACCACAAACACATCAACAAGTCTGTAAGTGACATACTTCGCTGGGAGGCTCGGCTGCGGGTTTGAGCTAATGATGGGGTAAACTTTCGATGTTGGCTTAGAGCTTTCCTGCTCAAACGCTTGCTTTATTTCGTGTGCCGTTAATTCGGGCACAACATCCTTGATGCTCTTTGAGTCTGTATTCTGTTTGGCCATCTCCATAACTAAGCGAGTAATCGCGATGCCACTCGACGGTCCTAAAAATCTTGACTCGTCATTTTCCTTGAACCGAATGCGACCAGCTCCCCGAACCATTAATTCTGCATCGGCTGCATGCTGGAATTCCTTCTCGGCCTCTTCCAGCTCCCTTTCCAACGTACGGGCTTTCTCACGTAGCGAAACGATGTACGTCCTTGGTATGGTACACTTTCGGGCGGAGTCGAAGTACACGCATTTTGCATTGCTGCGCTCACAGGGGGAGCACCTTGGTATCCCGGGATCACACCTAGATTTGCGCTGCACTGGTCTCAGTCTGACTGTCCCTACCTTAGAAATAAGAAGGAGAGAACCCGATTAAAACATACTTGTCGGCATCTAGTACAGGCAGTCAATGTGTGTGCAATGCGACCATCAGGTATTTCGTCTGATTGACCAGGCGTCTTCGATGAGGGACTCCTCCAAGGATTTGTGAACTGTGGCTTTGTATAGGATGGGTTTAGCTGTGTCGCCATGGTTGGTAACGGGCCGAACAGTCCCCAACTCGGCTGACCAGAGGTTGCTTGCTATTGAGTAGTGACGATCGAAGCCAACATTCCATGCGATCACATGAGATCAAGTCTGTGCACGCAACAAGGCAATTCAGACCAATCCCGAAGTGCGAAGGTTTGTGAAACAATGGCAAAAGGTCGGGGATAACAAGGCTTTCGACATATTCAGGAATCGTTCCAACGTGGCCTAGCTGCGAGGGGGCATCTGCGACAGTGTCACCAGAAGAGCATGGGCGATTTGGAAGGACCGAAGGTTTTGGAGTCGTTTCTATGGCTAGTTCTCGTTCCGATCTGTCGAGTCCATTCAGTTTAGCATCCAAAAAAGCCCCATGCAGGTAACAGGAGGCTAGGAGGTAGTGGACTGAGAGGCGAAACCTCGGTCCAGTCCCGCTAGGATCGACAAACGCGCTAAATGAATGAATGACGGACTACGGAACGCGAGAATGACCAGTAAGGAATAAGGCAAAAAAGAGAGAGAGAGAGAAAAGAAAAGAAAAAAAAGGGAGGGACATTTGGTCACGAGGAATGCTTACAGTAGCATCTTTGTCTTATTGGCAGCGAACACATTCAGCCAGATCAACAAAACATGAAGCTAGTAGGTTGATATATTCTTTTCATATCTGGACGGCAAGCTCGGTATCCGTTACAATATCATAATTGCCCGTAATGGTTACACATTTGATTGTCGAATCATCATTACAACAGCTCTCGATTTACGATTTTACCAATATCTGTGAGTAAACTAGAGAAGAGGTAGGATGTGCACAAGACCATGAGTCTAAAATCTTGTAGAGTGTAGTACCTGCATAGTTTTCCTTTGAGAAATCGGGAGTATGTTTGGTAGGGGGAGGCATGTTGAATGAAGCTGAGAAGTGGATGTTCGATGCTTGGCCCCGGTGGGGGGGGGCACACCAGAGTAAAGGTGGGGTGAAAATTGGAGGGGGGAAAAGGATCTGAGAACTTCCTGCCAATGATAATTGTAATCGCCTGATTGCCTCTTGACTACTGTACCCTCTTACTGTTATCTTACCGTTGAAGATACGTGACTGCTCCTTACATTACTTTCAGTTAGCCACAAAATACCCGCCTTACTGATGCGCCTGAGGCTCCCCTCCAATTGATCCTCTGGACCCCCCCTTCTCTCTCAGCATGCACCATTAACCTTAAGAAGCATTTGACTTGAAAATCTAAAACTTAGAGCTAACCTGACTTGCTAATTTGATTGACCGTGTCAGTGCGCCCCCCTCCCCATCAGATAGGCGGCTATGCCTAGTCTACATTCTCTATACCCCTTTGTTTCGGCCGTTTTGACTGATGTCTTCAGATGGCAGATTCGGTTATGCTGATCTATTTATGAAGGATAACTTTTGATATACCCCCCCGGTGTTATGCTTCGTTCTCTGTTTGCGACATCCTTAGCTTTTGATATATGTAGGTAAAATTATCTTCCAACCGTACGTTGTAATCGCGAGCCGTGCCCCACGCCATGACCAAAGTGTGCACATAATGAGATCGACTTGCTCTTGTCTTAAATTATGACTAACCGATGTTTAGATAATATGTACCAATATGACGTCTAGTGCTTCTTTTCTGGATAAGCCACTGCTCAAAGTCAGCCGGCCAGTGGCCGCATGTTCAAGATGTCGGACGGCCAAAATTAAATGCGATGGGAAGCTGCCTGCCTGCTCCGCATGTGAGCGAGTAGGAAAGGCGAGTACTTGTTCCGGCGCGAGTGATGAGTTCGCTAGAGGAAAAGAGAGGAGCTATGTTGCTTCTTTGGAAGGCTACTGCGAAAGACTCGAAAGGAAAATCGCTGACCTTCGTCGCCATAAAGAGTCATTATCCGTTGATGGAACCGGCTTCGTCCGGGAGAGCTCAATAACATCGATGTCGTCTGCAGGCACCGTTGGGCAGGCTCACCGAAAAGAGATATCTGACATCGACGACCTAGTTGGAGATTTTGGCTTTCTGTCTGTGGCTCGGATCCCCGGTAAATGTATTCGCTGACAACATAACTAGATCTGTGAACGCCACCTCCAGAGACTTTCATGGAATTCAATCTGATACTTCGTTTGCAAATCTACTCCTATCACTTTCTCTCGCTGAGCCTATCCCGAAGATACATTCACAGTCACTGCCGGCACGCCATGAGATTACACCACTTCTGCAACATTACTTTGATAGTTTGTTCACTCAAATGCCTTTCTTCAGCGAGACAACTTTCTGGACTTCTGTGGATACTGTTTATCAGGCTGGAGGTCGTTTTGCCAAGCCGATTGACCATTGGTTTCTTCGTTTGGTGCTAGCAATCGCTTCTGCATCTATATCTCACCAGAGCGGGGATAGTAGTCATCAGAGAGCTTTATCTTTGATTTCGGGGGCTTTGCCGTTCGCCGAGGATGTTCTTCGCCCTGGATCTATTGTGGGCATTCAGGCCATACTACTGCTTGCCCAGTATTCCCTCCTTGATCCTAAACATTTTCGCGTGTGGTATCTCGTAGGAATGGCCGCCAGGGCCTCGGTGGATTTAGGTTTACACCAGGACCCCCCTTCGGAGGTTCTGCCGGCCGATGAACAATTGGATATGCGTCGGCGCGTGTTCCACTGCGTTTACTGCATGGACAGGTTTGTTCTTCACTGTCCTGAAAGATCTTCAAATGGCTAACTTGTATGTGAAGGAGTGTGAGCACTGCTTTAGAGAGAACTTTCTCATTATCGGATGACTCTATGAATGTCGCCCTGCCACCCACATCTGGGTCTGCGATGACAGGAAAGAGTCATATCTTCTTACACAGTTCGAAGCCTGCGTGGAAAATAGTCGAAATTAGGGAGATCTTATCCTCGGCTTATCAGACAAAATATTTCAATATAGATGGCTTGTCTTTAGAGTCGACATGGGTACTATGCTCAAGAGCTCGGGAATGGTTCGATAATGCACCTACGAATGTGCCGAACTATTTCCCAATACTCTACAGGTCAGAGCTGCTATATACCACAATCATCATACTTTCACCCACGCAGGATTACTCCAGATTATGTGATTACGGAAAAGTATTACTTTTCGATCGTTGCATACAGTACGCCGCCGAACTTCATCACATTCTGGAGACACAACACTGGTTGCCTTTAATGACCTCTCTCGATATCCGACGAATATATCAGGTTAGCCGGCGACTTGTGGACATCCTACAGCAAAATTTCGAACTCGTCCTGAGCCCCTCAGTGCCCGTTCTTCCCTCTGTATTCCACGACATTACAAAACCGCCCATGTTGGAGGCCTGTAATACTGTCAACTGCCATAGTCGTGCCATTGAATGCCTAGATCACATCCAGAAGTTGCTACAATTTGGCGCGGTGAAGTGGGAACTCAACAACCTTCCCGAAGGTTTTCAACAGGACTCAGCATCTGTTTGGAAACAACTGATGGATACACCCGTTGCTTACCTCCCGGGACCTGGTGCCTACATGGCTGGCCCATGTGCGATTCTACCTGGTGCGGGGACTGTGTATTCTGACCTGACTCTAGGGCATTATAACCCTAATGCCCCGTGAAGGACCGCCCAAAAAGTTTCCTTTTCCTATTCTTTCTCTTTGTTGGTTGCTCAATATTGCTCCCTAGTTTTGGTGGCAAGGTCACACAATCATGATTTCCTCCCTTCGAGCTGTCGTGTGGAGCTCTTCGCCTACCGTGAAAGCCCTAAGTCCCTGACAATCTCACTGTTTGGGCCCGACTTTTAAGCCTTGATTGACATGTTGATCCTTATCCTCTTCTTTCATCCTTGTCCATTTTTACAAAGCAACTTAGTCACTGTATGGTGCGGAATGAGTGCGATGCAGCAGGTGAAATTCAGCAGATCCTCGTGAGTGAACTATCACATGCGTTTCAGGGGCTTCTGTAGGGAATTTAAGAATCAGGGAGTCAGCTGTTACAGTATGTGGTAATATTAAGGGTCTGCAAAGCGTATAGTCTTCCCCCGTTACTCCCTCACTTCCTGCGCCCCAACCCCTTTTTTGCTTTAGCTATACTTCTTGTATGTGTGGGAGTATCGGAGCTCTCGTATTCCCAGTCAATCAATAAACCCCATACCTACTCTTCTGTACAGGGCTCAGGTGCGCGGTCTCAAACACCCCTACCACAGGACCAAATCAATGTACTCCATTCCAAAGTCATGGATGCTTTGCATTAGAGTACTGGCTTAACATAATGTCGCTTTGGTTCATTGCGTACATTTCCAGCGCTTGCCTTACTATTCTGACATAGTTTCTTCGCAGGGGTAGTTGCCATGGATAGAGGAAACCCTCCATCGCAAAGAACCGTACGATATGCTTTTGGTAACTTTAGGCCTGGAGTTTCCCTTTGTTCATTGCTATCTACCATTTTTTCTGCAGTATATACTACATATGAATCATACTTTCTTGGTAAGTGGAATGGAGTACCTAGATTTATGGAACAAGTGCTGGGACCATCTCCTAGACTCAAGGGTATATTTGACCCCTCATTTGAGGAATGAATCAAGGGCTAAGATTCTGGAACGTACAAACAGGGTGCGTCCTCTGCACCAAACAGACCAATTCTTTTACCCCCTTCATTAGACATTACAAGTTTCTCTGTATGGGCTGACTTTTGACTCCCGAGTCTACGACGGAAAAAAGGAAAGTCTGCCACTGTCATAGTACAAATCCAACTATCCATTCAATACCAAAATATATATGCCAGATGGGCTATTAACCGGATAGTCACGCAATGCAGTAACCCTAGTGAGCATGGGCACCGGCCACGAATTCATGCTACAATTCAATGGATATGGTTTGAGGTTGAGAGAGCTACACCATCAGAGAAAAGGATAGATCAAATAGGAATGTTTTGACTTGGGTCACTTGGCCGGTTACTGAAATTTGTTCTTTTCTCTTTCCGTCCCGTGTCCTCTTCTATGTCTAACAGACGAGCGAAAGAAAACATGAACATCGAAGATCTAATGGGAGAGATAGAAAGATGCACCTTTTTCTATATTATGCTAAAAGCTTCCGGCAGCTCTGCTGTAGTAGAACTCTGTGGACCGTTTTTGGACAGAGCGTGCTCAAGCGGCTATCTAAATTATAAAAATCTGATTTCTCCTTAGTCTTTGGTACGTGTGTCAAATCCCCCCACCGTTGAGGCTTTAATGTTGGGTGCAGAGGGCGCTAAGCCTGGGTCCACATCTGAACATTAAGCTCTATACGTACTCCGTAGCGCTGTGTAGTAGGTAGCTCTAGGTGTAGACTATGAAAATTAGCATACAGATTAACCTTGAGTGTAAAAAAAAAAACAAAAATAAAAAAAAAAAGACTAATTAGGTAACATCAATAGTGTAACTCAGGGTTCTCAGGCAACCCCATACTACTACCCACTAGTAGTACTATATCGAAATACATGTTTAGCTTTGAGCATGAATTGAATTGAAATCGAGCTTCAGGTGGTGACGTCATTGTGATGCGTTGCCGCGGTGCCGAGTGGAGAGAAGGCACAGCTCACCGAATACTGTCTAGTTTTATACCGCTTCGTACGAACGAGTACTCCGTATTGACTGGCCCTTATGGAAGTGTCTGCGATTCTAGGTTGATGTCGAGTTTTAGCTCGAGACCCAACGTCCATGATAGGGCGCCCGTTGACTCCATCGTTACCGCATCGTACATACGACGAACCTCATCGCGCCGATCGCTTCTCGACCTCAACAGGTGGTGTGTTAAGGTTTGACGATCTTTTCGTTCTTTTCTTGATCTTGCAAGGGGAGTTACTACTAGTACTAGTACTGTGGAAAGGAGACTCCTGCGTCCTGCAGTTCTTCGTCATCACCGGATGACCTCATCCATCTCTAGCACTCAAAGGGGGACCCCGAGATGGCCTCAGGGACCAGGCATCGAGAGCTTTGTCCAAGGATTGAACGGGTTTTAGGTGGCTTTCTTAAGGTAGCAAATCCGTACCTGTTAAATCAATCAAAATTGAATAAAATCCAATGAAGTCCAGCAGCCACGACACCGTGACGTCAATTGTTACAATTCCGCCTGACGGACTCTTCTTGCTTGTGAAATCCCCCCCTGCGACCTGCTTTTCCAGCTTGATATATAAGAATCCATTCCCACCCTCGATCCACTGCTCGTTGTAGAAAATTTCCCATTGTGTTGCATTCCAGTCAAAACACCCAAACCCTAACCTAATCCGTTTGCGTCCTTCATTCCCCGTGATACCCCCAGCGACGACGTGACGTACTGTTTCTCCCTTGTAATCTATTTTTCTCTCGACTCACACTGGGCTTGACTGTTTCGGTGTCGGTGACACGTTTGACGTCTCCCTGCAGTCCCTTCATATCTAATCATTAATCTTTCTTACGTTGTTAATACTCCTCTCCACCTCGTGAGCACCGGGAGACAACAAAGCCTACATCATGTCTTCCCGGCTGGTCAATCGCCCGATCGATACGAAACAGAGGGACAAAGTGGGTTGATGGCGCATTCTGTCCGGGGAAGAAAGTTCCATGCTAACCCGAATCACTCGTCTGTAGGATATCAACCAGAAGCTGCAGCTATATGGGATATACCAAGGTAAACCGCCTCATGTCTAGAAGAGGTAGTCACATCCCGACCAAGTCACTGACACTGTTTCACAGCGTTCAAGAATGGCAAACTTCCATCGGTGAGTTCCAAGACACCACGATATAGCACGGTCCCATCGGCATCAGCCCGACGGCTAACGTGCGACTCGTGCTGCAGAACAAGCAATGCGATGTTGCTCTAAACAGCGCACTCAAGTCCAAAGCTCTCTCATCACCATCAAAGGAGTTGTCTGAAGAAGGACAAGCCCTTCTTGAAGACGTTCGCGATGTAATTGAGCAGGCGAAGCGACTCATTCTTAGCAAGAATGACGGTCAATTGATTCAAGAGTTCATCTGGGAGGCCCAGAGCCTCACTGGTGAACATGTCGGAGAGAAGCCAGATGTTCCTTGGAGTAGGGAATCGGCCCAGCAGGATGGTAGGGAGGCTCTGGAAGGCTTGAAGACCCTTGGAAACCTCCTGATCACCAATGGAGAGTTTAGAAAGCTCTGTACGTATTCTCTAGACCTTTGAAACTGCTGTGGTATTGACATGTGAAAGTGAACGATGCCTGGATCCTTGTCCGCGATATTGCTGGCGATGCTTCGCAGAAAGCCGCCAACCAGGTCCGGCCGTCAGAGGAACAACTGGCACAAGTTGACCAGCCTGCCGAGGACAATACCTGGCATGAGAAGCCTGACTATGCCAAACACAAGGAGCAATTTACTTCTCGTTTCAGGAAGAACAGGGCCACTGTAAGTTTTGGTCTTTGCGTGCGAGGATTATTACGAGCAATATTGACAATTGAAAGGCCGAGCAACAAGCGAATGAAGTCGCCGACACTGCAGTCCAGGCTGCAACTAGTGACCAGCGGCAGGACTCTGCTGTGGAAGTTGATGGCCGTACTGGCGCCGCCGTAGCTGCTGAACAGACCAAGGAAAAGCTTTCCGAGAACATCCCCGAAGAGCAGAAGTCCCGTGCCCGTGACCTCGCCGGAAAGACAAAGAGCTACCTGTCGAGGAAGATGCCCAAGGAACGCCGCGAGCAAGCTATCTGGCGCTTGAAGAAGATGATCATTGAGATCCAGGGCCGTGCCGACTGTGAGTTACCCAGATTGAATAAACGAACACCAAGCTCGGTGACGAAATGGCAAACTAATGAGTCTCGTTTAGACCAACGGGCCATCGAAACCTTGCTGTCTCTCGCGGAGAAGTATGGCAGTACTACTAGGGATGTAACCCAACAGGGTGCTGGAACTGTTAGGGGCACCCGTGGCACTGATAAGATCAGCAAAATGGAGAAGAGCCTACGGGTATGTTCCTTTGAGACGCAAGCACTCCGCCAGTTACTGAATTTCTGTCACAGGTCCTGATCGAGCGATTCGCCAACAGCACGTCCTTGGACGATCTCTTTGACTCGCTAGAGAATATCTATCGGGATGCGGACAGAGATCCTGAGCTCAAGGGATGGTTCAAGAACATGGACACATTCATCCGGTATGTCTTTGCCTGATGATTATTTCATAAGACTTCGCTAATAGAAACAGGAAATCTCTCCAGGAACAAGGCTACATTATGCAGGAGGACTGGGACCGCCATTATGATCAGCTGTCCGACCACGGCCGATACTTGTTGCGCGAACGCTACAGGGACCATACAGACCGCATTCTTGACGAAGTCAAGTTTATTGGCGAGCAGTTCGCCCACGATCCTCAGAACAAAGCCTTCGGAGAAGCGGTTGAGAGGCTGTTCACCGACCTCGGCCGAGACTCAAGCGGTAACGTCTCTTTCAAGCCACACCTTCTTACGGATCTTCGGGATGTCATTTTGCCTGGCATCTTTGAGAATGTCCGCTACGTTCCTATCCCTCGAATTGAGGTGTCGGACCCCATGGCTGATGTGGTAAGTTTACCCCTGTCGAAGTAAGCTCTGGTTCAGCTTATAACCTCTTTTAGGTCGTTGAAAACCTTGTCGTCGAGAGTGATAATTTGATGCCGAATGTTGTCGAGTTCGGCAGTGACAACTACCTCCGTTGGGGACGGAAGAAGATCAGCAGTAAGAGAGACAATAAGATCATGATCTCTGTTTCTGGAATTCAGGCCGACTTGCGAGGTAAGTTTGACTCGACTTGCACAACTCCAAACTCATGCTAACTCTTAACTTTCCAGATGTCAGTTACTACATCAACAAGAAACAGGGATTCCCTGCCATCACAGATGAAGGGGTTATGGATATCTTCTTGGGCGGAGATGGCTTTGGCTTCAAAATCACAGCTTCCAATGCCCATAAGGAAGACCGCCAAAACTTCGTGAAGTTGGACAAAGTGTCCGTGAAGATCGACTCCTTCAACATCAAATTGAAGAAGTCCAGGCACAAGGCTCTCTTCACGGTCTTCAAGCCATTGCTTTTCCGCACTGTCCGCCCCGTCCTGCAGAAGGTCCTCGAGCAGCAGGTTCGCGATGCGTTCTCTAGGGGAGATGCTTTTGCCTATGAGATCCACAGCGAGGTCAAGCGCGCAAAGGAAGCCGCCATTGAGGATCCCGCAAACGCACCCAACATCTACTCCCGCTACCTGGATGCCATGCGCGCTAAGATGGAAGAGAATAAGCAGAAGGCCCAGGCTATCGCCCAGCGCGCCTCTCACACCCAGGTCCAGACGGCAACGACACTTCACGATTCCCTCTTCCCCGAGATTCAGCTTCCTGGTGGCATCTCCAGCAAGGCCACTGAATACAAGGAGCTTGCAGAGAGGGGCGAACGTTGGGAGTCACCTATCTTCACTATCGGCGATGCACCTGAGTCTACCAACATTCCTGCCCCGGCTGATATCACCCGCAAGCCACACACCACCTCCCAAGGTCGTATTGCCGATGACAACGTGACCAGCGGCAGTGCAACAGCTACCGGTGCTCACATTTCCAACGGTTCCACCACTGTCGGGGCAACGAACGGCTCTGCTGCCGTCAAAGGAACAAGTGGAGTTACCAATGGTGCCACTAACGGTGTCCACAAAGCAAACGGTTACGGTGCCCGCGGATTCTCCGACCAGGTCGACAAAGCCTTCACTTCGAATGGCGGCTACAAAGCCACCCAGGATGGTGTTCCCGCTACCATTCCGGGAGCTGAACATGCTTTCAACCCCCAGACTGCTTAAGAGATCAGCCTCGCACACCATTGATCCATGACTTCCTTAAGATGTATCCTATGCTGTCTATATGTTTTTGATATCCCAGTTTGTGTTTGTGATTTTGGTCATGTTACCCCCTTGTGTTGAATTGTGGATTATGGGTTTGGTGCCAGTAACTTATGATCATGGTTCTAGTCTGCCATGTCATGTACTTTCTCTTATGTATTAATGCTCTATGGTTGTGACTTGTCACAAGGTACTTAGTTAATCATATGTTGTAATCTGCTCTTACGATATCTTATGCTATAAAATATTCTGTAGACATGTGGCACTACCAATACATCAGATAGCTTTAGTACACCACACCGTACATAAGAATAAACCCCGAGCGGTACTCAACAGATAAGAGAGGTTACAATAAACCTAATAATGAATAACTACACATCTCCAAAAGACATAACTACTTAAATTTCATCAGCACGTCGCACGTCTATTTTAACCTCTATTAAACCAACTTTTCCCAGTCCCTTTTTCACATTTGCTCAAAGTACTTTTCCCAACCGAGCTCGCGCATCTTAGTACCCTTGAAATCGAGGTTCTCGGTCTTAGCCTGCTCAGCATACGCCTCCACCTTGCGCTGGATGGCCGGGTCAAAGGAGCCCAGGATTCTGGCGGCCAGGAGAGCGGCGTTGATGCTGTTGTTGATTCCGACGGTGGCGACGGGGACACCTATAAATTATGTATTAGTGATTTCTTCATAAGAAAACATCGGTTGGAGATCATCAGGGTTGGACGTACCTCTGGGCATCTGCACGATGCTGTACAGACTGTCTACACCATCCAACGAGCTGCCCTTGACTGGGACGCCGATCACGGGAAGAGCGGTGTGAGCGGCGGCCATACCGGGGAGATGCGCGGCGCCGCCTGCCGCAGCGATGATAACCTTGATACCGCGGGCAGCGGCACTGGCGGAGTACTCAGCCATGTACTCTGGGGTGCGGTGAGCAGAGGTGATTTCAACTGCGGGCTCGATGCCGAAGTAGTCTTTAAGGAGCTTGAGTCCCGGTACGAGGGTCTTGAGATCGCTGTCGGAGCCCATGATGACGGCCACGGAGGGTGCGGGCTTCGAGGGGCCCGACTGCTGGGGCTTGGTCTTGATGTCGCTGCGCTGGGCGCGGATCTCGTCGACCACGTCGATCAAGGGCTGGATGTGCGTCTCGGCTTCGTGCATGGTCGGCGCGGTGACGGTGATGTGGCCCATCTTGCGGCCTGGTTTGGCGGCGCCCTTGCTGTAGAGGTGGATGCTGGCGTTGGGGATGGAGAGAGCGTGCTCTGCAGCCTTCAGATGTGTGTCGGGGGCGGCACCGCCGATGATGTTGAGCATGATGGAGGGTTGACGGAGCTCCAGGCTCTTGGGAGGGATGGGAAGATCGAGAATGGCGCGGATATGGGTATCAAATTGAGACAGGGGGCAACCTTCAATGGTGTAGTGGCCGGAGTTGTGGATACGGCTAGCAATTTCGCACAGGATCAGACTGTCGTCTTCGAGGAGGAACATTTCGACACCGAAGACGCCCTTTCCGTCGAAGGCTGCGACGGCCTTACGGGCTAACTCCTGAGCTTTCTGGTTGATGGCGTCGGATACGTTGCGCGCAGGGGCGTAGACAAGCTTGCATATCGAGTCTTCTTGGACGGTCTCGACGGTGGGGTATGACAGGACATCGTCCTTGGTCTTCACGACCATGACGGCCAATTCCTATTGTATACTTAGCAACCTCCTCCTCTTGGACAATAGGGGTCGGGTACTGACCATCTTGAAGTAGGCCCACTTCTCTGCGTACAATGGGCGGTCCTTAAGCGCTTCAAGGGCCTCGGGAATATCCTCTTTGGAGTTAACACGATAGTTTCCTAGGCACAATCATACATATTAGCCGTGAAATAGTGTAAATGGTCATCGTCAAGGATGACTCACCACGTCCGTCGTACGCCATAGTCTTCGACTTCAACATCATAGGGTATCCAAGCTGTTCGCCAACCTTGGCCAATTCTTCGGGGGTGTTCTCGGCCAGCTCACGGTGCTCTGCCATGGGAATACCATATTTCCGCAGGTGCTCCTTCTGGTTGAACTTGTTCTGAATCGTCCGAATCGCTTGCCAGCTGGGTTCAATCTTGACCTGAGAGGCGATCTCCTCCAGGGCGTAGGTGTCGACATGCTCAATCTCCGCCGTTACAACGTCGCAGGTCTTGGCCAGTTCCCGAACGGCCTCGCGTTCCTTGAATGAGCCGGTAACGTGGCCATCGTGGCTGCTAATCTGCTTGGCCGGGGAGTTCTCCGCATCGAGTACGTTGCATTGGATGTTCAATCGGTTGGCGGACTCGACCAGCATGCGGCCCAATTGGCCTCCGCCGAGGATTCCTACCTTAGGAGAGTTCCACATACTGGGATAGGGTATAAAAAGAAGTTGATTCGGGTGCACAATACAAGTGGGAGCCGCGGAGAGACGCAAATCCACACGATCTGGAGCAAGTGAATCATGAGCCCCTCTTCTCCGCCTCTAAAAAATTGGCCCGATAACCGTCACGTGAGCCGATTGATAAGCGTCTGCACGGGCCAATAAGGCACGGTGGCTACCCGCCTCCCCGCGCGCCTACGAAAGCTCCGGCATTATCGTTTCGCATCGTATCGCGTCCGATATCGACTTCATCTCCTTGACCCTGGGTTTTCGCATTCGGGAGGATGTCTCTAGGTATGTCGTATCTGTGTAGCTGTGATTTGGCTCCCTAACCATTGGGTCTCTGAATGCGATGCACATATCTACAACCCATCCCACTTTGTTCACCGCCACGTCTTCCAGATGCATCTGTTGGAGCTATGTTAATAGCTAACTGAGATTGTCCTGATAGACGAAGAAACCCTGGAGACGGTCGCCAATGGCGGCTCCATGGACTTGTATGCTAGACATTGCCATCCCACCCTTGACTAAGCACTGACGTCCTATCCCAGTGAGAAATGGCCTGGCATGGTGGAACCGTTGCTCGAACGATTGGAATATGTGCGCGTCCCCCTCCATATTGTTCTCGACCTCTCATTTTTAACTGGAACACCGGATAGATCGTTTACAATGTCTTTCCCATGCCCCAAGTGTCTCTAGAATCCACCGCATCTATCTCCCAACCACAGCCAACCTCCAACCTCTCCACCTCCTTCCTGCAAGAGCCCAATTCAATACCCGCAAGCAGCAATAAAGAGAATGCCACCCCAGCCGACTCCCAGTCATCCACGCAGCCCACAGAGCCCTCGGGCGAGCGCATTCCCGACTCACAGCCTCAGTCTTCCGCCAGTCCAAATCTGCCCAGTGCCCTCCAGTTACTGCTAGACTCCACCAAATCAACATTGAGGTCGCTGTTCAGCACCAAGCCACCGCATACGATCCAAAGGCTCGCAGAGCTTATCATCCGTCCTAACAAGCACTACAAGACCCTTCCGGCTTACTTGCGGGCGGTCGACCGCGTCGTGTCGGTCACTAGCAGCGCGGATATCTTCCCGCTGAAGACGCACGCAAGCGGGGACCAGTCGAATGGTATTCTGAATGGCGCGGAGAGTGGACCGATGTTTTCGGATCATGCCCTCGGTAGCGATGAGTCCTTGGGCGGTGCTCTTCTCACTCCCATTCCTTGGTTGAGTAATATTGCTTCTCCAGATGCTGAGGGCGAAGGTGGAGCTTCTCTTTCTGAAGGTACTTTCTCCCATATAAGCTCTCAACCTATAGACTGAGTATCCGCTAACATATCGACAGATCACGATGCTATGTCTGAAGCAACACCACAGCAGCATTCCTTTCAGCAAGAAGCAGACGGCGCCGCTGAGCCCGTACTTTCCCATCCGACAACATCGGTTATAGAAAACGAGGCGATGGAAGACACTGGACCCCAACAGACAGACCCCTCAGAAGATATTCCCCATGCTCGGGGCCCCCGGATACTAGGAGTAGAGGACATGGGCTTACAAGACGGCAAGGGAGTCGAGATGACACTCGAGAACGAAGAAGGAGCCAACAACAACTCCGCCGAGCAAAACGGCCCGCTGGACAATGATGCTAACCAGACTTCGACCAAAGAGAACGCAGACGGAGACGGAGACATCACGCTAGACGACGCCAAAAACGCAAATGAAGAGGTCGGTGCCTCGACGAAGGGAGATGAGCAACCCAAACCATAGTTTGAAAATTGGAATTGGTATGAGTTAGATTAACAGTTTCTGCACAGAAGCAAGCTACCCACTTTCTGTTCTTTGACTGAGCTTGTGGTGTTTCATGACTGACGAACTGAAATATGATTCCAGCGTGATGCAGGTCTTTTGTCTCCTTTTCAGCCTTGTTAATGATGTGATGTGCGCCATGTACGCTGGTATATTAAGATTGATGATATCGTGTAGCTGGTAGATAGAAATTCCGAGAAATACGTGAACATAAAACCCATTGCTATGGTGTGCTGTAATCATTGTCGGCAAAAGCTCTCTACACACTAACGAGGTACCAGAAGTTCCCTCGCACTACGATCATTGATCAGAGCAACCCAAGTGTATCATTGACCAGAACGCTATAAACAGAACCAAGAGGTATCGTATCAATCCAAACGAACATACAGTATAGCCAACAGACCGAATCAAACAAAATCAGACAATTCTCAGACGGATCGTCAGAGAGCCCCGAAGAAAAGCATGCTTCTAATCATGCTAAATGTAGTGTATAAACTCCAGAATCAATAATGCAACAAACTAGATGTAATTACGCTTAAACGGCAGGTTCGACGGTCTGCAGGGGGACGTAGCCTTCGTCTGAGTCCAGACGACCGGATGGTTTACCAGTAAGGATGGACCAAACCTTTGTGCCCTTGATCCATCGCAACGGTCCGCCACGACCACTGGATCCACTGACGGAGAGGGCTGCTTCCCACCAGCTTTTGCGGGAGCCGCGGAAGCTGAGGCTACCCATTTCCACCTGTTTCTCGAGCTTCTCGGCATCCATCCAACGTGGTCGGCGCCAGAATTTGAGGAGGAGACTGCTCACCACGACCGAGATGCTGGATGCTGCCATTGCTGCGCCGGCTGCCATGGGGGGTAGCATGTATCCACCGAAGGGGAGGAATAAGCCCATGGCGAAAGGCAGACCAATGACGTTGTACATGCAGGCCCATACGAGGTTTAACCGAATGCGGTTGAAGACTGCTCGAGAGAGTGACAGACTCGCGGGTACGGACAGTAGATCGTCGGGTCGCATCAGAACAATGTCGGCTGCCTCCATGGCGACGTCTGTACCAGAAGCAAGGGCGATACCGATAGATGCGGTGGCCAAGGCTGGGGAGTCGTTAATTCCATCTCCGACCATGGCCACTCGTTCACCTGATGCTTCCAGTGAGGAGATTATAGATTGCTTGTCAGAGGGAGAGACAGATGCGTGGACAGCTTCGGGCGAGATGCCAACAGCGTTCGCGATGGATATAGCGGTGGCGTGTGTATCACCTGTGATGAGCGATGTAGAGAGACCCATGCGATGCAAAGCTGCAACCGCTGCTACTGCGGTTACCTTGACAGTGTCCCGGAGCAAGAGTGTTCCCGTGTACTGGTTATCGATTGCCACATGGATTCGCGTAATACCAGCAGGAATCTTTGATGTTGTCGTATCAGAATCCGTGGCCTCGGCGGATTCAGGCACGGAGATGTCTCTGGACCTCAAAAACGTGGCATTTCCAATTAGGACGCGGTACCGGACACGCTCGGCACTGGATGCGGGCTCGACCAAGGCAGATATACCTTTTCCAACACAAGCGTCAAAATCACCTAAGCTTCCCGGCAGTCCACCGTCGTCGGAATGACCGGACTCTGTCTTAGCTGCGAGGAA
This sequence comes from Aspergillus pseudonomiae, assembly GCF_009193645.1. NCBI lineage: Eukaryota > Fungi > Ascomycota > Eurotiomycetes > Eurotiales > Aspergillaceae > Aspergillus > Aspergillus pseudonomiae. The sequence goes on from NW_022475999.1 coordinate 21,108, forward strand.
GATTGCTTTGCCAATAGGATGTTCGCTGTTCATCTCTGCGAGGCCGACAATCAGCCACCAGAGTTTGCGACGCCATTCATTCGAAGTCCAGTGACGTTCAATCTTAGCCTCAGCCACGCTCATTTTCCCAGTAGTCAAGGTTCCGGTCTTGTCGAAAACCACATGAGTAATCTTTGTAGCGGCTTCAAGAATAGCACCACCTTTGACGAGGATTCCTTGCTGGGCGCCAACACCAGTGCCAACCATAACTGCCGTCGGGGTGCTAAGACCCAGAGCGCAGGGGCAGGCGAAGACAATAACCGAGATGCACAGTTTCAGACAGACCATGAGCTTACCGCCATTATCATCTGCTAGGAAAATCTTAGGCGGGTGCGGTAGCAGGTGGCTCATCACCATCCAACCAAAGAACGTGATCAGTCCAAGGCTAATAATCGCCGGGACGAAGTATCCTGCAACGATATCAGCCATGCGTTGAATAGGCGCGCGGCTTGTTTGCGCGTCCTGGACAAGCTTGACGATTTGACTCAGTTGCGTATCTTTGCCCGCCCGTGTTACCTTGAAGTCAACAGAGCTCGTGCCGTTCACCGTTCCAGCGATCACAGCGCTACCCTTGGCCTTGTGAATTGGCAGAGCTTCACCAGTAATCATGCTTTCGTCAACATAGCTTTCACCTCTAATAACGATGCCATCGGCAGAAACTTTATCTCCCGGGCGAAGCATGACAATGTCGCCGACCTCAATCAGTTCAGTTGGGATAACTTGGTGTCCTGGACCAGGCCTTTCATTATCAGACGTTGACTTCTGCTCGCCGTTATCGGTTCTAGAAGCTTCCCATTCTTCTGCCATCTTCTCCGCCGCAATTGGGTCATCGTAGATGGTTGTCATTGACGGGGCCAGCGACATAAGCCGAGAGAGCGCGGCGGAGGTTTGTCCCTTAGCCCTGTTCTCCAACCAGCGGCCAAGTGTTACGAACGTTATAAGCATCGTGCTCGTATCAAATACTGTGCTGGGTCGCTTATGAGGCGCGATGAGCAAGGCCATCACCATTGCAAAGACGCTGTAGAAAAACGCGGCGGATGTACCCATCACGACGAGCACATCCATGGTCGGCGAGCGATGTTTTAGAGACTTATAGCTGGAGATGTAAAATCGCTTCCCGACACCAAACTGCACTGGGATGGTGAGAAGCAGGCAAGCAAGATCTCCAAGGTAGAGGCCAGGAATCAACTGTACTTTGCCAAAGTCGAGAGAGCGAAGGTACATAGGCAGCAACATATTAATGATAAACACAGGGACGGCAAATGAGACAGAGAACAAAAAGGAGCGCTTCCACTCCTGGACCTCCTTTGTCTTGGACAAGGATTCCAGTTGTGCGTTGGTGTCATCCGTATCCGCGAGCAGGGCGTTGTATCCGGCAGCTTCGATCGCTGCCACAATTGAGCGAACCCCGATTACCGAACTATCATAGGACACCGTTATCCGCGACGTAGCGATATCCACCGATGCCGAGGATATACCTGCCTTTTGAAGAAGGGATTCCTCTAGCGCACCCGCCGAGGGTGCGTCCCGCAAGCCATGAAGGCTCAGCATGACTCGGCCGACGGCATTTGAGACAGGAGCTTGCGGTTCGGAAGATAGAATGGTCGCTTCAAAACCAGCGTCGTCAATCATGTTTACTATGCTCTTAGACGGTAAAGCCACGGGATCATGAGTGATGATAGCGCGCTCAGCGAGCAAGCTTATATTGAATTGGACCAGCCCCTCCACGCCATTGAAAACGTTTTCTATACTTGACGTGCATGCGCCGCATGTCATACCGTCTATAGAAACAGTAGTGACCATCAGTCGCGACGTAGTTTCAGTGGTCTCCTCCGAAGATCCGCTCTGAGGCGTAGTGGTGCCCAGCACCTTAGCGCCAAAGCCTCGGTCTTCAATGATTTCTGCAAGCTGATCGGGTGTAACCGTAGATGCATGGTGTTCTACAACTGCTCGCTCCGAGAGCAATGAAACATTGACCGATTTCACGCCAGCTACCTCCTTCAATCCCCCTTCGACCGCCGATGTGCAGGCACCGCATGTCATCCCTTCTATCGCCAAGGTGGTGGTTGAGACCATTGATTCTTTCTCTTTGACTGTAGTCGCACCACCCGATGGACCCGCTGGACTATCTGTAGAGATGACTGTCGCATCAAAGCCGCTATCCTCGATTATTTCGGCGACTTTGTCCGGCGATAGTACTTTTGGATCGTGGTGTACCACAGCCCTGCCCATCATCAAGCTCACCGACACTTCACCAACACCATCCACGTCTTTGAAAGCGCCCTCTACGGCGGACGTGCACGCGCCGCACGTCATTCCCTCCACGTTTACTGTGGTGGTTGCCATGTGCGCTGGCGATCGGGCGGCGGAAGCGCCATCAACCTGGGCGCCTAACATCGTGGCTTATCGGGGATGAAAAACCAGGCAAGGGAAGCCAGGTTCAGGCGTGTCAGTGCATAGGAGCAGCTCACCGGCCCTTTCAGTTGAAATAAGAAGGGTGCGATGTTAGCGCCCAAGAATAAAAGACGTCAACTAGCGGTTCGAGTGGAGGAGAATCGAAACGGATGTGATCGGAAGCACGGGCGGATCAATCATTCAATTTAATCCTCGCCGAACTGGATTTAATCTTCGCCGAACTCCAATGGGGACGAAATTATTCAGCCAAGGGGTTTTCTGTCTGGTTTTCAATGATTTGCATCAGCACGCAAAAGAAAGAGGAAATTGCTTTATTATAAATCGATGCCAAGTAATAGCTATTTGTCTAAGGAGTGGGGGGGAAAGAATGCAAAGTATATCGCAAGCTGAGGTCGAATGTAGCCACCGGTACACGTATTTTACCACCAGTACGGAGTAGATTAGATCGGGATCCGAGATAGATTGCCTTTCAGCCTTCAGGTCTTTTTCCTGCAATGTCTCCCAGTGCTTTGTCCAAAGGGGTTCTTTCTGGAAAGCTTGGACGGACCAGGAGTACAAAGCTCCTTCTTTGCATGTTTGCAGTGAAATCGACTGCCCTACATTCCAGCCTGTGAAGGGGGTTGGGGTTACTGAGTAGTCAGTTGTAGTACTAGTAACGAAGTCAAGGATTGACGTGCATTCCGCAACCTGTCCACAGTTGACGGTCCAGTGGATCATGGGAAATCGACTGGGTTCGCAGCCTTACCGTACCGTACGGGGAGAACACGTACTTTTCCTCGTCAGCAGCTTCCATGGTTTGGGTTCCGCAAATAGACCACAATCGGCAACCCAGAAATGAGTTCAGGGCCAACAAAAAGGAATCAGTTGGTAAAGAACTTAAAAGAAAGAAAGACACTTGCATCTGTCACAATAATCATCGTTGGTAGTTGAAACAAAAAATCTCCACGTCAAAAGAAAGGGCCCTGACCATGAAACAGTCAAGAGCCTCTAATGTTTCATTTTAGGCGCTATTAGCTGATATCTTCCATGCTGTTCCTTTCCGAAGTATATTAAGGGTGACAATTGCTCCTGAGATTCTGACAAAGAATGTTCTCAAAGATTTTAGTTAACTAGTTATTTTTTCCTGCAGTCTCCTTGCATCCATTTGGAGGACCATGCGCTCTTCCTGGCATATGGAGCACTAGAAGGTTTCCAAGTATGGGAACTCGGTATAACAACTGCTAATATTCGGATAAAACTTTCTCGCTGGTGGGAAAACTAGTCTATTTAATCTATCGGTTTATAACTATTATATTTGCCTCCAAAGAGTCAAGAGATGGTGGGGGGGAAAAATAATAAAAAAATAATAAAAAATAAAAAATAAAAAAAACACTAAAAAACAGGAACACTGGACCATACCGAGTGATAAGAGGATAAGAGTAAACTTCCCGATATAGCCTAGTTATCAACATGTGGGGATCAATGTCATTGTTTGCATCCCAAACAAACACTCCATTCGGGACATCAGTTGGATATCATCACCAGTGCTTTCAACAACATCTCCCATTCACATCGACGGACTGCATAGTACCTAAGCGGCAATAGAAGTGGTTTGCATAAATTAGGGACGACTCTCTGTTAAGGGAAAATTGCCAGGCAATACCGAACTCTAACAGATAGCTCGTTACCGACGCTCGCCAGCCCCAATGGATCAGACACACTCGCGGGCCATGGAGGCCCTCCAACCCTTCGTCCACCTGGCCAACTCGAATAGCGCTACATCGCCTAAATTTGTCGCCAACCTGATCACAAATGCCACTTCGAGTCCGAACACCTATGTATTCGCAGAGCTACTAGAGATGCCCACAGTCCAAGCCCTCCGGTCAAAGGACACCCCCGCGGAGTATCAAGGTTACCTTACACTATTGGAGATCTTTGCCTGGGGTACATGGCAGGATTATCAAAGTATGCCCCACTGAGACCGACCCTAGTCTCTTGGAGTTTAGAAAAATACCTGTGCATCCATGATTTGATTAACGCATTTCAAAAACAGCAACGCCGAATCTCCCTCCGCTGAACGATGAACAAACCCTAAAGCTCCGCCTTCTATCTCTTCTCAGCCTATCTGCAACCATCAAGCCGCTTACATACCAGACCCTCATGGATTCACTCTCAATAGCAGCCCCCTCCGAGCTCGAATCTCTCGTCACAACCGCCATCTACTCCTCTCTTATCACCGCCCGTCTCTCCCCGGCGACGAACCCTCCGACCATCAATGTGACTTCTGTCGCACCCTTACGGGACGTGAAGCCTCAATCACTGACAACGATGATCTCAATCCTCACACAGTGGGAGACCCGCTGCGGCGACGTTATCAGCGACATCGAGGCCGAAATCGCCAAGATCAAGACCGACTCGGCAAAACGGCGCGCGAAGGAGCAGGCTCGGTCGGTGTTAATTGAGCAGACGTTGTCAAACTGGGGCTCAGATGGGGGTGAGTCAAACCCCCGGTTTCCAGGATCCAAAAAGCAAGGTTGGCACGGAGGTGTAAAGGGTGGTTCCTCAGGGTTCGTTGGCAATAAGCGCGAGTTCAGCGGGGATGACTTTGATGATGGATACTGGGACAACGGTGCTGATGGAGCCTATGATTCACAATTTTCTACCTCGAAGATGGATATTGACCAGGGCGCAGGATCGTCCGTTACGGGATCAGCGGGTGCTGGAGCTAGACACGCGAAGCGTGTTTTGGGGAGGAAAACCTAATGTGATGTGATGAACTCAAGTGATTACCATCTCTTTCTCGGATTAAGAAACACTCTATGTCTTTTTGACTACTAGGTGGTTCAAGCAAGCACTACGTACGAATGAGATGTCAACGGCCTTTTTAGATCCTTTACTTGTTCCCCCCGATCTTGTAGAGATTCCACGTCAGAATATATTACTCCGATTATTTATGACACATTGTATAGCCTAACTATCATGCACTGAACACTAAACCAAAAGGCTCGCTGAAGGTCGTTTAACGGACAATTATAGCAGAAAAGGGGTATTCTCGGAATTTAAATGGAAAAGAAATAGAAAGCAAATTGGAAAAAAGGTAGTGGGGAAGAAGAGAAGCCGATATGGACAGAGCAAAGGTAGACGGACCACTGACCCGAGACTCAGCGCATTCAGATCCATGAACCTAGGGTACAATGCCAGCTGATCATAAGGTTTCGAGTTCATAAGTCCGTTGCTATGACGGGGGATAATATATGCATTTCTTTCGCATGTTTGACCACCCGGTTCAGTGCAACACGTCGCGGTTTCCAGAAGAGCTGGGTGGTCGGAGCCAAGACCACATCAGATCTTGTATGCCATACTTCGTAGCCATATGATTAGATCTGCCGGCTGTTGGCAGCCGGATTACAAGGTTCACATTAACCTTCCAATAGAGGCACCGAAGTGAGACCCAGAGACTTGGCCCAGAATTTGGCATCTAGTGAGCTTAGAGCATGGTACCAGGAACAAAAATGAACAGGACACTGAGCGCGGTGGCGACGAATGCAGCGATCAGTATGGTTGCCGTGGCGCGTTTGTTCAAGAGCTTTCGCACGTAAGGTTCACGGATCGGCGACCAGTTCATAAAGGTATATTCGCTGTATCCCAGAAATGCCATGACAGGATCGATCTTGTACTGATATGAGACAATAAAATAGGATGCGATGATAAAAGGAAGTATCAACTGCATAAATGTCAGTGTCGAAGCGCAGCGAAACCGGACAACCCACTACTACATACCCAACAACGGATGTGCCTTGGCTTGTCGCGGAGGACAACGTAGAAGGCACCCCAAAATCCGCCACCAAAGCTTACTAGCGCAAAGGCAAGACGGGCAACGGTACTCAGCGGGACAAGGTTACCCAGGGCCTTCGCCTGCAAAAACCCTGGGAATGCATCGCGCTCCATGGCCTGGAAAACATAGTCTTTCGCCGGATCGAATACTTCTGGGTCATCTCGGCCATCATCCTCAACCAAATTGATGATTGTAGATACCATCTCCTCCGGCAGTACGATTTCTCTTTCTGCACCCGGAAGCAGGTATGTATACAGAATCTTCTCTGCACTTGCACGAATATCGGCCCGTGCCACGGTATGGCCCGGCGACGTAGAATCGTTTCGCGTTCCAAAGCTTGGGCGAGGTGGCTGTTCATTAGATGGTGTACGGGCGGCATTCTGTGAACCAAGGCTGCCTTGGGGCGAGTGCCCTGGATTATGACTATCAGAACGCAGGAATGCCGATAATCTTTGATCGGCGTCCTGATCATCCAACTCATGATTTCCGTGGCGCAAACCAGAGGGTCCAGCTTCCACCAAAGGTATATCGCCGAAAGTCTCGAGGTTCCCTAAGGGATCAGAGGAACCTTTGCTATCCGCTTTCTCCAAGTCGGGCGTGGCTACTAGAACGGATCGGCGTAACTCTCGAACATAATGACGGCACAAAGACATATGTTGCGAAACATCGAGCCTAGAATTAGTATCGTTAGAGGCTTCTCGGGCAACGCAGTGATACGCCAAAGGGTGCATGTATCGTACCAGAAGTCCAGATAATCGACCGAGCGCTGCTGGTCTCGCATGTAAATGTAAAACGAAAAAAGATCGACAGGAGCTAGTGTACGACGGCTAAGGACTTCAAAGAGAGTCGGGAGCCGATTCCGCTGCTCTAAGTCCGTAAGCGAAGGCGACGCCATCTTTGAGAATGATAGCTATGTCGAAGAGCGAGATCGGTCTAAGAAAAGGGGAAAGAACGTCGCGGTCGGCTTGTGCGAGGGATTAGCCGTAAATAGACCCGAAGGGTTCGATTATGATTTCAATGACAGTAGATAGAGAAAGTAGAGGGCGAGTAAAGTAACGAATGACGAGGGAAATGATTTGAGTGCGAAGAATGGGCAAAATTCGTCATGAATAATCTAGAATTTTGGAGCCTGTCCGTCACAGAAACCCCTGGAGAGGGGGGGTTAGATGAGGGTAAACAAACAGCCACCGGATCGTAGCTGAAACCCCAAAATCAAGCACAATCCATTCAGAAGCCCAGCAAGGAGCGCAAGCTGCAGAATCCACAGTGAAGAGATAGAAATAGCAATAGAAGCATACCAGCCTTCGAGTAAAGCCTCCAAGAGACTTGTGATGGTTGGTTTCTTTCTGCACGGCTGGCAACCCGCTAAGCCCAAGCTAACGGCCCGCCTTAATGTTAATCCGAAATTAAATTAATTGGCTTGGACCCACGGCCCGATGATCGCACTCCACCACGTTCTCGACAGCTTTCGGCAAGGGATGCCATCATCCATGGATTCTCATCCATATCAAGGAGTGTCAACGGGTCTGTCACATTTCTCTGCCAAAGAAATAAGCATTTGAAAGGATCGGCAATAAAAATGTGACCATGTCGAATGTCGCCTAGACTGTTCAAGGAAGAAAGAAGAAAACGGTATATATTTAAAAAGAAAAAAACAGGGCGAACTATATAATGCCAAGAATTAGGACTCTGGCACGAATCTCATCCAGTTTATCACCTAAATATATATATTAAAAAGGAAACCGAAATGCTCCATGCATCAATTGGGTATTTGCTCATGACACCGTCTGTAAAAATGTGAACGCCAGCAGCCGAAACTCCTACCTCTCCAAGCTCATGCAATCATTCAATCGATTAGTGGCCATCCGCCAAGTGCTATAGGACAACGATTAGCAACGCAGGACAATCACCAAGCCAGAGCTACACTGGTATACTTACCGACCACTCGGGGATATTTCGAATCTGTTGCCACATAAATTTCTCCAGTTTATTCGCACTTTTTGCGTAAGGGGTGTTCTCGTTGTTGTATCTTCGACAATTGTCAAAGATTAACATGGCATCTTTGATGAAATCTTGTGGCGTCGGATACATGTCCTTCTCGTGTTTTTCTTCCATGGTCGACAGATCCATTGGCTCTTTGATCACTTCATAATAATCGGGAACCTCGTCGCGATTGACCGGTTGCGTAAATGGCCAGGCTGCACTATGGTTTTGCATATCATTCAGCAGATGTAACAGTTGGTTGTAATTCGGCCCGTGGCGTGGTTGACGCGCTAATTCATCCATGTCGGGTGACCATCCAGATTGCTTGATTGCCGGGATACTTAATGGATCGATTTTACACGATCCATTTTTCCATTCCTTTGGTGGGGCGTGTATAATGTGTGATCGGCTGAAGGCACGGATCTTTGCGTGTACTGCTTCTTTCTGCTTTAAAAGCATACGACCAATCTCAAGGTACCGTATCTTTGGAAGCATCGTACATTGCATAATGGTGCCTCCTTCATAATCCTTAATGTAACCCATCCAGATAGACTTGTCCAGTGTGATTTCCTTGGTGAAACCTTGCTTCTTAAAATATCCAATGGCGTAGTTATCTGCATATGTCAGAAAATGCATGATAGGCGACGTTGCCTTCACATAATCCTGTATAGCGCTTAGCATTCCGTGTGCATCGCAAGGAGTCGAGACCGGTTACCTTCAAGTGAGACATCAAATGCGCACCGTAACCCTTGACCTGCTGATCAGAGGATATGGCACAAAAGACAATCTCCGCAAATGTGCGACTGTTGAAAGGCCTGTATGTGATTCCTCTGCGCATCATTAGCAAGAGCGTGTGCGAGGCCCCCGAAAGATCATATGCACATACCCTACTACTTCCAACGGATGTTTGACAATAGCGATAGACAAATGCGATCTATCGTAGACCAACCGAGCAATGTAGTCTTTGGGCATCTTCGGGAGCTGCTTCTGGAAGATGCACTTCAGTCCAGTGAGGACGACAAAGCTGTCGCGCGAACCATCATTATTGACAACACGGAATTCGATCTCCCCTCGACGTTCTTCTAGTACGGCTGGCTATCAAAGGTCCATGATAAGCATTGTCCACGTAAGTGATCATAAAAGGCGGCCTACCTTCTCCGGGAAAGGAACGATCCTCAATGGCGGCTTTCCCAATGGTCCACCTTCAGACTTTAAGATACCGTCAGCACACTCCGCCGATACCATTCCTGTATCGATGAAACAGACCTTTGGTTCCCTCTCCGGGGAATCGGTACGCGCTTTCTTACTCTGTTGCTGTGAATCTGGGGAAAGGGCCTCCTCCGAAGCTTTCCGTTTGTTGTCTGGACCTTCGTTCAGTAAATAAACGCATCAAGGATCTCGAGCGATCGCAGTTCAATACTGTCCACTCACTTTCCGATGCCATTCTCGTCAGATGTACCAGTAATGAGGCTATAACGCTTGCTTGTCAGCTCCTCAGTCCCAAGCGGCGCGATCTCCACGTTTGGCCGATATGGGGGTCGGTGTCGGGAATACAATGATCCGGCGCCATTATGCCAGATAACTATCTACCTGGTCGAAGGGAGCTTCAAGAAGCTTCAGTAGTCCAATTCATTCGTTTCATGCTTTATTTGCTCTAGTCACTATCTACCGGGCTTTATTAAAATTAATCTATCCCCATGTCGTTGAACGAAGTTTGGGAGGCAGCCTCCGCGAGCCCTTACACTCCACTGATTTCCAAAGATAGCCAGTTCTCCGTCGGCTTCACCCTCTTGCTTTCTGGTAAGACAAGTTTGCGCTACTTGGCCATTAATCGATCGTACTGACGCATATATCAGCACTGATATTGACTGGCCTTTTCGGACTGAGTTTGTGTCCCTATTCAACATATCTTCGTCCATATCTAACGTTTAAACAGACCGTTCTTTCTTGAGTATCGCTTCATTTGGCGTTCCGGCGTCATTGGCATTCGGGTAAGAAGAGCGCCTTGCGCAAAGGGACCGACAATGGCTAATACCACCATCCAGCTTCGGGGCCGTATACATGATCTGCGCTGTTGGGGTCTACGTTTAGGAAGACTTCCAGATCTTTTCAATGTACCATATACCCAGTTGAAAGAGAAGCAGAAGGATTATACCATTAGAAACGTCGAAGCTCTTCCTCCCTGCAGACTCTCTCTAAATCTAATTTTTCCGAGTTCTTTGCTTTCGATCTTTTCCGCTATCTCGTACATCCAGCATGGCCGACGTGGAACCCATCTTCTCTGCTGTTTCCAGCAATGCTCATCATCTCTATACTCTGCTACAGTGCATTAGCTTTGTACCAAAAGCTACCGTGCTTATTACCCCAGACGGGATTCGCTTCTCTGTGGAGGAAGGCCGAGTAATACAGGCACTCGCGTTCCTCGACAAAGCTCTTTTCACCACCTACACCTTCAACCCACCAGCCGCGCCGAACAACACGTCTAGGGATTCGGGAGACGATAATGATTCTCCAGACCCTACTTGCAATCCATGCTTCGTTGTGTCGCTTTCTGCCCTCCTTGAGACACTGAAAATTTTTGGTGTAAATGATCCATCTGCCACTGGGGCCACCAAAGCAGTTAGTGTCCAACCGTCGAATCCCTCGTCCTCGAACGCCTTCACCACGCCTGCATTGCTATTTGATCGTTCATGTACCTTGCAGTATTTCCAGAACGGCTCCCCTTTGAGCATCACTTTATCAGAGACAGGGATCAAGACCACGTGTGAATTAACAACCTACGAACCCGACGGCGGCGAAGTCGATATCCCTCTTCAACGTGATGCCATCATAATGAAAGTCATCATGCGTTCTGCCTGGCTACATAATGCCGTTGTGGAGCTAGGTGCCACTAACCCCAATGTGTTAAAGATATCCGCCTCGGCGGATCAGGAACCTTTCTTCGCCTTGTCCGGTTCTGGTGGCCCGTTCAGCGAGTCCTCTGTAGAATTCTCAATAGAGGAACAAGGCCCGAACAACGGGGCGTCGTCCCAGTCTCGCAAGGTGCTGACAGATGATGGCACGTCCAGGTCTCGGGCTAAGAGGGCCAAGCTTGCGCCGACTGTCACCGAGACCTTCCTCGTCAGCCCACCGTCTTCAATGGGTTCTCGCATCAAGCAAAATTACCGATTCTCTCTTGTACAGAAGGCATCTCGTGCTATGGCTGTGGCTAACAAAGTAAGCATTCGAGGCGACCGGCAAGGAGTCTTAAGCCTTCAGTTCATGATTGAAATCGACACACACGGCTCCAGCGGCGCGAGTAATGGCACCAGACCGTCTGGGGGAGCGCTAGGGCCTACAGTGACCTTTGTAGATTTCCGCTTTGTGCCGTTACTGGATGATGTGGCAGTTGATGACGACAGCATGGGTGAGCTCGAATAACATCGGTCTGCGGAGCACCAGCTCTAAATCAGAGTACAAGTTAGCAATTATAGCTTGGGTTTAATCAATACAAGTTTTTCTCTCACAGCAATGCACTACGCAATGGATGTCCCATATGAAATCTCCCACAGGTTACCACTAATGAGTCTACCGCTCGTGCCATGCTTGCCTTTGGATAGCCAAAACTATATTACTAACATTGGGAGAAGAATTCTTCAATTGTATTCTCTATTCTGCCTTTCCACTGCTGCCCATTATGTCCATCCACCGCTCCATCGACTGTATAAGAATCTCAATTCCTTCATCAATCACCTGCGTTATCGGCTTGTTGATATTAGCCCTAATATAGTCATACCACGGGTCCAAAACAAGTTTGTTGACGTTGAACTTGGTGACACCTGCTTGAATGCACGCTCTCGACAGCTCCGGGGAAAAGTCGTTAGTTCCATGTAACACCAATCGGGCACGCCCATCCAGTGCTTTGAAAATTCCGCGAAGCCTAACATATTTGTGAAATTTAGCGACGTTCGGCGTGCAGTTCATGGCAATTCTTACCGGTCCATATCTGGTTGAGGTCCTTTGGGACCATAATCACCGTGGAGGTTGCCAACGCTCGGAGCCAGATAGTCAACCCCCGCACGTATGAAGTCTTCTACATCTTCAGGACTAGTTAAGATTCCTGTACAAAGCAGTGTTAGATCAGAAACCCTGAGTTCTGCATTGAACTCCATACCTTCCAGGTCACCTGTATCCATAATTCCATCTTCGCCACCTTCGATTCGCCCCGTCTCGGCCTCTGTCGATATCCCTCTAGCGTGACAATATTCACGCAAAGCTGCGGTTCTTTCCAAGTTTTCCTCCTTCTCATAATGGCTCATATCCACCATTATCGAGTCAAACGGTAGACTGTCCGCTATCTCTTTGATTTGATCATAGTTTTGTGCGTGGTCAAGATGAAGTGAGATAGGAACGGAGGCTGCTCTCGCTGCGGCTGCAGCTGCATGAACAAGCGACGGTGTTTGGGTCAGCGCCGAAGGGAATAATTGTATGATTAACGGCGACTTGCGGTTCTCAGCTGCTCGGACGAATGCAGTGATATGTTCGACGTTATAGCTAATATCTTTCATTACCCTGTATTCTTCCGGGTCGCGAGCACTCTCACTTACGCGATTGCTGCCAGAACGCCATATTGGCCTTTTTCCGCTGCATCCAGGATTTGCAGGGTCTTAGTTGCTGCACGCCGAGTCATTGTAAAGCGGGGTTATAGATGATCACTGAATTGTTCTTGTGTGTCAAAGCAACACTATCAACATGGGGTTTTCTCATGTTCTTTAATTGAGCTCGAGCTCATGATGAAAGATGCTCGTCTCGAGGCAGGCTCGTACTTATGACTAATGCGGTATCTCCAAGCGCCGGCCGGGGGCAAGAGGGGCTTACAGCTCGGCGTGGTTCGGAAATTGAAACGGACAAAGATTCTCTAACTATGGTTAGGGTCACACTCATATTATTGCCAATTTAATCAAGGGCCTTTATTTCCACGTATCTTGCCCGTCACCGTGGTTAACCAAAATTGCCAAGAAATCCGGGCCAGAGCCAACTTGTTCCCTGCTTCCGCGTGGCTCCCCGCAGTCTCGGCCCGTGCTCCAACCCCGACACGACCTTCCAGCAAAGTCGAACATACTTGCATTAGTTGATATCGGCTGTCACATACTTTTCTGTTGAGCCTTTCTCCACCATGCCGAACAATGGCCCGCAGAGTGGCATCCGAAAACCACGCAAATCTCGCGGTCGAGGCTTGCGGACTAACACGGGCTGGTCAGTATCACAGAATTTTTTCTTTTTTCTTTCTGTGTCTGTTGTTTTGCGAAGAGTGCTGATCGTCCGTAGCTTAATCTGCAAGCGTCGCCACGTCAAATGTGACGAAGTAAGTTGATCAGTCCACTTGAAATCCTCTGCGCAAGTGAAAAAGATCGCTTATCGTCAAAGATCCGCCCACAATGTGGACCATGCGCAAAAGGTCAACGGCCCTGCATCTATGGAGATGCCAATATTACTCCCTCTCACGCGTCTATAAGCACACCCCCAAGTCAGGATATCCCCACGGTGAGAAGTTCCCAAGCACCAATTCATGAACCCCTGCAAGTGCTAGTGGATGCATGCCACCAAGAACACCCAATACAACCAAGCAATTATAATCAAACATTAGCCCCCAATAGAGCCAATCACCGGCCGATTTCGTCCAGATCAGTGTCGTCTCCGCTTCGTGAATATGTCCCTTCACCTGGGACGGAGTCATCGGCGACCTCATCGTGGGTGGCGCCCCTGAGCTGGTTTGAGCTTCTGGCTCAGGATGCGGCAAATGCAGACAGGGAGTTTTTGCTATCCCCTCAGCAAAGATTCCCATTGCCGACAGCAGAAGAAGCTTCCATAAGCTCAGCTCAAAGTCCGGCCTTTGAGCCACGAAATCTGAGAGAACGGGAAAGCTTTCAGGCGGCATCATTTCAGCATGACCCAGAATTAGGAAAGAAAGTTCCGCTGGCAGCGGTTGATGAGCCGTCACAGGCTCTTCCGGATGTGCCATCTTCGTGGAGCACATCGGGTCCCATTCAGCTATCGGAACAGGAGTTCCGGCTATTTACTCACTTTGTGCAGACATTCAGCGGCTGGTTGGACTTTTTTGATTCATCCCAGCAGTTCTGTTCTGTCGTTCCTCATCTAGCTCTGAGAAACATCGGTCTGATGAAGGCGTTATTAGCGTTATCGGCGAGACATTTCACGCTTATCATGGAAACCCCTGGGGATTGTCGCGATTCTGAGCCTTCGTATTCCGTTGATCGGAACCTCGCCGTTCGCTATTACTATGAAACACTGCATTACCTGAACAAGGCTATGCGCTATCAATCATATGCTGGAAGCCAAGAACTAATTGCCACGGCGCTCTTGATTAGTACCTATGAGATGATTGATGGCTCCAACCGAGACTGGGAACGACATCTCAAGGGGGTATTCTGGATACAGCGATATCAAAACAATGATGGCGAATGCGGGGGCCTCCGTCAAGCTGTGTGGTGGGCCTGGCTTAGACAGGATGTCTGGGTAGCCATGCGCGAGCGGCGCCGAGTCTTCAGTTTTTGGAGGCCCAAAAAGCATGTTTCAGTCCTCACCATCCCAGAACTAACGACCCGTGCAACCTACCTGCTCGCACAGTGTGTCAACTACGCTTCACGGGAGGAGTCGGAATCGACTGACTTGGAGCAACGCTTGGAACGAGGGAGCGAGTTACTCTATATGTTACAAGAATGGCAAGACTGTCTTCCGCGGGAATTCACACCACTCCCAGTTCCTTCAAGCACCGATGTCTTTCCCCCAATCTGGGTCAATCCCCCGTCTTGTGCAGCTGCTTTGCAGCTTCATAGCCTAGCCAGGATCATGGTCATTCTACACCGGCCCTCCATTGGCGGACTGCAAGACTATCGAGCTGCGCAGAAACTTCTTACATCTTCTCTCCGCACTATTTGTGGAATTGCTCGCATGAATGACGAAAATGATGACATGGCTTTTTGTATCTCACTTCAGTGTTTATATGGAGGTAAATTTCCCCGCGAAATGGCTTGCTATGTGTTTATCTCTAACCTGGTTTCAGCGGGACTCGGTGTTCATACTCCCCATGAACGAGCCGCATTGCTTGATCTCCTAGATAAATGTCAACGACGAATTCGCTGGCCTGCAGACTCCTTAACAAGAGAGCTTGAGGCTGAATATCAGAAAGATGAGCTCTCTGCGTTTGCTAGATGAGTTTGCTTTTTGGCGTACATGCTATTAATCCAACTTCTGAATGGTATGACCAGATCTCGACCATTAATCAGGGAAGTGCAAGGGAATTCTGCAGCAGTCACCAGAACTTTCAAAGAGTCTCCCCATTTGCGTTTTCCATGAACTCCAGTTGGCGGCCAGGAGGCGCCACACTCTTTTGTGCTCTCAAGCACATTCCCTTCCAACTAATGTAATAAGGCCGCAGCACAGTACAGTTCTGGATCACATGTGGTGTATTACCTATTACTATGGTATACATTCATCAGGGACTCATCATATCTATATATACACTTGTTCGTTACTCGTATCAAGAGACCGCTACCATTGTCGCCGGTAGTGTTTAACACGCGCCAGTTGATCAACCTTGTGTTCGTATCTTAAGATACAATCATGCGCAACCTCTGCAATCAATATCCAAATTCTACTGCCTCGCAATCGATTTGGCTTTGCGACGAATCCAAACGTGCAGGATCAGGAAGACAATCACTCCGACTGCCAACATCGCTGAGATCACAGCGAAACCCATAATATATTTCGGGCCATCCGAGTCTGGAAACAGATACTGATATAGTGTTAGCATAGCTTATCATGTGGATTGGTGGGCGATGAATACATACGGAACCATAGATCTGGGCTAGGTTCCCTAGCGCGTTCACCAGCGCTAGGCTGACACCTCTAACCTGTGGCTGCATGTCCGCGAAGGCCGAGGAGGCATAGGCAAGTGTACCTCCATTGGTTGCCCACAACCCGGCTGCCATGAGGACAAGGAGAGCATATCGAGCACTATAGTTGTATACCGCACAGACAGCGATCGAGCATGCGAGGGAGAATGCCAGCCAGGCAGCAATGACAACACCACGCCACAAAGGAATCTTATCACTGAAATATGCCGTGAGACCAGTGCAGACAAATGCCACTGCATAGATGGGGATTGTAAGGAAATTGATTCTCGTGGTAGATGCGTCGCCGAAAAGACCTTTGACCAGAGTCGGGTAGAAGTAAGAAAGCGTGCTGGCACCAACAATGACCTGAAGATCTGTCAGTATGGTGCGGGATAGGCGAGAGGGTATATCCAATTACCATGTATCCAATAACAAACATCCATGTCCGCCAGTCCTTCACTGATCCCAGGATAGCCTGCCATGAACTCAATCGTTCGCCATCCTCCGTCATAGCTGTGACGTTATCTGATTCCAATCTTGCAATGGCGACGTGTCGCTCTCTTTCTGATAGACGCTTGGTTGTGGCGGGAAAATCAGGCAGTATAAAAAGACTTATTAATGCGAACCCTACAGTAACAGCTCCCTCAACAATAAACAGCCATCGCCATCCTCTAATGCCGTGCGCGCCTTCTAGGCCACCGACAATACCGGCAGCTATTAATCCACCAAACGCACCGGACAACACAGCGGCAGAGATATAGACACCAAATCGCTTCGATTGTTCGGTCTTCTTGTACCAGGATGAGATGACAAGAAGGATGCCTGGTGCAAAACCGGACTCAACGCAACCTGTTGCGGTGAGTATATGTCAAGACGCTCCATTGAATAGTCATGATATCCATACCTATCAGTGCCCGCAACACAACGAGGTGTTTGAAATCTTTCACGACACCCATGACACATGTCAACGTCCCCCACACCACCATAATTCCGGGAAGGAACAAAGAGGGCCGTGTTCGACTGAGTATGAGGCTACGGAGATGATAGTGGATTAGCATAAGGATCATCTGAGATAATGTATGGCTGCTTACTTGCTAGGAACCTCGAGGACAACGTATCCAATGAAAAAGACGACCAGACAAATCGAATATTGGTCTGATGTCAGGTTCAGGTCTTCCTCCATCCCTGAGATTTTTGCATTTCCGATGCTATGTGCAAATGGGTATTAGTGCAAGATCTTTTACCCTTGAGGTCTGAGGAGGGTTACCACGCCAACATACTTTGTTCGGTCCATGTACGATAGGAGGTACATGATCCACATGGTAGGCAGGAGCATCAGGTCAACTTTTCGCACGAGGGCGGCCTCTTCCTCGGGTGAGCATGGTGGCACAGTCTCCTCGCCAACATTCTCGATTTCCATCGAGGAAAGGTCTTCCTTGCCTTCCACTTCCAGATGGCCTGCCATTGAGAAGGTGTATCGCACGGACTACCCTGAGCGTGAAGAAATCGGAGAAATGATGAACAGAAGGCAACACAACCAATGAATTTTTCTGGCTTTCTATGCCCCTGGAATTGGACTAGGCAGTCAGCGAAATTCATCAACGGATATTTATACCTCCCTCCAGTTTTAGACGTCGCATAACCAGGCCAACCCAGCGGTAGCACAGTGCCGCTGTCAAGCCAGCCCATGGGAATACGACATGTTTCCCCACGATAGTCTGTGCCCTCGGGAACAATCAAACCGTGATGCCTCTAAGAGTCTAAAGCGAGACCTGAATCCACCTCCGCAAAATCGGTACGGCTTCCCCGCAAACTTTGTTCATGATTGAAACCTGAAAAGGGTTTGGTGGTTCTATCCGATGCGATCTGCCTCGCGTCGAGGCAGATGGGACCCACCTCGGGAATGCCCCAGGATATGCTCATATCCGCCCGTTTTGATAGACGGCAGGCGGCAAAAGCTCCTGTATTCACGGCCATTTTTTCCCATGACGTCAAACAAGTTAGCCTTGATGAATTCAATGCGATCATGGAATACTCCACGACCCGAGATGCCTCGAGCCGAGTCAAGAGCGATGATGCAGTGCTCATCCCACACTCGGCGCATGGCCGAGAGATCTGACGTCGCTAGGAATCATCGGCAGTTCACATCCCCTCCCTATTTTCATTTAAGTAATGAAGGAATTGGCATTTCTATCTGTTCCCTCATTCACAGATTTGTTCGTTCTCCCTAAAGCCGATCTTTCCTCGCTCTCATTTCCTCCCAGGTCATCATTACCAATACCATCATGCCCCCTGCCGCGACCGAGAATGTTCCAGCTGCAACTGCAGCTGCAGCTGCCGCTTCGAAGCCTGAAGCGGAGCCATATCTCAGCACAATGCCTTCTTCGAACTTCAGTTGGCAGATTACCCTGGCGGATAAAGTAGTCGCCATTACGGGCGCCAACCGCGGAATCGGTCTGGGAATCGCGGAGGTCTGTCTCGCGAACTCGGCCAAGTTCGTATACTCCCTCGACTTGATGGAGCCTGGGGAGGAATTTGCGGAACTTCAGAAGAGATACAACAACTTTCGCTATATTCAAACCGATGTGACGAGCGAAGAAAGTATTGAGAATGCCATCAACCAAGTGGTTAAGGACACGGGTCGGATCGATGGCTTGGTGGCCAATGCTGGAATGACCAAGCACCAGCCTGCGCTCAAGTTTGACCGTGATCAACTGGATAAACTCTTCAATCTCAATGTGAGTGGTCGTCTGTGGCTTGTATACGAGGATAGGCTAACGGCACCAGGTTTTTGGTGCATACTTCTGTGCTCAAATCGTCGCGCGCAAATTTATCGAACTTGGGATCAAGGGGTCTATTGTCATGACCTCCAGTATGACTTCTTATCGACCAAATAGGGTGCGTTCAGCTCGGCCTAGTCGCTTCGATGAGGGACATCACTAACGTTTCTTTTCAGGCTGCTCCTTCTGCCCCGTACGGTGCGACCAAAGCCGCAGTTCGAAATATGTGTCACACTCTGGCCATGGAATGGAGCCAACATGGCATCCGTGTCAACAGCATTTCTCCCGGGTTCGTTCGAACTGCAATGACATACTACGTTGAGAAGTCTCCGGACTGGGATCTTAAGATGCAATACTACGGTGGCATGCCTCGTCTGGCCGACCCACGGGAGCTTGGTGGAGCGTACGTGTACCTCCTCAGCGACTCGAGCTCCTACACCACTGGTATTGATATTCCGATCGCTGGTATTGTGGGTGCGTGGTAGTTGTGCTATGGATGACCTGTAAAACGTGGATTATGCATTATATATATCCGGTGAACCATTGTAGTCGGCGTTGGTTGTGCTTTATAGATTGTTCAGATTTCCAATGATAACCACTTGAGGCTTTCATATGCTTGCCATGTTGTAAACGGGACCACTGAATCTTTATGTATGACATTTTCTTGGCTGTCGGCGTGTAACACACTCGCAAGCTGGTTGACTACACCATCTCTTTATTCCTTGAAGCCTTTTGTGGATTCACAAGGGCTTTTGTATGAGTTTCTCTATGAAACGGCACCATATTCCTAGTGGCCGTCTCTGCATAGCTACCCAAATCAGCGGAAATCAATTCCTTATACTTCTCAGATTATCTACATTGGCGCGTAAGAGGTTGTAACCGGTCCTAGCCGAGGTCAAGGTGCTTCAATGCGACAAACTATATTTCCCCAGTTAATCCGTGGTTACAGAACTGGGGAAACCAAATTTAGGCGGGATGTCTCCTATGTAAAGCTGGGTCAAGCCATCGGACGAACAAAATCCGGCGCATCGTCGAGCCAAAAACGGACGAGGGAAGTTGGCAGATGGGGGTGAGCATTACGTGGAAATGCTACGTAAGATAAGCGATCAATAAGCTTTGACATCGTAATATAGCGGAGAACGTCAATGTGCCGCAATCGATCAGACTGTTGACTTCTTGTCATCTGCCACCAGCGGGTTGTCTGCTCGGATATATATATTCTATATATATATATATCCGAAAGGGGGCTTATCCGGATGCATGAAGTGCACGGGAAAAGTACCCCAGAGTAAGTACTCGACTATCTATACTTTGTCGACATAAACTAAGCAAATATATTGGCAGAGCTTCTCACCAGTTAAGCTCTCATTGCAGATAGACGGTTGTTGGAATTAAGATCAAGCGGGTT
This sequence comes from Aspergillus pseudonomiae, assembly GCF_009193645.1. Taxonomy (NCBI): domain Eukaryota; kingdom Fungi; phylum Ascomycota; class Eurotiomycetes; order Eurotiales; family Aspergillaceae; genus Aspergillus; species Aspergillus pseudonomiae. Next base: position 41,442 of record NW_022475999.1, read on the forward strand.
CATTGCGAGGTGGCTGTTCTGTCACTGTCCTCCCACACCCCCACGGCAGCGCCTCCGACCATTAGGAGCAGCCGTCAGCCCACACGGCGTATGTGTCTCGTGAGGGGACAAGCCGCGAGGGCACCGTTTAAACGCCCATGGCTGTTTTGGTTGAGAGCTCCAGGGTGGATTGGTCCAATGAACCTTGAGGCTGGTCTCCGGGTACCAGTCAATCTAATTTGTCGCTGTCGCATATTGGTCAGTGCTAGTGTTCTTTCGGTATGATGTTGCCTGGTTAGGGTCAGCCACACGAATTTCCTGGGAGGTTAGCAATGATTGGGAACTGAACGGGATGTTGTGGCGTCTTACTTCTACCACTGTAACGGTATGATGTCGTCCATTCCATGTGTGGTATTGTTCGTCTTGTTTCGCAATCTGACTCCCCAGCGTCACTCCATGTCATTTGATAGCGCATCAAAAAGATAATCCAACGGTTCACCAGAATAGGCAGCGCATTATCTTGACCGGTAGCCGGAAATGCGACGGAAAGTCTGGAAACGAATACAGCCCGGAATCCACTCGGTATGACGCTAGTATCGCAAATGTTGGGGTGAGGAGAAAGGTGGGGCTTGATAAATTATACGATTGGTTGGTAGTATATATTCTGATCATGGCTGCTGTTTCCACGTGGTTCTGCGGTAGTGTGATTCCATAATACATACCACATGTTTACCGATGTATCGCGTGGGAGTGTGTGTTCGCCTGGTTCTGTAATGTATAAAGAGGCAGTAACCAGATTACAACCAGATTGGTTCAGATTGCAATGTTCATCGCCGTCAAACTACTAAGCCAAGCCAAATCGGAAATAAACATAAGTCTAGGTACGTTCTGGGATCTTATTTCCGTTCCTGGGTTTCTTAGTGGAGGTGCCCAGGAACAAAGCGCTGCCATCACTGGCCCGTCCCCCCACTGTGGTGAGGCAGCTTAATATCGCACAATTATCCCCCGTTTTCTCACTAGGATTTTACATGGACCATACAGCACCTCCGCTAGGAACTATATCCGATTACACCAGTGGAGAGGTCTTCAAGTCGCACTACAAAAGATCAACCCATGGAGGCTGACAGAGAGCATGACATTTGCACCCTTCGGCCGATTCGGTCCCCCAAGCCTCCGTGGTACAAGGCAGAGAGCAGAACCGCAGACGTCGTAAGGGAGAGAGCCAAGCCATCGCCAAAGGGCTGGTGACGAATAAGATTCCTGGGACTCAACCCTCCGAGCCTTGTCGATGCAACCCTGGCGACAGTAATAATGCGAGTCATTATTCTTAGTGGCACAGTACGTGTTTGCTCGAAGCGGAGGCTTGCGTTCGAAGGGATGGCCAGCTGTTCTTTTCACGCGATTTTCACTTGTTCATTGAGTTTGGGATTTTGCGTTTGAAAATGCCGCATGGCTTCAACGAAGGTAAACTTTACTTTGCCGGCGAAAATGGCGGATTCTGCCCCATCACAAATCCTATTTCGGGAAGGGTACACTGGACCCATGACTGATTCAAGGCCCCTGTGGTTCTAGAAAACTCTCCTGCTGATGGGGTAGTGGAGGAGGGTCGGGGGTGTAGACATCCTACATAAATTAGTGACGGGGTCATAGCAACAAGGAAGTTGTTCCTTCATATTGCAGACAGGGTCAAGAGCAGACTCTTTGTTCCTTTGCAGAATTTTTCTGGATATGAGTCTAGAGGCATCGATAACCGGAGCAGCATACATAGATGACTGGTTCCTCCCGATAGATATCTGGTACATACATCCATACCGCCGACCGGTACGGACAAAGCCCCATACATCCAGTAATACCGACTCCGATACATCGTACAAGCCTCCAGCACAGGAACTTTCAGGTACCGAACCCAATATGAAAAGCAGAGTTGCGGACTCCCTCCCATAATGGAAATGTGCAGTTGTGATGGACAATGGCTATGAATTCTGATCAGAAATAGTAACAACACTCTCACTGATTATTGCTATTATTAAGAATTGAGAAAGATTGAGTTTGGATTTGTCCCTCAAGATCCCCCGCCCTCATTTTTTCCCCAACCGCCAATCCACACGTCCGCCCGTCGAAGTCGCCCCAAATGGCTTGGGGCCCGCGCACCCATCCGTCATAAGCTGAACAGTAATCAATCGTTCGCTCTTTAACTCCGTCACTACCGATCTGAGTTACCATTCTCAATATCCGACCCATTCATTCTCTCTCTCTCTCTCTCTCTTCTCTTTCCACAGCCCCCCCATTCGTGTCTGTCTCTCCTCCTCTCTCTCTTACTCTCTCGCCTTCCCCTTACAGAGTCATTTGGTTCTCACTTTCTAGACTTCTAGAACCTAGATCCATTGATCGACCTCCTTCTTTGCTCGCTTGTTAAGGTTCCAACTTAGCCTGAATTTCCCCTGCGTACTTTACGGGGTGCCCCCACAGCTCTCGATTCCGCCGCCCGTTCACATTCCACCCCATTCCTCGTTCACACCCTCCAGCGCTTCTTTCACTTCCTTCGGCTCCGCCGACCTTCAAAACCTTATGCCTCACGCCGTTCCTTGTCATCTCACGTAGTGGTTATCATCCGATCTACCAATTTCACTCCAATTGTCCTTTTCCCCGCCTCGCCGCTCACCGGTCCGCTTGTCGCAGCATCCGTTCGTTTGCGCGTTGCCTACCCGACGCCTGTTCGGCCCCCCCAGCGGCCCTGCTGTCGGCTTCGCTTCAAAACCGTCAGATGAAGCTTGAAATCGCGGGTCAAGATCTTTCGTGACAATTATGGGGTCGTTTCTAAGGAGTTTACGCAGAGATGTGGTGAGTGGTTTCGTTTGCCTCCCGGCCTTTACCTCGTTTCGCCATCGTGATATGGTCTCTTCTCTACGGTATCATAAAGGACATACCAAGAAAAGCAAGAAAGGAAAGAAGGAAGAACAAAACCATAAAAGAGAAAGACAAGAAGAGGAAAGAGAAAAGCTCTGCCAAACCATGTTCCTATCTGCCTACGACAACTAAATGCTAATTCTCGATGTGTCCAGGGATCTCCCACACCCTCGGTTGGGGTGACTCCCGTAAAGAAAGAACCAATAGTGCCCCCGGTGACCCCTTTAGAGAAGATGCTCCAGGATATGGGTGCGATTCGCGAGGATGGGAGTGACAAGTTTTTCGGGATGGAAAATGTGAGTCTCTGGCTGTCGCGGTTCTTGAAATGCTATGTATTACGATGCTAATGCTATCTTCTATTTTTAGTACGGTAACACCTGGTAAGTCGATGGGTGCCTGATCTCGGGCAGCTTGCAGTTCGGAAGTGCGAAGCGGAGCATATTACTGACGTTCATCTCGCTAGCTATTGTAATTCGATCCTACAGTGCCTATATTATTCCGTTCCTTTTCGGGAGGCTGTCGTTAATTACCCGACCCGAACACCTATAGAGAGTCTGGAAGCGGCGCTGGCAAACACTCTTCGCTATCAAAACTTCGCCGCTAACTTGGAAGCCGAGGCGCTGGCCGAGAAACAGAAGGCTGCTAATGCTCAGCGCCCTGGAGCGCCTCCGAATCAACCGCAAAAACCAGAGGACAAAGACTCACCTGAATACAAAAAGAAAATGGCATTACAAACGCTGCCACTCTTGGAGACTACGAACAACGCAGCCAGCTATGGAATGTCAGAGTCACTCTTTACGTCATTGAAAGACCTATTCGAGTCTGTTGTTGCAAGCCAATCGCGGATAGGTATTATCCGACCACAGCACTTCCTGGATGTTCTCCGACGCGAACACGAAATGTTTCGGACTGCCATGCACCAAGACGCCCATGAATTCCTGAACCTACTTCTCAATGAAGTTGTTGCGAATGTGGAGGCAGAGGCATCTAAACAACCTGAACCAGAGAAGACTCTGCCTGCAGCGGAAGGCACCGACTTGACTGAGATATCGGGAAGCTCTGGCTCGAAAACACCCAACACTACTCGCTGGGTGCATGAATTATTTGAAGGGACTTTGACATCGGAAACACAGTGTTTAACGTGCGAGAAGGTTTCGCAACGCGACGAAGTTTTCTTGGACCTGTCGGTAGATCTTGAACAGCACTCGTCGGTTACGTCATGTTTGAGAAAGTTCTCAGCGGAGGAGATGCTTTGCGAAAGAAACAAGTTCCACTGCGATAACTGCGGTGGTCTTCAAGAGGCTGAAAAGAGGATGAAAATCAAGCGCCTGCCTCGGATTCTGGCCCTGCATCTCAAACGATTCAAATATACCGAAGACCTGCAACGACTTCAAAAGCTATTCCATAGAGTTGTATATCCCTATCATCTCCGCCTTTTCAACACGACAGACGATGCGGAGGACCCAGATCGTTTGTACGAGCTATATGCGGTGGTGGTGCATATTGGTGGCGGGCCATATCATGGACACTATGTCGCCATTATTAAAACACAGGATCGGGGATGGTTGCTGTTTGACGATGAGATGGTAGAGCCTGTGGACAAGAACTATGTCCGTAATTTCTTCGGCGACCGGCCTGGTCTCGCCTGCGCCTACGTCCTATTCTATCAAGAGACCACACTCGAGGCGGTTATGAAAGAACAAGAGCAAGAAAACATGGACTTGAACACAAACGTCGCGGATATGAACGACTCAACCTTAAAACAGAATGGTTATCCCCTATCTCCAGGGTTGGCCCATGTTCACAGCGCATCTCAGATACCTTCAACCAGCGAACCTGCCCGATTCAGCAATCTCCAACGGGCCCCTACTGCGCCTCCTTTGTTCCCTCACCCGGAACATACAGACTCTGAAAGCGGTTTCGCAGATCCTTCGACTACTGCATCTACCATCCCGCCTGTTCCTCCCATACCGGACACGCATTCTCTGCCTCTCAGCCCGAAGAAGAGCGATTCTCATTTCAAAAAGGAACGGGCCAAAGAGGAAAAGGAGCGAAAAGCAAACGAAAAAGAAAAAGAGAAACAGCGCCGGAAGGAACAGGAAGCGAGAATCAGAGAACAGCGACGAGAGGATGCTGAAATCAGAGCTGCGCTCGAGGCGAGCAAAGTGTCCAAGGCCGATGAGGATCGCCGGAATTCCCCTGATGACGCCAAGAAGCTAAGCGGTGGTTTGAGCCGTCTGAAGCGCGGTAGCAAGAGCTTCAGCCATCGGCTCGGCAAAGATAAAGAGAATCGAGTTCCGTCCTCCGGTCATTCGGCCACACCAACATCTATTGCGGAACACCCGCCGTCAAGAAATGGGGCCTCCGAATCACAGCAAAAACTACCCAACGGCCAGCCCCCGGCTTCTCATGGCTTACACACTAGGCATACAGGACTGGATGAAGAGCGGGATACGCTCAAAGACCCTAAACACGACAGAAGTGGACACCATGGAAAATGGAGGAGTTTCAGCCTCAAGAAGAAGTCATTTAGCATTCTTTCGTGAGCTTCCTCTCGTCCCGGTAACTCGACCAGTATCGGCGATAATTTTCTGCACATAGAATGCGCATTTTCCGTACATATTTCGATGTATCATCACCTTTATCTTCATACCGGTTGTATGGATCATCCAGCGGCGTATTTCACAGTTCCGCGCATCTTATGGCACGGATGCCATAGAAACCGGTTACGTCTTACTTCTCCGCACGTTTTTTGCTTATATTCGCATACGATGCATTTCATTTGCTTGTTGCTTTAGCCACCACTCTATATTTTCGATTCATCAACTTTGTGATACCCGTGCCTGGGTCACATAGCTGGGCAAATGAGGCGTTTGGCGAGTATATTTCTGTTTTCCATTGCTTTTCACATGAGCCGGCAATCTATGGCAAGGGGTTCAGGTCTGTTCAGGTTAGGGGAACGGTGTGCAAATTTTGAAAAAAAAAGAACAGCAGAGCATTTCACTGTACTGTAGGTCGGATGGGCTACATGTCCATCCTTTCGCCATGTATATCGTGTTCTATTACTCCAGGGGGTGTCCACACAAATAGACAGCGTTGCACAGCACGATGCAGGAATCTCAGTGTAAACTAGTGGAATATTCTCCTTCAAGTCGCTGCGTGAACCTTGTACCTAGTGAATTCAGGTGTACATATATGTAGTGTATCATTTGAAGCTTTTTCAGGCAAGTCATGTTGTCACATGAATAAACCCCAGAAAAAGAAGTGAGGAAATCTTTTATAGAAACAACCATTTGTTCATATAGACACATTGCAACGAGAGAACACCACTTCCAGGCCGCAAACGTCCCATCCCAGCCAATCAGGAACAGAACCAGCTCCATTCTCGAGTGCAATTCGCCGCAATCTCCATCGCTCAGCTACCTAAAGCCCGCATATGCTTCTCTGCATGTGACTCTTAGATCGACACTCGTGCATCGTTTCTCTCGGCAATAAATCAGGCAGCGAAGTCAAACGCTCACTTGTTATTCAGATAGGCTCGAAGATATGGGGCGTTGCAACAAAGCAATGCATTTCCAGCTGGCAGGAAGTCCGGTCGATAGACTCAATCAAAAGAAAAACTCCGCAGGAACCAAAACAAAGCAACACGATCGCTCAACCGAGAATAATCGAATATATGATGATTATAGTATTTATCACGATAAGGGGTACTAGCGCAAACCAATCATTAGCGCTTAATCTCTGAACAGGTATATAGAGATGCCCCCGAGCTCTTCATCACAGCCGAGCCAGGCTGGTAGATAGGTAGGTAGGTAGGTAGGTAGGATATCCACAACATACTTCGCATAACAGTCCGCACACTAGCGATCAGATCGACCGTTTTCGCCTTGACGCTGGTACTATCGTGTGATGTGCCGAAGGCAGGATCGGCTTGACTGCGACCCCATCCGACTGTGTAGAGGTTATTTGGTTAGCTGGGCGTTTCGCTTTTGCTTGTGAGGGGGGAGGGCGAGGTTTATCGACTCGACGTACTTCTGGCGAGGAAGCGGTCTTCGCTGAGGATTGCGATTGCGTTTGTTATTAGGACGGCGACGTAGACGAGGCGTCCGAGGCCGAAGAGGAACATTTTGGACGGTGGTGTTGGTGTGTTGTCGGTGCGGAGTTGGTTTGGAGAAAGTGAGAGAGGTGTTCTTGGTCGGTCGATAACGATAAATGGTCCGCGGACACGGGACGTGGAGAGCCAAGACTGCGTTGATGTGGTTGGTTGGGAGGGCTCGAGTTGGGGCCACTTTCTTAGCTTTTTTTTTTTTTTTTTGTACTATTATTATTGTTAGGTTTAAGTGGCTTGGGCTTGGATACTATAGGTGAATGATGTTTGCTGGACCTGTTGCTTCATTTTGAATGTCTTCTTGCTTCAGTTGGTTCTGATACTACAAGACATATTGGAATCTTGCTTAATGATATAGCTATAATCCCTCTCCGTCTCCAAACAAGCACGATTACATTAGTAGATACTTCTTTCCATTCATTCCCTAAGTAAAGACTATGTTGCTCGATTCCATACAAAGTAGAATACTAGTAGTCACTGTGAGGCGAAGCACACAGTCTTTGGGAAAGGTAGAAACCAAGGGAAGGGCTGGCCGGAGAAATAGTTATATATCACACACCTTGTATGGTCAAGATAGGCTCACATAAATTATCTCAGTGCAGCGTCTGAGTAATACTTGCTACCTTTTCTTAGGTAGATGGTAGATCACGAATTGACTTCAAAAATTTTTTTTTTTTTTTGAACTCTTATTTTTAGTCTTAATTGCTCAACCTGTTTTATATCAACGACTTATGGATATGCTTATATTGATTGAATTACGCAACGGCACAAAATGACAGGGAAAAAACTAAAACGTGGTGATGGACGAACAAAGAGGAGTAAAATACTCCGTAGAAGGTGGCAAAAGAAGAAAAATCCAGAGCTTTCAATTCCATGCCCCATGGATACTTCTACCCCTGCAGAGTGTACTCTACAGCCTCCAGAGATCCCACTTTCAGAAATCCCACCTTCGCCACCACCAGAGAGTGCTTCCTCCTCGATAAACTCCCCTCTATCCTCTCCCACGCCGGAGATGTTAGATCGTCTCGATCATGATGATCTAGATATCGATCAAACCGAGAAAACGATTGAGGAAACGGTCGAAGAAACGGCCGAAGAAACAACAGACTATCCAGAATTTCGTACCCGGGCAAAGCTACAATATATGGTTAACGCTCTAGAGCATATTTCATGGAGTACAGAGTCATTCTTACGTGCATGGATAAACTCCCCGGTCCAACTTCGACACAAGAAATATCATTCAAGAGAGAAACGTCAGGAATATTTCCTAGGAACAATAGACAGGCTAAAACTTAAGCGCCAGCTCTACGATCCAGCTATCCTTATGGAAGAACTGACCAGGCTGGTGAAAAAGCAATATTTTGACCAATTCGATCTTCATGCTACAATTGAGGACATCGATTTTAATCAAGCTACCAAGACAATAAAGAAAACGGCACCTAGATGGTACCGATTCATCTGGAATTGTCTGGTCAATTCACGCTTTTCTAAATCCAGTTATCAAAGCGCTACAAACGTCGATTATGTGACTGCCAAGTATTGCAAGGTTCTCTTCTTTATAACTTGTGTTGTCTGTCATTCAAAGAGCTCCAAACACATCCAATTCTATGGCGTCAATACTCAATGTCTATCTCCAGGGCTCGGGGGTGAAACGACAGGTGGTTGAAACACTTGCTGAACTGGGTATATGTCAATCTTATACCCACGGAAATAATCTCCTCAAGAAGATAGCTAAAAGCCAGGCGGCCTAGTCTTCAATCTACCGCATGTTCAACTATGAAATTTTCATGCTATTCTATAACTAGTTCGTAAAGCAACTATAGTTAGTAGTTGACTAGGAACAAATGCTTAGTCATATTACTGAACCACACCTGAGATCGCTTGTATGATCTCGTAGCAGTAACTCGATCAAGTAGGGCCTTTTAACTTCTGGAAAGCGCTGAAAATTGTGACTGCCGTAGTAGATATTGTAGATCAATCTTGGTGATACCACCCGGATGGGGTGTCGTGAAGCACCTGAGGCACTCCGGAAAGTGTGACCCAGACAGAGATTCTGCCGCCTGCGTGATCGGTCTACGTATGCTTCTACTACCTAGTAAACCACCGTCAACTCCACTGGAGGCACAATGGGGAAAGCCGATGCTGGTAGGGTTTGTCTTTTAACTCCATCAGTATAATTGCTAATTGCCACTGCTCTGCCCAGCCTTCATACTGCTTCTTGGCGCCATCCCAGCGCTCATACTCCTCCACCTTTACCTGGCTCCCTACACCAAGGTCGAGGAGTCTTTCCATGTGCAAGCCATTCATGACATTCTCTCCTATGGCATCCCAACTCAAAATGTTGCCGAGACTCTACGCGCCAAATATGATCATTTCACCTTTCCCGGTGCTGTGCCTCGGACATTCGTCGGAGCTGCTGTCCTGTCTGCATTATCGCAGCCATTCATCTGGTTGAATGATACGGTTGACCGGCAACTACTCGGTAGGAAAGCCTTTGTATAGCCGCTCTGGAACGCCCTCACTAATGCTGTAAACTCAGCACGAGCCATTCTGGGCCTGTTCAATGCTCTGTCTTTGCTCTCCTTTGCATCTGGACTGCGACGAGCTTTCGGGAAGACTACAGCGATCTGGTACCTGCTCTACCAAGCAAGCCAATTCCATGTGCTTTACTATGCATCGCGGACACTTTCCAACATGTTCGCTTTTGGGTTATCCACTCTAGCGCTGCGGTACCTTCTCCAGGACCATTCCCAATTAGCAGCCTCCAAGACGTATAGAAACCGGTGTCGCTTATCCCTATGCCTGTTGACCATAGCCGGTATTATCTTCCGTTCGGAGCTGGCTCTCTTCCTTGCCACAAACACCATCTTTCTTTTCCTTACAGGATGCATCGGCATCCAACGGGAGATAATCCCAGCCGGACTACTAGGCCTGCTCCTCGGCTTAGGGTCGACCGTACTCGTGGATTCCTACTTCTGGCAAAAGTATCCCCTATGGCCGGAGCTAGAAGCTTTCATATTCAACGTCATCCACGGTCAATCATCTGCCTGGGGCACACATCCATGGCACTTCTACTTCACCAACGCCATCCCTCGCCTCCTACTCAACCCTCTGGTCTATCTAGTTGGGCTCCCGTTCGCTCTATTCCAGCCATCAACCCGATCTGCAGCAGCATACCTGCTCATCCCATCACTTACCTTCATAGCCATCTACAGTATCCAACCTCACAAGGAATGGCGTTTCATTGTCTACGCTATCCCCCCATTAACCGCCGCCTCCGCCCTGGGAGCATCGTACATCTGGACGCACCGGACCAAATCCCTCCTCTACCGGCTGCTCTCCCTGGCTATGATCCTATCCACCCTCGCCTCATTCCTCTGCTCAACTTTCATCTTACTCCCCGCCTCCTCCGCAAACTACCCAGGCGCACACGCCCTCCAATCCCTCCACAGTCACGCCCACAGCACAAAACCCATCATCTCCGTCCACCTAGGCAACCTCGCGTGCCAAACAGGCGTCACCCGTTTCCTTGAAATGCCCAATCCACCAGACAACTCAACTCCCACCTGGACATACGACAAAACTGAAAACGAAACCCTCAAATCCACGTCTTCCTTCTGGACCCAGTTCGACTATCTCCTCATCGAACCGGGGGAAGAGGAATCGAAGGTCCGGTCTCTCTCTGGACCAGATCATTGGGAAGACGTGGATGTCATCGAGGGGTTCGCGGGTCTGAGGATCGTTCGGCCTGGTGAACAGGCCGTGGGTGCAGTTGAGGAGCGGGTTCTCACAAAGTTTGTTGGTGAAGATGGTGCCCGGGTTTGGAGAGCTGGTCGGGAGTTTGCTCGTCGGACTGTTACGCGGGGCTGGTGGGTTGAGGTGAGGATGGATCCGAAGATTAAGATTTTGGGGCGGGTTTCTGTTTAGATATTTTTGTTTTGAGTTTCTTGTTCTATACTTGTATCGTTTGGTGTGGATTTGGTTGAATATGTGTTTCACTCCATATCTTATTGTCTAGTGGAAATGTAGAAGCTAGCGCGCATATTTGCACGGAAGCGTGTATCAGAGCTATGTATGGGCCGAATTCTCCAAGTACCATTCGACCAACCAATGCAATACGTTTAGAACGAGACAAGGGTGACAGCAAGCGTCCGCTAGCTTTGTATGCAAATATGAACATTAGAAGAATCCTAAAGCAAAACTTGGGTATTTCCATCATTCCAACAAAGCCCCCGTTCCATCATGCCTCCTTACTCTCCAGCCGATCCAATCTACCCTCCAGATCACGCACCCAGGGCTCAACCAGTGCGATATTGCTCTTTAGCGCTGCCTCTCCCTGGTCCATCTTTTCTTCGACAACATGCAGCCCCTCGCGCCATTGATCGATCTCGCGCGCCATATCGGCTTGGCGCCGTTCCAGCTCGTCGAGGGACTCAGAGGCTTGAGCGGCGCCTGCGTGGATGGCGCGGAGGGAGCGAAGTCGTTCCAGGACGCTGGGCAGAATGGGATGGAGGGATTGGATGGTTGGTAGGGTAGCGTAGAGAGCTTGGATCTTCGTGGCTTGCTCATCGCGTTGGGTCGCGGCGGGGTCGACTTCTGTGGCGGATGAGGTGGACACGGACATGTCGGAGGGTTCGAGAGCTGCGGAGGCGATGCGGGCATTTTGCGCGGCCTTGGCTGCATCAACGGCGCGCTTGCGTGCGGATGCAAGGGCTTCAGTGTCGGCAGTTAGCTTTCTCACGCGGGTCGACAGGTTCTCGAGATGAGGTGTCGAAACTGTTGTTGAGGGTAGAGCGGAACCTATTGTTGGGACCGCCGAGACAGGAGCCGGGCCGACGAGAATGTTCATTAGAGTGGTCAGACGGGACGTCAGGTGGTCTAGCGCCGGTAGAACGGGTTGGAGTGGTACATCCGAGCTCCCATCGGGGATGAAGGGGTTCGAGGAGCTGGAGATGCCCATCGCAGCCTCAACAAGCGCTAGCCGGCCGTCAAAGGCCGCAGCGTGCGCCAGAACACCAGAAGATGAAGCACTAGGGGGAGTCGTCTTTTTCTCCACCTTCTCAGCCGGTCCATCCGGCTTGTCAGGGTCATCGGGGGCTGTTTCAGAGATCTTTTTGGATAGTATCGCGGCTGCCGAGTGCGGCCCGGATGCGCTCCGGGAGGAGGCATAGAGGTTATCCAATGCCCGACTCAACTCTAGGACACCGTCGTCCAATCCCTCCTTGTGCTCTGCCTGAGGTTCATTGGACTCTGATCCAGTTTGGCGGGAAGCCATCTCATCCTTCAATTCCTCCACTTCTCTGCGAAGACGAGCAAGTCTTCGGTCCAACCCTTCATCTTCGCTGTCGCTGAAGTCCCCTACTTCTTCCAAGCCATTCTCGTCTCTCCGGCGTCTGCGACTCTTGCTTCTATATGCCTTCCGTTTTGTAGCGATACTGTCGGAGAAATTGACTTCGCGCGCATCAACGGTGGCCCCGAGGAAGTGCGCGCGCGCCTCGTCCGCATTGATGCCTTGGCGGTCAATATCGGGGTTGGAGCCAGCGTCATCGTCGGGGTTGGAATTGGTGCGGATTGTTGCAGTCTGGATGCGATAGATATAATTACGTGGTCAGAGGACAGATCCATATGTCAGTAATTTAGATGTGGGAGCTAACCGGTACGGTGGACGCTTCATCGGTCAGATCGGGAGTCTCGTAGATATCGGGCGCGAGGTCCTACGCTCACAGCCATGGGTTAGTGGCACGGTAAACGTGATGACATGGCGATACTCGCGTGAGGGAGAGGTGATTTACCAGATCCGGAAGCCCCGCATATTTCTTATTGAAAGCCATGATCCGCCGATGCACTGACTGGGGGGCAGAGTGTTTGGTTGGAGCATCTCGGAGGGACTCCTGTAAACTAAGTGTAAACTATGGGAACCAGGACGAATGGCGGTGGGTCTCCGCGTTGGCACGTGAAAGGGGCAGTTGCCCTTTTGGGCCTGAGGCAGTGAACCGTTTTTGAGCGACAAGACGGAGTACGGAGTAATTGTCGTCACTGTTCCTACTAGTATATCCTACTAGTAGAGGACAGTACATGCACAAATACGTAATGACTATGGTGATATTCGAGCTTCACATGACACGAGGGTCGTGTGGCAGCATTTCCATGAAAGGCGTAGATAACACTTGTTTTTTCCCCATGGAACGCTCCGCGCTGAAACAGGCATCTTTGTTTCAACGTTGGTTTGGCAATTGGCGCCAAGCAGGTTTCTTGACCAGTCGAAAGCCATGGCGTCGAGAAGGTATATTAAAAGTACGGCGTTCTACGCAGGAGCAGATGAAGAAAGAACACATGCACGTGGTAACAGCCTCGGAGGTTGACATTCTGGGCAGGTCATACCTAATCGGGTAGTTTGTGGAGGACGTGACTGGAACGCTGCGGAAAGGCACATGAATGTGACTTCCCTGACTTCAATCTATTTAAATACCCTCGACTTATAATCTCTCACCACCCCAGTAGTTCCCTCAGTCTATTATCACCTGCGTTCTCCTCAGCACTACCTGCTGTTGCCTTTCATTATCCTTCTTCTTTTCTTGACTTGTATACTCATATCTCTTATCTAACCTACCCCGCATCACCATGGCTGCCCCCGCAGATATCACCATCAAGGACCTCAGTGGAGAGTGGACGATGGTATGTACAAGTCCTTTCTAATCTGATTCTGGAACCCTTCAAGTCCAAGGAGAGTTTCGCCGTGATCGAGTCTGACCCTTGTGCGTTTGCAGGACAAAACCCTCTCCAACCCCACTGAGCCCATTCTGGCCCTGGTAAGTGATCCATAAGCAAAAGGCCTATCTAGCCTTGACTCAAGCAAACTGCTGACATCGTCGTGAATAGCAAGGAATGGGCTGGATGAAGCGTAAGGCTCTCAACATCGCAACCGTCACCCTTTCCGTCCACCAATACGCCGACGAGAAGGACCCCAAGGTCCTGCACGTTAAGATCGAACAAACAGTCACTGGAGGTATCCCTGGCACAACCGAATACCGTATCACCGACTGGGAAGGACGGGAGCACGAAGACCACGTCTTCGGCAATGTCAGAGGCCAATCCCGCTTGATTCGGGGCTCGAAGGGCGACGATGGAAAGTTCCGCCCTAATGTGGAAATCGCTACCAAGACCGATGACGAGGATGTGAAGAAGTTCTTGAAGGGCGAGATTCTGGCTGATGGCAAGGGCACTGAGGGCTTCGTTGCCGACAACGTCGGTGAAGAGTATGGTGAGGGCGAGGGTCTTTTCCTCCAGAGCTTTGTACAGAACCTGGACAGCAACGGCGGCTGGACTGCCGAGCAGGTGCGTATTCCCGCCTACTATACATTTGCACGATACCACTGCGGATACTAACCTTGACTCCTTAGATCTGGGGCTTCGAAGTGATCGATGGAAAGCGTTACTACACTCGTCGTGTTGTCGTTGCCAAGGACGGCAAATATGAAAAGGCCCGCTTTGTGTACACCTTCATCAAGCGCAGGGGAGAGTAGATGTCATTTACATTAGCGTTGAATGAATTTCCTTATCATTAGCCTTCAGTTGTCTAGACTAGATCGGGTTTGACTCCGAGACTTGGGTTCAATCCAGATCCACATCAACATCAGCCACAGCTGTTCCTGCCACAGTAAATAAACCGTTACATATTTTTACATCCTGAACTGGCTCACTACTGTAGCGTACAAGTCACAGTGGGTACAAAGTAATGGCATTGATATCATTTTGACTAGTATCCCGCAAGGCAGGCACTGGTTGGAGTACTCGCCTGTAATTGCAGACCAAGTACCCGCATTCCTTAGGGTATATTCATAGTATTTTCATCGCCGAAATGAGAATAAGAGGGACAAGGACAATTTCCTTCAGAGGAGAACCAACATTACAACACACCCTGAAACTCGATAGACTTCATTATTTTAAAACTTCGCAGTCAATTTAGTGGTGAGTGGGCATCACAACATGCGCCTTGGTGCTGACAGCATCCTCACTCCGCCACAAGCTCGTCACGGTCTTCTGCTGAGTGTAGAACTGCAAGCCAGGCTTGCCGTAGAAGGTGTTAGCGCCACCGCCGGCGATACTCTTCTTGTTGCCAGTGAAGGAGAACATGGGGAGAGGGACCGGGATGGGGACATTGATGCCAATTTGTCCGGCCTCAATGTCCTTCTGGAAACGTGACGCAGTAGAACCGGAGCAAGTGAAGATGGCAGCTCCGTTGCCATATTCATTCTTGTTGATGAGGTCGACGGCATCCTCAAGAGTGGGGACGCTAAGACAGACCAGGACAGGACCGAAGATCTCTTCCTTGTAGCAGGTCATCTCGGGGGTGACATTCGTGATGATAGTGGGCCCGACCTTGAGAAGCACAGTATGTCAGCAATGGCGTCATCACTTATAAAAGGATGATATGGTTCACTCACAAAGTTGCCGTTGGGGTACTTCTCAGGCTTGTAGCCCCTTCCGTCCAAGAGGATCGTTGCGCCCTCCTTCTCAGCACTGGCAATCAAATCTTCGATACGCTTCTTGCTCTCCGGGCTGATAACAGGGCCAAGGTCGGCTCCTTCTTCAAATCCGCCGTTGACATTCAATGCCTTGGCACGCTCTGCGATCTCAGGGAGCCATTCCTCGGTCTCGCCAACCATGACCACAGTGCTCAAGGCCATGCAGCGCTGGCCGGCAGCACCAAAAGCGGCTCCCACGATAGCATTCAAGGTGTGGTTCTTGTTGCAGTCGGGAAGGACAGCGGCATGGTTCTTGGCTCCCAGATTGGCCTGGACACGCTTGCCATTGGCAGAACCCCGAGTGTAGATGTACTCACCAGCACGGTTGCTACCGACAAAGCTGATTGCCTTGATGGCAGGCTCATCAAGGATGAAGTCAACGGTCTTCGCGGAGCCATGGACGATGTTGACGACACCAGCGGGGAAGCCAGCTTCCTTAGCCAGCTCCGCCAAGATCATCGCAGCGCCAGGGTCGCGCTCCGACGGCTTAAGGACTAGACAGTTACCCGTGATGGTAGCAATGGGAATGCACCAAAGAGGAATCATTGCGGGGAAGTCTATGGGGGAGCGGTTAGCCTCGGAGGGAAGAGCGGTGGATCCTCCATGAAGCAAGGGGACACGTACTGAAGGGGCAAATAGCTGCTACAACACCCAGAGGCTCCCGGTAGCTTCTGGTCTCCATATCTTTAGCAACTTCCAGCACTTCTCCCGTAAGCTGCGTAGTAATGCCACAGGCGGTCTCGGCAACCTGCAAACCACGGAGAACATCACCCTTGGCATCGGCAAAAGTCTTGCCCTGTTCGAGAGTGATGGACGCAGCGAGACGGTCCCAGTTGGCACGAATCAGACTGACGAACTTGAACATGATCTGCTGTCTGGCAATCACGCTCATTGCCCGCCATGCTGGGAATGCCTTCTCGGCAGACTCAACCGCCGCCCGCAGTTCCTCATCGGTACTTTGAGGGACACGGGTGACGAGGTTGTTGGTGGCGGGATCATGGAGGTCGATCCAAGTCGTAGCCTTAGAGGCGACAAACTCGTTGTCCAGAAAGTTGGCCGTGTCGATGGGGTTAGCAATGGGATTGTGGTCCGTCGGGTACTCGGTAGCGGTTGTAGCCGCGGAAGTAGTTGCGGGGGTCATTTGGCGGGCGGTGGCGTGCAGTCTGCGCGCAGCAACGTTGGAAGCGGGAGAGGAAGAAACTACAGAGGAAGCTCGACGAGCAAGAGCTGAAGAGGAAGACATCGAGGCAGTCATTAGAGAACGCGATGTTGCTGACCTGGCAGACGATGCGTTGGCAAGACTCGTGCGGGGAGATGCAGCGCGGAGTGTGGGGAGAGAACGTGCAAGGGACCGGCGGGCGGCCATGGTGACAGAGAACTCAAAGGAGGATATACAGGTAGAGAGTAAAGAATAGAAGGAGCAATTAATGGATAGGATGATGCGTGAAAGAATAGACTACTGAGCCGGGGGGGAAGGGGTCATAAATAGTAATCAGATACCAAGGGGAAAGAGGAATGGTATAGTATATGTACTCCGATACAGGTGCCGCTGCTTTTGTGAGGAACACCTTCGGGGGGTGACCCGAGGACGCTCTGAGCACGCTCCAGTTACCCCGGATTACTCGCCGAGTACCTTTTGTTGCTCAGCTTCCTGCCATAGAACAGTCCATGTGACAGCTGTCTACTCAGGGCACGCACCTTCTACGCCCAACCACGGCCGGTTTTGCTCAATGCGCAAAAAGCGGCGGCATTTGGCACCGAATCTAGACTTCGAAGTGCTCACTCCTTTCTCCGTTTTGGAGAATCGATCCCAGGGATTTCCCGATATGATCGCCGATGGCAACCGATAACGCTTCTCGGCGCTATGGGCCAATCATTATCTCCACCCAGGAGCTACTTGCCGAATTGAATGCAACCAAAGGAATTAAGTTCAATCGCACTAGGATGGATTTCCCCGCGGAGTATGAATCGATGCTGTTTGCTTGCCGGAGACCATTTTAAATCGTCTGCTGTTTTCCAGATCTGGAGATGAAGAGGTTCAATCGCATTAGGTTTGAACATCAAGGAGCCATTATTGTATTTTTTTTTTTTTTTTTTCCATTTGCAATTCCGACTCATCTTGTTTCCAATGGTCAGTGGTGTGTATAGTGTTCATTGCGTACTTATTTGAGCATCGGACGACGAGGGATGTTGTTCGACGCAGGATTTCTTTATGGTATGGGTAGAAGGCTGGTCGGTTGCTATATTAAGAACAAAGGGCCCTCAGCTACTTCAGATTATTATAGACACGTATATACGATCCGGCGAAAAGGTCCATGAATTCCTAATTCAGATGACAATAATACGGCGGATATTTTGAGGGTAGCCATAACGGTTTTCAAAGTAAAGAACAAGACTACTCTACAAGCTCCAGCAGAAACAGTTCCCCCTATCTGCATGCTCTCGTATCTCATCAAAAGTGGTATGATTCCCTCAACGTTTACCACGGAAGACTGTTGGTTGAACGTGCAATACACGTCGGGTATGATGTCAAAATTGAAAATGTCTGGGTTTAACTTTATTTGCTTCTTCCTACGCTCCGTCCTCACTTTCTCACGGGTATCATATCACAATTTTACTGAGCAGAAGAACGGGTGGTACGCTTGCTGGCGCCGCCCTTACCCGTGTCCGCAGAGCTGCTGACAGCCTCGCTAGCCTTCTCCTTGGCAGCACCTGCGGCCTCCTTACCCTTCTTGACAGGGGCAGGGGCGGGGCTGCTGGCCTTGATGGCACCCACAATGATGAGGACCATCGAGAGAACCAGGGCTCCCAAAGTACCGGCGACCTCAGGAGCTTGCTTAACAGCGTTCACAGGGTCCTCCTTGGCAAGTCCAACAAAGTGGTCGACCTTCTCACGGACGAAAGTAACGGGGTCTTCCTTGAAGCTAACACTGGTGGCAGGGGCAGTCTCCTCCTTCTTGGGCTTGGAAGCCTCCTCCTCGGCAACTTCAATAGGGTGCTTGACATCGAAGGTCTCCTTGCGGAGCTTCTCAGCATCCTCGGCGGAGTGACCAATGTAGATGTTGTCGAACAGGATGTCGTTCTGCATAGTCCAAATTTCAAAGCCAATCTAGGGAACATTAGCTATATGAGACGCAAATAATCCTAGAAGAGAGGTACTTACAGCGCCCATAGGCTCGAAGTTGGAGGGGGTCTTATCTTCGAAGTAAGCCGGGTTGGCGATCTTGCGGGGAGCCCAGGGGCCCTTGTAGGCAGGGTTGTCGATCATAGGAGCAGTCCACTTGCCCTTGAAGGCAGGGTTCTTCTTCATCGGAGGGCTCCAAGGGCCACATCCAGAGACGTCACTGCACTTAGGGTTGGGAACAGTGGGGGGGATCCAATCGCCATCCTCTTCATCGTCCCAGTCCTCAGGCTTCTCGGCCTCGGGGTCGGGGATGCTGGTGGATTCCTCCTCAAGCCAGTCCTCGGGCTTGGTGGCTTCCTCGTCAACAATCTCGTAGGGGGCTTCCTCGTCCCAGTCCTCAGGCTTGGTGGCCTCAGGGTCGGGGATCTTGACATCGTCAACCCAATCGGCGGGCTTCTTATCTTTGGGGTCATCGATCTCCTTCTCGGGGTTGACAGGAGGGTTGAAGTCCTCAAGCAAGGTGCCGTTCTTGACAGCCTCGCCATCAATGAGGATCTGGAAAGACTGGTCGGGACGAACAATCAAGGTGTACAAGGAAGTGACCTTGTTGGTGCGAGCAGCAGGAGGAGCCTTGAGGTGCTTCTCCTCGTACTCACCAGTCTTGGGGTTCTTGTGGCGGAAGATAAAGTGGACCTGATGATATATGAGTCGTAACTCAAAGAGAGGTGACGGAGAAGAACTTCCGATAACGTACCTTGTTGGTAGCACCGCACTTGTCGGGACCGAACATGATAACATAGGGGGTGGCGTTGGAGAACTCCTCAGCGTGGAGCTTCTTGTTCTCCTGTAGAAGCTTAAGGTAGGCACCACCGCAAACGAGGGAGTCTGCCAGATGTAGATTAGACACTGAATGTTTAGCAGCTGTGGGGAGACAAAGCTTACTCTGAGGCTTGACCTCATACTGGACAACCAAGGTCTTGCCCTTGTTATCAATCTTCTTGGGGAATTTCGCCGAAATGGCATGGTGAGCGGCAGGGTTCTTCACAACGAGACCCTTGTCTCCGTCGATGCCCTTGAAGACCGTGGGCTCCTCAACGGACCATTCACCGACGTAGGCCCAGTCCTCTTCCGTTTGGGAGTCATCCTTCTTCGCATGAGATGGCGTCCACCGAGATTCCCAGTCATCGGTGAATTGCTCGAGGAAAGGAGCTTTGAGGGTGGTAGGCTAAAGCGCTGTCAGCAAGCCGCGCAGGGACCAGGCGCATACACAACAAGGGGATAACCTACGGTGAAAGTTGGCTTCTCTACAACAGAGGTAGCATCGGGGTTCTTCTCAGCCTCCTCAGCATGAGCATAGCCCATGAGAGTGGCCGAAGAAACCAAAGCGGAAGCAACAGCTGCGTTGAAACGCATGATGAATGATAACGGGCGCTCAAACTAAGAAGCCCGACTCGGTATTAGCTTTAGGAAAGAAAGAAACAAATAAGCAAACGTTCAAGCAATTGATCCTCCGTAGAGGTTCCAAGGGGGGAAAGAATGTCCAGATGGAAGCGTACCACAAACTAACCGCACGACGGAAGGAAGAAGGGAGAAGAGGAGAAAGAGAAGACCGGTGTTGGGGAGGTTGATTATATGAAGCTGGGAAGGTAGCTTAAGTTCAATCTGGCCTCTTCCGCTGCCGCTTGCCCCTTGGGGTAAAGTTCCACCGGCCCAAACAGGATTAGTGGCAGATTCTCCAATGTTCTATTCATTGATTCTAAGAACCGTTTCATTGCTTTTTTTTTTTGGGCTCTTCATTCTTTTACTTGGTAGTCACGGTCTTAGCTGTCATATACTTACCCCAAACATGATGATCACTCTTCAAATATTGAATTTCAATCCAGCCAGTGTAAATATTCAATATAGTTATATTTATATAAAATGAGATTTTTCTCTTCTTCATTTTTCTTAATTTTGTGAGTATATTGCAGGTCTCGTATACTAACTAACTATCCTTGCAATGCCGATTGCGCGATCTCCTTCCCGCTACTGCTAGTCAATTGATCCATATCCAGAAAAAAAAATTGGAGTTCTTCAAGTTGCCCCTCTCCCCGCCAACATTCTCTTTTCCTCCTCACTTCCTTTCGCAAAACTTCAAACCACAACGATTCTGGGTGTCAACTCCAATTTTCTTACCTCTTTTAGTCTGAGGAGAGTGCCCTTTGTTCATTTCTCGTTCTTTGTCTGGCTCTTACGTTCCCAATCTATCCATCCCGTCTCTTGAACCCCACTTGACTAGTCAGCGCGTCATGGCCCAGCAGGTCGAGAATACCAACAATGACCATCTGGTCCAATCTTCCGACCCGGAGCACCCATCTAACTTGATCCCTGAACTCTGTCGTAAATTCTACAACTGGGGATGGGTCACTGGCACTGGTGGTGGTGTACGTGATCAATCGTATCGGTTATTGAGATAGTCCATGGAAACTGATCGGATGTAGACTTCTATCCGACGCGATGACCACATCTTCATTGCGCCGTCTGGTGTGCAGAAGGAATTAATAAAGCCAGAGAACATCTTCGTTCTCCAGTTCCCCACCCCCAAATATCCCCCCTCCGAGCGCAAGTATATCCGCAAGCCACTCGACCTGAAGCCATCGGCCTGCACTCCTCTGTTCCTGGCGGCCTTTGAGCGTGGTGCAGGCTGCTGCATCCACACCCACTCCCAGTGGGCCGTCTTGGTGACGCTTCTAGTGGAGCGTGAAAAGGGACCCGGAGGCTACTTTGAGATCAGCAACATTGAACAGATCAAGGGTATCCCTCGCGGCAAGGGCAAGGGCATGCTGGGCTTCTTTGATACTCTGAGAATCCCGATCATTGAGAACACCGCCTTCGAGGAGGATCTCACCGGAAGCTTGGAGAAGGCCATGGAGGAGAACCCCGACACCTGCGCCGTTCTTGTGAGAAGGCATGGAATGTGAGTATTAACCAGTCCCTCTTGTGGCAGCCGTGGGAATCTAACGGGTTGTGTAGTTACGTCTGGGGAGATGATGTTGCCAAGGCCAAGACTCAATGTGAAAGCTTGGATTATCTGTTCCAGCTTGCGGTGGAGATGCACAAGCTCGGTATCCCATGGGTCAAGGAATAAATGAGTTATATATGCAAAGGGCTTGATCTCTGTCATTGAGGACCTTGGGGGAGTTGTGTCGAGTCCACTAGGTTGAGGCGCTATGTCCTGAAGATACCACCATTATGATGATGATTTGATATATTAGGAAAAGAAAATATATGCATTAAAAGAGCGTTATGGGATTTAAGCCTATATTTGAATATACCTTCGAGCCTAATTTCTGCTGCAGCTTATCCCTATCGAGGGCGTAGAGGCTGTCCGTCGACAGGAATACATAGGAGGTACATACTCATATGCAGGTGGACAACCACGCTTAGATATATTCCAACCAGTAGCTCCCGTTAGTTAATCAGGCTAACATCATAGCTGATTACCTAACACGACTGCATCCCCCTTCGAGACATTGAATCGTACATCCATACCAACTATAAATTCTAAAAAGACAAGGACGGAGCTAAAAAGGTGGATTCAGGCAGTGACAGAGCGGGGGAGAAGGCAGCCCTAATCCGGCGGGTGACAGAAGGTTGGCCTTTTCCCAGTCTTGACGGCGCGGATCATCTGTCCAACTTAAACTTACTAGTCGCTTCTCCGACTCCATCAACATCAACTGCGTTCCTTTCAGGACACCACCCCGATTTCCCTCGTTTCCCTCGTGTCCCCCCACCGACGCTTTTATCGTCGATTTTCAATTGATACCCACGCCCTATAATCTTCCCCACCAATTGCAATCCATCCAATCACTCCCTCATGGATCTGGACACAGGTGACTCCCCGTGGGGCGGTAAGCTGGCAATCATGAACAATACAAGCGCATCATATTCGACATATCTAACCCCAAGTATAGATGTTCCCTCGCAGTCCACCGGTACGTCAAGGCCAGAAACAGAAGATGCCAGTGCGTTCCCTCCAGAACTTAGATCCCTGTAGCAGCCCACCTCCTAACCGCATCATCCCGCAGCCCGGGAACAAACGTCACAACAAACCACTTCGACCGGTCCTCGTTCTCCCGTACGGCGCGGTCCGCGAGGTGTCCGCAAGATTAGCGCACATGCGACAAAATTGGAAGCAGTGGACGATACCCTGGACCCGCTTGGCCCGCTCGGGGACAAAGCCGACGAAACTAGTCCTGCAGTGGTCGAGCAAGCGCCTGTACCGCCTCAGAAGGAAGCATTTGCTGCGCGCAATGTTCGGCCCACATCATCTGCGTCTCAGACATCTAGTGGCGCTGGCATGGTCGATTCTGTGAACCTTGAAGAAGACGGTGCGGGTTTTAGGAATCCTCCTCCTGTTCAACCACCAAGCGACGCGGACAGCTCGAAGAGACAATCGGAGCCTAGCATTAGTATTGAGAAGGCAGCGAAACCGACTTTTGAGATTACCGTCGGTGACCCCCACAAAGTGGGAGATCTAACGAGTAGTCATATTGTTTATCAAGTCCGAACTAAGGTAAACCCTCCGTGCTTACGAATTGGGACTGCTTTGATATGCTGAAACTGGATCCAGACATCTTCTAAGGCCTATCGCCAGCCCGAATTTGCCGTCAGCCGCCGATACCGTGACTTCCTTTGGCTCTACAATTCAATGCATAATAACAACCCTGGCGTCGTTGTCCCTCCTCCTCCAGAGAAGCAGGCAGTTGGCCGTTTCGATACTAATTTCGTTGAATCCAGAAGGGCCGCACTGGAGCGCATGCTTAACAAAATTGCCGCGCACCCTGTCCTTCAGCATGATGGGGACCTGAAGATTTTCCTCGAGAGCGAAACATTTAATCTAGATATCAAGAACAAGGAGAATAGGGAACCGGATCTGGGCCAGAGCAAGGGTATGTTTAGCTCCTTCGGTATCAACGTGGGCGGAGGGTCTAAGTTTGTTGAGCATGATGATGTAAGTCCGTCTTCAATAGGTGCTGTGGAGTCGCCAGGTTAACCATCACCTTAGTGGTTCCATGATCGGAAGGTTTACTTGGATGCCTTGGAGAATCAGCTGAAGGCCCTGATGAAATCTATTGACACCGTAGTTGCACAACGGAAGGGACTTGCAGAAGCTGCTGGGGATTTCTCGGCATCCCTCCATGCGCTGGCGGCTGTTGAACTATCTCCCGCCCTCTCCTCCCCTCTCGACGGGCTCTCGGACCTACAGTTGCGCATAAAGGAACTATATGAGCGCCAGGCCCAGCAGGATGTCCTCACGCTCGGCATCACCATCGATGAATATCTCCGTCTGATTGGCAGTGTTAAGACAGCCTTCTCTCAGCGGCAGAAGGCGTTCCACAGCTGGCATGCAGCTGAGTCAGAAATGCAAAAACGCAAGAATACGCAAGAGAAGCTTCTCCGGCAAGGAAAGACACAGCAGGACCGCCTAAATCAGGTCAATGCCGATGTGGCCGATGCGGAACGCAAGGTCCATCAGGCGAGGCTGCTGTTCGAAGATATGGGAAGACTGATGCGGAATGAGCTGCAGCGTTTTGAAAAGGAAAAGGTGGAGGATTTCAAGTCTGGTGTGGAGACCTTCTTAGAAAGCGCTGTTGAAGCCCAGAAGGAGGTATGTAAACACAGTCTTAATGAGCAGACTTCTTTGGTTACTGATACTTTTATTCCACAGCTCATCGAGCTCTGGGAAACCTTCCTATTGCAACTGGATGCGGGTGAAGAAGGTAACCCCTTCTATGCCCCTGCGGCTGTAGGGGATGATGCTCCCGCAGAGTCGGCGCCAGAGGGGACTACTGAAGCTGCCTCGAGCGCGGCTACCGAGAATGAAGCGTAGACGCTCACATATTACCTCCATGACCTTGGATTGCCCTGTACCACAGGAAGGCCGCCGTCCCCTTTATACCTCATTTGACATGTTCATCGGTCAACCGACAGGTGCCAGTCATTGTTACGATGTGGCGTGGTGCACGACTTGTTTCCTGAATTTATGGCAGTCTCCTTCAATTTTGCAGTCGGATTTACTGCGTTAACAATGTATCGATACCAGTAACTCGGAATTAATTCGAAATGACTTCTCTCCCTTGATAACCTTATCGCCTCGCTTCTTCAATATTCCTTTGGCGACCAATAGATGGTGACTCACGCCCATGCAAACTTCACAAGTTACTAAAGCTATCAAGAAAAGGTAGAAGAGGCAACCTAGAGGCACACGAACTCTCAATGCTGGAATCCCAACCAAATAGTATGATGTACTGTACATGAAAGCTTCAAAAGATGTAGACCATAAACGATGAGTAAATTATACAGAAACACCCCATAGTCCCGACATAACTCAGTTCTTCTTCTTCCCTGATGTCTGACCTTCCTCCTGACCGAACGAACTGATCAAGTCCAGCAAGTTATCCTCTTCCTCCTCTTCAGCAACGGCTCTTGCCGCAGCCTCAGCCTGCTTATCCGTCTGCTCAGCCTTGTTGTTTGCTTCGGCCTCAGTAGGGGTATTCGCGTCCCAGCTCCGTCCGAATTTGGCTCTGAATGCTGCCAGTCGACCGGCCTCGTCCTCTTCGACATTCATCAACTTGCTCGATGATGGGTTCCACAGTAGGGAATTGCGCGTGTCACGGGTGGAGCGATAGACAGGGGCGGGAGACGTCGTGCGGTGAGTGAAGGTGCTGCCGTCCGACAGAGTGATGAGCTGAGTGAAGGTGTAGGGACGCTTAGGGCGTCGAAGGAGAGTCGCATGGCGGCATTGCGAACAGATGAAAGTGGTGGAGGTCTGGACCCGGGCAGCGGTGACCGCGCTGCGGCGGAGCGGGATGCTGAGTGTCATTGGGAAGTAGAGGAACAGACGGACTGAATTGAAGCGGACCGGGAGGATAGGGATCAGGTCGAGCTCGAATCAATCTGGAATGGCTGTTCGGCGGGATCAGTTTATCGGAGGCTCTCAAGAAATTTGGCGGATCAGGACGCCGTTACGTAAGCATCAACGGGATGCCTTTTTCTTTTTCGGGGAAATCTGAGCATTTGTCTCTCTCCAGTTGTCTCGTCGCGCATTTCGCAAGAATGCTCGTCAATTGAAACGGTTTTGGAACAATATTCTCTAGAGGTTCATGATGACTCTGGAGGGATTCCATGGTTTTGTCCCCAGTTTATCTCCTGTTTTGTTACCCGTCGTTCCTTGAGCCCTTGAGCTTATCCGCTCTTCACCCGGCGGAATGAAGCTTTCATACTCTCGGCCTGCGGTTTCTATGAACCGGATTGTGAGACAATTTAAAGGTGTGGCTTGAGTGTTCTCTTCCGTCGCTGACTCCTTGCTAATCGTTCTTAACGGTCCAGGGTTCCAATGTGGCTCTACTACTTATCTGCCTCTCCGAGCACAACAATGGCACTCCAGGAGAACAATCAGCAGCGCTGAAGCGACATCTCCAAGTACAAGGCCTCAACCCAGCAAGGAAATTGACACTCCTGATACCGGGAATCACACACTCTCTCTATCAGACCAAGTCCGCCTGTTGATGAGACGAGTGCCCTACCCCGTTGCCATTATCACAGCCACAGACCCCCATGAGCCTCTCGACAAAGCCTTCCGCGGAATGACCGTTTCATCATTCAATACTGTGACACTGAACCCGGATCCGGCTATCTCTTTCAATGTACGACGACCATCCGAGACCCTGACCGCGCTCCAGTCATCCAAACGATTCCTTGTCCACCTATTAGCCCCCAGTCAGACGACAGCAGCCCTTGCTCGGGACTTTTCCAAAGGCAACCATAACCTGTCCATCGCAAGTGGGAAAGGCGATTTCGAATTCGTACCGCATACCTCTGCATCTGGGGAGGCTCCCCCCAGACCGCTCCCGCTGCTCCGGAGGAAGGAAGCCGCGGATGCACCGGAGGGGGATTCCCTCTCAGATATTCCTTTCGTGTTTGAATGCCAACTTCATCCGAAAGAGATTGAAGTTAACGACCATACTATTGTGGTTGGGACCGTTGTAAGGGTCCTCTCAGAGCATCTGACGAGTCCAGAGGCGATTGCTAATGCGCACTCCGTCACCGATCTATGTTTAACATATGCCAACACCCGGTTTTGGGAAATGGGTCATGAGATTTAGACTTGCAGCTGGGCGTAGCTATTTCTGAGTTTCAGGGCGAGATGCTTTCTGCGTCCAAGGTCATATGTTTGGGTTCTAGATGAATTCGGGTCCCATGCTCCGTACGTTTGGGGGGTTTATATGTCATGGGCGACATTAGAACCTTCAGAAATAACGCTTGTTCGAGCACCTATGTATATAATATTTTCCTCTCATGGCAATTCTGTATATTATCTTGATACAAGTGAGACCATCACCAATCGCTTTGCTTTTGTTATACCTGAAAAACTACAACCGGCACATTATGTTACAATCAGACACCCTCAACCGATACGCTATTTAGGTAACTAGTCTGTTCCGTATACACCTAGAATAAGAAGGTCTCCGCAAATATCCTTGTAATCAACAGAATCCATACGAATGACGTCATATCTAAAAGCACTCAAATACTATATCCAGCCTTCGTACTTCGAAACCCTCACACTACGAAAAGAACTGGCAGCTACCTGGCATGACTTGGACCCGAGTACAGAACTGGTAGCACTTTATTGAATTGAAGAGGCTATTGAACATGTGAGGGATGTTAGCGGTCACGTTGATGAGATGCGGGCTTTGAAGTGGTCACTGGAAGCTTCCGGCTCGTTGATGGCGCTCTGTCGATTCTTGAGTGGGAGGACATTGCGCTTGGAAGAGCCGCAGCTATCTAGCAAGATGGTGAACTGCGTCTAGATGTTTAAAGGGGGAAGGGTACTAGAAGGGAGTCACGTCATCGAAAGTTTTGGTCCGCTGATCGAAACTTTGTAACGGCAGGTTGTTATAGAAGTGACCAGACTTGACGAGGCCCCGTGATAAGCAATCATAATTACATACTGTCTGTTTAGGGTAGGAAATTCGGTCACAGTTGCGCTGAACTACTGTAATACGCTACGTAACACAACGTACACACGGAACGTAGGGGTGAAAAATCTACACAGGATACACGATTTTATTGATCACAGGCGAAGTAAAACCAGGGTGAAGCCGCAGGGTTAGATACATATAGTATGGCCTGGGAAAACCAAGACGATTTCAGCACCATGCCGGACGATCAACACAAGCAGAAAGGGGACCACATATAATTTTGGAGTACCAAGTAGCATAACGACCACACTGGAGGTGTTTAACAGCCTAATGGCCTTTTCCAGTTGCAGAGCTGGGGCTACCACTGCCGCTACCACTTCCACCACTTCCACTTCCACTGGCACGGCTGCCTGCCCTCGGGAACGGACTAGAGATTGGTCTCAAACCCAAGTTTGGAGCATTGCTCTCGGAACCGGAACTCCTTCTCTTATCGCCAACCTTCTCAGACAGATCAAACTGGAAGGGAGGACGACGGCTCGAATCGAAGAAATCAGAACCATATAGACTGCTGTGGCCCGATCGATTGGAGAAAGACCGGTCACGGTGAATGAAGTCCGATTCGAAGGGGGAGGCGGTATTGATGAGAGGCGAGGTCGGGAAGTGCTGCAAGTACGACGGTGCCTGCGTTGGACTAGTCGGGTGGGACGACGTGGGACCAATGGGGGACGAAGCATGCTGCAGAGGGCTGGACTTCAAAGGCGGGAAGCTAAGTCCAAGCAATGATCGGTTGCTGGAAGCGCTCGTTGTCAAAGCGCCCAGGGACAGGGTGGGTGCCTCGCTGAGGGGGTTTGTACCAGGTAAATTGCCCTCGGGAGTGAGCGGCGCCGAGTCCAAGAGGATCTGTTGCTGCTGCTGCTGCTGGAGAGCTTGCTCGATAGCCACACACTGTTGCCAAAGTTGGTTGGTGCGCAACTGATACTCCTGAACTGACTGGCTAATGCTCGCAAACTGTTCATTGAAATTCGCTTCGAGTTTGGCCTGGTCCTGCTCTCTGGCAAACTGTTCCGCAGCGCGACGCTCTCTCTCGTTGAGTCCCTGTGCGTTAGCAGAAACGATACGCTCATACTGCTCATTAACCCTAGTGCGGCGACCTTGGAGACGTTCTCGTCTCTGAATCGTAGAGGTCAGATCAGACTCTAGCTGTGACACCTCACGAGCAACAGCCGATCGAGCGGTGGCCACATCTTCCTTGGCTGAATTAAAGAGCTCAAGTTCATGTTCGTACTTTGCTTTTTCTGCCGACCATTCTTCAAGTTCCTCCTCTGGGATGTTCTCCAAATTATCCAACTGGACCTCCAAAACAGCGGTGGCTTCTTCCGTTTGCTTGATATTCCGTTCCAATTGCAAAGAGCGCTGTTTCTGCCGGTTTTCATCCGTGCCACTATGGAGACGATGGTTATAATTGTCCAACTCTTTCTTGATCTTTGAAACGACAAGTTTATGATCGTTCTTGGCCTTTCTCAACCGTGTGCGCTTCTCATTGAGTTTCAGTTCAGCGTTGACGATGGAATTTTTCAGCGTGGTCGTGGGGGACGATGGTCGATAGGATGGCTGTGGTGGAGTAGATACCGAGGAAACTACTGAGATAAGTGTTAGACTACTGGAGTGCTTCCCTAAAGGGGAGACACCGTCTCACCTTGTTCCGCGTCATTTGCGATCGGTGTCTTCACACTCATGACGCAGATCTCTTCCTCCGTGTCACTGCGCAAGAAAGAGCAAGTGTAGGCACAATTGGGGGCGAGACCAGATATCTCACCACGCCAATGTACTACACTTGAACCCTTGGCTGCATCCTGAACTTTGCAAATCGTGACTGTCGCCCAAAGTGCGCCGTTGACGCAAACATAGAAAGGTTCCGTGTCTTCGCCCAACCGTCCAGATTCACAAGAACCGGAAACCCCAGCATCATCTGAGACGAGATCACCCGCCGCAAACTTGATAGATGAGCTATCAACATCGGTAATCCAAACAAGACCGTCATCCAAAGAAACACCCTGAAGATCCTCCTCGGTCATACTGAGGCCTCGAGCAGTTTTCGATAAGGCCCTAGAATGCTCGTACTCTCGCATAACTGTCACTTTCGTGCTTGCAAGCGCAGCCCAAAACGGTTGGCGATTCCGAACCTGATTTGCCTGTCTCCTGCGTTTTTTCGCCGAAATCAATCGATCTCTACCATCCTTGTGCGTTGCTGGTGTAATAAGTTGTCCGTCGGCACCGATATAAGAAGACATACTAGTCCCAGACTCAAACGCAGAATCAATTTGAGTCTGGGAGCCAGCAGATGCCTCAGTATCAATACGTTTTCCAGTTCGAGGAGGAGCCGGTGCCCTATTTTTAGCCATTGAACGCCTAGCCATTGCGGTTCCTGCTTGCGCTAAGATGTGAACCGCAAGTAAACTCCGGATCCAGCTCGGAGAGGATTGCGGTTCAGCGCGCCGGAACTCGGAAGGCATAAGATGAGAGTATTGCGACAGCAAATCGGGACTGATAATTTTCGCGGAGAGAAGATGACCTATAACAAAATCCTGTATACCTTTACTTCGAATCAGATGCAAAACAAGAACAATACCAACACAGAGGGTATTAACCCCCCCATTTTTCCCCGACCCTCCTCCGCCTAGGGTTATGGCGACCTGAACATGGGCTAAGTCGAGGGCGAAATTTTGCGCCCACGTCCACATGAAAAGACCCCAGAAGAGTAGGAAGAATCCATCCATTGCAATCATAGTACCGAGAGATGGTGTTCCGGCTGGACCCTGAAAGATATCGAAATTGGACGTCAAAGAGCCGGCAGACGCACCACCTGGTGGCATGAACGTCAGGGAAGCGAACAAGAACTGCACCAGCGTAAGGACCATAGGCGGCAACTGAAGGAGGAAAATCAGAATGGCGATAGTGTCGTACATCGGACAGGATTTGAGGATAGTCGAAGCCAGTTGGAGTGGGTTAATCGAGGTATTCGAGCCTGACCTCTTGGAGCTCTCTGTACGACGCGACGCCTGGCCGGTAAGGCCACCATTCTGCGGAACCGCCGCTCCATTCGCCTGTCCGTAAGACATGTCCGGGTTACCCTTAGCATATCCATTCAGACAACCACGTCCGTTGCCATCCGCCTTCGAGCACTCCGTCGTACCGTTAGCCTTTGTTGCCGTCGCTACCGTGGAAGTAATTGCCGTATCGCTATTGGAGCGAGACGAAGGCCAGTCGACTTGAGAGGAGGGTCCAGAACTTGGTGCGGAGCTACCGTTGGCATTCCCATTCAGTTGTCCATTCGATTTTTGCTTGTTCACTTTCTTGCCGGAGCCGGCGGCGCCATTCTCATGCCGATTGCTATGACTCTTCCTAGCCGTAGCCGATGAACGTGGCATGGACAAGGGAGCCTAACACCCAGGTCCGAGTCAGCTTGGCAGATGGTAGCCAAGGACTTGGACCAGGCGGGGAGTAAAGACGAGGCAGTATCAGATACACGGGTAAAGAAGGGGAGGAAGAGAGAGAGGGAGGGGAGGCGACGCAGTAAGTGTGCAGGAAAAGGAATGACGGGAGGGGTCTAAAAGCGGTGGAAGAGGAATGGTTGCGGTAAGAAAGGAAAGGAAAGGGAAAGAAAAAAGAGAAGTTGGGATTGAATAATGAGAAGAGAGGGTAAGAAGGTGTGGTGGGGGAGTAAAAAGAGAAGGAAAAATGAATGAGGTTTGGTAGACTTTTGGGTCTGGATAGACGAGGCGGGAAAAAGACGAAACGAAAGGTTGGAACTGATCGTCAGGAAAGAGAATAAGGCAGTAAGGCGACCATAACACCGGTGGCTGCCTCAGGAATCTTACTTTCCGTCTTCAAATAACACGCCTAATCGCCCCAGTACGGAAGGTATGGTATCCACTGCTTGTATGTATCGAAATCAGAGAGGGTCTTACCATACAATACAACACCAGTTATTGAATCTGGTTGGTTGCCGTGGTTTATTTTTGGTCTACCCGATATTACAGATGTTTATGGAACCTCTCAAGCAACCATGGAAATCAAGCAGCCATGCGGACGGATATCTACTATTTGATTGCTGTTACTGTGCCTATCTATATAGGAATCCTCGTCTACCTCACCGTAGTCCTCGGTGGACAACTATACTTCTACCTCAAAATAATACACATGTGGGCTCTTTCATGTCAGTGAAAGTTCACTTCATATCCAGTACATACAGTGATGGACCTAAAAATCCATACCCGAGACAGTATACTGCAAATGCCAGATTAACCCCGGTCTGTTGCATCAACTTAGGCTGATTCATGGCAACAAAGCTCGGTCCGCAAGTCCACTCCAAGCCGCGGATGGCAATTCTGAAAGTCACCACATTGAATTCTCTCACCCAAGCACTGAACCGCATCCGAGGCTCTCAGGTTCTGATAGCACGACGCTTTATTGTTAACAAGTACCTACTAGTATACTCCAATATCAATGGGGACGATTCGAGGGACTTCGAGATATCAAAACGTATCTTGAACTGTAATTATGGGAGGCCTCGTAAGCCGGATGCTACGTGTACAGGCTACGATCATGTTGACGCCAATGATATAGGTCGAAAGAGCACCATGACCTTCCGATTGCTTTGTTAAACCCCTCATCTCTCGTACATATTCATAATCCATCACATCATTATCCACCCGGACTAGGATTATAGCATAATCATCTAGGATGATCTGATGATCTCCTCGTTTGTGTGCGGCCTCTTGCGGGGTTGAATACCGCATAATCTGTTGATGGTCAGTGGCCAGCCTAACGCTAGATAACAAAAGCCTTCAACGGCAGAGGGAAATCACACTTGCGGCTTTGCCGATCAAGGAGCCGTCAAGATCATTAGCTAATACTACATAATTGTCTTTTATTTTTTATTTTTTATTTATTTTTTATTTTTTATTTTTTTTTTCGGGCGCTCTATGGGAGTAATTTATTCGTGGGTAGCAATTGTCCTGTACTTCACATGCGGAATGTTCGGCTAACTTACGGTCTCGGCAGGCAAGACGGATGGATCACTCTTGGCCGGCGGTATGTTGTACAAGGATCGAATCCTAGGGTATAGTTAAAGATATACAGTAATACTAATAAGAGATAAAAAGCACACTTGGGCGTTTTTCAACCTACCTAATTACGTTCCAAATATGCTGTTCCACAGATATGCAGTAATTTGCCCCAAGCCGGCAATACGATATCTGTTATCCTGGATCACAAGGTTCTTAACATACTTCCCCAGGTCTAGTACAGAATAAACTTTATTGAATAGCTAGTCCATCGCAGGCGATCATTCCTGATATCTCCATTGGTATTTAACGGCTCTCCCGTCCAGTACCAAATATCATGGGCCAAGAGAGCCTCCCGTTATGATGAGATCGCATAGACCACTAGTACGTATACTTAGGTCTCGAGAACAATGCCTGACTTTGAATGCCGGTCAGTCTCATTTTCATGCGGCAGGATACTTTAAGCCCTAAATAAATACCTATGTTTTTGCTTCTAGCCTAAAATGTCAAGTAGGATCCTTCGGTCACATCATACACCACCATACAATCAATACCATTGGCAATCCGTTCGGATTTGGCAAAGCTCCACCATCCATAGCGTCATAGCTCTTGATGTCCTCTGTAAGGGAGATCAAGATATGATAATGCGCTGTTCATGCCGCAATTTTCCCCAAAGTCGTGTGTGGCCGTTCCCAAGTCTTCTTCTTTGCCTCGTAGGGAGGATCATGCATGCAGCATGTCAGGTGAAGCATCTTAGGGCAGTCTTGGTATCTCTGCTATTCGTTGGATTAGGGTGGAATTTTGAGGATGATCGACGTTCTATACCCGGAAGGGGATGCTCGTTCACGTTTCCACCAATCGTTGGCGTGATGGGGCCCATTGCGCCCCGCAAAGACAGTACGACCATCAGATGATACTTACGAATACCGCTCTGATTTGTACAGTACTAGTTACTAGGTAGTAAGGTGCTGTTGCTTTGTTGCTGTATTGGGTATTTGAACACAAGAAGATACCCCATGTACGAGATATCACGGAGTTCTGCTTGGCAGGTAAATCTACCATCCGCCCAAGGTTAAGTATTTAAGCTTGTCGTTTGAGAAAGTATGTTCGGCAAAGACAAGCTACATACCAGGGCTACGTAGGGTCAGCGCCTATTCTGCAACCCCAACAGGACACCCCAGCCCCAGCATTCTTCCCCTATGTCTGCATCATTCGATTTCAACTCTCTATAATCTACTCTTGTATACAATTTTGCGGTTATCTTCCATCCAGAATACTAACTATAGTATCATCTCCACAACCACTAGTATCTGACCGTCGGTGAAAGACACTAGTCTTTCGAGAACAAAGGAGCAAACCAGCTAATATCTGTTCGATATCCTCGCATTGATGAAGCAACATGCTTATTGTTAGGCTTATAGGGGGCCAATTATCCATTTCTGGCCCCAAGACAAACATTAGTATCGGCCTGGATGGTCTGTATTACGGGCTGCAAGTAGATTGAGCTGAGTAGTATGTTATGTTTGGAGCAATACTAATTGTCGAGATTTTAGTGGGATACTAGCCCTATAGTCAAGGAGGAACCTGGTTAATAGCAATATGACGTGAGAAAGAAGGGCCCGCACGACGAGGTACCTACTACAGGTATGTTAAATATCAATTATCGTGAGGTTGTAACGAACCGATATCCTTACTTGGGGAGGTATATGCATCCTACCTAATCCGTAGCCGACTATACATTGTTCTCGTTACGGAATTTATGCATTAAGCAATCTACCAAGCAATCAATATAAAAGCAATTTGGTTACTAGTAGACGTAGTCATGGGGGCCATTGGACCTCACCATATATTTATGCTATACTGTAAGCTAAGCAAACCAGCCTAGTTTCTGACAGCATAATTAGCGAGATGGCGGCACACGTAATACAATAGAGAAGCCAGGCAGCGAATACATAATTCTAAGACATAATAAAATGAGACTGCCACAAGCCATCCAGCCACATCAGTACAATAATCACTACCGCATTCCATACCCGTTTTAAAAAAAAAAACGCCAAGAGCCGACATTTTTTCGACCGGTGGCAGAACTTCCTGTTTTGACTTTCATCTAGCAACTACTAGCTTTAGGCTGTCGATCATTTCACAATTTGAGGACCAGGGAACCCTGGCTCAGAATCACGTTTCCAGCATGCACCCCTCTCAAAGATGTTCCAGCGCATCCACTACAAAAGTCTGACCCATTGTTCCCAATCGGGTACCACTACTGTCATACGATGCAAAAATCTGCTTTCAGGCATCACAGCCGGCAATTGACACATGTGTTTCTATATGCTATTAGATAAAATTATAAAATTTCTCCCCATGGGACCAATCAGTGGGCGTCCCTGGGAGAAAAAGGGTCTTTTACTCGGCTTGGGCCCGAGCCAAGGACCGGGGCTGGGCCGAACTACTATTCTCGTGTTTTCGATGCCAGAGGCGAGAGTACGTGAAGGGAACTACGTACGAAGGTAATAGTCGATGGTTTTAGGGAGCTTTTTGTACAGCAATTTATTTTTACAGTTCGACTGGCGCTAGATTGGTCATATAGGGAGGCTACTTACTTACAGGAACCTACCTACCGAGGCCTACTGGGCCACTTGATGAGCAAGCTTTTTCTTGGCTCGGAAAGAACACCGCCACCTGAAGAAGATAGATTACAGATCTTGTATTGTCGTATTGGTTTCCGATGGATACATGTGGCTCCTCTGTACGTACGATACAATACAAAATGACAAAACTTAATATATACGCATGTGTACAGCGGTTACGTACATATATCCTGCTGAAATATAAGCAAGGTACTGTATGAACGCTGGACCACATCAAGTCAGGGGAAATTTTATTTCTTTGCGGACCCTGTATCTTCGACGGCGTCCTCACGATCCCAACTCTCCTTTTCCAACGTTCGCACCCTTGCTTCGATATCGAGGATCCGCTGCTGCCAGAATTTCTTTGCCTTCTCTTGAAGCTCCCAGGTGGATTTGAACTGCTCCAACATAAATGGTGGCATCTCGGCCTTCTTTCCACGCCTATAATCGTATATTACCAGGTCTTCATGGACACGGGCAGCTGGTCGTTGCTTCGCTTCTGATATAATTACGGCCTGCAGATTGAATGCGTCTTTGTGCGAATGAGGAGAGGATGGGTCATGTGCTACTTTGTGATATACCGTGACCTCATCGGGGTATATCATGGGCTGCAGGGGAGACCCTCTCTGTTAGCAAACATGAGGTCGTACTTGGGGTTGAGGAGGGTCGCACGAATTTGTAATCGATCTTGATGCTCCTCAGAATGATTCCAATCCCCGTATTTCCGACAATATTCATCCATTCTTTCTTATGAGCCGGATCTATATGTGTGGCAAAATTGCGAGTCATGTATACCCGGCCAGTTTCGGCGTATCGGACGTAGGTGACATTATTAACATGGCCTAAGCAGAATAGTTAGGACTTGGGAGTTGCGACGAAGGCGACACTATTGACCCAGATACATACCCTGAGAAGTCAGCCAATGTACCGAATAGTCGCATTGTTTTGATATGGGCTTTATCAACGTACCATGGTATCCTGTGATCCATACAGACGTCCTGTATTAGCACAAGTACATTATGCCAGATATAAGGTATGTTGGCCCTACCATCTCTCCCCAAGCTACGCTCTGCCGGAAGAGGCCCCTTCTTGTCGCATCTGTTAAGTAACCTTCACTCCCAGCTATCAACTCACGCCAATCCCTCGCAATCTGTTGCAATATCTCTCCGGCTTCTTGAACTTGTGTCGGCTTTAGGCCAAACATCATGCATCTGCCCAATCTCCTCTTTGTCATGGTAAGCCATCGGGGGTCGATCTTGTGGGGTTGGGGTGCGGCAGTTTTGGATGAATCGGCATTTCGTGCTGCGGAGGCTGATGTCGATAGGGTACGAGTAAAAAGGGACGAGTGTTCTGAAGTAAGTGCAGTAAAGCAATGCCTTCTGAATGCGTGAATCGGGGTCATTTTCAAGCAATTGGGCGTCGATACGTAGTGGTTGGAGATGTTTTGGGATGCTCCGGTTACAACTCCGGCAATGGGAGTAGTGGAGTAGGCCTAGGGTGGGTGGGTCCCCAACCCCAATATACTCCGTAAGGCAGCTCGGGAAGTATTTCTTGGTTCACGGTGCCATTTCTCCAACACCAAATCCAGTTTCATATGGACCACTGTATATTGCATTGATTCTATATGGTAAACCTATTTCACTTCTCAGCTTTGTTTTTGGCATAACCCAAGCTGGTGAGAAATATGTGCTAAGCTACTCAGATGGAGAAATGGCCGGACTCTCACCGTCCCCACTTACACATCGTCGAGAGAGACAAGTAGCTCGAAGCAGAATAGTGTGAAAATCCCTAGGTTTACTGGTATTATTTCGTTACTCACTCTACCAAGTACTTATCTTAATATTTTATTCATCAAAGCGAGCGAC
This sequence comes from Aspergillus pseudonomiae, assembly GCF_009193645.1. Taxonomy (NCBI): domain Eukaryota; kingdom Fungi; phylum Ascomycota; class Eurotiomycetes; order Eurotiales; family Aspergillaceae; genus Aspergillus; species Aspergillus pseudonomiae. The sequence goes on from NW_022475999.1 coordinate 78,609, forward strand.
AATAGTTGGAAATGTTTGCAAAACACGAAGCAGGATGTCGACCAGCGATCTCTATTCGAAGGTGTGGTAGATAGCTGCTCTGGTTTGAACGTGGGCGAACCTCTCAGACTTAAACCCCGCTTAAAATTGACGACGACGAGACAGACTCCTCCTCACCAAGGTCGAGTTCTTGCTCATACCCATCATCTTCACACTCTCCCAGTAATCACTGGTACCGTGGGTAGGGTCACTATCCTGAGCATCCTCTGCATCGCACAAGGAACCCTCGTCACCCGCTCCATTGGGACCAGTGACCTGGAAATACTCGCGGTCATTGGATGCAGCGTCCTTTACCATGTTTTCTGCGGCCTCTGGGAGCCATCCGTTGATGAAATCTCCGTGGCTGCAGTAGGAGGAGCCGCAGGCGAGTTCCAAGGGAGGGCTACCGGACCAGCCGCCTGGGAGGATTTCCCGCAAGTCGTAGCGGATAGAGAACCGGAGACGAGGGATACGCTTCATTCCAATTGGGCAACGATTCTCACCATAGCCATCTACCCAATTGGGGTTGGCCGAGTAAGCATACTCCAGGGTGTCTGGGTTGGCACAGTCGGGAAAGAGGAGAAGCGTCTGCAGATGGCACTTGCACGTCTCATTTGGGAAGGCTGCGTCGTCTTTCTCCTCTCCTTCCTGACTGTCGCAGAACCATTGGATACCAGCGTTGCCATCCACGCCGTCCTGGGATGTAGCAGTGGCATTGCCCGCCAGAAGTTTCATGTTCTGGGGGATGGCAATCTCGGCACTGCTGACATCGACATAGTAGGCGCTGAATCGGAAGATAGGGACTGCGGTATAATTTGAACCATCGACATGATAGAGGGTTGGAACCCCTGGTTGCATTCATAAGCTCCAGCATTCACATGCGATACCGAATATACTTACAGTAGGTCGAATAATCGTTGGGGTTCTTGGCCGTGGAGCAGCCCTTCTGCAGCTCTTCAGATGTTTTAGTGTTGGCAGTGATAGCGTCGGAGCCAAAGAAGCTGTGCATATGGCTGGTGTATTTGCCAGGGACCACCAGAGGATCGATGTTTTTGAACATGAACAACCCAACATTCGTCACTGTGTAAGCTTGTGCAAGGCCCGCCGCCAGGGCAGACAGAACAATAGAGCGCATATTGAAAGAGCGACAGGATAAAATGAAAGACTGGATGTAAAAAAAAAAAAAAATGAATGAACGACAGCAGTTGCACAGCACTTTACAGACTTCGGGATACTCCAGCTTTTATAGTAGATACCCTACGTCCACGGTACCCAGTCGGGTAGCTTCTCTTGATACATCCTGCTTGGAACTGTTGGGGTCATTATGGGCCGATTGATGGATAAGGATCAGGATAGCGCAGTAACTCTCCCCAGTGATAGTCAGGATCCAGAGATACCATGAAGGACAACGGTCAGGGTTTTTAACCATATCCGGCAATGATCACCTCATCGTCATGACGCGTTCTCAGTAATTGTCGTGATAGCGGTTGAGATGGATCTAAGCGAGAGAAGTCAGTGTTTCACATTTGCCGCCGAACGACTGGGTCTAGTTTAAGGTTCCTCAGCTGTAGGGGCGACTGACTCGGTCGAGATCAAGCCAATATGTTAGTCCTTGGAGATATATTAATTTACCCACCCGAGCGTCAGAATTCGGCGGCAGAGAGACATTGTTCCCTTCTCCCTTGAATCCCTGTCGAGGGTACCCCCCTCCCCTTTCTTTGTCTCTGTTCTACATTATTCGTATTGACTTACAAATGATATCTTTCCTTTTCCTTCCAAAATCCTTCCCTCCAAAGATAGAGTGGACTTTGCCATCAGGTGTGTGTGGAGACCCGCAACAAATCTAGTCTACTTCAGTATATACTCCCAGTTTACCTAGTAATAATTCCACCTTTCATTACCTTTGCCAAGCTTTCCCGTATAGAGGCACGAGAGTCGTGCGAACGGCGCTGAAGTGTAGGAAAATTCAATAGTCCCAACTCCAAATACTGGAATTCGAAGAGAGCGAGCTTATCAGTAACTGGTTCAGGAAGCGCCTGAAGGATACCGATGGCCGTGTTAAAGCAATCAATGGTTTTCAGGCAAGAGGCTTTATTGACCTCTATTCAACAAACACTAATAATACAGGCCATACATGTGTGGTGTCGCAGCTATCCAGATTTTCCAATGGCCAATGTCCAGTCTAAAGGCCTTCACGATGTGGTCAGAGCAGGCAGCAGTCCCTCTCCAAGATCCAAACCACCGATAGGCTGCCAATGACAAGGCTATACAACCAGAAGGCGCTGTCCTTGTGGACTTAGCTGTATATGGGCATGGCATTAAAAGGTTTCTCCTCAAGTACGGAGCAATTGACTTTGTTTCGATGGGCGATGAAGATCCTGTAATTCTCGCACAAGCCGGTAAAAAAATAAGTGACAAGCGAATTGCTGCCTACAAGGATATGTCGGAGAGATATTCTCGTTATCTTCGTGATGAACGCAGTCCGCCTAGCCCTTTGGCCAATTCGAGACCCCCGACTTGGCCCTGTGAGCTTGACTGGTTCATGTGACTGAAAATTGAATTTAGGAACTGCAGCTCAGGAACTCGCCCCCCACTCTTCCCCAGCATGCTTCAAGCTTTTATTGAGCATAATTTAGGGTTATGTCGGCCTGGCAGTAAATAACTTTGTAATGACCAAGAAAGTAGTAAAGAGGAAGAAGATGTTTGCTGCTTTTGTTATCCGTGCCACGACGTCACCGGGTAGTTTCGGCCAAGCAAAGTAAAGCAAACATGAACTCCAGCCCATATATCCCGCATCCTCAACACACCTTTCTCCTTCACAACCCTCTTCCTTCGATCTTCATTTTCAACAATTCCTTCGAGCTCAAGTAGGTGAACAATGACGAACCCTGAACTTCGTCGGCAAGTAATCAATGTCTATAAAGGTTTGTATAGTAGCTTTACTGGAGCCTCCTGATTCAATCTACAATGCATGCTGAGTTGCGCTAATCTTGTGAGCGATAGAGTTACTCTTTCTTGGACGTAACTATCCACTGGGCTATGAATACTTTAGGAATAGATTGCACAAGGCGTTTGCCAGCCAAGCACATCTGAGGGATGATGAGCAGATACGGAAGGGTATAGCACGGGCGAATTTCGTGAAGAAAGGTATGTCCCTTCAATAGAAGGTAATAGCTTGAATGTGGCTTACCTGCTGGATTATAGAGATTGAGGCACTGTGAGTTTTCCTCATAATTTAAATTTTTTGACTTCGCCCCCTTCAGCAACTTTCGATTACCATCTACGATCACAGTGATCCTACCAAGTCTACGGTAACAGACAAGCTTGTTTAAGACTGCTGTCTCAGCCCTTTCCCAGTCAATTATCATTATTCATCTATCATGCAATTGCCAAGAGAAACATTGTCCGTCTATACTAACGAAAAACGACCAGGTACTACTTGAAGCGATATCGCACGTTGAAACAGCGCTATGAAAACAATTAGGGCCAGCAAGGCAATGAGACATCACGCCTTGACAGAAACGAAGTAAACACATGGAAAATTAACATAAATGGGGTATCACCAATAAGAAGTGAGCAACGGGCTGCTCTGCTTTTTCTGCTTGTTCTTTGCTCGTCCACCCAAAAAAAACCAGACACTTCTATGATTTCTTCGTGCTAGGGGTTTTCTTTTGACCCCACCAAGCACTCACTTCCAAACATTCGCCGTTTGCAAGGCCCCCTTTCTGGAACACATCGGCCATCATGGCTGTCCACCACCTATCCCATTCATCTCTACTCTTCCCGCTGGCCTCCATGAGGATAGGCTCCATGCCCTCGATCATCTGGATTACGGTCAAAAGAGCTGTGCGCCGGATGGACATTTGATCTGCCGTTAATTGCTTGCGCGCGCTGCCGCTACAGTCCTTGCTTTCTCGTTCCCACCGTAAGTCGCCTAGTGGTATAGCAATCCGGCGGCTATCCACTTTCTCTAAGACGTCCACCTCGGAGTTAAAGGAAAGTCCAATCGTGGCACAAGGTAGTGCAGTGAGTTTGCGATGGTCGAATGCTTTCTCAGCCCAAGAATTGTAGTCTTGAAGGAACTTGTTCTGTACTCGTGTGAATGGTGTAGCAGGCGAAAATGTGTAGGTAGCAGTCGCATCCGCAATTTCTTGTTCCCTAGATGCTAATCTGCGAGCAGGTGCAGGATTAGGGAGCAATGATCGGAACACCGAATCGGAGTCCCATACTTCCAGGACGCCGCCCGGTTTGAGAACTCGTAAAGGCTCGCTCAAGCCGGAAGCCTGCAGCGCTGGACTGGAGGGGCACATCGACGCGTCCTTAATGAAAACAAAATCGAAATAATCGTCGGGGAAAGGCAAACGAGGCTTCCGTAGATCATGACGCTTAAATTGCCAATTGACACCCTTTTTGCGCAAGTCGGGTGCTAGGGAAACGAGGTCAATACCATGGAAAGCAACATTGCGAGCGCCACGACGGGTGAAATAGTCATGAGACAAGCTTGACCAGAGACCCGATCCACAGGCGATCTCGAGCACACGCTGGGGAGGGCGATCGGCAAAGTATGGGTTGCAGAAGGGGCCTCCGAAAACACGCAGCAGCATTAGAGAGCGCAGGGTTTGGCGATGAATTTCCGGGAGATCGCATGGTAAAGGGTAGAGATTTTCGGGGTCGCGCAAGTACGTGCGATCGCCCTGACGGATGAGAGGATAGTTCGTGTAGTCATTCAGGGAATTGAGCGAGGAAGTGGACGTCGCTGCTCTGGCAGGACCAGTTGAGCTTAGGATCGAATGCAAGTCGGAGCCAGAAGCTGCAGCGGGGGCGAACGCCGCCGTGCTGACTGACATCATATCCATTTCTGAAACAAAATCCCCGTTCTCATCGGTCGAGCGTTAAGGTGGATCTGCCAGGGATGGTTTGCATTCTCGTGCACAGCAGGAGTCTGTAGTTCAAAGCATTGTACAATTATGGTTGGAACCGAACACGAGGACGCTTAGAGATCGGAAAGAGAAAGTCTAAGGAGGGAAGGGAAGAAAAGAACTATGTCAGGACGCAGTCCGACGCAGAGAATGATCCATGGAAGAGAGAGAAAGACGGATCGAAAAGAGAGCGAGAGGGGGGCAAGAAAAAAAAGAGCATCGTGACAGCAAGACCACGGCCAAGTCCCGTCCCACGACCCCTAAAAGCGGCCTGTCCACTCCACTACGACCGGAGCCTACTTAATACTACTCTATATTGGGTTACGAAAAGTTCTCGGTCTTGCATTCTTCTGCCTTATGATTTCTTCCGAGGCGGTCAACCGATGCGAGCACCGCTGGTGGTTCTTGACTAGACTGGTCTCTTTTTTTCGATTTTTGCCTCACACCACGGATACAACTGTTACAGACGGAGAAGAGCGATACTCCGTCCACTAGTGGCGGAAATCCTGCATAATGCCCTGCAAAGCCGAGCACCCACCCCGCCACCGCCGCCGTGTGGATGGATCACCGGGTGTCTGGTTGTTTACGACTTGTACTCCGTAGTTCGTCGTTCGTTTCAGCTCTTCAGCCCCCCTTGGTCTGTGATCAGTCTTAAAGTTCACGGAGTACATCTGTCAGGTCATGCGCAGGAGAGTTCAAGAATTGACGATCGGAGAATCGGTTTGAAAATCGGTCGCAGTGGAACCGTCGCACCAAACCGAAATTTTTGAACCGAACACCCAACCACCGTTGAGGTCTGGAAGCTAACGTAGGTACAGACTTTGATAGTGGCCACTAACTCATTACAGCTACTTTGATTAGTTGTGGAGATTCGGTAGAACATGAGAGGGAAATGAAATGAATTAAAAATACAACATGAAAGCATAGGCGAGCCGCTTCTTTTTTTTCTTTCCCTTGGAACCTAGAAAATGGTCCGACTTCTTGACCTCATGATCTCATTGCTCCCCGATGCTGAGGCCAATGGGTTCTAGCGACGCTCACAAACAGGTGAAGTGACACGGAAGAGCATTGAATCGATGACAACATTCCCCATACGCGGGATGCTCCTCATTGGACTTCCACCGTATGGGGAATTCCGGGTGGCGGTCCGGTCTGGGAACAAATGCGGTGCACGTGCTGGCACGGGTCACTGGGTGGCCTGAGGCCCTAGGTACTTTGGCAATGGAGCATCGGTGCAGGCTAAATCACGTTGTTGTTTCAGAGAAGAACTGGGAAATGAGGGGCAAGTTCATCCTTCAACACGGTCTTGGCCTCAATTGACTTTGGAGGAGCCACCAAAAGAAAGACAAGAGTCCGCTCTATGCCGGTTATGCAATACTTGCAACTCTCTGTCGTTTCTTGGCATCAAGCTATTGTTCTTGACTCAGCACTAAGCTCTCTTGAGTGTGGTAGAATAAGGGTGGAATGACGGATATAGCCTATATCGGCTGAAACTGTTCTTATTTGGCATCTAAGAGGGTTGACTATGAGTGACCAAGAAGTTCCGGCGTAGGTAAGAACGGGCATTGCTGACCATTGGAGATGGCTTGATTTAAGGAGGAATTAGTGTGATGGTTGTGTTGCCATATGATGCACTTTGGAAATGATAGTCGGCCAGGCTTGCGTGTCCCTTTGAGCAGAATATGTGTATAAACTTTTTTAAATAGTAGAACTACTTCAGATTGATCTTAATTGCTACCTCTGAGTGTATTCTCTACTGTTATTGTGGTGTACAATTCAGGATACCTTCAGCGTTAGAGTGCCTATATAGATCATAAGGTGGTTGTGGAACCATTTCAAACTCATCTGCATTTGCAGGGTGATTCTTGGCCTCGCACCAGCTGTCTGCCTGTGACATGAATGCAGGAACATGAGGTGCCCTAAATATAGATTGGAAGTTGGCACATCTGTAATAAAGGACAACCCAATTTCCAAGGCAACCACCAGAACCAACAAAGGGAAGGGCCTTTTGATTGGGCGTTGGTACTAAGTCAGCGTTTGAGTCTTGCAGATTTAACTGCATATTTTGAAAGGAAAGGTCACACAATATGGTCGCAGTTGACTTCATCCTTTGTTTAAAGACGGAGATCAAGACACCATGCGATACTATAGTTCCCCCCTAGTGGAAGATGGTTGGCTCAACCCACATCCATTGTATTTGTTTTCAAACCATGTGCGACTGGGATGTATTGTAGTATCAGCTTGGAGGGTAGAGCTGGTTGGCTAGAAAGGGTACGTTGGGGGCTGGTAACTATGATGGAAGCCCGTTCCACCCGACTATTGGGGTGGAAGTGGATAAATCATAAATCGAGGTAAACACTTCCAGATTTCATGGTAGGGTCCATGGAACCGGGAACAACAAAGGTCATTGTTCCGGGATGGATTCTGTTCCTCACTAGAAGCCACATTTTGTTGAACAACCGCTACCATTCATGGACGAGAGATTGGTAGAAGCAGAGTCTTCTGGTCTGGACATGGCTGAAAGCGACAAGTTGTGAGAAGAAACAAAATCCGGGCGTCTTGAAGGCGGTCTTGGCTGATCGGCGGCGGCGAATCACGCCCTCGGATGCCGGGGCCACGTGATCCCAGCGACTCCCGCCTTGGATGCAAAGCACTTCGCAGCGTCAAAGCGACGAGGGATTCATCTCCACAAGCCTTGGACACCTCAGATACATCTGTTCACCGATTTATACGTGCCGTTCGTGAAATAGTTTGGACCTCATTGTCCTTGGGGCCGCTGTTTAACTCCGCTCCAGGCTTCTCGCTAGACCGCCTCCCCCACTTGTTGCTCTGACTCTCGCTCGTCCGACGCCGGCCCCTATCGTTCGACCGTACGTCACCTGTCAGGCTTCATGACCTTCGGTTGCGACTGAGATTGACAGCAGACAATTTTGTAGTGGAATTGCTGCGGTTGTGATTTCCAGAGCGACACCTTGTTTCGGGGCGGTTCCGCTTCAGGACCCCATGTTGAAGAGAAGGAGAGAACGAACCCGGTCCCCGACTCCTCCTCGCTCTCCTGCCACTGCTCTGCCTCCAGCGTCGTTGACTCTCACTGTCTCCAAATCCCCCCCTCAAGCAAATAACTCACGGTCTCATCTGCCACGTTAAATGGCAGATGGTACCTACAGGTTCCAGCAGCCTGGGGCCGGGCAGTTCTTCTTTCAAACGCAACAACAACAACAACAGCAACAACAACAACAACCTTCTCATCAACGACACCTTGCCCGGAACGGGACGAATTCTCCGACTGGAAGACTGAAATTTAGCCACGACACACCATCGCCTTCACGATCTCCTCCCCTTGGTCAAGCAGCTGCGCTCAATCCATTCACCATGTACAGTCAGACGCACCAAGGGCAGCATGTCCTGATGAATGGCGGCCAGGCTCACCAACGCTTCGGCATGCAGATGCCGAAGTTTCAATCCCAGAGCCACCATCCTCACCCTGCACAGCAAGCTCATCATCACACACACCACAACCAAGCCTCCCACAATATCAACCACCAGCACAACTTCTCCAGCGGGGCGTTGGCTGCCGCAACTCCTCACTTTACCCCGAGCCACATGCAGAATGGGGCTCATGCTAACGTTGACGAAGATATCGATGAATCCATGAATGAACATTGGCAACAACAGCTTCAGCTGGCCGCTGAATCGCGGCAGGCGAGTTCCCCGCATTATTATGCCCGCGCCGTCGCTCAGCAGACGAAGGGCATCCAGATCGCTCCCAGTCAGCCTGAACCCCAGGAGAACGGAGGTGATGTGAAGAAGGGGCTGACGAAAGTAAAAGCATCCCCAAGGCAGGGCTGGTATGCCCTCGATTTCGGCGGACAAGGACTCCGGGCACTCTCCACGTCTTTGTTCAGTTACGATTTCCTGAAAGAGCTGTACCTAAACCACAACAAACTGAAGGCGCTACCCCAGACAATTGGCCAGCTGCGGAAGCTGGAACACCTGGATCTCTCGGGCAATGACCTCACCGAACTTCCCGAGGAGATCGGCATGCTTACGAGCCTGAAGAAGCTTTACCTGTTCGATAACAATATTCGCACGCTTCCTTACGAAATGGGATACCTTTACCGGTTGGACACGTTGGGCATTGAGGGAAACCCATTGAACGATATTCTGAAGTCTCAGATTATGAAGGAGGGTACCAGAGCTCTGATCAAGTATCTGAGGGAAGAAATGCCAGGTTTGTGAAATCATTCAATTGTGTCAATGGAAACACTTGTTTATATTGATGCTAACGAATACACCTTAGAAAACCCCCCTCCTCCAGACAGAGATTGGGTTATTCTTGATGAGACTGCAGGCACCTCCGCTGAGAAGATCACCGTCATTTCCCACAACGCGCTGTGCGATTCATCTGCAACACAGTCCCACTTCGGATATACTCCTTCTCGTGCCCTGTCGTGGGAGTTTAGAAGAGATCTCATCCTTAGTGAGCTAAGGTCTCACGACTCGGATATCGTTTGCCTTCAGGAAGTAGATCAAGGTAGCTACAACGGTTATTTCAGAGAACAATTGGCCTACAACGGTTACAAGGGTGTATATTGGCCTCGAGGAAGAGCAATGGGTATGCAGGAGGAAGATGCCAAGTCTGTCGATGGCTGTGCTACCTTCTTCAAAGGGTCCAAATTTATTCTTCTTGACAAGCAGATGATCAACTTTGGCCAAACAGCAGTACGGAGACCTGATGCTAAGGGCCAGGATGACATATACAACAGATTATGGCAGAAGGATCACATTGCAGTTGTTGTATTCCTTGAAAACAGGCTCACAGGTTCCCGGTTCATCGTGGTGAACGCTCATCTCTATTGGGACCCCGCCTTCAAGGATGTCAAGTTGATCCAAACAGCTATTTTGATGGAAGAGATCACGAAGCTCTCCGAGACGTACGCAAAGTGGCCTGCGTGCACCGACAAGACGGCATTCCGCTTTTCAGAAGCGGAGGGTGGTGAAGCGCAAACTCCCCCGGAACCCGCTCCATCCATGGAGTACAGCAGTGGCGACCAAATCCCTCTGTTCATGTGTGGAGATTTCAACTCATCACCTGGGTCCGCGGCGTATAATCTGATTGCGAATGGACGGCTGTCGGAAGAGCATCCGGATCTCGAGAAGCGACTTTATGGAAACTTGAGCCGGGTTGGTATGACCCACCCGTTCAAGTTGAAATCCGCATACAACTCGATCGGCGAGTTGAGTTTCACGAACTATACACCTGATTTTAAGGATATTCTGGATTATATCTGGTTTACATCGAATACGCTTCATGTTTCGGCGTTACTCGGCGAGGTGGACAAGGACTATCTACAGAAGGTTCCCGGGTTCCCTAACTTTCATTTTCCTAGTGATCATATCGCATTATTTGCGGAGTTTGTTGTTAAAGGGAAAAAGGGAAAGGTTGTGGAGGCGGATTTTGGACCGCAACGGAATTGAGGGATGGGTGCATGCTGAATCTTACGAGACTGGTGTTTGCGTAGCCGGTTTGTCTTGTTATCTCGGAATCTTTGGGGGCTTTTCACGTGTCTGTGGTGTTCGTCTAGTGCTTTCTTTTCTTTGCTCATTTCCTCTTTTAACATTCTTGTGAGTCTTATCTGTTGTCATTGCTGTCGCCCGAAGGCGTTCGTGCAATTGAACCTGCGTATCATTTTCTTGGAAAGTAGCTTTCAACGGCGCGGCTGTTTCATATCTTTCTCATTACATGTGCTAGGATCTTACTCTTTCCCTCGTGTCGAATTTCTACTCACATCTGTGGTTTTTTCTTCCATACTTGGTGTTGAGGGGCTGAAGGTCACCTGGCTTGGAGTAGTTGGGTCATGAAGACGTTTCTCTTCTTTGCAATGATTTCATTCTTAGGCGAATGGGGGTTTCTCTTTGATCGCTTGTTGTCATATAGCCGTGAGGTCTTACACAGCGTCTCCGAGTGAGTAGAGGACGGACGATAAGTGTACTATGGATGCTCGATGTCGAGGTAAATTTTCTTGATATATTAAACAGTGGTTCATTTGATATTCAGAATATTGCTAGCAATCAAGCATAGAGAGACGAGCTTTTGTTAAGGGAAGTAGATGCATCTATCTCTACATGAGTCTTTGATATAGTACAGCGGCGGTTGATGTTACAAACGGGGGTATCCAAACTAAAAGCGATTCACTGTTTCTGGGAATCCTCTATCCGTCTCCATACTCCAACAAACCCTCCACCCACGATACGGGCTCCGACCTTCGGCCGGCAAACAAGCACACTATCTTCCTCCTTGGGCGCTTCCTCCGGGGTAGAGACACTCTCCACGGCACCTTCGTCAAGAGCCTCCCGATCCTGCTGGACCGACCCTTCACTCATTTCAGAGGACTCAGTCCATGACGAGGGATCCGCGCGAGACTTCTTCACCGCAAAGCGGACGTCCCACTGACGTCCACTGCTGATACCGGGACCCAGCTCAACGACCTTCTCTAGGATGAATGGCAACTTCTGCCGACGGATCAGATCCACGCAATCGCCGATCTGGGTGATACTGGGCATGAAGACAGCGAGAACGCCGTTTTCCTTTAGGATCGGGGCCACGTGGGGGATGCGCTGGTGCGCGGCTGGCATATCCAGAATCGCATATGAGAGGAACGGGTCGGCCGTTTTCTGCGTTAGCGATAGAAGACTAGTTGGAGTGCGAAGTCGTTTCTGCTCTGTTATCCAGTTCTCGACGTGGCCCACGTAGAAATCGACGTTGCCTGCGTAGAGACCCCGTCGGAAACCGCGAACAGTTTTTTCAGCAAGGGCGGAGAATTTTGGGGATACGTCCACGGTGTGGATTATGGCTCTGCGTTGGGTCCTCCAGGCATCCCATTGTTGCTGGATTGGGACGACGGGTGTGTCGTTATTGGGTGTGCTTTCTTTGTTCTTTCCTTCTGGTCCCTCGTCTGGTCGTACGGGTCGGCCTTGGAGGTATTGGATTTGGGATTGAGCTGGTAGGGGCGGGGGTGTTGGGTTTGCTGCTTGAATTGCGCGTGCCAGGTGCAGTGTTAGGGAACCATGACCGGTTCCGGACTCGAGGATTTCGAGAGGCTGTTGAGCGTGTTCATCTCCTTCGGCTGGAGGCGCTACGTGGATATCGAGTAGGGAGACGATGAGGTTGGCGTCCGCGGCGTAGATCTACCGGCACAGTATTAACCATCTGGGCAGCAGCGGAGCTGTGAATGGTGAAAGATCGCATTCATACCGGTGTTACCAAGCGAGGCGTCAGGGCAACATATTCGTCCAGCGTAGGGAGTGTGAGTCGATATTCAGGGCCTGTAGTTGGGGTGGGAGATGATGTTAGGCTTTGATTTGTCTTTTCACGTCCGTTCGAGACCAATTGAAGTTATGCTGACCTTTCTGCGCCTGAATTCGTTCGCGGACTCGCCGACCGATGATGTTGTTATGCTCTAGGTACCCACGCCGGAGATCTGTTTTCTGACCCTGCTGCAGGGGTTTCGTCAACGATGGGGTTTTGCCATGGACGATGGCTCGGTCTCCCTCTAATCGATTCAATTTTGGTTATTAAGGATGAACGTAACAATGCGACAGGACCGTGGAGAAGAAGCATACCTCGAAAGAAGGAGAAATCCGTATCGATAGACCTACGGAACGCAGGGACTGGCTTGGGAGAAGTCAGTCCCAAGGCTCGCCGCAGCGATTGAAGCATACGAGCCATTCAATCTCAATTAGATCCAAATGGCCGTATGACGTGGGAAGATCTTATAGACTGGATTTGATGTTCTTTTCCCGGAATTAGTCTTCGGGTCGGCTATAAAAAAAATAAAAAATAAAAAAAAAAAAAAATTAAGGCCCCATATATCAGATAGCGTGATATCAGATATTACATCAACGGGTAAATTTCTCTCTTTTTTTACTCCGCATAATTCCCAGAAACTGGTTTAGTGCGGTTTACTCCGTACTAAATAATAGTGAACCGCCGCTCAGGCACCACTTCTGTTCAATCAGGCAACTTTAAACACTGCACGATGGCTGAACTACTAAACAGATCGAGTATAGCCACATCGCGGGGTTCTTGTCCTGGCTTCTCTTCCTTTTCCTCTTCACCGGTGGGATGACAATGAAGGCCGTATCCTTTTAGCTTTACTTCCCTCCCAGACTTTTTCTATTCTTCTCTATTTTCTCTAAAAAGAAATAAATCTACCCGGTTATTCCTTGTCTTCGCCGTCACTTCTATTAAATAACTTTTGCTCCGTGTAATCACTCTCATACACCGTCACAATGAGCGCTTCAAATCTCCCTTATATGAAGACTAACCCCAAGATCATCTTCTTCACGGACTTTGATGGGACCATTACGCTCCAGGACAGCAATGACTTCTTGGTACTTGTCTTCCCAGAACCCGTTACAGGACTCCGAGCTAATTGGCCTTGACCTAGACTGACAACCTCGGTTATGGACAAGCAAAACGCCGTCAAGGGAACCTTGACGTCTTGGAGAACAAAGTTAGCTTCCGGTAAGTATCGCGGTGATAGGTGACCTCCTCGAGGCACAGTCTATTAACCCATCTGCTGTTAGGAATGCCTTCCGCGAAATGCTAGACAGCGTCAAGGTTCCCTTCAATGAATGCATCGAGCAATTGAAAAAGAACATGCAGCTCGACCCATACTTTATCGAATTCTACCATTGGTCCAAGCAAAACAATGTGCCAATTGTAGTATTGTCATCTGGCATGACCCCGGTTATTAGCGCCCTGTTCGAAACTCTGCTAGGACATAAGCCCGATGACCACCTTGTTATTGTCGCCAACGATGTGGAAAGCCGCGATGGCAAGGATATTAACACCGAGGGCGGCTGGCAGATTAAGTATCACGATGATAGCCATTTCGGCCACGACAAATCCCTGGAGATTAAACCCTATGCCGCTCTGCCGGACAACGTACGCCCGACCCTATTATATGCGGGAGACGGCGTCTCGGACTTGTCTGCTGCTTCGGAGACCGATCTTTTGTTTGCTAAGAAAGGAAGGGGTGCGTTTTTTATTTTTTATTTTTATTTTTTATTTTTTTTTTTTTTTCTGGAGGTTTTCTTGTTGCTTTTTCCGTCCTCTTCAGGGAGCTGACTATTTTTAGATCTGGTGACCTACTGCGAGCGTCAAGGAACACCTTTCACGATCTTTGAGAACTGGTCCTCAATCCTCGCCACAACAAAGGACATCCTGAGCGGCAAGGTCACAATCAAGAAGGTGGCCCAGGAAGGACTCGAAACCGTCCAGAAAGAGAGGAACTAAGGATAGACAACTGTTCGTGCTAACGGCGAGTCCGTTGGATTTATAAATATAGAGAGAGGGCCCCATAGATACTAAATCTATCGTTGTAGAACCATGAGATAGTGAGCACCCTGATTCATAGTAATTTCCTGATATTAGACTTCTGGCCACTGATGACAGGCCCATGGACCCACAGGGCTCGATCGCCTCGGTCAGGGTGGGCGTGACCGCCTTCTAGACTTGGCGGGATTTGCGGCGACCCTTCAAAATACGGGGGAATTTCGGTCCAGCTGATTTGCTTTATCCTCCATTTTACGGCCCCTTGAGATGACCTAGTGTTAGGTCTTCTCTGTGGCGAGCCCCCAACTCTTCTTTTGTGGCCTGCTATACTTCATCATGCTTCAGCGCTCGGCAGTTTTTCATCGATTTGGAACTTGCCAGGGGTTTTCACTACCAACATGACACGCCGATTTGTATGCTCCCTCGCCTCGGTTTCTATAGCTTGTGTGCGATGTTTGGGTGTCTAACCTGTCGTCTTATAGGTTCGCGCGGGTGTACAACTCGCAGTATTTGCTGTTTGTATACTGGTTTTCGTCGTAACTCTAGATAACCGGTTTCGCGTCCTACCTAACGCTATTCATGGCCACCTCCCTTCGCACTATTCAGGACTCGTCGTTACGGATGTGACCATAAAATCGTGCTCGCATATCAATCCCTTCTCCAAATGCAATCCCATTTCGAAGTCATGGACACAAGTCGACAAGGATCTTTATTTGCGCACAGGTTGGACGTCCACCGCCTTTGTCCAATTTGAGCGGAAAAAGGAGGAGGACCTACTTCCTACGGACAAAGTTGTGATTGATTTAAAGATTAGTCGGCTTGTTCCGGAGACCGCCGAAGATACTAAGGATGGGGAGAAAGATGAAGCCACGTGGGAGCCGAGACCAGGTGGCATTTGGCTGAGACGAACAGCCAAGCGCCACGCGAGTGATTCGCAGACTGCGATCACCTTAGTCGATGTCCTTTTCGGTGCCGATGCGGTGGACCCGCGGATTGGCTGGGAGATCAGAGATACGCCGCTGCTGCTGGATAGTCGGACGGAGGAATTGGAAGCCCGTATCAGTATTCAGAGGGGAGATCCTCAGAAGATGAAAAAGCCAGTTCCCAGGATCAATGAACATGGTCGCTTTAAGATTATGCAGCTGGCTGATTTGCATTTGAGTACCGGTCTTGGATCATGCCGTGACCCTATCCCAGTGGAACCTGTTCCTGGCCAGAAGTGTGAGGCCGACCCGCGGACACTTGAGTTTGTGGAGAGGCTCCTTGATGAAGAGAAGCCCGATATGGTGGTCCTCACTGGCGACCAGGTAAATGGCGAAACCTCTAAGGATGCACAAAGTGCGCTTTTCAAGTCTGTCAAGCTGCTTGTGGATCGCAAGATCCCCTATGCAGCTATTTTTGGCAACCATGACGACGAAGGCAACCTCAACCGGTCGGAGCTTATGGCCATGTTAGAGCAACTGCCGTATTCATTGTCGTCGGCTGGCCCCGAGGATATCGACGGTGTTGGTAACTACATCGTCGAGGTTCTTGGTCGTGGTACTAGCGCACACTCGGCTCTGACTCTTTATCTTCTTGATTCGCATTCATATTCGCCAGATGAACGACAATTCCGAGGTTATGACTGGATCAAACCCAGCCAGATCCGCTGGTTCAAGAACACTGCCCAAGGCCTTAAGAGGAAACACCATGAATATGCATACATGCACATGAACATGGCATTCATTCATATTCCGTTGCCCGAATACCGTGACCCAAATAATCTGTTCATTGGCAATTGGGACGAGCCCCCGACCGCTCCAGGATTCAATTCAGGATTCAAGGATGCACTCGAAGAGGAGGGTATCCTTTTTGTTAGCTGTGGACAGTAAGTCCAACCCTGTTTTGCCCAATCGGTGATGTCTCTGTTACTAATGAATGGACTTGTAGTGACCACGTCAATGACTATTGCATGCTTAACAACAATAAAGACGAGAAGCCGTCGCTCTGGATGTGTTATGGAGGAGGTGTTGGATTCGGAGGCTATGGAGGCTATAAAGATTATGTCCGGCGTGTGAGGTTCTTTGACTTTGACATGAATGCCGGGCGGGTTATGACATATAAGCGACTTGAGTATGGTGAAACAGAGGCTAAGATCGATGAACAGATGATAGTTGACGGTGGTGCCGTGAGAGGGCTGTAATGAAAAGATGAACAATCACGGTGCATTTCATTTCACGTTCTGGATTTGAGAAAAAGACCTACTGTCCCTCAGCTTCTTTGACTGCGTGGTCTAACCTTCTTTACAACATATTGTTACCAATGCCGGCATGCCCTCTGTTTCTTTCTACCCCCCACTCTTTTACATTCTACTCTTGTGTTGTTTATATTATCTTTGTATAGTGTGAGGATGTCAACATATACTGGCTCTGGAGGGCGTCGGCTGGGGGGGGGGGGGTTTTGATTTGTGGAGTACGAGACCGAAGGAATCATTAAAAGAATGCTATTCTTTGTTTGCTACTTGCCTATTCATACATATATTCTCACCACTATCCATGTATTAGGAACGCTGTGTAGGTTTCTCATGGGTAAATGAACCTCTTTAGATATTTCATACGTGCTCGTATAGAGGGCTCCAAGTGGCATTTACTATCTATAAGCTCCCTACCACCATTTCTCGAAGAGAACACGATCACTCCCATCACCCATGAGATCTCGAAGAGCAGCGACAAACTCATCAGTCATCGCAGGCGGACCGCACATATAACAAACCGTCTCCTCAGGCTGGATATCTCCATTCGGGCCGGTAAGAGCCGTACGCAGATCCTCATGATTGATTCTCCGTGGGTGAATACTCAAGTCATCGGGCTGTTCTAGTAGAAGTGGTGACGATGCATCTCGTAAGTTGGTAAGAAACAGATCGAGAGTTATACGTAACCGATGAGATTGAGACTGGGAACGAATGATCTGACGGAGACGAGAGAGAAAGAGGATCTGATCCAAGACAGTTTCAGGGGCCTCCGGGGATGTGGCTTCTGGGAGTTTAGTAGAATAGAGAAAGTTGATATTGAAAGGGTGATGTGAAGCTGGGGTCTCGTCGGCATTGTTATTTAAATGTGAGAGGATGGAGATTAATGGACTTGGGTTTTGGTTAGCATGTTGATATTGAAGTATACTGGATAAATATCCCATGTTGTAGTCAGTAGCGCTAGTGACTTACTTGATACCCACTCCCCCAGCGATGAGAACTACGTTCTTGACCTTTTCGAGGTCTATCCCCGATGGAGGAGGCCAGATAAAGCTGCCCCCGACTCGGATGCACAGCTCCTTTCCCAGAATTTCATCTTTGGGTTTCCAAAGCCAGGCGCTGGCAGGATTGGAGAGTGCCTTTTGAACGGCTAGTTCCACGTACGGGTCTCTGCCTCTTGGGTCTACGGGAGGGAGACCTGTTTCCTCGTCTTCCACGGCAAGTGACTCCGCCGTGGGCTGGAGAGAGGGGAGGGGTTCAGCATCTGCGGGTGTTGAGGTGATACTAAAGCCCCCGGCATCGGATATAGACGGGATGTGCACATCTAGCCATTGACCAGGGGTGAAGGTGAATGGCTGAGGTTGATCAGACTGTTATGGTGTTAGTATATGTTCCAAGTAACTGTGGCTCTTGAGAACATGGGCAACTTAGTGGGACCCAAGTATCAGTACTGGAGAACCGTTGGTAAACCCGTGACAGAACTCATTGATTGGAAAGTAATAATTAATTGAAGATATTATACCTCTTCGTCATTCTGATTTGGTTCCTCTAGAGCTTGCACCCGCGGTGGGATGGTCAAGTGCAGCAGCCGTATGGTAGGATTGACCTCTTCGATATGTGACAACCGCACATTGTACAGAATATTTTGCCGGGGTTCTGCTGCGGTGCGCAATTTATGAGGCACCGACGCCTTTTTACTGGCCAGGGAGCTCATTTCGTGCAGAATCACCGACGGACGGCGCTTATGCAACAGGTTGAGGTTGGGTGGTGGCTTATGGAGTTGGCGGCAACGCAAGAGTTGGAGGGGTCGCATGTGGTACCTAGTGAAGAGATATACCCACTTATGAGTGCATTTGGTATGATTGGTGCTAGAGCATTCAGGTTCCTCGTTTTCGAATCCTTGTAGAGATGTGTGATAGAAAAAGACGTGGGTTGACGTTGAACTTTGGAGATCAAGTGACATTTACATTCAATGACGTCGGTTACTAATACAATACATACAGACACTTTTAACCAACTACTACGATTACATCCACTTTTCATCCTTTTCACTCACTTCTGTGCCAGAAGATGTTGTTACAACAAGATATTCTCAAATGAAGCAGGAAATAAGCACACTTTCTTTGGGTACTTAGTATTTTCCCTCGCACCTGATTTTGTTATGCATGTGGAATCACAGAAGCACACTGGCTAATGTTTAGACTCCCCACTCCAGCGCTTTGCTCTCTAACAGGACAGTCGAAGGAAACTATGAATTCCTGCGGCACTATAGACAAATTTACAAACTAGCCAGTGGTGCCAGTCTGTTGCTCAACCATGCAGATCAATAACTCCATCACACGGCCTAGTGTGTGACGGCCGGCAGCCAATCTTCCACCTTGGCCATCTTATTGGTGATGTGCACCCGAGCCCCGGCTGGTGTTGGCGCTTCCCTGGCGGCAAGCATTGGCCAGATGCATCTTGAGCAACAGTCAACTTGCGTTGCTCGAGAGTTTCTTTGGAATTTTGTCGCCGACTCGAGGTGCTAGTGCCCCTCTTTTGACCCTCGCCATGGGCCATAGAGGTTGGCCCTGGCGACCTGGGTGCGTTCTACTCCATATTTACGGCTTCGTCCCGGCTGATCCTCCAAGCCTTTCTCTGACAGCTGTCTTCCTCCTGTCTCTTTGTGCTTTATGTCTTTGGCCGTTTGATGCGACTGAGTTGAATGCCCAGCCAGCCGGTCTGGCCACAGCGTAACTGTTCACGGACACAAGCTCACGGCGCAAATTCTCTACCTACGTTGTATACGCTACTGATCCGCCAAACCACGGGAACTTGTATCTTCGCGAAAACAAATATACAATCGGCATCATGGTTTACTTACCACGAAAATGGCGCAAACAAAACCTCTTTTATATTCTGATGGCTATTGAGCTTCCCATTACTATTGTCATCCTCACATTCACTGGGATTGCGTCCCACGATCTATACCGGACCAAATTATGGCAAGATGGAGCAGACAATGGCTTCAACAGTTCTCCCGATGAGATTCTCTATGCTGCCGCGAATCATAGGCCCTATAAAGTTCCTATGGTCTGGGGCTCTTTGTATGTATTAGTCCTTTGCCTTACAAATGATTTGGTCTGAATCGTGCAACAATCACTAATAACATTGTAGCATAACGAATTACAATCTAGTCCTCGGTGTTTTGAGCACCTTCATTTTGATAACCAAACTCCCTCTCCATATCCTGCGGATTTTTTACCCCCCTTTGTCAGTGTTCGTCCACGTGGGACTGTTCATCGTATATATCGTGTCGGCCAGTTATCAAGCTGGTTCTGACAAGTCGGATCCTAAGCATATACAATCTGGCCCGCCATGGTATATTACGAAGTCGTGCAGTGTTGCTTCGAATAAAGATAATATCGGCTATTGCCAACAAGCCAAGGCGCTCTTTGGTTTTACTATCATTATCATGTGGGTGGCACCTAACATTAAAATGAATGTTTCGCCCCTTAGCCCAAGGTAACTGATATTATATTCATAGTGTTCTTTATTTTGTCGAAATCATCGTGAGCCTCCACTCCTCCTGCTTCTTGACCAAGGAGGAAAAGGCAGAGCGCGATGAACGCCGCGAAGAAAAGAGAACCATGAAGGAGTACGAAGATATGGTTCTCAGAACCCCCAGAACGTTCCCCATGATGAGTCCTGCGCTGCCTTCAGGGGGTGCTACGCAGATGATGCCTACCATGTCGTCACGAAGCCCTGAATTCAGTACCTTCGGGAGTGGATCGTCGGATCTCCCGCTCCGGGACCATTTCAGCACACCAAACCCTCGTCCGCCAAAACAGCAAGAGTCATCGGAAACCTTGGCACCGGGGAACCAACCTCAGATGTACTTTCCGCCACCTCCTAAGAAGGCGGCTAAGGTGTGAATGTACTTGGAAGTCCGTAAACTGCCCTTGAAAATCTAATATCAACACGCTCATATGAGAGCCACTTATATTTCTATCTCACTTCCCGCTTAGCGATCGATTTGCATGAACCGGGTGTTTTTTAGTCCTCGTTAGGGCACTGGCAGGAGGAACTCATGAATGCTCACGTATTATGTTTGGACCTTTTCTTTTCATGTCATTTTCCCTAGCTGTCATCTGTTCATTATACCATTATCGCGACAAGAGCAACTGCCATAGCTGACTGGCTAATCATGCCCACTTCCAATCTGATTGAATACAAAAAAGATAGTAAACCGGAAGAGAGCCTTAGGTATCCATAAGTCTCTTAAGTTCCAAAACTTGGACCATACATAGTTCTCTCACAGCACAACTGCTGGAAAGAATTTGCCGTCACCATCGAACAACGCCGGGATATACATTGCTCACGAAAAATAAATAGTAGGACGGAGCAAAATGCAGGGGGTATCGCCGCAGGAACATGTTTCGCAATGCAGGAACGAGGAGTACAATGTTACAGGTATTGCCGATTCCACGTAGTGGTGGTGGCTAAACTTTATCTTGTCGTTTCTTTTCCTTTTTGGCCCAGCGTACTGGATATGCCATTAGTCTGGATACTTGCGATGAAGAGGAAGAAAGGGTGCATGGACTGGCAACTTACATCCGCATGCATTACACAGAGTCTTGGGTCCCTCAGGTCCTTTTCTCCACTCAGGAGAGTCTGAGGTTCCGCAATCGGTACACATATATTCACCCTTCTGTCTTTTCTTTCGATCGCCGTCCGGAATGACGCGGGCCTGCTGGTCTAGCTTGGCAGATTCCATATCATAGTGGATGAGGCGACCCTGGCGAACGCCAGTGCTAAGCCCCTGGGAACGTTCACCATCACCGTAGTGTAGACCCGTCAGCATCTCGATTCCCTCGATATGAGACATGTCCTCCGCTTGGGCAAGTCTGTCGGCAGCATTCTCCAGGTACGACCGGGAGTCGGGATCATCGTTTGTGAGTGTATCAGATGACTCGTTCTCCTCACCAGACCCAGTGGTTTCGCGGAACGATGACAGATTGGAATTGGATCGGCCTGAATGGGAATTGTGGCGGGAGGAGGAATCGCCCGTGGAGTCGCCTGCATAAAACTGTTGCCCTGATGCCAAGTCTTCTTCCTCTTCTTCCTGCCTTAGCTGTGCTATGCGCCGGTTGAGTCGCACGTTCTCGATTTTATGCTCCAGAAATGAGTCGATCAGCTGAGAGCCCCGCGTGGGATAAGGTCGGCACAGAAGAAAAACGCCAATGCAATCCTGATCTGGGTTTTCGGAACCGTCGTTCGGTTTGGACATTTCCATATGCGGGTGACCATGTGCCTCCAAGAGACAAGATGTATTGCTATTGTTGTCTTTCTTGCGAAACCGGAAATGGCAAAACACTGGACGAGTCGTCGTGATACACTCTTTGATCTCCTCGGCAAACATAGTCCTATCATCATTGTGTATAAAGCGCTCCAAAGCGTTCTGCTGTAGTTGGTTTGCGTCGTAGCCGGTGATGGACTTGCAAGATGGCGATGCATATAAGATCATGCCATCGGGGCCGAGAAGTAGTAGCATATCTTTCATCTCGGTCAACACACGCTGCGGCCAGCCCTGTTCATCTGCCGGGTCGGATGAGGCCTGCGCGCCCGCAATGCCGGCCGGCGGTAGTGGAAGTTTTTGAACATCTCTTGTAAAAGAATCATGATCCTCGGCCTGCATTCTGTGCTGATGATTCTGCGTTACCCCACTCTCGTGTTCGGCAGCGGTCCAATCCATCGTTGGCACCAGGGAAACCAACGATGTTTTTGCGGAGAGGAAATATTCTCTCGGACATGAGGAATGGCCACCGTGGGATTGCAAGATACACGAGCCACTAAGGCTGCGATAGAGCTGTCAATTCCGGTGCTGTATAACGATGCCGGAGGGCCCACTCGCCGCGCCAATGAGATATGGTCCACCGTTCAACAGGACCGACACTTCTCGTCCACTGCTGGCACTCAGGGGTCCCAGGCAATGATAAGGATTCAATTGGTACCAACCAGCTGACGCCCTTTGGCTATATGTACGAGAGCCATCATTTCCTATTGTGGGTAAGAGAGTATAGTACCTGAGCACATGACGGGCGGCTTGACATCTGTCAAAAGTACTTCCTAAATTCAATTTAATTCCCGACTTTAGTTGGTATCGCCACCACGTGATCGCGCGCCGCTTCCCCGCGTCAGCTCTTAGTGCCCGTGACGCGCAGCATCAAGTGCCGAACGCTGACCTGCTTCTCCGAAGTCCCCGAAGACGCTGGTCGTGCAGTACTATCTCCAGGGCACTTAGGAAGAACGAGGTCATTTAAAGGATAAACGGGGGACCTCGTCCTTCTAGCCCAACGTCTATTTCCCCACGTGTGGTTACGCGTCACCCTCAAGATGTGAGTCGGGTGTTGTGGTCCTGTCCCCCGTCTTGCACTGACAAACGAGCAGGTGTAAGTGGTGCGGCGATCGACTGCGGGGCGATGAATCTAATATACTGACCCATACCAGCGAAGATAGATAAGCTTTCAATTCTGGGGTAAGAATATTTCCCGAAGGATTCTCGTCACCGATCGCTGATTCATTGTTTTCCTTGCTTTAGAGTTCGCTCCTTCGACAACACCCGCAGCGAAACCATCCAGTTCCACACCCCTCTTACGTTGATCGTCGGATACAATGGATCAGGAAAGACAGTACGGGAATATCCAGACCAACTGAAGCAGCAACACTTCCACTAATCGGACCTTAGACGATTATCGAATGTCTCAAATACGCCACCACCGGCGACCTCCCGCCAAACAGCAAGGGCGGTGCCTTCATCCATGACCCGAAGCTATGTGGGGAGAAAGAGGTCTTGGCTCAAGTGAAGCTGTCGTTCAAGGGCACATCGGGTGCGAAGATGGTATCTACACGGAGTCTACAACTTACCGTGAAGAAAACTACCCGGCAGCAGAAGACGCTAGAAGGCCAGCTGCTGATGATCAAAGATGGTGAAAGGACAGCTATCTCGTCGAGAGTTGCGGAGCTGGATCAGATCATGCCTCAGTACCTCGGGGTCTCCAAGGCCATCTTAGATTCTGTGATTTTCTGCCACCAAGACGAGAGCTTGTGGCCTATGAGTGAACCTTCAGTTCTGAAGAAAAAGTTCGACGAGATCTTTGAAGCGATGAAGTACACAAAGGCTATTGACAATATCAAAGCTCTGAGGAAGAAGCAGAACGAAGAACTTGCCAAATACAAGATCATGGAACAACACGCTAAGGAGGACAAGGAGAAAGCGGACCGAGCAGAAAAGCGATCGATTAAGCTACAAGAAGAGATTGAAGCCTTACGTGATGAGACACATCAGCTTTCTCAGGAGATGCGACGTGTTGCTGAGCTAGCCGATAAAGCATGGCGAGAGTCGGAAAGCTACGCCCAAGTCCTTGGTACTCTAGAAGGAAAGCGTATTGAGGCAAAAAGTATTCAATCAACGATTGATAATTTGAAAAGACACCTCGTCGAGCTTGACGATTCGGACGAATGGTTACAGTCAAATCTGGAGCAGTTCGAGTCCAAGCAGCTTCAGTATGAACAGCAAGAAGAGGCTCAAAAGGAGAACTACATGGAGATCAAAGAGCAGATAGAGCGGACGCGGCAAAAGCTAGGTGTCAAACAAGCAGAATACGGCAAGTTTGAGCATGACAAAGCCAATTTTGAGCGGCAGGTTGAACGGAGACAAAGGATGACCAAAGAAATCGCACGTAGCAACAATATTCGGGGATTTGACAACATTCAGGACCAGGGTGATGTCGATGAATTCATGAGGAAGGTCAGAAAGTTACTGAAAGATCAGAACCAGACCCTCGAGCGGGTCAAGCGGGAGGCACAAGGCGAACTGCACGAAGTGCAAACGGCTCTGAACGATATTGCACAGCAAAAGTCGGCATTGCAGGAAACCAAGAATGCTGCTAAGCGTCAGATAGCTGCGAATGACAAGGAGTCGACCACCTATCAAGGAAAGCTTAATGAAATCAACGTGGATGAAGGTGTCCAAGCGGCGCTTGAAGCCAACATTGAAGACATTCAGTCGCACCTGGGTCAAGCTAAGGAGCGAGCAAAATCTGCTTCGTGGGACAAAGAAATCCATGACATCAATTCTGAGATCCGAGGCCTTGAAGATGAAAGTTCGCGCTTGAACTCGGAACTCATCGATGCGACTAAACGGGCCGGTGACTTGGCACGATTGGATCATCTAAAGAAGGAATTTAAGGAGCGGGAGCGCAGCCTGGAAACTATGCAGGGCGCTCACGGCGAACGTCTCTCTAAACTCGTCAGCCAAGACTGGAAACCTGATACTCTGGAGCAGGAATTCCATAATGTACTGGAAGAAGAATCCAAGCAGGTGTCGCGCGCTGAAAACGAACGAGACGGCGTCAGCAGGGAACTAGAACAAGTGGAATTCAGACTTAAGAATGCCAAGAAGATTTTAGGGCAACGACAGAAGACGCTAAAAGAATGCATCGAGGAGATCCGTGAAGCTATCAATGACGAACCCGAGGAATTTCCCGAAGTTCTCAAGCAACGACAAGCACAGCTTGATATTGCGAGAAAGGATGCTGAGCAATATGCTGGAATCGGTGAGTATATGGCAACTTGTCTGGAAACTGTAAAACAGTCGAAGGTATGTAGGCTGTGCCATCGAGGCTTCAAGAATGATGCCGAGCTGCAGACCTTCAGAAACAAATTGGAAAATTTGGTTAAGAAGGCTAAAAGAGATGCCGATGACGAAGATGTGAAGAACTTAGAAGAGGACCTTGAGGCTGCACGCGCAGCCAGCAGTTCTTACGATACATGGTCCCGTCTTCAGCAGACGGAAATCCCGGAGCTGGAAAAGGAAGAGGAACAATACGTATTACAGCGTGATGAGCTTCTCAACCAGTTGGAGGATCGCGACAAGATTGTCAGCGAAAAAACTGAAAAGAAAAGAGATGTCGAAGCTCTCTCCAAAACGGTTAACACGATCGTCCGGTATGATGGTGAATTGAAGTCCATCCGTTCCCAGATACAAGACCTTTCCTCTAAACAGCAGGATACTACCTCTGCACGCACGCTCGAGGATATTCAAGATGAGATAGCGGCGATTGGTGAAAAGTCCAGGGCTTTGAAGAAGAATCTGTCGAAGCTCACACATGACAAAGAGCAGACACAGTCGGAGATCAACAATCTGGAATTGCAACTAAGAGATGTGAAGAGTAATCTCGACAATGCGAAATTCCAATTAGAAAGAAAGTCCGACCTGCTCACTCGTATTGAAGAATACAAAAATCTCAACAACCAACAACGAGAAGCAATCGCAAAAGCTGATAGGGATATTGAGGATTTGACCCCTGAGCTTCTCAAGGTCCAGGCTAAGTACGATGATATTAGCCAGCGGGCCGAGGCACGCGAAAGAGACCTGCAACAAACCATCTCTCAGATGTCGGAAAGTGTACATCAGCTAGAGCTGGCAAACGAAGAGATTGATGCATATAATGAACGGGGAGGTCCGACTCAACTGGAACGCAGTAAGCGCGAACTCGAGCAAATCGAGAAGCAGATTGGCCAGCTCGAAGCCGAACAGGCGGATATCACGAAAGAGATCAACAAGATATCTTCCCAGCTGAAGGATAGCGAGAACACCAAGCGTCAATATGCGGATAATCTCACGTATCGTCAAGCAAATAGGGCGCTTGATGAGGTCACACAGGAGATCGAACAGTTAGCAGCCCAGAACGCAGAGGTTGATCGGAGTCGGTTCAAAGACGAGTCAGAACGTCGGACCCGCGAACATAACGCACTCGCTGCAAAGCAAGCCGGCAGGATGGGTGAGATGAAATCTAAAGACGATCAACTGATGCAGCTTCTCGCCGACTGGAACACGGACTATAAAGATGCGGCGTCCAAATACAAGGAAGCACACATCAAGGTGGAGACTACTAAAGCGGCGGTGGATGACTTGGCTCGCTACGGAGGAGCCCTGGATAAAGCCATCATGAAATACCATGGCTTAAAGATGGAGGAGATCAATGCCATTATCGGAGAACTCTGGCAGAAGACGTACCGAGGCACTGACGTTGATACTATCCTTATCCGCTCCGATAATGAAAATGCCAAGGGTAACCAGTCTTATAACTACCGAGTCTGCATGGTCAAGCAGGGTGCGGAAATGGACATGCGTGGACGCTGCAGTGCGGGACAAAAGGTGCTCGCAAGTATCATTATTCGCTTGGCTCTCGCCGAATGCTTTGGGGTCAACTGCGGCCTCATCGCGCTGGACGAGCCGACGACGAATCTTGACCGGGACAATATCCGGTCCTTGGCCGAGTCCCTCCATGATATCATTCGCACCCGTCAGGCGCAGAGTAATTTCCAGCTCATTGTGATCACGCACGACGAGGAATTCCTGCGGTATATGCAGTGCGGAGACTTTAGCGATTACTACTACCGGGTGTCTCGAAATGAGAAGCAGAAGTCGATCATCGAGAGACAGTCCATCGCAGAGGTAGGCAGCGTTCCCAATCTCTTTTGGGGGGACTCTCATGCTAATGGATTGCAGGTTATGTAATTCTCACCGGACTGGACCGAGGGGGTGGATTGCGGTGGTGTAAGGGGATCTTGGTTGGCGGAGTGATCATAACTGATCATGAGTGGGCATCTACTAGGGCGTGAAATGAACTTCACTTGACTATTTTTTAGATGCTATGTATTTATATTTACCTGGAATTAATCGAGAGATACCTTCATGCGCCATGTGACTTGCCCTGAGTCTGAGCCCTAACTTCCTAATAGAGAACGGCATCGGAGGCGGCGAAACATACCCGATCCAGTCGTCACGTTCAAAGAAAAACAGAAACAGCAAAGCAAAGGGTCCAATCACAGGCTCGGAACCAGAAAGTCGACTTGACTCATGCGATAGGAATTGCTTCGAAAGTACATTCCCACCGTCTTGGATGAAGACCACTCTCTCATCCGGCCTTCTGCGCTCAGCACGACGAGCAATTGCCACCCCGGGAGTCGTCAGCCTCCGTCGTCGGGCCCTGACAGCGACAGCGGCCGTCCGCCCAACAATCCAGAAGATTAATATTCTTAGTACTAGTAGGACTCACGACCCCACCATCCCCCACTACCGCCACTCTTCTTCGTCTTCCTCCTCCTCCAACCTCAGTGAGTCGCGCTCGGTAGACACGATGGGTAAGGAAAAGATCAACTTCAACCTCAAGACCCCTAAGGGCACCAAGGATTGGTCTGGGTCCGATGCCCTCCTCCGCGATCGCATCTTCACCACCATTGCCGATGTCTTCAAGCGTCACGGCGGCACCGCGCTGGACACCCCCGTCTTCGAGCTGCGCGAGATTCTCGCCGGAAAATATGGCGAGGACTCCAAGCTCATCTACGACCTGCAGGACCAGGGTGGTGAGATCTGCTCCCTCCGCTACGATTTGACCGTTCCCTTTGCCCGTTGGCTCGCCATGAACCCCGACGTGCGCAGCATGAAGCGCTACCACATTGCCAAGGTGTATCGACGGGATCAGCCCGCCGTCAGCAAGGGTCGCATGAGGGAGTTCTATCAGTGTGACTTCGATGTCGCTGGTACCTTCGACCCGATGGTCCCCGATGCCGAGGTCCTCAAGATCGTCACCGAAGTGTTCGAGGGGCTTGGATGGCAGGGTCGTTATAGCATCAAGATCAACCACCGGAAGATCTTGGATGGTGTCTTCGAGGTGTGTGGCGTGCCAGCAGAAAAGATCCGCCCGATTTCTAGCGCGGTGGACAAGCTGGACAAGATGCCCTGGGCCGATGTCCGGAAGGAGATGGTCGAGGAGAAGGGCCTTGACGGCGCCGTTGCGGACAAGATTGAAACATATGTTGTCAAGAAGGGTACACGGGACCTTCTGGAGACTCTGTTGAAGGATGAGGCTCTTCTGGCGAATGCCTCCGCCAAGGCTGGTCTGGAGGATATGGGTCTGCTTATGGACTACTTGGAGGCTTTCGGCGTCCTCGACCGTATCTCTTTCGATATGAGTCTTGCTCGTGGCTTAGATTATGTTCGTTTCTTCTTTTCTCATATCTACCTTGGTCACATTTTTACTAATCGGTTGACAGTACACCGGTGTCATCTACGAAGTCGTCACCGAAGGCTCCGCACCCGCCGTTTCATCCTCTGCTGCCGAGGCGGAGAAACCACAGAAGTCATCCAAGAAGAGCAAGTCCAAGGGCGGCAATGCCGACGACGATGACAGATCAAATGACCCCACTCTGGGAGTAGGAAGTGTTGCCGCTGGTGGCCGCTACGACAACTTGGTCGGCATGTTCTTACCCAAGGCCCAGATCCCCTGTGTTGGTGTCTCATTCGGTGTCGACCGTATCTTCTCCATCACCAAGGCCCGCCTCGAGCGTGAACAGAGCGCCCAGGCTCTGCGCAACAGCGAAGTCGACGTTTTCGTCATGGCCTTCGGCGGCAAGGGCTTCACCGGCATGCTGAAGGAGCGCATGAACGTTTGCCAGACTCTGTGGAACGCCGGTATCAAGGTAAGCCCCGGTTCTCGATTTGGCTTGTTGAGCCTAAAACAAAAAAAAGAAAAAAAGAAAAAAAGAAAGCGCAGACTAACTTTTCCAACAGGCCGAGTTCTCTTACAAGGTTAAGCCCAAGCTCCCACAACAATTCAAGGCCGCCGAACAAGGCGGCGTCCCCTTCGCCGTCATTTTGGGTGAGGACGAACTCGCCCAAGGCAAAGTCCGCGTCAAGGAGATGGGTCTCGAGGAAGGCCACCCTGAGAAGGAAGGTGTGCTGGTGGATCTCGCTACTCTCCCCGCCGAGGTAAACGCCCGTTTGGCGAGGAGGCAGGATCAAGCGTCCGCTGTCACACAACAGCTCGAGGGCCTCAATGTTGGTGCTTCGACAAACTAGATTTACAAAACAAGAAGATGAAAAAAAGGAAATGACAATACCCGATTTGGATTACAATGTTTACTCCTTGTTTGGGGCTCGTAAGATGCAAAGTAGAATGTCTTTAGGAGTGTTTCAAGAGTTTTTTTTTTCATTCAGAATAATGTACATATTGCAGGCTTGGCCTCGTATGATAGATTCTATACAAGGTCATATTTGAGATATAGGTAATACACAGGAGGGAGACAGATGACTAAAAGGGAGTAGTGAAAGATACAGTGAGGGCCCCTCAACCGCTCAATCAACCCTCAGCATTCTTCATCAAGAATCCCTTAACAAAAGGCAACCGATCAATGATCTCCAAACCCAGACTGCGACCCCATGCAACAGGCCCCTGGCCCGGAACATTGTAAAGCTTGTGCACCATATCACAGACACCCCCGATCTTAGCATTAACAGCCCATCGTTCGGCGGTGTATCTCTCTAGAGAAAGAATATCACCGATATCCATTCCATGGTCGACAGCGTATTCGATCGTCTTGGAGAGGGACGCCACATCGCCCATTCCAAGGTTGAGGCCTTGTCCAGCGAGCGGGTGGATCACATGGGCGGCATCGCCGACTAAAGCAACGCGCGGCGAGATGTAGGTTGATGCATGTCGGAAGCGTAGAGGGAAAGAGGCCACACTGCCCTCCTGCACGCCGTTGACCATGGGCGGGACGTGGGAGGCTGGCGGGGTATGTTGCAAACGCCAAGTCAGTTCACTCTCGTGTGAATCCTCGTAGTCCGATGCAGAGGTCGCTGGGCGCTCCATGCGCATCATGTACTTGAGGTCGGTCATAGGGAGACGGAATGCAGCGTTAACCATGGCGATGAACGCTTTCGGGGAAAGAGACTTGAGATAGGCGGCGTTTTCTACCGTGGTGGACCACACTAGCGTTGCGTGGTTGTTGGGGAGTGGTAGCAAAGCAACCGGGCCTCCGAGGGAGGGCAGGAAGCGCTGGTAGGCGGTTCTCGTGCCGATAGGGAATGCGACCTGATCCGGGTCGGCAAGGGAAAGAGTCGCGACGACGCCGTGGCGGTTATAGTCCCAGCCCTGGGTTGCGATGTCGGCGAACCGGCGGACAGGGCTGTTGATACCGTCCGCACCGACTAGTAGTCTTGCGGCGATCCGAGTCGGGGGTTGCGATTGTGCTGCGCCGGTTGGAGCGAGGGAGAGAACGGGCCAGGCTGATAGGTCCGGTCCGTCCGGGTGGTCCGTACCGTTTTCGATAGATGAGACGGTTGTGTTCGAGAAGATTGAGACATTCTCGTCTCCAGATGCTGCGATGCGCGACAGAAGTCCGCGGACGAGATTGGCGTTTTCCGTCATTGTCGCGACTGTGGGAAGATTTTCGAATGGGGATGAATCCGCGGACCAGTCGAAAGTTATGCGCGAATCTGTTTCGCCGTCCCATACTTGCATCTCCTGGTATTCTTGAGCTCGGTCGGTGTCAAGGTGTTCCCAGGCACCGATCTTCTGCAGGAACGACACGGAAGAGGGCGTTAGGCTGCTGACTCTGTTCGAGAATTGCTGTGAATCGAGGTTCCAGGCGCGAGCTTTTTGGAGATCCTGGGTCTCGACGAGGGCTACCCTGAGCTTTGATGTTAAGGGAGAAGCACCTATAGATATACATTAGTCTTCCGCGCGCCGATCTGAGTGAATTGGAAAGAGTTTGTAAAGAATGCCTTACGCAAAGCTGCCAGTAACCCTAGACCTGCTGGACCACCTCCGACACACACCACATCGTAGACATCGGGGGCCTGGTCCGGCTTGGACCCAAATCTTCTACGGCCCACAAAGCGGCCAGACCGACAAGAGGGGCAAACATAAGGTCGGAGTGCCGACCGAGTAATTGGCCGCATGATGGATATGCGTCTAGGTTCAGGAAACAATAAAGTTGGATGTTCGGAGAAGGCAGTCGGCGATATGGGGTGACGATGTGCAAACAACGCAAACAGAAATCTTTCTACAGATGGCACATCTCTAATGCGCAGAGATAATCTTTCACCATGTTGGAAATCGATATCTATGCCTAATTACTGTATACGGCATACTACCAGCCTATAACGCATGAATATACAGCTAATAGCACATACAGGCTCATTTATGACCGGGCTCCTGATATAGTGGGATGCAACGAACATATCTAGGGTTCAGTGGCTTCCGGTGTACCGCCTGCCTGAAGAAAACATTCTGCCTGCCCTGACTAGGCGGTATATGCACGAATCTTATGGCATATCGGATCAGTTATCGTTTTCAAATTCTATGAAGAAAGAATATGACGACATTCCCATTAGCTTAGCAGCTATGGAGTAGTATAAGAAGTCACGATATCAGGTATTGACATATCTGGACACCTTATCTTACTTCTCATCTCCTGAAACCAAATGCGGAACCGAGTGATAATATGCCTGCCAAGTCAAACAAGTGCACTATTGCAATTTCAGACAACGTGCACAGGCTTTCAGTGTCGCTTTATAGATCCGTTAGTGTCAAAATTGTGTATTGATTTCCTAGAACACCACAAACGTCAGCTACACAACAATGAGCATGCCCACAGCCGCTTTATGCCTGGTAGAATGAACTCATTACTGTGAACTGGTCCTATTCAATCTTTTGACAACTTCTTAGTTTTATCAATCGCCTTTATCTGGGGTAATTTTGCAAAACTCCTGGGCCATGACTGGTGGATATTGCTGCTGTATGTCTTCTACTGCAATTCATCAACGAAGATGGGTATTTAGTGTCCTACACATAGTAACCGTCTTAAAATTCGAGTATATTTTGATCGTCAAGTGGCTTGACAATTCGGTGTTATTAAATCCTGTCACAGGGTCAGCTAATATAGAATTGGGTCATGACATTCTTGTTGATAGCACTATATAGTACAAAGTAAATCCAAGACATGATTAACGGTACCTTCGCTCAACCCTAAATGACTACATCCAGTGTCGATCATACCCCTCCACGACACTCAAGTAAGATCGGCTTCCCTCCCTGAAGATGTAATCTCTCCCGCATCAATGAGGTCCAACATACATTGACAAACTCCGGCAGGACAAGGCCACTGTAACCGTCTGCCACCTGGACATCTATCCCGGCGCGACGCCATGTTCCCCTCCTATGAACCCATTCCTGACATATGCTTCGGAAAATAAGCAAAACCACGGATGATTATATCAAAACGAGCTATAAAAGAGCGTTGCAGGTGCCCTGGCCGATTGTATCAAAATGGAGTACGTTACATCTATATTTCTTGGCAACCACATCCCTCCAGAAGTATGACCGATCATTTCCATTCAGTTGGAGCTAATTGTATGTATGTATGTATGTATGTGCTATACCTTTCTAGACCGGCTATCTCAAGATGCACCACTACTGCAAACATCACCACATCGAAGCGAGCTTACGTTGGATAGCTACCACGGATATCAATTGGGTTGGGGCTGACTGCATATCGCCCGAAACCTAGAGGATCTTGAGGTAGAAGTGGCACGAGACTGGTGGAGCTGTCATTCACTGAATAAAAGGCATTGTGCGTCTTACTGGGCTGTCAAAGGGGGGTCTTTAGTTGGGGTTATCCTGATGGGATGGAATCATTTGTGGAAACACACCCCCGGGCATGTACGAAACATTAGCATGTACTCTAGCCCAAGAATGCCATCTGCAGAGAAGGCTGAAACAAACCCCTTTGTGCAACCCCTCAGTTGAAGAATGTGCCACCGGGTTATAAATAGCACCCATGTTCTACAGCAGAAGTGATAGTGATAGTTAGTACTTTCTGAGTAAGAAATGTAAGATATCGCGTTGAAAACAAGGGCGTGATGCAAATAGGTCTAGTGGATGCTATATATAGATTGAATCCACCACCCAAAAAAACCCCTCCTGCGAGGGATGGTTCAGGGTAAAAATCCCAAAGTTCCCCTCGGATTAGGTGACAGTCAGAAGTAGGATCAAAAAGCATAGACTAGTTCGATATTAATTTAAAATCATGGCGGATGTTCTGCAAACGGCCCTGTTAATCTTCCGCTGCACATGTCCAATATTAAATAAATAATAAATATCGAAGAAAAAATAAGATAGAATGAAATAAAAGACTCCCATTCTTCAAGTTCATTCCCTTTGCCACGTAATCGCCCATTCTCCTCAGGTGATTGATGCCTATTTCCATCTATACACAGCCTCAATACTTGACGCCCCAAACATGCATGACCCTCACTGATTGAACTGCCCTTCCACCACCAATTCGATTCATCAACCAACCAACCTCGCCTTCATAAGCGCAGAACTAACAACGACAACCTACACAAATCAATAAACTTCAGAAAAAGAAAAGAAAGAAAGAAAGAAGGGGAAAAGAAAAGGGCAAAAAATGACATTCACTACTTCCACAACGACAACCAAAAAGAACAAGAATACTCCAGCAGAAACAGCTCTGGACCTCAGCGCCAACTTCGCCAACAACCGCAAAGGCGCCGTGGGCTATGACCACGAGGTCTACCTCCAATTAACGGCGGGGAGGAACGCTGAGAAGACGCCGAATCAGGTGTATCGGGAGGTAGGTCGATTGCTTTTTTTTTTTTTTTTGCCCTTTTCTTTTCCCCTTTCTATTCTTCTCCGAAGGACAGGATGTTATCATCTACGATATGACGTGTCCCCTCATGGATTGAACTTGTGTTTTCTTGAATAGGAACGTGTTCGGCAGAGGACTACGAGGGCTTTGGATCCCGCAATTTTGGATCCGCAGGGGGAACCTGGGCCTGTGGATTTTGAGTGTGCGGAGCACGAGGGGGTAAAGGAGCGGTTGAGGTGATTCGATTCGGGCTTCTGCATTGCATTACTGCTGCTTCTTCTAAAGGGGTTGCTGCGATTGGTTTATGGCATCTGCAAGGAAGATAAAGCTATCATGCCGGGTTGTAAGCTACGACAGCGTAAACTGTTATGGAACAGTGACAGAGTGACCGTGAAAAGGAGTACCGGGTAGAGGGAATAGATCGAAGCTGACAAGAGGGGGCGCAAATAAGAAAGAAAAAAAAAATAAATCACTCGTTCATGTCACATCAAGTATATCATCCACGCACTCATCGTGTTGCAATACTCTCCCGTGGGGCGGACGCTTCGTGATTCTCATCTAAATCACCTTCCATCTCCGCGACAAACCTCTCCCATGTATTCAACACTCCTTGGTAGAAGTCAATATGCTTCTCGGCCAGCGCGCCGAGAGTGTCCCGGAATTCAGCCGCCTTGATCCGTTCGAAATCCGCAACTTCACGGACAACCTCTTCATCGAACATCTCTGACGTGGTCTTAGCAGATTCTACTTCGCGAGTCAGCTCGTCGATGCGCAGCTCTAATTTCCGGACCCGCTCCCGGCGTGACTGCTCATGGTCGACACCACGCATATCTTCCATCTTGGAGCGGATGAAGGACGCAGGCGATGAGGTCAGGGGGTTAGAGGCATAGTAGGATGATGGGTTGGTAGCGAGCGAATCGCGCTCGCTCACGGCTTTGTTGCGGTAGTCCACTAAGGCTTCAAAGTCGAGTTGCTTCTGCTCACGGGTTTTCAGAAGTGCCTTAAGAGACACGATGTAGGCCTCCATATCCCGGAGCGAGCCAAGGTAGTTCTGATCCGTGTGGTCTTTGAGACCTTTAAGCCCGCGTCCCGTCTCTTCCACCGACGCCGCGAATACCTGTAGGGGAACTTCAACATTCGGCTCCAGAGACACCAGTTTGCGGAATTGCGTCGCGAGGTCATTGTAGTCGGTCTCCAAATCGGACTCGCGCCGAGCGACCCTGGCGACGATCTTCTCTACGTGATTGAGGTCTTCATCCAATTTATCTGCCTTCTCCCGAACCTCAATGAACCGGCGATCGGGCTTGTGGACTTTTGTAAACGCATTTACGAAGGTATCGGTAAAGTTGTCAAAAATCCCTGGGGTGCCGGTATTGTCCGTCGGATTGGTGGATGTGCGAGAGGTGTGAAGCCGCATATGCGCATTCCAGTCGGGAGATTCTAAGAAGATAGCAAGCAAAGGAGCCCGGCGGAGCACCGGATGCAATGCCAAGCGCTTTAGGAATCGATGTAGCGACCAGGCACGTCGTGTAGTAAATTCGGGCCCGAACCGATCCCCCCGCACGTATTCCATCTTATGCTTGTCTGGTAGAGGTGGAACCGCGCAGGCAGGATACTCACGATAGAGCGTCTTATATAGAAAGAAGAAATCTGTAAAACGTCTGCGCACTGCAAATTCTGACCTCTGGAAGGACTTGAAATCGGTCTGCGATGCCCCTTTGGTCAGTACAGTGAACTGTTTGCTGGGCAACCGAGGATGGATCTCCGGTCTGCCATGGAAAAGCCGGAGCCAACTCCCGGGGAAAGAGGGCAACTCACTTGTGTTGTAACCAAGTAAGAGATATATGCGTCTTTGGTACCGTCGTTCTCTTTCAGTGGTGAATCCACCCGACATTCCAACACCCCATCTCCGATACCTGCTAGGTCGACCGCATCCGCCAGTGGCCCAGCTTGTGGGTTTTCGTGAGCTGAGCTCATTCTCCGTTTGCCATTGGCATCGTGACTGATTGCAGGCGACTCTTCGGCATCAGTGCCCGAAGTAGTTGGACGAGAGATATCGCTCTCTGGTTCGTGTCTCCAAGAGACATTGTCAAAGTCATCGTGCTGATCCATCGAGGGGTTGCCGTTAGGGAAGCGGCAACTTAGCACCGGTAATTGTACAAGTCAAAAGAGACTCGTAAACAATTTATATCACTGGAGAGACTCGATAGAGAGGAACTCGGGATATGAGGAGCTATGGCTGATGGTCGTAGATCGATAAATGGGAGGTTGAGAAGTTGCGGAGGCAGCAGTGGAGCAGTCAATTGGAGAAGCGGCCGCACAGCGTCATCGGCCCAAGCGCCAAGACTAGCTTATCCAGCAACTTACTACGCAGTATCAACCCCCATCCACTTTTTAGCGCGCGTTGCAACAGTTACGATGGCCTGACTCCGTATGTGTGTCCTTTATGCGTCTATTTTGTCAAGTAAGTCAAAGTTATATACAGCAGCCTTCGTTCAACATCAATAATTCACAAGATCCATGTAACGCATCCCATCTGATATACCCGAAACGCGCCGCAAGAGGACCATTATGGGATAGAAGTAAATGCAAATCTAGTCCAATTAATACTATGACCGAGCATGGTCACCACTTGTGCTCCCTCGCCGTTCGCGCTCCTCACTGAGGCCATGATCCCGATAAGGTTCATCCTCATCGTCGCTAAACAAAGGCTCTTCGTCACTTTCCCCAGCGAAGGCATTGTAAAGCTCACCTCCCCGGCGTTGTGTACGACCCGAACGCCCGTTCATAGCCTGCGTTTCATCCTCATCTTCTATCATTTCGAAATCGTAGTCATCACGAGGATCATTACGCTGGCGCTTTCGTCGCTGTACTTGGAAGTAGACCCCAAGTCCAATACAGAACACAATGATCGAACCGATCGCAGCGTAAATCCAAGCCTGAGTCCGTTTAGACGCACCGAACGTGGGGAAGAAGGAAGGCAAAAAGCTATCCGCAGAGGAGGTAGTAGAGGGTGATTCCGTAGAAACGGGTTTCGTCGGGGTGGGAAGTTCAGATGTCTCTTGGGCAGGAGCCTCTGAAGGCGTCGTTGGTTGCGCAGATGGCTTTGCGTTCACAGGACGATCAACGGGATCAGTTGGGACAGATGGGTCTTCAGTCTTGGTTGGGACACGATCAACGCTAGTGGTAGCAACAATGGCATCTTCAATCGAATGGTCATCATCGTGCTCATCGGGCATAGGATGAAGGGGCTGGCTGGAGCCGTCAATGGAAATCCCCCAGAGGTTGAGCCGCCAATCGATGAATTCTCCAATATGATCATTGACATTGGTATCCTTAACAATGACCGTCCACTTTCCAACACCGGACTCACCCCTAAGTGGAAATGTTAGAGGACCGAGTAAGAGAACTAAAGCACGGGGTCAACTACATACCAATGAGCCACAGTCATGAATGTCCAATCGTCATAGCCAGCCTTTGCATTATCTGACCGTCGTGCTGTACTCAGATAGCTGACGATACCCTCGGGGCTGCGCAACTCCACGCTGATATCGCCTCGGCGGGTGTGATTTACATTCATGGTCACAGTGACATGTTCCAACTTCTCGACATTGGCCTGGTACATCATATCCTTGGTAACTTCGTATGAGCTGGCAAGTCCCTGGTCACCTTGTGGGATTTCATGCTTCACCCGCAGCCACGGTGAGTGGAACCACGCCTGTGGTTTCACCAGCTCCCACGTCTTGGCCAGCTGGACCAGTGAATACGCGTCGACTTTCCCAAAACCCCAGTCATGGCTAAACTTCTTCCCCATCTTGGTAGTCTGCCAGCTCCCGTCGTCTTCGTGGACGGGAACTGCGGTCTCTATCATCAGGTACTGGGCGTCTCGCCAAGTAAGTTCCGGTCGGGCACT
This sequence comes from Aspergillus pseudonomiae, assembly GCF_009193645.1. NCBI lineage: Eukaryota > Fungi > Ascomycota > Eurotiomycetes > Eurotiales > Aspergillaceae > Aspergillus > Aspergillus pseudonomiae. The sequence goes on from NW_022475999.1 coordinate 116,528, forward strand.
AAGAGCAAGGGCTATAGTACCCGCAGCTAGCGGACCTGCGGCAGAAGTTCCGCCATGAAGTGAATAGCATTTATCAGTTCCGACGTCGGTGGTATGAATCGCGTCACTCGAGCCACTGCTATAAGCGACGACCAACTGGGCAGAGCATGATTCCGAGTAGCTGGGATGTTTACCCTCTCGATCAATGGCACCGACAGTGATGCTGTAAATGCTGTTCGTGTAACCATCGAAATTGCAGTTGTCATCGTACCCTGCACCATTTCCAGCTGCAAAAACGAATATAGAGCCTTTGCCTCCTCGGCCATTCTGGATGCCATTGACCATAGCTCGTTTGATAAGAATCCCTGGCGCCTCCATCGTGGCGCCATCATCCGGAGGGCCCCAAGAGCATGAATAAATATCATTGCGCTGAAAGCCAAAGTTGATGGCAGCGGCTTCATCTGCATCGTCAATGGGTGCGGACAAGATCCGAATTCCCGCAACTTGACTGTCGTATGCAACGCCTATTCCACAAACATCGTTCCTAGCTGCTCCGATTTCACCAGCGCATCTTGTGCCATGCCTGTCATCACTAAGTCGCGGTCTGGGCTCCGGTACATGGTCGTTAAAATCGTAGGAGCCCTCAGCAAAGTAGTTCGGTTTGAGGTCATTGCTGTACATGTCTAGCCCGTCATCGACCACAGCCGTGATGACACCTTTTCCCGTGATACCTTCTAACCAGACGTCCGAAACATTGAGGTCATGGCCGACTTGGACAGTATTATAGAGATGCCACTGCCCGCTAAAGATGGGATCTGCAATCCCAAGTGAAGAGGCTATCCGTTTCTGAGCTTGGGCAGCTACGGGGTCCTCTTCTTTCACAGACGCCCTCGACACCACGTCTGCTGGAGGAGCCCTTTTTACTAGTCGCTGCTTCGGGGCTAACTTTTGAGACCAGAGTATACCGCTCAAATCTCTTTCCCTCGTATCCAATGTGTGGCCACGTCCTTCTCCGGCACGACTTGACCGTTTCCTGATACGTGCATGTTCGAGGAGCGCATCGAGGTCTGCACCGTTCTCCTTGGGTATAGAGAAGGTATGGTGTTGTGTGAGTTCCCCTACTTGGCCCTCGTGGCGTGCTCCGAGGCGCTGGGCGATCTCGTCTGGGGAGGTGGAGTCGTCAAGATGAAGAGCAAAGAAATCGCGCGTCTCGTAGGAGCGTCGAGGATGGACTGACGCCGTCGCAGCGCTAAAAAGGCCGAGCGCTACCGTTGCACTTTCGGAAAGCCGCATTATGGAAGCAGCGTGAATCGAGATGGGCCCCTATCGGTAGTAGGGTGAGATGAGGACAAATAAGATAGTTGCCATCAATAAGAACAGTACCAGACTCTTCAGTAGATGGCTTGCGATGCAGTAAGCAACTTCAAGGAAAAGAATGCTATAGAGACAAGAAATAATGAATATACACAGCAAGGGGGGTATGAAATGGTTATGTATTCAATGAGCACTGCTCGGTGAAGTTGTTGCGGAGGCGGAGTTCGAGAATGGTGTTCACTTCGGGGAAACAGCGGAGCCTTTTGCCTTAGGCGACGAATCCATTGTTTAACTTTACATGATCTCCACTCCCTTAATTTTTAGTGCTCAGGCAGCATTCATCCAATGTTAAATATTGATTAGACGACATACTCGAGAACATTATAGCCCCATGTTTCAGCATTTTGGTTAGATGCACATTCTTGCCTTATTTTAAAACGGACTGTATCTTTCTTATCAGCAGCTGAATCTCCACTCCTTACAGTGAAAACCCCTCAGACTTCCTGTGAAGGGATGACATAAAAAGTGCTCCGTATACGAGGCTGTATCTAAACATGGACGGGAGCCAGTTACTAAGAACCTAGAGAAAGAGTTCAAAGAACTATTCAGCCCTGTTTTAGTGATCTCTATTCTTATTGTAACTTTTTACCCCTTCTATATTGCCTGTACAATAAGAATGAGATGACGAATACATACAATAAACTAATCAGCATTGTGAGAAAATTGAAGTATGCTGCTCAAAAGAACCTACGTAATATCCATACGTCTGTAATTTTCAAAATACCCTGACAGTCAGAGTTCCTTTGTATATCAACAGCTCAGCCCATTCACAACCATCAACTAGTATTTGCTGCAAGAGGTACAGAGCTGTAATAAATCTACGGTCGATGTTGAAATAAGATTACTGGCCACTCCGCCAATTGGAGGATTTAGACGAAACATCCCATGATTGACTACGGGGAGAAAACGTGTCTCACTCAACAACAAGAATGCCATGATTTTCTTTACAATATTACTAAAACTGACGATGTTAATACTCACACAGTGCATCCATGATTTGTCTACTGACCAGCGGGTGTGTTGCAACATAACTACAGCACTGCCACTATGAACTACTTGTGATACACGGTTTACTGGCACAGTACAATGGAGTCTTTTCGTCATCTTTTCTACCCAGGCACCCTTCCACGCCCCTACAATTACAAGCTAAGTTCTTTTCTTAGAAAGGGGGACAAAAATGGGCCAGTCGTGGTGCCTGGCGGGAACATGTTTAATGCAGGATGACTGACGAGTCAGCCCCGCATGGAAGATGCTGTGCTTGCCAGCCACCGACTTAATTCTCATTAGCCAGCACAATGAGATTAATTCGCTACTCCAATATAATCCTGTTGATTTTTCTGTCATCTCATGAATTTTTTTTTTTTCATTCTTTCCGCCCCCTGGTCGAAATCGCGGTATTCAATCCTCTTACCTTCTTCTCGTACCGTACAAATCCATCATTGTTACAATCCATATACATCGCTTGTATACTACTCCGCAACTTCCAGCTCTGCAAATTAAGCGATGATCTATTCTTTCAGTGCCATCACCATGTACTAACACGAGCTGGTTTGGCCAAATCATCTACTACTGTCACAAATTTGGATACGAATTGATTTTTTTTACGATCTTTATTGGTGTCGCTAATCTTTCTATTCCCCGCGCATTTGACTTTACCAGTGATAAAGTACAGAAGCTTTCTGGGCAGTGTCGTAAAGGATCCGAAAGCTTGGAAGAATGGCTGCAGCTAGTTCCCAGAGGCCGACTAATGGAGGCTCAATACCTCCCCAATCTGTCCCTCTGAATGGTGTACCACGCGCTCCATCGCACAGACGGCAGCAGTCTCACGGCATGACACCCAACGCATTGGATTACGAAACTGATAGTGATCAGACTTACGGATCCATCGATGTCCCACAGACTCGATCGAAACCTTACAAGAATAACCCTGCTGTGGTTCATGGTCATCAAACTTCTCGCTCGTTCTCCGCGAGGACGAAAGGTTTGTCCCGCGAAGGGCATCCAAACTGGAGGGAAAAGCCATTACCACCAGAGCCATATATCTCACCTGATGAGTACGCCACATCACGGGGCAGCATGACTGAGTCTAGACTTTCTATGTCAAGTTCGGTGAAGCGGGATGATTCTCATATGGCACCACCACCTGGAGACAGTCACCAAACACCGCTAAGTCGCTCTAACACGGTACGCTCCACGGCAGAGCAAAAGCATGATTGGGCGGCAGATCGGTCACCTCTTCAAAAGCTTGAAGTGGCACTGACTGGAATCAGCAAAGAAGAGAAGCGAGCTCGAGTCTTGGAAGCTGAGATGAGGGCGAAAGAGCGGATAGCACGTCAGGAAGCTGAAAATAACAGTCGTACAGCGGTTCCAGTGCAATCTAACCAAGATAATGTACCACGAGATACTTCGAGCCCTCTGACGGAAGTTTCTCAGCGGACAGATCCTGAGCAGCCAGCTTTACCGCGTCAAAGACCGGCTCAAGGTCCTTCAGATAGAGTAAAACCCCCCCACGCGCGAACGGCCTCGGTACAACATCCAGTGCCATTGCCCGCTAACGCGCCACAGTCTGCAAGAGGCTACCCCCAGAATACAGGAGTTGTCAGGACTGGCAATGCTCCTAGACGGTCTGTGTCTGTGAGCCACTCAGCAGGAAATGACGTTATGGGCTCGCAATCAATTAAACCAAACATGCCGCGAGGGGTTAGCGGTCCTTACACTGCAGATACTTCCCAGGACCACCGGTATCCTGATCCTACTGCAGGAAAAACCCAATATCTGAGCCCTGCGGCGTCCGGGGTTAGACCAGTGCCGCAAGCTATACGAAGGAAAGAGCCCCCCACAGCGACTATTGGGCCCCAGCAAGCGGACCTGAAGGCCTACCCGACTGGGACTGGATCTACTGATAATGCTATGCCTGCACACTCTGACTCGAGTCGACAGCCAGGCGGGAATGCCGCAATGACATCTCAAAGTTTTGAGAGCGAGCCTGCGTCACAGCCTAAGCCCAAGCGGCAGACTGTTTCATTCGATGTCCCACCTCCAACGCCTCCACCTTTGTCGGAGTGGAAAACAGCACCAGTGGCAAGACTGGGTGCTTCTGACTTTGACTACCAGAATTTCGATGTCGATAAAAGTAAGGCGTGGTGGGAAGGTGGCGGAAGCAACAACCGCAGAAAGAGTAGGGCGCTGCCAATCAACTACCAGAAGCCACCAAACACTAAGCCATCGGGTAGGTCCTGCCCTTTGATATGCTCACCCAAGATTACAGATTCCCGGAACTGATACTAAGTGTGACATATAGCGAACAAGCGCTTCCAGCCACATCTGTTCCTTAAATGTGGTCCTTTACTCCGATACGGAGGGTTGAAGCGGGTGCGAATAGATGGACCCAATGGGGCATTCGATAAGGAGACTTGGAGAGGGAGTGTGTTGATTGTGACAAGGGATTCTCTCTCTTCATATGAGCCACCACCTACTTTAAGGTTATTTCCTCAACCAATGGATCTGCTACCTCCTCCTCCGACTGAACTGAATGGAGAGGATTCTGAACTAGCCCCTGAGTATGTGGACCCGACAGCTGGACTTATGAAATTGGGGCGAGATGGTCGGCCTCTCTATGTTAAGCCAGTAGATCATACAGAAGAAGAGCTGGACCTCTCTTGTATTGAAAATGACGACGGCATCTATGAGATGTCACCAAGCATCATTGACTACAGCACTGAGGGTATCAAGCAACCAATCCCTGCTAACAGAGTCCATTCTATGGATGGAGAAATTGCTGGATTCTATAAGGAGGTTGCAGGGGCCCGCCTCTACGCCGACCCAGGAAGAGATATCACTTTCTGGAGGTTTAATATTGAGATTGAATTAGGAAATACCCAGCAGCGGATTGCATATCGCCTCAACCAAGGGCCGGCTCTGGGATTCTGGGTGCCTGCTAGGGGACAGTCGATGAACATAATGTACCACACATGTAACGGCTTTGCCCCCGGCGTCGACTCTAACAAACTCTGTGGTCCAGACCCTCTGTGGCGAGACGTGCTCAATGAGCATCAGACTCGCCCATTCCATGTCATGATTGGTGGAGGAGACCAGATATTCAACGACAGGATTACAGCAGAATCATCCTTTTTCCAGGAATGGGTCAAGATGAAAGATATCCATGAGAAGTACGACACGCCGCTGAACATGGAGTTCAAAGCGGAATTGGAAAACTCTTTTCTTGAGCACTATTCACGGTGGTTTTCACAGGGGCTTTACTCCCTTGCAAACTCGCAAATACCCATGGTTAACCTCTGGAATGACCATGAGATCATCGAAGGCTTCGGATCTTACCCCGATGAGTTCATGAGCACGCCCGTGATCTCAGGGCTTGGCAACATAGCATTCAAATACTACTTGCTATTCCAGCACCACAGCGTTCCGGAAGAGACCGAAGCAGATGAGCCTAGTTGGCTGCTTGGAGCTCTTCCTGGACCGTACATCAACCACCGAAGCCGCAATCTGTTCATGTCTCTAGGTGGTGGGGTGTCTCTCCTCGGCCTAGACTGCCGGACTGAACGCATGGTAAGACCACGGAACCTGCTTAGCAGCAGAAAAGCAGTGCTAACAGTATATTCTAGAACGACGAAGTGCTCAGCGAACAAACTTCTGATTTGATTTGGGACAGATGCCATCGTGAAATTGTCCGGGGCGAGACGAAGCACTTGCTAGTGCTGCTGAGTATTCCGGTTGCATATCCTAGGGTGGTATGTTACGAGCGCTATAATTCCAATTCTTTCCCTTCTAACCTTCTTACAGGCGATGGTGAAAAATATTCTAAACAGCCGGAAATCGCTCGGCAAAGCCGGGATTTTTGGCGGTTTTGTAAACAAGACAGGGGGCAACATTGAAATCTTTGATGACCACTGGACCGCTAAGCACCACAAGTCCGAACGCCAATACTTGATCGAAGATCTTCAGGACTTGGCAGCAGACAAATCCGTCCGTGTGACCATTTTAAGGTAAGAAACTGTACTCTGCCATCCTCTAGGGCGGAACTAACAAACATCTTTTGTAGCGGCGATGTGCATTTGGCTGCCATTGGCCAATTATACTCGAACCCAAGATTGAACTTGCCTAAGGACAAAGACTATCGATACATGCCCAACATCATTTCCTCAGCTATTGCAGATATTCCCGAGACGGAGATGGTGTCAGACACGCTCAACAAACGGAATCGAGTTCACCATCTAGATACTAATACAGACGAAGACATGATCCCCATATTTACACATGATGTGAATAATAAGCCACGGAATAACAAACGGTTGCTACCACGCCGAAACTGGTGCTCCATCCGTGCGTATCAGCCAGGTCGGTTCTAGTCTCATTGGCTTATTGGCGCTTTTTTGTACGTTGCTAACTAGGCACAGGCTTTACACCACAGACCACACCGGAACCTGAATCGTCGCCGGTGGAGCCTCGACCGGGCAAGTTGCAAAGGACATTGTCCTTGACGCGCGGAGACAGACCCCAGGGTAGCGGCGGCCTGTTACGCCGACTCTCGGGGCGTGGACGGCCACCGACTAAGGACTTTAACCTTGGAGGGAACCCAGTTGGGCGGCGTATGAGTATGGATGGCCCATTTCCTCCTGCGGAGACAGGCGATAGCTATTTTCCACCACCCACAAATTCCCGCCCAGCTCCGTTCCTTCGACGGCCTACGAATCTGAGCCAGAAGGCATCTAAGAAGGCTGCAAAGCAGGGGGACGATGGGGTTGGCGCCTTCGTTAATTTAGAAGGGGGATTGGCTATATCCTTGAACTTGGAATTAAACCCGAAAGACCCGTCTGGTATTACGACTCCATACAAACTGCTCGTGCCGATGCTGCGGTACGAAGGGGATGAGTACGACCCCCCTGCGGCACCAGTTGCAAAGGGCTGGAAGCGGTGGTTGAGTGTACGGAGGAATAAAAGAGAAAAGCAGAATGTGGAGGACACCGAAGCTGAAGAAGGTTTCAGCGATGAAGACGAGGATGAGTACGACCAGCACGAGAATTATGGACGCTCAGCGGGACGCGAACATGATTATGTTGCTGGTAGAGACGCGCCTCCAGAGACATTAGTGCCGGTTGCTAGTCCAGGCGAAGTAGAGCACGATGGTGTTGCCGAAACCTCGAGAAGGAGGAAGTGGTTTGGCCGATGAGCTGATTGATAGCGGAGCGCGAAGCGCGAAGCGCGAAGCTATTATTTTATATGATTTGATCTGATACGTTTATGACGATTGATGATGATGACGCTGTCGATGACAATTATAATGATAATGAATGTAAGATCTATGAACTATTATTTGTATACAGTGGGTACCCTCTGAATGTGATTGTGATGAGTCCTGTGCCTCGATTCTTGTTATCAGGTTCGAATATTTGGCTTTCAGATTCTGGATTCTGCCTGAATGCAGAGATTCCGGCGATTGATCCGAGATAAAGATTGATCGATAATCAGTGGCGGTCTCGGCCCGTGACTGCTTTCTAAGCACCGGCGCACGTGATCCGGTCTCGCCATTGGCAATCCGGAATGTTTTCCCCTGTACCTGGTGGGAGAGAGAAAAGTCGCTTCCGTGGTTTTCTTGTGCAATTCCATTCTTTGTCATTAATCTGGTTTATTCATTGTCCCCACACAGATTCCAGGTAGGACACCAGTCTCTTGGTTTCGACCGTTTAGCTAATCTTGAACCATCCAGCCCTTTTTTTCGTCAGGCCGTCCCCACCACCCGGCAATCTGAGCCCCTCCTTCGCCTCTTTCTCTGCGCTCTCCCTGAACGCCCATAATTAAAGGCCGCCTATTTCCCGACCCGACTTTCTTTCTTTCCCCTTCCCAATCTCCTTCCCAACACCGTCAAACTGTTTTCCTTCGCTTCTCGACGACTTCCCTTTTCCTCTCTTCGATCCTCGCTCGGATTGACCGCCGCTGCTGCCTCGTCGCTGCACCAGAAATCCTCCCCGTCTGCTTCAGTTCTATCGAATACCCTCTCGACGCCCCTGCGCGTCAGTCAAAGTTCGGCATCCAGGATGGTGCACACCAAGGTCGTTAGTGAGTTTTCCCTAGTCCTTGTATATAATGCTGCCCAGATCAGTTGGAGATACTAATTGGTTCCCCCCCCCGTAGTCATTGGCTCCGGCCCCGCCGCACACACCGCCGCGATCTATCTCTCTCGTGCGGAGCTTAAGCCTGTCCTCTATGAGGGTATGCTGGCTAACGGCACTGCCGCTGGCGGTCAGCTCACCACCACCACTGACATCGAGAACTTCCCCGGCTTCCCTGATGGTATCGGTGGTACAGAGCTGATGGAGAACATGCGCAAGCAGTCCGTCCGTTTCGGAACCGAGGTCATCACCGAGACTATCTCGAGAGTGGATTTCTCGCAGAGGCCGTTCAAGCTGTGGACAGAGTGGAACGATGGTCCTGACAATGAGCCCGCCCACACTGCCGATGCTATCATCATCGCCACTGGTGCCAATGCCCGTCGTCTCGACCTGCCCGGTGAGGACAAGTACTGGCAGAACGGAATCAGTGCCTGTGCCGTCTGTGACGGTGCTGTGCCAATCTTCCGTAACAAGCCCCTCTATGTGATCGGTGGTGGTGACTCCGCTGCCGAAGAGGCCATGTTCCTGGCCAAGTACGGCAGCTCGGTTACCGTTCTGGTCCGTCGTGACAAGCTTCGTGCCAGCAAGGCCATGGCCAGCCGTCTTCTGGCCCACCCCAAGGTGACCGTTCGTTTCAACACCGTTGCGACCCAGGTCCTGGGTGAGGAGAAGCCCATGGGCTTGATGACCCACCTGCGTGTCAAGAACACCGTCACCGGCGAGGAGGAGACCGTCGACGCTAACGGTCTTTTCTACGCCGTTGGCCACGACCCCGCCACCTCCTTGGTCAAGGGCACGATCGACCTCGATGACGAAGGATACATCATCACCAAGCCTGGCACCAGCTACACCAGCCTGGAAGGTGTCTTCGCTTGCGGTGACGTCCAGGACAAGCGCTATCGCCAGGCCATCACCAGTGCTGGTATGCCATGACTTCACTATTTCCCCGTCACATCAAATACTAACAGTCTTTCACAGGCTCCGGCTGCATTGCTGCTCTTGAGGCTGAGAAGTTCATCGCTGAATCCGAGTCCCCTGAAGAGGAGGCTCCCGTCAACGAGGTCAAACAAACCCCTCAGGGTAAAACCGCGGAGTACAAGTCTAACCCTCTCCTCTAAACGTCTCCGTCCCGCCACACCTACTCTATAGATTCCTCATCACCACCACCTCTTCATCACACCTAGATCTGCCCTACACCGGCTGACTATCATGTTTCATGTCCTACGGATATATCCATTTTGCTTATTTTGATGGCTGTTTATATTAGACTTCAGCGTTCTGGTCATTCTCCTCGGTTTGTGATGGGAAGTTTAATACATTTTTTTTTTTCGGTCCCTTCGATGATACTCGTGGCACGCATGTTTCATGGGTCGCTGAAACTATGAATTTCATATCAATAGACTAGAATATAGAGTAATTCTCGAGGATCCTGATTCGAATCTGGTTTCATTTGGTAGTACAAAGATGGTCGTTAAGAGCATATATATCTTACATAGTATGCATCAACTCGTGCAATTCATAATAGGAGCAAGATCGTCCAGGCTGAATCTCAACGATTCGACAAGTCAGAGTTATGCAAGGAGCCGTTGACTTGTACCCCATTTATGGGGAGATGAACAGTCGCAGCAGCAGTTACTCCATGAGTCCGATCGCTCGAGCTGTTTGTATGCTGTCCCAATGAAGAAATGGACGAAGTAGAAGCACCAGCACCAATTGACAAATGATTTGTCGGCACAGTAGTGTCCGCAGAACGTACACCCCAACTTGCAAACGGATTAGCTGCATACCACTTCGTCTTCAATTCGGCCGCCTTCTGCTCCCACTCGGCGATCTGTTGTTTCCATCGGCTCCACATTTCCGCATTGGTCTGTCGGTTGACCTCTGTCTGCTCGATGTACGGCCGCTTTTCCTCTTCGCTGGCTCGCCGCCACATGAGTCCGAGCTCATGACGGATCTCATCGCGAGCAGCTTTCGCGTTAGGGTCGTTCGTTTCTGCTCGGCGAGCTTCGTCGCATTGGGCGCGGCATATTCCCCAGTAGTCTTTTTGGTAGAGGAGGAAAGGGTTTAGGCCGGTTCTTGCTGGTCGGGGCATGGGAGGGCCGATTTCCGATTGAATTGATGTCCACATTGCTTGTTCGTAGGCTTGTTGATGGGCTGATATAGGTGAAGCTGATTCCGCTGAGTTGGTTGGAAGATTGCTAATGGATGATGCCACGGGCATGGGCGGCTCTTTTCGCTTTTGTCCTGCCGCTGTTGGAATGCTAAATTCTGCCTTTCCTTTCTCTGGTACGAGGGGGTTCGGTAGCTCTATGGGACCTAGGATAGACTCGATCACCTCAGAACCGGCGCGGAGCCCAGAGATATATGCTCCGTGGACAGTGGCAGGGTGAGTGCCACATGTCGCCTCCCCTGCAAAGTGCAAATTGCCAATCGGCTTGGCCATCAGGTCGTAATCTCCTGGAAGTGCTTGCGCCGCCACATAGGAGTAGCTGCCCCTAGTGAACCTATCGGACTTCCATCTCGTGACTATTGTTTCTAGTGGATCGGGAACCACCATATGTTTGAATACATTGCGGAGTTGGCTGGTCACCTCAGCAATAATTTGATCATCAGGTGTACATTCCGCCTGAAGAGCGGCATCTCCGGCCATAAGGGCAATTAGAACGGGAAGTCCGGTAGTCTTCAGACAATTCCAGAAAAGGTAGAATCGACCTCGGTTAGCAGCATAATCTTCTTGAATGGTGCTGTTTCGATTTGTGGGCTCGCGCAGAAGCCCAAACATATCTCGTTCAGTGTCCCAGAATGGCTGGTCAAACACCAGAATCACCTTGTTCATTACTCCAAACCCGAGTCGATCAATGGCTCCACGTTTCCATTCCGGTAGAGGAGGTTCAAACTGTATGGATTGATGCTTGAGAACGCCCAAGGAGCCGGTGAAGACCACTTTGTCTGCCGCAAACGATTCGCCGTCTTCGCAGTGTACAACTGTCTTCTGTTTTCCCATTCCAGACGGGTCATATGATATCTTGGACACTATCTTGTTTGTTCGAACGTCGAGTTTTGTAGGTAATGAGAATAGCCCGTAGGGGACTTGTTGATATCCACCTACTACCTGCGAATGCTCGCCTTCGAACTCATTTCCTATATCTTGATCCCATCCGGAAAGACTAAGTCTACTGACGTTAGTCGCGTTTGCATATTCCAAATTGGCGAAGTGCCAGTTAATCAACCGCATGTCTTTCGGGGATAGCGGGAGCATCCGCTGGTATTGCCGGATGCCCTCGTCCAGCACAGCACCTAACGTTTGAGACGACGAAACCTTAGCGACGGGGTCCAGGTTTAAAGTAGCATTAGCTGGAACACCGTCGTTCAATCTCCAACCATTCACTTGACATGTAAACGCAGCTGGTTGCTCCTCTGGGCGTGCAAGATCTGCACCCGGGGCTCCAGGCGCCTTGATGTCTGTGGTTTTATGACCTACGCCTCGACGGACACGCTTTGTAGGAAGCAAAAGGCCGATAGTACCGGAAGCCCTTGCTTCCTCGTATTGTCTTACTGTGACACCATCGCTTGTTGACAAATCGCGACCTGAATCAATCAATTCCCGGTCGCCTTCCGCGGTAGGAACGACGATGGATTTATGTCGATAGAGCCCTGAACGGTCTAAGACATCATCATAGAGCCTTTCATCCATCGCATCCTGAATCTCATCCACCGGTGAACCATCTATGTCATAAATTGTCGAAATGTCGCGTAACAAGTGATATGGAAGAGCCAGCTGGCTCCGAATGATTGGGTCTAACGGATTACCACGGTCGAAACCAACAACTATATGCGCACCCATCTCGGCCTTAGGGACTAGTCCGGGGCCTAATTTAGACGTCTGAAGACTTCGCAAAGGATGTGAGTATATACGACCTCCAATTCTGCGTCTTCCTTCTAACAAAATGACCCGAGGGGCTGTGGACGCGTCGCGATAATGACGAAATAGACCTTCCAAGTGCCGTGCGCAACCTAGACCTGACATCCCAGCCCCAATCACGACCACCACGGGACCTTCCTTGCGCCGGCCTTTCTTTGGAGCTACAAAAGGCATAGGAATTTCGACACAGCCAAAGTTGATGTACCCATTTCGTACCAGCCATTCATACGCGAAAGAGGCGAGGTTCATCCAACGGTAGTCCTTCGCACACCCAAGAGCTTCCTCCTTGGAAACGCTTACCATCGGATTTCGAGTCCAAAGTCGAAGTATACCATTCCGTATGTTCAAATATACTGTGACGTGCAGATGACACAAATGGTCCTGCAACGCTTCCTGCTCCTTTAAGTGCAGCGCGTACGGATTGAGTCTGGATGCATAAGCTGCAGAGATACACTGCTGAGCGTAAACTGCAGCCGGAAGCCTCGAAGGTATGGAGGATCTTGGGCGATATGACGTAAACCCATTCCCGCTATCTGCATTTTTAGTGTCTGCGACGAGAGAAGATAAAGAGGGCTTGCTGATGACAGTTATCGGTGGCATTGGATTAATTTGACTCGGTTGAGGCGTGAATGAAGAAGTCGTGACTGAATCGCTCGACCTACCATGGGCCGGAGTTGTATGAACATCCTGAGATAGATAGTCTGTACTTTGGGACCTAGAGTCAACCCCACCTAAAGCTGTTCTTTCTACCCGATGACCTGGGTTTGAGTTGCTGTTTGAGACAGAATATAGATTTGTGACAGTGGCTTGATTCAAGTCGTTATCCAACTTTGAGGCATGAGCCTTCATCATGCTAGCGTTCAACTGCAGACTGCCCCTTGGCAATGTTTGGTTTGACGGCAGCAGGGCAACATGGCCGCTGCTGTTGATGCTAATGTTTGTTGGGATATATTGGTCTAGAGTGGTGACCTCATAAGAATGGCCATTTAGGACATGCGTTTTCATCGAAGCTGCAGCTCCCATATTGCTGGCAAGGGGTGCCATATTGTCGCGGTATGTGTTGTAGCAATGAGATCGACTATTGCCCAGTTCAGTAGAAGGTAACTATATTATACTGAGCCTATCCATAGACATAGCACTTCCATCATTTGAGAATACAGGCAGCACAGATCTCAACGTTTCAATCCATTGTGGGTCCACTCATTGGGAGCCGTTGGTGGCGGGTAGGAGAGAAGCTTGATATGGGGATGTACAAATTCCTTGAGAGAATGTCAGAACATGTTATATGATTGTTTATAAACTTCTAAAGATACGGTTATAGGACATGAGAAAGGCCTCGCATAACATGGAGCAGGAGTCCATTGACTTACCTGAGATGTTAGTTCGAGGGGTTATTGGGGGCAAGAAAGATACTGATTATCCGAACCCATCGCTTTCCTTCTACAACCGATGCAACCCTAGAGGATGGTACTGAAATGTAGCAGACCAACAATCAGTTAGGGCCAATTGCCGATAAAGGCGAGAGAAAGCAAGAGTGCCAGGGATTTGGTAAAGCGCAGGGTGATGTGAAACCTGAACTCTGAGGCTATCGATGGAGATTTGGTACTGTGGATGGGCCCATGCGTATTTTTCAGTCCGAACCTAAGGTATGCCACATTCTGCAGGCTGCACTTTCTTGAGTTCCCACCCTTCTTACACTCACCTCACTCACTCACTCTTTTGATCCCTTGTTATTATGAACATCAGGCATAGTTGATTATACTGTGATTGATAAAATAGTAAAAGAATTGAAATTGTGAAGTTTGAATATCCTGGGGGATTTCCACAGTCTCTTTATATTGGTACCCTGTAGCCTTCCACAGACACAAGCAAACTGTGAGCGGAACAATATATTGAAATTGCAGTCAGTGCTCGATCACTCAGCTACAATCAGAGGGCTTGAAATACAGACTAAGCTTAGTGGCGGCTATGCCAGCCACTGGGGATAAGGAAATGTGATACGTATTCAAGTCACTATCTCGTTAAATGTAGTATAGAAAAGATATTTACATTCAGATATAGTTGTTAAAATCCAGCCAGGTCTTGATGCAGCCGTGGTCATTACGCGGCAAGGACGAGCAGATACTCACGAGTGGACTGCGGACATCTTCTACTCCCCATTTCTTAGGTATTAAGCAAAGTAAGTATTTGACCTTTGCCTCCTCTCGCCTTTGAGCGAAGTCCCGGTCAAAAGTAAAGTCCATGACGGTTTGGCCTGAACTATCCGTTATGGACATTACCCAAATTGGCGTATAGGATTCCAGCAGCCGACCTCTACGGATATGCCATGTGCAATCATCTGTCGGGCAAAGACCTTCAAGAAAAGGAAAGACTGAATTTACTGATGGCATAGAGAAGACTATAAGAGAATGAATAGTTTTCTTATAGAAATGAAGCAGGGGTAAAACTAACCATCGGGACGGAATTTCACTCTTAGGATTATCAACTCCAATATTTCATCTTCAAGAGGTTGGAAGAGCGCATCCATGATCGCTGACTCGGTACTCTTGGTGGACTTGACAAGATATTCACGGATATCTAGTTTTTCGGCCCTAGTTAAACATTAGCCTTTGTTAATTAATAGACTTTCATCACCTACCGTTCAATTATATCTTCCCTGACCATTGCCTGTTCGCTCTCAGATATATCCTTCAAAGAACGTGGTCGACGAAAATTGATCAGGTAAGGTGTAACCGGAGAGAATGTGTACGAAACGGAAAAGTCATACAAGACTGTATCATGGAAGTCCCCCGGAAGCCTGAAATGATCATCTCGTACATCACCATGAGTGATATCGAGTTTCGTCGTGATGCAAGCCTTGGCCTGATAAGTTCGAGGATAACAGCTCGACGGTTAACATAACCGCAGGTGAATTTGGATATATCGAGATCGGTCATGACACCATGAAACTCGGGAAAATATATCCTTTGGGAGCTTGGACACAACGCATTAATGCGGTTGTATACTCGAGCTTCGTTAGTATATGGGTCGAGTTCATCTTTTACCTCCTGAAGCTTCTTAGGTATGCGTGGAGGAACTCGTCGCAGTTGCGAGTATGCATTCTCTTCAGTGTAGTCAGGGAACTTTATCTGATATCAGACTCTATGTTAAAGATCCTGCCCCTAATATACTTACTACTTTGGCCACATATTTGCGCATATACATCCCGTCGCGCTGAACGAGAAGCCATAGAACTTGAATCTGATCCTGGCTAGGGCGCCGACCGGTACCCACTGACCTTCCCAAAACCCACTTTCCCTGTGGAGGAGAAAACGGTCTGAAAACTTGCCTATCATCGTAAACTGCATTGATCCACTCTGGCGGAGGCCATTCGAAGAAGAATTCCTCAGTCCACGACTTGTCACTCATACCGCCCGTCGTCGATTAGTGGAGGTGCTAGCTGCTTTCTGAATCAACAGAACTCAGGATGCCGAATGTGAAATCGTACTATAGCCACCTTAATAAAGAGATGTAGGAAGGAGTCTGGGGAAATTGTTAAGGCAGGTCTTCTGACGTTTTGGAGACGGATTTGCGATATAGTCTGCCAGAATATGATCATCAGGTCATTAACGGTTCTATCTTTTATCTGCCGACTAAGATATTAATTGTGCAGTGGGTGATTAACCCCCAAGGGGCGTTACTCACCGCAGTCCCAGAATTACCCAGCCAACCCCGGAGCAGACACAATTAATGCGTTGTTGAGGAGAAGGCGTCAAGGGGTTGACAAGTGTTTATCAGAAGATAAAAAACACAAGGACTAATCAGTCAGGCGTCTACCATGAGGCAACTTACGCGATGAGGGTTACATTGCGTATGTTCTAGTAACCGCTAAACATAGATAGATCGAGGCGCCCATCATATCAATTGCTAGTCTTCGAGATGGCTTGCTACATGCCGACTAGTGTTTAGTCAATTGGATCAGGGAACCTACCATAGCAATGGAAACGGCCTGGAGAAACACTAGAACTGTCAAGTCATGCAATGCCTTGTGGTCTGTTCTATATTGATGTTAAGCCTGACCGGAATTACTTTGACCTACCTAGTATTTCAGTAATGCTGAATCAAAAGCAAAATACGTGACTGCTCAATAAACAAACCCTGAGCACCCTCACAAAAGCAGCTGTGTCCGACACAGGCAAGCTACCAGAAATCTGCAGTGTGCATATGTGCATATGTGTATGTATATACCCTTCTCTACTCTCTATAAGTGATCTCGCTTCTCCTACCGACGCCTATGTGAACAGAGCTCGTTTCAAAATCGATAGGATTACAGACGGGAGATTGGGGTATGGGCCTGGACAACCGAGAACGCCAAACTCCCCCAAAACTTTCAGTATCGCATAAACGATTCACGCCATCGGTAGGAAACCTATAGGACATGAACCGTGGGAATTACCTCTATCGCAAGCAGTGTCTAGAAAGCAAATGCGGCTCCGAGCTTCAGCTCTTCCGCACGTGTGTATGTAGGCCAAACGTTTCCCCCTCACCGCCGTCTCCATTCTTGAAGACGTCGTCTGAATCATTATCTGTAAACTCATCCCGGTAGTGGCCCTGGGATTGAAGTCTGGGCGAGTTCTCGCCACCGCTGTCATCGTCAATGGCCAGATCAACATTATCGTCATCGAAATCATGGAATCCGAGACGCTCCTCCTCGTCACGAGCAAGAGTTGTGGCGGCAGTGTTGACATACGGGTCCTCAGAGAAGGCATGGTGAGGGCGACGGTCAGCATGATCGGCCTGCAAGGATCGACGTATATCGGCTCTTTCCTGAGCCTCCAACTCCTTAGCTCGTGCCATAGTCCTAAAAACTATGTCAGCTTTCGAATTTCGCAAAGTAAACTAGTCGTTGACGGCCCACCTTTTATAGATGTACCAGCCGGTGAAAATGCCGATCGCAACGGTTACGATGATGCTGCCGATATTTATGGCTTTAGAACCTGCGCTCATCTCCTCTCCTTTCTCGGAAAGTAAACGGATTCGGCTGCCTACAAAGGCTGGGACAAGAAGCTTAGGTGTAACGATAGCCGTGGCAAGTCCATACATCAATGGCTGAACGGTCGGGAAGGTTGAAACAGCACCGTTGCATACTGAGTACGGCAAAGGACAGAGACGAATCATACACAGCAATTTCAGCCCGTCATACTTCAACGTCAACGCAAGAGCTGCGAATCTTTTATCACGCTCCATCATTCGATTGACGAACTTAGACAGGATAGTCCGAGAAACAATGAAGGAGCACGTAGATCCCAGCACAGTCGCAGACGCATAGAGAAACCATCTATCGAGGACGTCAGTGGGCCGGTCAAGACCAGGATAAAGACGCAAGTCTTACCCTTTCCATACGCCAAAGATGTAGCCAGATATGGTACCAAAGGTAGACCACCCCACCAAAGGTGGAAAGGAGACGAAGAATACACATAACCAGAGGACAATGTATGCCCCCGCTGAGTTCTCCCATTTCTCTGCTAC
The DNA here is from genome assembly GCF_009193645.1 of Aspergillus pseudonomiae. Classification (NCBI taxonomy): domain Eukaryota; kingdom Fungi; phylum Ascomycota; class Eurotiomycetes; order Eurotiales; family Aspergillaceae; genus Aspergillus; species Aspergillus pseudonomiae. The sequence continues at coordinate 134,438 of NW_022475999.1, forward strand.
AGGGCCAAGCCATATGAAGACTTTGCCCGTGAAAACCAGGAATCCAATTCCGAGGAGATTGGCAAGCAAAGCAGCAGCAGCAGCACCTACTTTCTGCCAAAAACTCAATCTCCGCCAAATTGCCATCATTCGTTGCGATGTTTCATTCAAGCGATGAGCGACCTGCTTCCAGAGGGTACGAGGCTCGGAGGGGTTGGCGGGATTGCTCCTGCCGGATGCCAAATGACTCCATGGCGGATACGAATCATTGTCCGCGGGTGAAAGTGACTCTGAAGGCGAGGTGGGGAGGGACAAAGCCCGGGCGGTAGATGTATAGTCGGCAGGCATCTTTCAGGAATATAAGAGAGTGTATTGCGATTCCGAAGCCGGAGAGACAGCCCGAGAACAAGTATTCGCAAGCCGATAGAGTTCGACGGTTAAGTGGAAGTGTAAGCGTAACACCAACGATTATCTTATTGTTGCTTTTTTAGAATTGGAAGGTAGTCCCCGATAGATCGCCACGTTACTAGCCGTTGATCAATTAGCGAGGGCGTATCTATGCCCCCAGCGTGAGCGGATACATGGGAAGTTGGAAAGGGATCGGTGTTTTGCAACAAAGTCCAAATAGCTGGAAGGCGTTCCTGAATTGTTGGGGAAATGGAAGAAAGATTTACCAGGTAAAAAGCTAAGCAGCCATGATGAACCTTCAGTCACGATCGCAGATAGATAAAAGCCTATGATAACGGCTGAGACGTGGCATAGAGCCCCTATAAAGACAATGACAGTTTGTCTGCCTGAGAGTGAGATGGAGGCTGTGCTATTAGGCTGGTGGTTAAACTAACTAATTAATGGAGCTGCTGACTGTACGGTATGAAGTCACACCATTACCGCATGAGTACCCTCAGTACGGTATTATTGTACTCAGTGTCAGACATGCGTACTATGACCTGCCTACAGAAGCTTGGTTCTTTCCACCTACCAGACTATTTTTTAGGAGATATACTATACTAATTTATATCAAGAACACTTTGTTCCTCTTCAATATGGTAGAGAGAAGGCAAAAGTAGTTCCTGCTTTCAGGGTACTTGCCTGTATGCAGCCTGCATCCAAGGTTCGTGATCCATGATGGGTGGGTATATGTATGTATCGGCAGATCGACCAGTGATCCTGCTGGGTTATCGCCCGTGCCAAGACCCTGTTGCCATCAAGTCTAGATTTCATGGAAAGGCAGCAGCAGCTCAAGAAGTTTTCCCCCCACATTCATACCCAGCGATTTTCTGTGGGACGGGAAAGGGGAGTCAAAAAAAGGTAAAAGGCTATATATGTACCTTGATATATCAAACTCTATGGAATAATCAATCGGGTCCAGAAAATAAACAGACTAAAGCAGAAAAACAAACAAAAGACCTGTATAGAACAGACACAGCTCATTTCAAACTTCTCCTATAGTCTGTAACGCCTCGTCAATATCAATCGAATGGATCCATCCTGGATATTGACACCTGTTTCCATTCTGGTTTAGTGCTTCACTCAATCGGGTGAGAAGATCGAGAGGGGAGGTCGAATTGGTGGTTGGATTGGAGCCACAGCCTCAGGTTGGAGAACAAATAATCTACAAAGGTCAAGCTCTCGATCAGACATCTGTTTTCTCCCCCCCCCCCCAATTTAATTCCCACCTTGACAGCCGTACCCGTACCTTTTTCCCCCAACTTACGACTTAGTCTACACCCGACAATTCCTTGCTCCCTCTCCCTTCTTTTCTTTTTTCCTTGCTTTTTCTTCGCATGTTTCCTCGTTTTTCCCATTAAGTTACTTCTTCTTCTTCTTTTTCTCTCTCTCCTTTATTTCTTGGATGTCCCCTTGTTCTTCCCTGATTGATCGTTCCCTGCTCAGATGTGATGCGATTACCTATGGTCTACCACACGTTTCCTGTCGCATCCTGCTAACATCTCTCATCTAACATCTCGTTTCATCCATGACCATACACTGGATCACCTCTTTAGACAGGGAACAATGAACGCTGAATATTAAACTCCCTTCTCAGTTTGTGGTGGTGTTGCACAATCTCATTCTTGTCCTCTATTCAACCTACTGTCTTACCCCTCATTTCCCTCCGCCCCTTTTACACCGCGTATCTCTGCCCTCTTATCAACACCCCTCAGTTGCATGACATCGCCTCCACTCAGCATGATTTCAGAAGAGCTTCTTGAGGACTGCCTCCAATCCCTCCAAGGCCAAGACTTCGACGAGGAAGAACAGGCCGAGAAAGCTGAGGATTTCCTGCGAGAGAAGACCTCCTTGTCGGGATCGTCCTTAGAAAATGCCGTGCTGGACGTCCTATGGAGGCATCGAAATCGCTCCCTTCCGGGTTCCTCTCCTCCTCCGCCCCGACATACTGTCATTCGCCGCTCATCTCCTGCCCCCTGGCAGATGGGCCGTTCGTCGACGCCGTTGTCACCCCATTCCAATCTAGGAACGAGCCCGGGGAGTACCTCTTGGCTTCCTAATTCACGAGGCGGCTTTTCGCGACCGGCACTGTCCTCTACCGTATCACCATTTACTTCCCCGCGCCCGTCGCCCAGACTCGCTCTTGCCCAGCCGATCCCTCACTCCCCGAATTTAAACGCATACGAATTCTCCGACCAGACCCAAGTGTCCGACTTCTATGGTGATTTTGGTAGCGACAGCAATGTGGACTGGCTGGTAGCCGACGATGCCAACAGTACCACCTCTTCTGTCGGGACACTGAGTGCCATTGGAGGTCTCAGCGCTACGGCCGCTGAATTTGTCCCGGATATGAGTCCCCATGATATTTTGCGCACAGTGCTCGGAGATAAAAGGACAAACGATGAGATAGAAGCTGCCCTCGAGGCAAACAGTTACGACTTAGGTGCGACAATTGCGTCTTTGTCTCAAGGTCATGATGGGGATGGGTTTGTCCATCACTCGGATGACACTCGTGTGGTTGTTGGAAAATCGATGGCAATGGAGCAAGCCAAACCTGGAAGTTCCCCAGGCCAAATCCGTAGCCCAGTGGTCTGCAAGTATTGGTTGTCTACTGGCCAATGTCTCCGCGCAGATTGCCGGTTTAGCCATGACCTAACCAATCATCTTTGCAAGTGAGTCTGACGAGGGCTTTGTAGACATGTTCTAACAGACAGTGGCACTGACGATGTTACCCTCCCTTTATAGATACTGGGTTATGGGCAATTGTTTGGCTGGCGATGGTTGCCCTTTTTCACATGATCCTTCAGCGCTCGTCGCCAATCTCAGCGTGACGGACGGCAGCCACCAAGGCTCGACTGGTCCTCAATTCCACGTAGATAGCGCCTCCGAAGCATTCCCTCCTTTACAATCCACGCTAGGAGTGGGTGATCAATGGGCGGGCCAATACATTGGCAAATACCCATCTCATTTATCGGGTCTAATGGGGCCCAAAGGCGTGTCGCAATCAATGCAACTTGTCACAGGCAAACGAAATGGAAGTTCAACACAAGGGTCTCGCCCTCATTCCCGACCCGGTAGCAGGCATCAAAATCGTGAATTAAACCCGGCCGCCCCGTCCGTGGATGACCCAGATGCATTTCCTACACTTGCTGCTGTCAGCGCCAAAAATAAGAAACATCATGGTAAACGTGGCGCGCATAATCGTGAAGCCAATTCCAATAAAGATAGTGTGCCTACTTCACTAGCAGATGTCGTACGCATGTCTCCATCTCCCGCAGTTGGGAAGGGCAAGACCACATCCAGAAACAAAGAAGGAGCCAAAGGCCGCGAGAACAGCGCCGCTGCTCAGTCTATACCACCGCCGCAGAACATCCCTTGGCTTGAGACAGGCTCGCGAGCCAACCAGCAATATATCAAATACCGTACGGAAGCCATCCGCCATGGCACAGTAAGGAACAAGTTTCTCCAAAGGTAAGGGTCTCGAGATGCACCCTGATTCGAGTAAGCTGACTGTCTTCATAAGTGCGGCCCAAGCCTGGAATCGTAATGATGCTAGGGCGGCAAAAGCTCTATCTCTGCGGGGTCAGGCGGAGAACGAAGCTATGCGTAAGTGCCATCGAGAAGCTGCACGGCAATTATACGAAGAACGAAATAAACACATAGTCAATGCCGGTCTGGACGATTCCTTGGAAGAGCTCTATGTAGATTTGCATGGCCTACACCCCGAGGAAGCAATTGAATATTTGGAGAAGATCCTCCTCAAACATGCTAATGAAGGCCGGCGTGTTGTCTATGCCATTACAGGCACAGGCCACCATTCTAAGAATGGGAAAGACAAGATAGGAAAGGCAGTCAAGGCTTGGCTGAACGAGTGGAAATACCTATTCCGTGAATTTAGCGTACCTGGAGAAAGGGGAGGGTATGTGGGTGGGATCTTGGGCATCGATCCCACGAGTTACGACAGATCTCTAGCGAAGAGTCTAGAAGACAGTGCTGATGCAAAAGCCGGTGCAGGTGGGAACACACCCGTGCTAACGATGGGCAAGATTCAGCTGTTGAAGCGGGAGGATTTGGAAGTGAAACACTAAAGCACACTTGAGAAAAGCCTTCCAATTTATGAATTCAGTGGAAGGAATAGTACTTGTGTTGTACGGAGTACTACAAGTCGCCTCCGTGATATGTTACGGTATCCATAGTGTGCCTACCTTCCACCCCCAATTGTCTAAGACGCGGAATTGCAACCGGTGGTGGATTTCCCGCAGTCTGAACGCAAGTCCCCGGTGGACATCAATTCCAGCAAGTATATGAAAGGATGCAGGAATTTAGGGAATGAAATAGATAAATCTCTTATCATCTGTTCCTGTGCATAGCATCAGCTTTCTTCTGGCCTCCTCCTTGTCCGTCCCCTTCTCCTTCTTCAACACGGAGGCTGGCTAGTAATACAACATTATTTCAATATACGTATCCATTGGTAATTTTCTCCTGAGTGTTGATGAGATTTTGAAGCTAAAGACTATTGTTTAACATGGGAACAGAGAGTAATATTTACTCGGGCTCCTGGTCGCGCCACTTCTCGCGTAATTCTTCAACATTGAAACCGCAGGCCTCGGCCTTCTTCACGATTGCCCTCGCCTTTTCAGCAACCGGGACATCAATCATCTTGCCATCCAACGTCCAAGCACCCCGGCCCGCCGCCGCCGCCTTGTCATCTGCAATAGTCACCCGCACGGCCCACTGAACCTCATCCGAGTCTGGGCCAAAGATCTGTTGTACAGTCGGCACCTGAGAAGGATGGATACACTGCTTCCCATTAAATCCCAACTGCCTGCCACCGCGACATTCCTCTTCCAGAACAGCCGGCGGAGACCCATCACCCTTAGTCGATTTATAGGTCGTACAGACAAGATCAATAGTCGAAGGCAGATTCGCCGCCCTCGCAGCAGTAGCAATCATAGACCGGGCGAAGAGAAATTCAGTCAGATCGGGGGTCCGTGTCAGACTGAGGTCGAGGGCGAAATCCTCCGCGGCGAAAATGAGACCCTGCAGAAGTGGCGTGGAGGCGCAGATCTGGGTCAGATTGGTTAGGGATTTGGCCGACTCAACGAGAGCCAGGAGAGAAATCGGAGGTCGTGAGGAAGCATCTTGGGATTGGGGCTGTTGGGAAAGCGTGTGGGTGATGACGTCGTTAACGAATGTTAGGTCGGAAGCTGAGTTGACTTTCGGGATGACGATAGTGCTTAGATTGGGGGACTGGAGCTGTTTATTCTGTGAGCTGGTGGAATTGGAAAGAAAACAAGCCGAATCTAGAAGACATGGGCTTACCACTTCTGTTAGATCTGCGAGGGCTAGACCGCTGTCTACGGAGTTGATGCGGACTGCTCGTTCGCGGATGCCTGAGGGTGCGGGCTGGTCGAGAGCTCTCCGCACCAGGGAACGAGCTTCCGCTTTCTTGTGCGGAGTCACGCTGTCTTCTAGGTCATAGGCTACGCAGTCGGCTGTTAATGTGCGTGATTTGTCGATGAAGCGCTGCGATGAGCCCGGGACTGGGTTATTTAGGGTCAGCGAGGGTCGTCTGGGTGTGAGCGATGTGGTGCGCCTGCAATCATTCTGGTTTGTAGGGACGAGGTGAAATGCGGGGAAGAGCTGCCTGGGAAGGACGTACTGTAGAGCAATGCGCGACGGAGCGTATTTCTGGACGCCATTGTCGCTAGATACTGAGCGATTCAAAGAGTCTCTGTGTGTATCTCGCTTCCCTTTAGTTCGGCAGTACTATTTCAGAGGGGTGAGGAGAGCAAAGACTGGCGGCAGTTGAGAAGTCAGTCTTTTCCTCCCTCGGCAACGAGGGCATAAAGGCTTCTCCGGAATCTAGATTTCAACATTGTGAGATCAGTGGAGACATCTATAAGCTTATTTTAAGGGGGAATATGATGTGTCCCGGTCAATTGAAACGAGCTTCTGACATTTCACACCACGTGTGAGTTGCGTCCACATTATGATTCGTTTGTACTGATGTTCTGTCGGTCTGTATGTACATGAGAGATCATCTTATCAGTCCATCAAACTAGCAATCCGTATGTTACATAAATAACCGCGTATCAAAAGCTCCACCGCCCGCATTCTGTCCTCGCTCACCGCCCGGCCATGGAGACACGCAACATCATCGCATTCATTCCGCCCTGTCAACTATTCTTCTTAAGAAGAGCGAAGTGAGCGTAATTGCTCCTGTCTTTGTCGCTGGCGTTCTTACTCGTCCCGTTCCTAGATACTAAGATTTCCCCTCCGTCGACATGGAGCAACAACCCCTCAATCCTGAACCCCAGCAGGGTGATCTTAACTGGCGCCTGAGTGCGCATCCGATTACGTTGCTTTGTTTCCTGGGCTTCCGCTTCAGTGCCCTGCTGATGTACCTATTCGGGGTGCTGTTTATTAAGAATTTGTATGTGCCTTTATTTTGTTCTTGCATAGCTCCCTCCTCCAATATAATGTCGACCCCTCGTGGACTATCTCGGAGATTTCTGCCCCTGAGTACATGGCCAATCCAATCTAATCTGAATCTACAGTATCTTGGTCTTCATCATCACCTTGCTTCTCCTCGCAGCAGACTTCTATTACCTCAAGAACATTGCCGGACGTCGCTTAGTGGGTCTCCGCTGGTGGAACGAAGTGAACACCGCGAGTGGTGACTCGCATTGGGTGTTCGAATCCTCGGACCCGACAACTCGTACGGTCGCAGCTACAGATAAGAGGTTCTTTTGGCTTAGCTTGTATGTAACGCCTGCGCTTTGGGTTGGACTGGCGATTTTGGCCATCATTAGACTGAGCAGTGTTATTTGGTTGAGCTTGGTTGGTGAGTAGTGTCTTGTCTTCTGTGACTCTGTGGTTTCTGATACTAATCGACATAGCTATTGCCCTCGTCTTGACAATCACCAATACCCTTGCTTTCTCCCGGTGCGATCGCTTCAGCCAAGCGTCCACCTTCGCCAACCGGGCACTGTCTGGAGGAATTGTGAACAACATCGCGGGGGGTCTGCTGGGCAGACTCTTCAAGTAAACAAGCCAGTCTTGAACGTTGTGCATTGTATGGTTGTCGTTCCTCCCTTGATACATCTGGATGTATTTTACAAATCACGTGCGCTTTATGTATGCTCAGGCCTCTCAACATGAAATGAATGCAACATGTTTTGTATCTCACTCTTTTATACCTGTTGATCTTAATACCATCAGTCATTTTGAGGGATTTTCCAGGGCTTGAGCTCAGTCTCAAAGCATGGGCCTCGTTTCTCACAAGGAATGGACTCTAATGCTGCGTGACTACAATGATTAGCACAAGCTATGTGACTTGTCAACTCTACAAGATGCAATTCCACAAGAAAAAGGTGCTAAAACAACCTATTCAACTTAAAAGGATTTGCTATTAGGCTCATCACCGCACTAGGACTGTCTTCCCAGGGACACAAAGATCACGAAATCGACCCCTGCTATTTTGCAATGAATACCTCCACCACTTGCCCACAAAATCCTTATCAACAAACAAACAGTACAGAAGAAGAAAAACAGCTACTGATCTCTAACCGAGAGTCTCCCGCCCTCTATCTTCGAAATCTATTACATCCCAACAAAAGGCACAACTCACAACTCACAACAAAAAAGTCAATGCAACCCTACCCATCCATTTACAAAAATAACAAAAAAAGCACTCGCCTGAGAAACTAATACACACGTCTCTCAGGATTCTTATGCCAGGGAATGGAATAAGGGGTGACTGTGCCGCAGTACATTAGCGTCAGCCTACTGACAAGGATTAAACGTTGAGAACAACACGAGGCTGGGGTTATTTCGATCTAGTATCCATAGCCATCCTACGAGGCTGTCAGTCAACAAAGAAAAAAAAAAAAATAGGATTCAGGATAGACAATCTCATTATGAGTGCTGGCATACCTAATAGCGAAGTAAGACATGAATATGTATACTCCGTGTATACTACTTAGAACATACCATACCCAAGCCCTAACTAACTATCTATCATCATCCAGGTCACATAAATTCAAATCAACCCAACTCAAGAACGAATCTCACGAGACCAAAGACACAAAAAAAAGAAAAGAATACAAAAGTCAATCCCACTCCGTACAAAATCCCCCTTAAAACTCTCACATGCACAACTCCCAAAACAGGCCAAACCGCTATTCCTATCCTCCGTCCCCTGAGGAAGCTAAGTCCTAGTCCCATCAGCCACGTATCAGTTCTCTCCTGACATCCAAGGACAACATGCTTCTATTCGCTGTGACCCTTGGCACCTCTCGCTCCTGGTTGAATCTTATTTTGGTACTTTGGGACAAAACTTGGAAGTCATGACTCGTGAAAGGCTACAATGGTGTGTGGATTGTGAGGGAGTGAGCACAAGGCTCCAGGCAACCATTGTCTTTTTTTTTTTTCTTTTCATTTCATAGCATGGGTCTGTTCTCTGGGTTTGTTTTGCTTTGCAGCCTTGTACTTTTGACAAAGAAAAGATAAAGAAAAAAAAGCAATTATACAAATTACCAAGTGAGTTTATGGGAAGAATACCCGGGAGAAGCATTAACACAACATTATGATAACGTTATGATAACCAAACCGAAAGGATCATTTCCTCTCAGAGCACAGGTCACAGCATCGCAGTATAAAACCCAGCGTTCCATCTCACTGTCTCATCCTTGAGTTCTGGTTGATTCTTCTTTTCTTTCTAAATGCAGACCAAAAGAAAGAGGTGCCGATTGAGCAGCGGTGGTCGCTGGACCACAGAAGAACGACTTCGTCTATTGCGACTGCGTGATCTGAATAAGCATCTTCGTTGGACTCAGTTTCAGAAGGTGAGTTTTGTCAACTTCCTTGTTGTTCAGGTACCCTTGCTTTGAGTATGTTAGGGTTGCTGATATAGATTACGTTCTTGCTAGACATACTTTCCGCGACGATCCTATATGGCTTTGACAAAGGCTTATTCGGTGGGTTTTCCTTCCCCCTTTCTTTGTATTGCTTCATTGAGATATACCTCGTTGATCTCTGCTGGTTTCTCTCTGGCTAATGTTTTTGCTGGGTTGTTTGGTTGAAGAGGTTTGCTGACCTGGACAAGGATATGAAATTGAACCAACAAACTAGGGGCAACGCAATGGTGTGCATTCCGTCCCTCGGCCAAAAACAATAACATCATTTGCTTACCGATCCTATTGTCTTATACCAGACCAATACTGCTAGCAATGGAACGACACTCCCATTCAAGACCAATAAGCCAAACAAACGACCAAACACGGACGAGCGCTCCGTCAATGAACGGGCCAATAAACAGTCTAAAACGGCCGAGAAAGATTCGACCTATGCGCCTGACGAAGACGGCGAGGGTTCAGAATTTTCATTTGGCGGAGATATTGATATAGATGGTGGCCCGGTATGTCACCCCCCGTCTAGCCAGGGCCGAATAAATATACTAATAAGCATGCAGACGAGCCCTGTGAATGGTCGAACAAGAAGTTCGGCGAATTCCTTGGCAAAGAATAATGCTCAAGCAGCGAGGATACCGCTGATATCTCAAAATCGCAGGATTGCCACAAGCTCTCAGACAAGTGTGTCTGATAAGACAGCTCCGGAGTCCCCTAGCCGGACTAGACAAGCCAAGGGCACTGAGAGGGTTCTGGGCGCTATTCACAATAGCAAGCCTGTATCGACCACTGCAGCGATGCAAAGTATCAGCCTACCCAAAGCCAATCCTAGCAACCCGCCTTCTAAAGCTTCGCAGCCGCCACCGGCCAGTACGCAAATAGAAAGTCTGGGTTCGGGCACGGCACACGACCTATGGTCCAGCCTTGTGAAATCTATTGCAGATCACAAAAAATCATATGAATTGCTGCCAAAATTCGCTGAGAGACAAGGGAGCGAGCTCATTAAGTGGGCTCTTCTCGACTTGATTTCTGATGCTCATTCTTACCAGTCCGCTCAGCAACTTATTGCGGAGCAAACACGAGAGCTCGACACATACAAAAAGGGCCAGGAATCTCTGGAGGCAGAGCTATCGAAAGCTAATGGCGAGATCGACACATATAAAAAGAGCCAGGAATCCCTGGAAGCAACGCTATCAAAAGCTAGGGGCGAAATAGCCAAATTAGATCAACAACTCAAGTCAAGTCAATCTCAGAGTTGCAAAGAATGCCGCCGACTGCAGGAGCGAAATACGGCTCTGGAAGAGACCATCAACATTGTAAAAAGGCAACTTCTCTCTGGTCCAGCAGAAAGACGTCCCCCTCCTAGCTCGTCAACGTCTGCCGGAGTGGTATCTGGTTGACAGCAAGCTGAACCAGCCTTTGAACCCATGTGAGGGTAGGTATCTGTATGGTTACATATAAGCGATGGATGTTTGAGTGCTCCTCCAGATCACCTATAGTTAAGCATGCCCTGACTTACCAAGTATTTGCAAATTATATACCGTGAAACTTCTATGCACACAGAATTTCATCATAAAGAGCTATTGGAAGTCCCAGAGCACGTCAAGACCGGATAGAAGGTAAAATGTTCACGATGGCAGCAACTTTTGCACTATCATTATCAAAGTATGTAATAAGATGTAAGGAGAGTCCTGAATTTCCCACTCGTGTCACACCTAGTGGCGAGATAACTACTGTTCCTCGGCCTCCTCCTCAGGATACTCCTCCGGATACTCCTCATCATCGATTGAGGCTTCTTGATATTGCTGGTATTCCGACACCAAGTCATTCATGTTGCTTTCCGCTTCCGTAAACTCCATCTCGTCCATACCCTCGCTGGTGTACCAGTGCAAGAATGCCTTGCGACGGAACATGCTAGAGAACTGGTCGCCGATACGTTTGAACAATTCCTGGATGGATGTTGAATTACCAATGAAGGTTGAAGCCATCTTGAGGCCCTTGGGAGGCACGGAGCAGACCGTGGTTTGGATGTTGTTCGGGATCCATTCAACGAAATAATGGTTGTTCTTAGTCTGGACGCCACGCATTTGATCTTCGACCTCCTTCGTCGAGACTTTTCCACGGCTGAATCATAGTTAGTCTTTGCAAATCATCAACTGCGGAGGAAACGTACAAGATCGCGGAGCAAGTCAAGAAGCGGCCGTTATGGAAATTAGCAGCTGCCATCATGTTTCGGGGATCAAACATCTGTTGGGTCAATTCAGGCACTGAGACGGCGCGGAATGAATGGGCTCCTCGGCTGGTCAGTGGTGCAAAGCCCACCATGAAGAAATGCAGCCGGGGGAAGGGCACCATGTTCACAGCCAGTTTTCGCAGGTCTGAGTTGAGCTGACCAGGGAAACGAAGACTGACAGTAACACCAGACATGACTGCCGAGACCAGGTGGTTAAGGTCACCATAGGAAGGAGAAGAGAGTTTCAGGGTGCGCATGCAGATGTCGTAGAGGGCCTAACTTGATTAGAACACATTGTCACTTATGACAGTAATGACCTCGCACCTCGTTATCGATACAGAACGTCTCGTCGGAATGCTCCACCAGCTGATGAACAGACAATGTGGCGTTGTATGGCTCCACCACCGTATCCGAGACCTTCGGCGAAGGCGCCACCGAGAATGTGGCCATCATGCGATCCGGGAATTCCTCACGGATCTTCGAGATCAAAAGAGTTCCCATACCGGAACCAGTACCACCTCCAAGGGAGTGTGTGATCTGGAATCCTTGCAGACAGTCACAGCTTTCGGCCTCACGACGAACCACATCTACAACAGAATCAACCAACTCAGCACCCTCGGTATAGTGACCCTTTGCCCAGTTATTTCCCGCGCTTGATTGGCCGAATACAAAGTTGTCCGGTCGGAAAAGCTGTCCAAACGGACCAGCACGGACGGCGTCCATCGTGCCGGGCTCCAAGTCCACGAGGACCGCGCGGGGAACATATTTCGCGTTGCCGACCTAGTGGATTGATGAGCGGCCGTAGTACACACGATTTAGGGGTGATTAGCAACCTCATTGAAATAGACATTCATCCGCTCCAGTTCTTGGTCGTTAGAGCCCTGGTACCTGAGACTCGATTAGGAGCAGTCCGTCACGTCATAGAACATGTTACTCACACTCCAGACGCGTCGAGACCATGTTCGCCGGAGATTATTTGCCTAGAGTAATGTCAATATGCATTCCATTAAGGACACCCTGCCTGTTGAGCATGTGAAAAGGATAGATCAACAGTGAACTTACCAGAAGGCGGTACCAACTTGGTTACCCTAAAAAAGAGAGCGCGACGACTCAGTTATCTTGTAGAGTATATCGCTCATGATTTTACTTACACACTGGCCAGTTTGGAGGTGCACCTTGAGGGAGTTAGCATTGTTATGTTGTTCACGTTGGAGATGGAGCGGCGGGGGAAGAGTGGGGAAAAGAAGAGCTCCGTGACTGCTCCAAACAAACTTACGATCTCACGCATTGTGGAGAAGGATGAAGTATTGCGATACAAGAAGGTATTAGGGGGTAAGAAAAAGGGATTGTCAAGGAGAAGATGGGATTGAGATAAGAAAGACGGGGGGAAAGGTGATGTTGGGCAACGAAGAAGCGGCGGGAAGATTTATTGGGAGAAGAAAAACAAAAAGCAGTTAGGGGAAATCGTGATCCGTCCGTCAGGTGTCCGTCAGGCGATTGTAAAGTCGTAAGTAAGCAGTGCGTTTGGTGCTAACGGCATTTTGACACCTTCTTTTTGAGCGAATTCGCCTGGGCCTATGGATTCATTCGATTCATCCAGCCTTGGGCCCAAAGTACACTAGTCCCAACTTTGCCTCGAATCCGCTGTTGCTGTTTTTTTTTTTTTTTTTTTTTTTTTTTTTTTTTTTTTTTTGTTTTTTTTTTTTTCCCCCTGGTTTTTTCAAAGGCCATACTCTTGACAACTCAACGACTCAATCCGGTTCAGAATAGGACGTATAAGCGACAGGAGCAAACAATAACAGAGCAAAATCAAATTCAATGTTGATCCACGGGTACCCGAGCAGTTCTATAATTTATAGCCATTTGTTTCCAATTGACTCCAAGGACTGGTACAAAAGGACAACAACGAATGTATATGGATGTTGTTCACCGCTCTATTGGTTTTCCTACGTATTTGAGAACGCGTGAGAGAGTTCGACCGGGATCAGACAATACAATACCTGGAGGACCCTAGTTGATGGATAAATACTTACGCTAACCTGTCGTGGCTTAACGGTTACCAACCCCCAAGACTGCCAGCAAACGGCACTGAGAAATGAGACCAATCTGATATCATAGGGATCAGCATGCTTTCATACAGATCGGATAGATTTGCAGCCTAGATTTAGTAAGGCTAGACCAAAGAGCCTGAAGCACAGCGTACTTAACCTGAAAACCTCATAAAATACTATATGTGTATGTTCTTATGAACTCATGACCGTCTCAACTTCAAGAAAGCTTTCTCAAACGCCTCCATCAACGGGAAAATATGCTCCTCCCTGAAGATAAGTATCCGACGCAGTCCTTTTAACAAGGTGCTGGAATCGGGCCTGTCAAAAGCAAGATATGTTCCCTTGCGCTTGCCGCGAAGGTTCTCTATGAACTGTGGACATTTCGTGGTCAGAGTACCAAGTCTAATATGGAGAATGTCGCCTACGCGAGCCTGGAAAGGTCAGAACTCTGTATAATACTAAGTGTGATAAAACGTACTGTCTTTTCTACAATATTTTCGCGGGATAGCTCATCAATAAACTGCATTACACACGATAATGTGTGCAGCGTCACCCATCCATGTAGAAAACCCATCAGTCAGTTGCCTCGTTTAAACACTATGGAATTGAGGTCAATCTTATGTATTAAAATGCTGGTAAGCTTTATCAGGAGGAAGAGAGCCGTCATTGAAGAAGTAGTCCGCAGTCTGTGCCTTCTTTGAGAAAGTCACGATATCAGCCGGAGCGGAAAGATTCCAATGCTTTTGCAGACAACACTCCTCTTCACGACAGTTCTCCTGCTCGTGATCTTCTAGAGGGTATTTTAGCTGAGGAAAAGAAGTTTGGGGCCACTTGAGGGATGTAATATCAATCTTGCGTACTGGTTTGAAGCGAGTAGCAGACAGACTAGCGAATCCACGGCCGTAAAAAGAGCTTTTGAAGCTAAGGGTAGCCAAATCCGGGGCATAGAAGATACAGATGGCTCAAGAATGACCGTAATCTTGAGACTTAGCGATACACAAATATGTGCGGAGTGAATGTTTTGTTTGCCCAGATTGAAATCTAGAAAGCGTGTGTGTGTGTAGCTGGCTTTATTCTCAAACATCGACCCGGACAGCTTCCCGAGTCCTTCTCCCCATCCAGACCGGGACATTGCTCCAGTGGCTCATGACATAAGTCATTTCAAGTAAAGAGACAACGACTAGCAGCTTGGCACACAAGCAACCGATGAAACCAAGCCGGGGGTCGCAAAGTATTCCCCGCAGTGAATTCCGGTCGGGTAACTGTACCCGAGCTAAAGACTAGAATATGAACATCCAGACCGTCGCTTATCGTACATATAAACCGCCCCCTCCCCCAAACGAGAAGAACAACACAAAGTCATCTAAAGACGAATATCAATCCATTGTCCTCCCAAGATCAAAAACCTCCAGACAAACCACCATGTCCAAACTGACCAACTACCGCCTTCTCTCCTTCGACGTCTACGGTACCCTAATTGACTGGGAAACCGGCGTGTGGAACGCAATCCAGCCAACGCTAACGGCAAACAAGGCGCAAATAACACGGGCAGACTACCTTGAGCTCTACTCTGAGCTCGAAAAAGCCCAACAAACCAAGACCCCAGATATGCCCTACTCACAACTCCTCTCCACAATCCACCCGCAGATCGCCTCGCGCCTGGGCTTGAACCCACCCACCTCAGAAGAAAGCAAACATTTCGGCGAATCAGTCGGCCAGTGGCCTGCGTTCCCGGATACCGTGGAGGCGTTGAAGCGTCTGTCGAAACACTACAAGCTGGTCGTGCTTTCGAATGTGGACCGGGAGTCGTTCCAGAAGACCAATGCGGGCAGCTTGCAGGGGTTTCCATTTGATTTGATCATCACGGCGCAAGATGTGGGGTCATATAAGCCTAACCTGGCTAACTTTGAGTATATGCTGAAGGCTGTGAAGGGGCAGTTTGGGGTCGAAGCGGAACAGGTGCTTCAGACGGCGCAGAGCCAATTCCATGATCATCATCCTGCGAAGAAGATGGGGCTCAAGTCTTCCTGGATTGAGAGGCCGGGGGCTCTGATGGGGAATTTAGAGGATAAGATTTATGATTGGAAGTTTGATACGCTTGGAGATATGGCTGATGCTGTCGAGAGGGAGTTGTAGACTGCTAACTTGACATTGATTTCCACCAGGGCAAACTTCTTGATGATAAGATCATAATTGAAATGTTAATTCCTTGTCAAGGCCAGTGTCACGAACGTAGTAAATGTAGTCCATCCTTTGCTATATATAGTGTCTACATAGTACGGCCCATGGTATCAGTACAATTCCAACAGGCGCTGTCGGAAAGGCCACGGGAAAGCTAGTTCGCCTAAGTTGGATTGAAGATACTTTCGAATATACTATACCAGAAGTATTAACAAGGATTTCGAACGCGAAGCTGGCCAGAGACCTATGATTGGTGCGATTTCATGTAAATATGTGAAGCTGTTGAGCATACGTAGGTATGTAGTGGGTATGTGACCGTATGTCTATACAAAAACCCGAAAACATGGCCCTCCTTCTTCCTAGATTGATATAGGTTAAAATCTTGGAAAATTTCAACCTGTTGGGGCGCTGGCGCAACGGTAGCGCGTTGTAAGTACACACTTAACCAAGCAATGTCTTGAACTTAATTCTAACAAATTCACAGCGACTCCAGATCGAAAGGTTATCCGTTCAAATCGGGTGTGCCTCAATTCTTTTTTGTACTTTTTTTTTTATTTCCCCCAGGTCTGTAAAATATGCTACTATAATGGTGAAGATATTGCAGATTGTGTAGTGGTTACATTATCCAACACCTTTTGTTCTTGAATTTTGCCATGAGAGATACAGTTGTCAACAATTTATGCCCCAGAAGCCAAGGCTTTTTAGATTTGGCAGAACCGACATGTTAACCGGCAGGATTACGATGTCAGCAGGTATATGGGGAGTTTAGTTTCCAAGAGCTTCAATATTTCGAATAGCCTATCGCAGGACGATGATGGTCAAATCAACCGCTTTTATAACATCCATATCAACAGAGATTCATATGCTTACCCCGCTCGAGGTAGCACAAAGAGAGCCAATGCCATGGCATAGTACGGGCTATTGTAGATAGAGATAGAGAACAGTAACTCGGACCGAGACCTGGGGTTGATGCCAAAAAATTGTGGCCAGTCCATAGCCACTCGGGTACGAGCACCCGGCTTGCTTCTCGACCTCTATTCAATCCCTGTGCGAAGTGCCGAGGATAACCCCTACATCCTTGTCCATGGTAGTATAAATTATTCAACTATGAGATCCTGTTTTATCTTTAACTTCCCGCGGTGTCCAGTTTCAACCCCTGATCAGGGATAGAAGAAACCGATTTTGTCTGGATGGACGGCTACATTGAGACTGTGCCAATGCTCGTTGTTCTGATATTGTGGTTAATCGGTTTCCTCTAAATCACGTGGGAAAGAAGCTCTCGATGCCCTTAGATTGCCTCGTATTTTGTAGCTGAACACCTAGTGAAATGTGTCTCAACTGTTAGCCGTACACACTCAATCGTCTACAAGATTGAGGATAGACTTTGCGGAAGTGGTCGAACCATCCGACGCTAGTCGATTGCAACGATCCCGTTCATGGTATTGTATACAAGAATTCTCCTCAACTGATCCTTTATTTTTCCCAGTGGAAGCCGGCGTAAAATTCCCAGGGTTGTTCGTTCCGGACAAAAATGAAGGGCTCATCTCAGTAGTAACTCTGTGTCACCAGATCTCACTTATCTGACCGTAAGTTCAATCAATCATGCCTTTGTCACAAGGCACCAACTTAACAGCTCTGGCCTTGTGACTTACATAACCTGAGATTGCCGTGAAAAATTCACACAGAGCAAAGAGTTGGGCCCTCTCGAGCGCCTAGTACTATCCTCATAGGTCGCCGTCATACGGGAGCATCTGGGTTTGGAGGGAACGCCGGTAGTGATAAGTCATCAGGCCAAAGCATGGTCGGCAAGCTTTCACCGAACTGCATCCCTGTTTCTGGGAAAGATGCAAAAGCTCCAAGCTCTTGAGGAAAAGAAGAAAAGAACCCGTCAAAAGATCCGGCTGGCAACTGCGAATTTTCGAGCCCAATAGGTTCAGATTCGTCCCCCACATTGGATGGAGGAGTCTCGGATTGCCATAGCATAGCCCAGCGTCTAAACTGGTTGTATCCGACGCCCGATTCACCAGGGTCTGTGTCTTCATTTTCGGCTCGGCTGTCTAGACGCCGTGCTGCGCGCTCAAGTGCCTCGATAACTGCTATTTCTGAACGAGCCGACTGGAGGCCAATACACATCCGGCGTATCAAACTCATGCCTTGCGTAAGTGCCCCACGTAACCGTTCTGTTCGTGTGTTCAAATTCTGGGCGATAATGGCCAATAGCGCCGCACGGCAGGAGCTAAATTCAGTATATGAAACTCGTGCTACACCGACAGTGTCCTGTAACAATTGGCATAGCTCGACGATCCGGAGAGCGGCTTGAACGCAGTCAAAACACAGCTTTGCACCAGCATCTACGGCTGAACCAGAGCGGTCCTCAGCAGAGGCCGATGAGCTTGATGTGCCAGCAAGAATCAAGGGGCGACCTATGTACATGATTATCGTAGCGTATGTCATTTCCAAATGGACATTATAGCGGAAAAGCGGCTTGGAAGGATCAAGGTCACGGCAGTGCACATCTTCGGGCAGTGTGGCCCACCAGCTCCTGAGTTCATCACGCACGTGTAGGAGCTGCTTAAGATAGATTTGATGTAGTTCCACCGGGCACTTTCTCAGCCGGGATCTGGATTCATTAAAGGTAGTCAGCAGAGGGAACGACTTGGCTAGAAGTTAGGTTTCTTACACGATGGGTGCAACCTTCGCAAGCTGCTCAGTCAGCTGGAGAGTGGCAGTCATATTAGGTAGATTTGTGGTTCGGCCAGAGGGACGCAGCTCGGGTATGTCTTTAGGCATGTCGCAGTCTATCTCAGCTGGGGACACGGAGACTGGGCGTCCGTGGAGGATACTGATCCGTCTATATTTGGTATACAGTTAGAATAGTGACCATAACGAGAGTTACTGTATTGTTTCTTACCTATCCAGTGCGTATGCAGACCACCAAAGACGGTTCCGCAACTCAATGGTGCGCGCATCTAGACCTTCCTCTCCAAACTGACGATGCATACCATTCTGGATAGCCATCTTTATGGCAAGCCCAAGGTAAGTGTAGGCAAGGCCGGAGGTATCAATCGGCATCGTATAAACTCCGAATAACAAGAACGCCTGGACAGTTTCGACGGAGGCGGTGGTGATAAGATCGGGAATCAGGCGGCATGAGAACCTATAGAGTGCCAGCCCAATAGTATCATCAGGTAGGTGATCTTCGCCGGACGTACTCTGCAAGTATGGGGGTCGGCTAGCATGCATGTAAGCGAACTGAGTCCCAGATGCGAACGTCATGAAAAGGGTACAGATCCAGCCGGCATCGTTGATATCTAGGTATCGATCTTCGGTATAGTAGTAGTCTAACTTCTGCCGGAACTCCGTTTCGTCGAAATAGTAATAATTCGTTTGGGTATATTCAAGAAATGTTTCCAACAAAAAATCTGCAATATGTCGCGGCGGGAAATACTTTCTTGCTGAAGCAACAATAGAGCTAGGAGACTGAAGACCAGTTGCACGGAAAGGGTCATGGGAGTCACCCGTCTAGATATAGTTGTCAGCATACATATGAGAATATGGAGTAAACGAGCAGTACCATGCTGTCATCGGGGTCGTTTCCCAGGCTTTGTAATTTTCGACGGATCATCCGTGAGAAATTCCTGTGAGAGAATTCCCCAGAGTAGACTGTACACGGGATGGAGGTAAGATACTCGGCATCTGGAGAGCAAAGCTACGTCCACCATGACTTACTCATCGTACTCGTGGAAAGGGGATGAATGGAATAGAGCTCGCTGGACCCTGGAATTAGGGTTGAAGGCTTTCTTGAGCTTACTCGGTCCCTCTCCAGAGCGTCCGCCACGAACTGAAGGTTTGATGGCTCAAATGATATGTCGCCCATGAAATGTCGCACTATCCTCTCGAGACATCGTTCCTTATCAGAGTCCCGTTGCGGGGAGGTGCTAGCTCTATAGTAATGTAAGTTGAGACATCAAGCAACTTTCTGACAAAATATCAGACCTTGTGTTGCCATTACTGGCTGGTTGCGCAGGGGCCTGGCTGTATTGACAGTTTCTTTTGTACCGTTGGCATCGCAAGCAAGGCATACCGCCCTGACCTGGAGCAATTAGCAACTGTAACAAAAATAAAATAAAATAAAATAAAATTGGTGTATGGAATTAGGCCCATACATTTCTCTTTATGATATCTGCATGGGTTGCATCTGATATGAAGGTGAATTGTTAGATTTCAGATATAGAGCATGTGTGTCTATTAGTCTTACGCTTGTGCGGCCCTCTTCCGTAAAGCGTCGGGAACCCTCGGTCGCCTCCGGCGGCCGACCTGCTTGCTATTCTGAGGCTCTGTCATCACTTTGATATAGTACTAGCAGTCTGACCCTGAGATATGGTATTAATGGGGCCCATAAAGATCGCCCAGGGATTAACACTGAGGAGGAGCGCGGAAGAGAAGTTAATAGTTAAGTGGAGTGGTTTTTTGGCAGATCCCGCCTGGTTGCCTCATTGGGATGCCGCCGCTTTTATGAGTGCTCCCGGAGTGCTCATCATATCAACAACCCATGTACTCATCAGCCGCTCAACTTTTGCTTCTCATACAAATGCCTAAATGTGGAGGTTGACAGAGACAAGAGCTCATTGGGTGCACCAACTTCAACAGCTCTCCCTGCATCCAGCACCACCACAACGACAAAATCAACAATGGTCTCCAGACGGTGCGCTATGGAGATGACTGTATACCCAGAAAAGCAGCGACGGACGACCTGTCTTATTGTCTCCTCCGTTCTCCGGTCCAGATGACTGGTTACTTCATCTAGGAGCAGGATGTTGCCAGCCGCCACTCGTCGCGCCAGTGCGCGGGCGAGTGAAAGCAGCTGTCGTTGACCGTGTGAGAGAAGCCCATCTCTAAGGACTAGGTCGAGGACTGCTATGTTATCCTCACCACCGAGGGGTTCCCATAATTCGACCTCCTTGAGGATAGCGATAATCTCATCATCTCCAAGGCGATCAGATGGGTCAATGCTTGCGCGAATAGAGGTGTTCGGCAAGAAATAAGCCTCCTGAGGGACCGCGTTTAATTGGGCTCGAACTTTGGCTCGAGGGATCATGGCGATGTCGATGCCATCTACCATGACAGAACCACTATGCAAGTCTAACATCCGTAGGAGGACAGAAAAGAGCGATGTCTTGCCACTGTGATGATATGGTCAGTGCCGGCAGGTGAAGAAACAGCGTTACTCACCTCCCACTGCGTCCGCATATTCCGACTCTACTCCCGGCTGGGATCGACAACAAGAGGTTACTAAGGGCGAGTGGACCAGCATCCCTACAGCAACACCGTTAGTATAAGGCGCAGACGAATCAGTCCGAATGGGACGGCTTACGAGTACCGTGTCGATGCTCGGACAATTTCCACCTTTCCTTGACGTGGCCAGTTGGTAGGAACCTCCCGGTCCTCATCAGACTTGACTTCAGATGGCGTGATGCTCTCGTATGCCCTGATGCGGGCCACCGCGCCAAGTGATGTCTCCAGCAGCGCCCACTGCATGACTAGGAGCTTCACGTTGCCAGCCAAACTGATGAGGTTGACCAATGCAAGTCCGACTAGCCCAGTACTTAGCGAACCTTGCACAGCAATGGCAATACCTGCGAGAATAACGGCTAGTCCGGAAATGACAAGGTCCAAAACGAGTGTCAGCCATCTCTGGGCAGCGTATAGCGTGTACAAGGGTCAGGTCATCGATAGACAACTGATGCCCGTTCCCCCGCAATAGAACCGGGTTCAGCTACCAGAACAGTGCGGGTAAAGATATCGCCAGTGCTTTCGGCTGCGGGATAGTTATCGCGAACACGTAGCAAGTCTGTCTTGTCTTGCGATTCCAACACGATAAGGACCAACTTCAACGCGAGGTTGGCCGAATAGATGCCAGGTATGGAGCTACCCGGGAGAGCCAGCCACAAGGTTCGTGCTATTGCAATGTCAAAGACAGATGTCAAGAAAAGGTAAGCTGAGAGAACAGCGGAGGGTCTGAAGAAGTGACGATGCTCTAGCCATGATGGAAGCCCCGCAAGTACAGAAGATATTAGGTTCAAAATTTGGGATGAGATGGTTACTGATGTTTTGGGGGTCGATGGTAGCGTCCAGAGAACCAGAAGGACAATGCGCAAAGCAGATAGGACGCCCCAACCACTCTATTTCAAGTCAGCTAGGCCATAGGACCTTATAACGTAAGATGACTTACCAGATTGAGGGTCAACAATGTGCCAGCGTTTGTGACAATGTCATGGGAGCGCAAATAATCCCACCGGATCAGGGAACAGCATATGAGTAACGACGCTGGGGAAATGGTGAATACAACTTCCTCAAAGTAGACAGTGAAGTCAAAGCCTGCGCGACAACCTAGAACCTGAGGTCCGAACGCATCCTCGTTTTGTGCCCAGAACCTTGTGGTCTGCATATTTCGATCCTAACCTAGGATCATTAGCATGATTGCTTGGGTATGTTTCAAACTAGCTTTACCCTTGAGATCGTATGAAATGAGAGAACAATATTGAAAAGACGAGCTCGGTACTTTCTTGTGCACCACTGAATACAATGCTGGAGCCCTACTAGTAGTATCTATAATTGGCGGCTGGAGCGAGAATGCACAAAGAAGAGTCTGAACTAGATGAGGTTACCGGGAGATTTGCATTGATCCAGTGTGAAGAGGAGAGCGCGCGATATGAGTAGGTAGTTGAGTCATACCCGGATAAATTCAGGCCGTATGCCATTGCAGATCACGCTCTGTTCTTTTCTTCATTTGCTCAACTTGGGGTAATCTGATGCCATACCCCTTCCCCGCGCCACCGGTACCGAGTCGTGAGTCAGACAAGGCTGGTGGCATCACCTTTTCCCCTGTACGGCGTGCTAATGCCGCGCAATCAATGCTGGACTGAAATCACCAGGGTATATATGATCAGCTATACTAGTGGGTAAGTGTGAGGACAGTATGTGAGTGCTCCGTGTTCACTCGCTCAGTCGGTATACACTGCAGCTCCGGTCACTCCCGGATTGCTTTGGTTTAACTCGGTGAGTAATCCCAGAGCAATTCCAATCTCCTCTCTATTATTACTCAGATAATCAAAAGCGGTTCTCTGAACTATATATAGACTTAACTGATCCAGTCGTATTATCTGAGAGTATTACAAAGAGGTAAAAACAAGCCAACAAGACATCCTGTCTACGCCGTGAAACTCCCAGGACATACAAACAGTCTAATACACTCAACTCCAAAACAGTCAAAGCGAGGCATCACAAAGCCAGTATTTCAACATGAACACACATCCCTCCTGCACCGAGGTTTCTCGCCACAAAACCTCAAGCTCCTCGACAGTGTCATCAAGGAAACTCAAAGACTCAAACCAATCGGTATCAGTACGTGCAACATTCTTCCATTACCATTATGATGATTTCCCTTCCCAGATTATTAGCCTATGATTCTCATACCTATTTAAAAGCCAGCATGAGGCGCATCGCAACAGAGACTGTACAAAGATAACCATTCTGGACTATGAAACAACCAGGTAACGAGCAAAAAAATTGAGATCGTCAGGGATAGTCATGTGACAGTAGGAAAATGTTGACGGCGAATACTCTGCTCGATAAATATTCTTTCGCAGCGGTGTGACAGTGGATTATGAAGGCAGACTAGTAACTACTCATGGATCCTGATCCTGCGGGCATGCGAGCCGGCAGAACTTCCCTCTAGATGTACAGCGTACCATGGGTTTGCGTCGATATCACTTCGTAATGATACATTTTGAAAGAACGGAGTACTCTGTACTGGATGCGGACCTCACTGTAACTCCAGCCCTTTTAGCGCTGGAAAATCTATGCCCGGTCTTCTAGTTAACTGGAATTACCTATAGTATTGACTAATCCGAGATAGGTTTAGTGGTGCATTCCAAAGAACAATTCTTGTTGGGTCTACCGACTTTCTCATCAGCCCAAACTCCCTTCTATTCCGTGGCAGATGTTCTAGAAGCCAGTCATTGAAATAGAAGCCCAACGGAACAGGCAGGTGTGCGTGTTCCTTGCAGGCAAATTTGCACCTACAAAGTGGAACCAATGGATCCACAGAAAGCTTGGTAGATGATCAACAGATCAGATATGCATTCCAAGCAGCACCAAAATCTAAATACAGAATAAAAGCTGGGTATATTATTCGTGCCGGGCATCGTTTCTGGCTTTCCAGAATTCAACCCGACCAGAGACAAAAAATAACTGAGTTTGGTATCATCAACGCCGAAAACTGGCATCAGGCTCACGCCTTGTTCGTGCTGCCGTTTTCAGAGCTATCCTTTTCCAACTCCTTGTGAGCGTGGCTCAGCACACTAGCCCGGCGCACAGCATCATCCTCCACGTCGTCCAGCGTATGCAGGAGCTCACCATGCTTGCCATACATGTGAGGTTCGTTATTCGCAACACGCACGACCGAGAATATGCTCTTCGTCTTTCGGAAGATGCGGTCCATTTCTTCTAGCGACCGACGAGTTGTCTCCGGATAGAAGAAGAATACAACCGGGACGATGAATGCGTTGCTGTGGTTGGTCAGTACAAGGAATTTGGCTGCAGAGACTGCAGGGAAAACTTACATAACGGCGAAAATGATGTAGGTTTGGTAGTCAATGTTATCGAAAGCAACAGGGGTGATCATCACGACGAGGAAGTTAAAGATCCAGTTCGACGATGTCGCCAGGGCGTTAGCTGGAGCACGAATCTTCAAAGGTACAATCTCGGCGGGATACAACCAGGTCATTCCCAACCAGCCGATGGCAAAGAAGGTGTTGAACACGAAGAGGAATACAATACAGGCGATGTTGGCTTGCGGGGTTTTGAGACTAGCGGTGATGGCGAGGATCATCATCGAGATCGACATGCCCGCGGCGCCGAAAAGCATCAGCGTCCGGCGACCGAACTTTTCGATCGTGAACACCGCAATCCAAGAGGCAATGAAATACTCGGTTCCGTTGCACGCCGCAATCAGTCGAGAGTTGATCAGGGTCATACCCATCTGCTCTTCCAACACAACCGGGATATAGTATGTAATCAGATTGATGCCGGAAATCTGTTGGAACATCTGGTTGACATAAGCCAACACGGTGCGGTGGAGATGACGGTCTTCGTCCATGGTGAACATATCCTTGAACGAGCCCTTAGCCATCTCCAACACGGTTGCCTTGATAGCTGTGAACTCGGTCTGCAAAAAGGTCGGATCGGTTCCATCGCCCAACAAAGCCCCCAGGACTTCTTTGGCTTCATCCTCCCTGCCCTTCAGCACAAGCCAGCGGGGAGATTCGGGAAGGAACATGACAAAAGCCAGGATGATGGCGGCGAAGAAGATCTGGAATGCCAGTGGGAAACGCCAGGCGACCTCACTGGGGTCGGCAAAGAGCAAACCAAAATCGATCCAGTAACTAATAGTAATACCACAGGTAATCATGGCGCCCTCGATCATGACCAATTTACCACGATGGTTGGATTTACAGCACTCAGACTGCCAGGTGGGCACCGTGGATGTGTTCATGCCATTTCCTAGCAATACCATATTAGCCGAGAGCTTTCTTTCTTTCGCCCCTGGCACGTTTTGCTACTTACCGAACCCAGTCACCAGACGTCCAACAATCAGCTGGGGCAGCTGGTACGCGGTACACTGTAGCAGAGCTCCAATGACCATGATGAAAGAACCAAGGAAAATAGTTTTACGTCGACCAAGCCAGTTGCCAATCCAGATTGTCGGGATCGACCCCGCAAAACATCCTAAGTTGTACGCAGCGACAACAATACCTGTGGTCCAGTTCATCAGCCTTCGGCGGTCTCCTACCACAGGTAGTGAATAAGGCGCCACTTACCTTGTCGAGTAGACTGGGTACTCTGTTCGGCCTGGGTGAGACTGTCAAAGTACGCGCCACTGGTAGAAATGGTGGGGAAATATTTGATGAAGGACTGAAGGGTCAAAAGACCACCGGTGACACCCTGATCGTAACCGAATAGTAGAAAGTCCATGCCGGCGATAACACCGATGGCGATTTGCAGGGCATTGCCCTGAAGGCCCAAGTACCTACGGCCCATCTTGGAAGCTCTTGCGACTGTGCTCTCCTAACAGGTTTGACTAAATTCCCGAACGGGACCAGACTGCTTCAGGTGAGCGTGTAGAGAGATGGCAGTCGCATGCGATTGTGAAGGGAGACCTAAGGGGAAAGGGAAGGAAGAAAATGATGCATTAACGCAGGAGGGGATCGGAATAAAAAAGAAGAAAAGGAAGATCAGCAAGATGGTGTCAACAGGGGAATGAACGGGGTATAAAAGCTAGGCAATGAACTGGGGAAGACACGGCGCCTGGGGCTAAATAATCTAAATAATAATAAATTCAATTAAAATAAATAAATAAATGAAAAAAAAAGAATAAATGTTAATTAGAATTTAGAGTTCCACGCATCAGACGGTAACTGCACATACATACATTCAATGAGACTTTGTCCAAAAACAGACAGGGAACGGGGGGGTCGCATGGCCTCTGACTAAGAAAAGGACATGTTCCTTGGGGTCAACTTGGCCAAGGTTGCATGTTTTAGTATCGCAAACGATCAATGAGTCCTTGTAATTCGACCCATGATTGGACTACCGGGATTGATACAGGAGTGATGGGAGAGAATCTCCACCCCGGTGCCAATCTCTCTTTGGATCGAGGTAGGAGTACCAATTTCCCCGTCTTTCTCTCCAAGCTTTAGAATCTTGCTCTCTCCATCCTTCACACCACATTTCCATTGGCTGAACCAGAAGCTCCAACGGGGAAGGGAACTGGATCTGACTCCCCACATACTACTCCCAGGCACCTTGATGGGCCCCAGCGTCGGGGTTTTCTCTCACACCATCACTTTCATGTTGGAGGCAGAGTCCTCCGGAGTATGACGATGGTGGTCGTCGGGCGACACTCGACACAAAAGTTGATCGGCGGGGGCTAAATGGGTAAGCGAATGAAGTGAGTGAACAAGCAACGCGGAGAGGAAAAAACCGACGCATTTGTTACTCTGCTTTTTTGCTGCTCCACTCCGCCCAATGCCGTCATGGCGTTGGCCTTGCGGGTTGGCGTCCGCTTTGCTGTCTAACCTGTTCTGGACAATCCGACGGGACGGTCTCTTTCCTGTTTCGATTTTTCTTTTTTCTTTTTGATTATTTCTTTCGGGTTCTCCGTGCACAAGATATCCAACATCGATTACTTTCTTTGCGTCTTCCATGGATAAAAATAAGGCTCCGTTCAATGGTTATACGAGGGCACAATTTTCCGGTCATCGAACGTACGTAGCTAGTGAAAGATCGCCACTGGATTCCCGTTCTTCTCTTTTTACCTTTCGTCCTATTTACGCGGTGCGAGGGGTTGGATCCCGTCTCCGATTCGGGAACCTTGCCTGATGCGCATCGTATCAACCGCTTTTGATGTATAACTAGATTTCGCATGGATCGCGTGGTCGAGCACTGGAACCGTAGAAAACATGATTCGTACCTTTGTGGAGGGGCTCCAAGGGAAAAAAAGAGGGTCCATCCATCGTCATCGCTCCGCTCCTCTCACTTGACCTGCTCGGCCGATTACTCAGGAATCCGGGGAGTTTGGAGTCTCCGGATTTTGCGAAGAGGGGCCTACTACTCGGCCCTATCCGCCAGCTCACGATCCTCGCCCTTACTTTTGACGCCTCAATCCGCCACAGCGAGATCGAGCGAGTCTATTCAAATATTACCGATTCCGTGGCGCTTGTTGTTCACCCCTCGTTCATTTTGTTATTAATATCGAGAGCATCTATCTACCTTACTTCCAGATCCAGTGAGGGACCTGGTTGTTTGATACCTGGATGATATTCCGTAATATTATCGTTGGATGGGGTTCCGTCCCAGTGACTAGCGGTACAGTACTTATCCAAGTTGGTCAACTTCCTTGTAGTAGTATCATGAATGTCAGGTAAAATCGGCATCCTTTCCTCGAGGTACTACCTCGCTAAGACAGTCAATCCAATCAGGTGGCACCAGTGAAAGAGTTCCCCACTCCCACGGCATGGACGTCGTCTGATTGAATCTGAGAATTATACAGAATGAAGTAATTAGCCAACCGCCAGTGGAAACCATCGGCGTTATTAGAACTCTTGGTTGAGGGTTTTATTTATTCTACCATTTTGTGGTTAGTTTTAAGAGAAAGGCCAAGATACAAGTTTGTTCCGTATGTCTCTTTTACCCTTTCTTTGTTTTTACCTTTTTCTTTTGTCCGGTGATCCAGGCCGAAGCCTGCCGAAAGCATCCAACTTTAAATCAACCCGGCCCGGAGAAACCCTCTCCGGAATGATCCCAGCCATGGCCGAGAGACTAAACCACCGAAGGATCGGCCTAAGGCTGCCATGAAATTGTAACAGCCTGTTGTTTGATGCCACCCGTCTCGGCGCGCTCTCGAGCCCTTTCCATACGAGATCTGTTTAGAATCCTGGGAAAGCCAAGTACCACCAAGCAACAGTCAAGACTCGTGAATAATTGTGCCCAGAGAAAGCTAAGAATTGCTTAAAATGACTCTCTGTAGACGACTCCCGACGCCAGGATCGAGATCCGAACTGGGGATTTTGATACCACGGCTCTCGTATAAAGTTCGCCTCCTCTTCAGCCGCCATTGTTTTGTTCTAAGGTTCTGCCGGGCGACCGTCACGTTCCAAAAGGGCGTTGGGCCTGCATACCTCACTGGGTGTGCCCCATATGGACCTCACGCGTTGAAAGACTTTCAACCAACCAGCCGAGATCTTCTCCAAACTGGATCCAGTTAGTCGTTATTACCTGCGGATCCCTTCCCCGTTTTCTCCCCATTCTGGATTTCTCCCCTCGTGAAACGTGCACTGCCTCTCCACAGACGTTCGGCTCTGTCCGAACTGTTTTTTAATTGTGTATGTTTTTGACATCCAGGCATCCAGACATCCAGACGCCTTCTCGGATTACCTATTCGGGTATTTCCGATCGTTCCATGGTCCTACCTTGGAAAGTTATATTCGTGAGGAGGCCGAAACCACCATATCAATGGCCACTTTGCAACTTGGTTCACAGACGTGAACCCATGGCCTTCTCGTCTGTCATGGGGCCCCGGATCCACGCCCATTACCTGTTCCCTTTTATTTCGCGCCCTCGAATTTCGCGCAGTGTGAACAATCGAAGATATTTCCAGATTCCCGTTCAAGGCGATCCGTAACCCGTCTGACGCAGACTCCTACATCAAATCTGACATGCCGATTAAAGATAAAGCAGGATGCATCTCACACACGGCATGGTAGGGCGTATATGCATACCTACTTCAATTAGTATTATCGAGCAGACAGCCAAAAATTCATTATTTTCGCTACCAGGTCAACTGCACCTATCCCCAACGGGTGGATCAACTCAGCAGACGGAATCAGCTCATACCACCTGCATGGACTGTACAGGGGGCGAACCGACCGGTCCGAGTTCCTAAATCCAGTGAGCGTGTCAGCCGGAGAATATATTGACCCATAATTACCTAGTCGCAGAGAGCGTGAGTGGGTGGGTTACAACTAGACTGAACGAAGGGGAAGTACCCTCAGGCCCGGTCCTTCTTGGCGGGCATTAGGGTATATGTTTTGCTTGTGGAAGAGCACTAAACTGTAGTGTAGTATTGTTGGGTTCAGGATGCACACAGGGCTTGGAAGCACGTATCTCCGCAATTTAATTACTTACATAGGCAATTGCTACGCCGTAGGTACAGGGCATCTGTCGGGATAGAATCTGATGGTTGCGGTCATGTATGGGCCGGTACGTTCAAATTGATGGGGAAAGTTGAGCGTTGGGTTGGGGTTAGTATGGGGAACCGTCACGGGCCCGCCTCCCATGGCCGGCGCTTGTCCGAAGCCGAGGTATTTTGATATTATCATGACTCAATCACCGATGCCATGTATACAGTGATATGTTGGATGAGTAGTGGAGGAGATTGGTTTCATTAATTTTGAAATAAAATGCACTCAAGGACATGCATTTTTGTCAACGAAGCAAGGGTGTCTACCAGCTTTAAATCAATAGATCAAAGTACTAATCCACACTCCGTACAGCGATTCAATATCATGAATAGATCTATAATACCAAAAGAAAACTTGATAGAATAATAACAGACAGCAAACTTGCATGAATCAAGAAGAGCACAAGGAAGCAAGGTTACCTTGAAAAAAATAAAAAGTTTTCTGTCATAAAATTAACCCACCAGATCACTCCCGGTAGATGGCAAGAGAAGCACCCCTTGCATATCTGTCGCTACACCGCAGAACATATCAACAATGTACGAGAATAAGCTCGTATTACTGCTGTGCAATCGTGTAGGTCATATCCACTTCCGATACCGTGAGGATATTAATCAAACATAGCGCGCAGTGTACATGTCCATGAGAACCAGTCATCCAAGAACCGACACTTACATGTACGAACGTACATAGATTCAAGATTGTATGACTATTTAAACCACAAATAGAACACAAATAGCCACACGTATATGGAGTACACCACCATCCATCACATAACCCACTACTTCACCTCATATCACAACCAGTGGACGGACCACTTACCCCTTACATCACAGCCATCTCATCTCACATTCCGATGCTAATCCCAGTGGAGCAATATATTCGAATGCTGCAAACTTAGAGGCACGTACATGACCACGTTGCTTGGCTGCCCGATTCGAAGAATGTTCTCGGGATGCCTAAATGCGGACGGTAAGGGATGCCTTTTGCTTTGTTTTCGGCTTGCTCAGCCCGTCTTGGGTCGCATTGGTTGGGTTGCTCTTACACATAGACTACAGAGGAACTGTTGGCGACAACAGAAATAATAGAAGAAGAATTGTGATTTTTCTACTCAGAGACTACGATTTTAATAGCCTATATAGCCTATACTAAAGTTATTCTAGTTTAATTAAACAATATCTGTATAGCTGAGTAACTTGCTGCACGCAAGGCCGCCAAGGAGAAGAAAGACGCTGCTGTTCGTGCTCAACCCCAACCCTCGGAGTCAAATCAATGCGTGTGATTTACTGACCTTCATTAATAACAGAGCGGTGTCTCTTAATACACAACTCTTTGGGGCTAGTTACCAAGCCTATTAGTAGTCTATAGCCACAAAACTGCTGCACCCTTAACTATACTCTCTTTCGGTCGTTACTATCTTCAGATATCGGGTCTTTACCAAAGCTGGAGGTTTTCTCTGAGAGTAGAGACCACTTTAGAGTTCTCTTGGTCCATCTTCACTATCTCCACTTCATCAGACCTATTTAGAAACCGATATGGGCGGGATAAATTATTTAGCTGACTTTTCCTAAGAGCCTGTAGTAAAAGTAAGCAAACTAGCCTCTAAGTAAGTGAAAAATCTGGGTTCCTATGCTCTGTATTATGAGGAATCTTTGAGATCATATCAACATAGTAATGTGCAAAGGAAATATTGCTCTCTGCCTGAGGCAGCAGGACACGTGCCAACACATATTACAACGAGACCCCTTGTTTGTTCACCTCTTGTCCCTGAACAAATCTATTCACTAAAATCTTGACCCAACAAGTACTTTAATTTACCTACTGGAAGTTCCTCTGACACTATGGATACTAATATGCTTATCGATCTTGTCCACGAGGTGCAGGACCAGCTCTGGGTCGATAAGGTGAATGAGACCCACAGAACGGGTCGTCTCTGCGAGTGGGTGTCTACTTTCCATCCCGATAGACTCCCCTGTGTACTTGACGGTACCTTTCACAATGGTGCATTTAATGCCGGTGTAAAAATGGTCTTTAGTGACAATACGGCCTGGATGGTTCGTTTCCCTCGCGCAGGGATGGTCTGTGATGACTACGCCAATGAAAAGGTTGCAATGGAGGTATCAGCATTAGGCCTTATCCGCGATAGAACTACTATACCCGTCCCGATAGTCCAAGCGTGGGGTCCCGCAATCAGTAACCCACTGGGTCTTGGTCCATTCATTATGATGGACTTTATTAATGGTGTGAGCCTTAGCGATCTTTTCCAGGACCCCAATGCCACGTGCCCCGGCAGAGTAATAAGAGAGGATATCAGTGATTGCGATATTGAATTTATCTATAAACAATTGGCAAATTTTCTCCTTCAGATCTTTAAGCTCGATTTTGATCAGATTGGCAGTCTACCACCACCCCAGGCTAATGTCCATATCCCTACACTACCACGGCCGCTAACATTCAAGGCACATTGCATTTTACAGAACGGAGGAATTAACACTTTTGGTATGTCTTTTTCTTTTCTTTTCCTTTTTGTTTTTTTAGTAATCGACTGTGTTGACTAAGTAATAATATCCAGGTGACCGATCCCAGGGGTTTACAACGACGACCGATTATTTTCAGTATATTCTTGACCAGGACTGGGAACAGCTTGTTCACCAGCCAAACTCGACCTTTGGTAAATACGATGCTAAGGGTAAATACGTGGCGTTTAAGACCCTTAAAACCTTGATACCTGACTTGGTCCACCCGAAGTATAACTATGGCAAATTTAAATTGATTTGCGATGATCTTGGCTTGGCAAATCTAATTATTCGGGGTAAAGAAGATCTTACTGTTGTTGGGGTAGTAGACCTTGAGTGGTCATATATTGGACCCGCCCAGCTATTTGGCTCAGCACCGTGGTGGCTTCTCCAAGATAGACCTGTTAATAGTGCATGGGACTGCGAGGGTGATGAGCTACCTAAGATTGCCTCTCGGTACTTGAAGTACCTTGATATCTTTATATATATCTTGGAGGAGGAAGAGGTAAAAATGCCAGGCTATGAGGAGAGAGAGCTCTCTAGTCTTGTTAAGTGGTCACAAGCTTCTGGAGCCATGTGGTTGCATATGCTCCTCTTATCTGGCTTTAACGACTATTGCAGTTTTCCATTTACAAAGCTCTGTCAACATTTGGGAGCTGCTGAGTGGGCGAAGCGTGAGAAGGAATATGAACAGGCAGAAGACCTTGAGGGATTCGCATCGCGGAAGGTCAAGGAGTTGAAGAAGTATGATGAAGCCTTGGAGAAGATAGAGGAAAACAAAGCGCTTATGGATAGCGGGAAGATGACGAAGGAAGAATTCATTGCCAAAGCTCTAATGGAACCATGGTATTCCCTATCGTCTGCGGCGCACGATGAAATGACGAATGACGAATGACAATGGGTTGTTCCATACGGTAGCTACTTGGCTTATCTCGCAGGCTACAAAGTTGAGAGTGGCCGCAAGGATAGGATAAGCATGCTGTATTAGCAGACAGTCCGAATGTTGTGTATTTGCAATGCAACAGCCATTCTAATGTTAAAAGAATGTATGACAACTCTTGACACTTAAATTTTCTTTCGCCGGCAGCACGTTAACCATTCCAAATACAAATTTACCTGACCCATACTTTCATTCTTGCATTGGGCCAAAGCAATCCCAAACAATCATCAGTCCAATGTCCAATGTTTCCCATGGAGGTAAACCCGACATAAACTGGCCCGGTTCCTTTGATGCGTACACAGAAACAAAACTCCTGGCAATAAGTGGCCGATGTTTTTTGTACCCTCTGCGAGTAAGTATACCTGGCTAGGTATGGACTCCCAATCATCCGATCGGGTTGGTGGTGGCCTATAAAACATAAACCAACTACGGCGCATAAAAGTCCTACGCATACACTGTACCCAGTATTACCGGAATGCAAAGAACCAATGACGGAGATGGAAATGTCTGTAGCAGTGCATTCAAACCTCACTAATTCCGAGACAAGCAGATAATGGAGTCAATCCATCAAGAGACAGGAGTGGTTCCTTTTCCAGATTGTATCCCGGTCCGTGTGAGTGACTTCTTTTCCCGGCCCCGCCGTTCGAATTTAGCGTTGCTACCATGCTCCATGATTCGCACCAAATTGACTGAGAATGGACAAAGCTCAAAGAAAACCTGGAGTAGACTACACGGGGACGATCCGTGCACATGCGATGACATCAGACACCGTATCAAACGATCAATCCGACTCACGCCGTGCTCTGACCGGCACGCTGGACGTCTACCAACCTGGTTTCCATCCGCCGCCTTCGGCAGGGGAGTGGTCGGCTATTCCAGTGTTATCGGTAGCCCATCCATCATCTGCAGCTGCATTCTGATTGCCATTATTCCCCAAATCCGGGTTGTCGCCTATACCGGTATCATTGACTGCGTCGCTAGGGCAGCGCTTGACGGTGTGGCCCACTGAGTACTTAGTGTTAACAAGACTGTTCAGAGATATTATCGTGGTTTAACCTACTTTGACCGCAGTTGTTACATTTGACCTTTGACCAGTCCCTCTTCTTCGGACAATCGCGGCTGAAATGGCCAACTGACACTCGTGTTAGCTTGAGGACACTAAATGAGATGGAACGTCAATTCTAACCTTCTTCACAATTACGGCAAGTCACAGTTGAAATATCTCGGGGCTTGTCACAGTCTCGTGCAATGTGATCCTCAGATCTATTCTGTTAGATCTTATCACACACCAAGAGCGAAAAAAGTTCAAAAGGAAAGAAAAGTGAGGCCTTAGAGGAGTGGAATTCGTACATACCCGCAATTGCGACACGTTCTCGGGGCAGGGGCCTGCGGACAATCCTTCGCAAAATGACCGACTAAATATACATATCAGCATATAGGGATGTGTTAATTTGAACTGGATTGTATCACCTTCATTGCAACGCTTACACTCAACGCCCTCTGCAGAGCGAGGGTTAGGACAGTCGGATGCTTTATGCTCAGAGGATCTGCACACGGTCAGCAACATGATCATACATTTGAACAGAGAAAGGCTGTACCCGCAGTTACGGCAAGCGAATCTGTCGCGGCGAGGCTCAGTGCAGTCACGGGCACGGTGTCCGACGGCGCTACAGTTAACACATTTCACTTCAACACGTTCATGAACAACACGCTCCTCCTTGCAGCCTCGCGCAGTATGACCCATCTCTGCAAAACTCATCAGCTGTCTTCCTTTCTAGGGATGCGAAGGTATGGATTACCTCCACAGTTTGAGCACTTTGGGATTTCTCGATCATAAGGGATACCGGCATCTTCCAGGCGCTCAAGGTTTTCTTCACTCGACTCAGGCCAACGCTCTTTGAGATTGGCACGCTGGGGCTTCTGACTGTAGTAAAACCCAACGACATACTTGCAGTCCAGCTTGCCTTGAAGATTGATCACGCTGATACAGTCACCAACTGGTTTTTCCTGCTCCCAAACATGCTATTAGTACTCAGGAATGGTAACATTAGTACTACTAACCATGGCAATGAGGTAAAAGTTAAGGTTGTCCTGGCGCATCTTGTTTTCAATATCAACGAAAGTC
The DNA here is from genome assembly GCF_009193645.1 of Aspergillus pseudonomiae. Taxonomy (NCBI): domain Eukaryota; kingdom Fungi; phylum Ascomycota; class Eurotiomycetes; order Eurotiales; family Aspergillaceae; genus Aspergillus; species Aspergillus pseudonomiae. The sequence goes on from NW_022475999.1 coordinate 169,621, forward strand.
GCATCAGGGACTGCCTTAGAGTAGATCTTCAAAGCCTGTCTTCTTGTAAGCTCCTGTAACATATGAAAAGTTTTAAGGATGTCGAAAAGAAGCATACTTCGCGGAAGTCCTCAAGATCTTTTTCCTCGCTAGCCTTCTGCATGGCTGCCCAGGCCTCCTCTGGAAGCTTGTCCGGTATGTTGTTTAGGTCGAACTTGCGGTTCTCCTTGCAATCGATGGTTCTATGGCCTTGGAACGATAAATTAGTATATCTCGTGCAAAAAACAGTCGTCATTGTCTTACCTTCCATTTTGCAGTTCCTGCACACATCAGGAGGCTTCTCCGGGCACTCAGCAGCAGGATGGCCTTCCTGATTGCAAATGCGACAAGTGCCTTTGAAAACACGAGGCTTGGTGCAATCAGCTTTGCTATGCCTGCAGCTTATTTCAGCAACAGAGAATCGTCTCTTTGTCTTATTGCTTACCCTTCCTCGCCGCAGTTGAAGCAGGCCATACCCTTACGGGGCTCAGGGCAGTTACGGGCGAAATGACCATCGCTTCCACAGCTGTACATGCATTAGTATATGAAAAGGGGAGAGCCATAGAAGCTGACTTACTTTCGGCATCTGTTGTCATCATTTTGTTCATTCCCAGCAGACGTAGTCTCCCAGGCGTCACCATCAAGGCCAGGATCTTTCAAGTTGCCGGATGGGTTGGCATTCTCATCAGTGTAGGCAGCTGTCTACATTTTAGCATCGAGGAGTAGTATAAGAATCTATGCATCGAGCAAAACAGGAAATGGGCAAAGCCATGACTACACCCATGATCACGAGCACCTACCAGTATCACTGGCAGTCCCCCATCCAGCCGCTCCGTCATCAGCACCCCAGCCACTCATCTTGTCCGTATATGGACGCTTGTCACTGTGAAGGACCAGAAGATACAAGAGAACGATGTCAGCTTAGGACTTCAGTGAGTGAAAGCATGGGACGTGTAAGCAATACATGTGTAGATGGACAGTGAATCTCTTTAAGAGTGAAGTGTCTGTTGCTTGGTCGACTACAAATATGGGAGAGAATGTAAGATTCCGGGGGATACTCACCTGAAAGCTGTTCTTAGTAGTTCTAGCAGTATCAAAAGTCTGTACACACTCAAGAAAGAAAGAAGAACGTACCGAGTACAGAGAGTGGAAAGCGAATACAGGATGAAGGGGGAGAAGAGGAAGAAGAGAGAGGGGAAAGATACAAACAGAAGCTGACAACAAACGACAGGAATCATTCACTGTTTGGCTGGGGTCACATGTCCTAACACAGCACCGGTTTTCATATCTAGCAGAGCAAATAGTCTTCTTTCTTTAATATCTTTGCTTGGATGTTCTCAAGGGTTCCAATGCTATGGATATGCGTGCAGGTACAATGTCAGCCTGAGCTTGTTTCCTTTCCAACATGCCTACGTAAGATGGATAACATACCATGCCCAGGTAATATTTCTGTGGTCCTCATTCTATACTGTATGTTTCTGTCTGATATCAAAACTCTGGTGTACAGTGAGCTTATTCGTGTCTCTCTATCATAGCTCCTTTTTTCCCTAAACACACCTGGTTTTTTTTCGTATAGTGTTTTTATTGTGCTCAGCTCAAGAGAAAGAGATATATGACAATTGAGCAGAGATATATATGCACTTCGCGGCTTCTAAAGGAGAGAATTACAATACGGTGCTCTAGATAAGGATCAAACTCATCAGGAATGAACGTCATCTTCGCATAGCAAAGGTATCATACTAGCCCGATGGCTCTGAAAAAAATGATGCAAAGGGATACGTCGATGCACAATGGTGACAACGTGGAAGGTGACTTTTACTATCTTGAGATTTTAAGGACATTGAATGTTAAATGGCAGTCGGTGACTGCTTGAGTCGATAGAATTTGCTGATCTAAAGGCTGTTAAGAACATCATTGAGAACAGTTTTGTTATCATCATGGCCTTCCTCAGAACACAGCCATGAACCAGAAGATTATCTGATAAGGGATACACTGATGCACCCATGCTTAGCTAGTCCAAGGAAGATTCTGCTACTCAGAAGTCAGACTGGACTTGAGTCATGCTGACCGTTGTTAGTTGACTTTCTCTTCAACTTACAGAAGTGCTCCCAGACACCAATGGCCATTATGAAGACGAACTATACCAGGCGAGCAAGCTTTATACGGTGGATGGATTGATTTTCCAAGGCAGCAGATGGGAAGTACAATTCTAGTTGGCGCAGAGCTTGACACATATAGAACGATTATGCCCCCGATAGTCCACCGAGTTTGGAGAATCCTTCAAAACTATCCCAGACAAGCAACGGTTTTTTGAAGCCATTGTTGTTCTCGAGCTGAGAAAAAGATTTTCTTAAGTTCACCGGGTGGCTCACCGGTCCCCCCATGTTGTTGCTGTTGTCACTTGGCACTCACTGAAGCCAAAGCTGGGTGATGAAGGGCCCGACATCGGATTGAAGCTATCCGAATGAGTCATTCTGGTTTCTTTGGACTTCTTATAATTGTCCCTCTCCACAACTTCTGTCAATTGAGATTCTTCAGTTATGCTTCCGCGTTCCAAGCTTCTCATTGGTGGATCCTTTTTTTTTGCCTTTCTTTCCGCCGAGCATCGGATGGATTGAGTCGAGAACATTTATCCCTACTTTGCGACTGCTTCGTTCAACCTGCTTCAGTTCCTGTTGGACTTCAACTCCTGATATTGTTCCCACTGTTGAATATCCCTAGGACACCTGCGACGAAACGATCAAAGCACGAGACGGGTATTCTATTGTTGCCCCACAATCCGGCCCTTGGATTTAAAGTTGGACATTCTACGGAGGAGCTACCGAGCTATCGATAATAATTTTATCAGTCGCTATCAGCGTTGAACCCCTCTTTTTAATTTCCCAGTCAATCAAACTACCAAACAGACCGATCGGAGACAATACCCGCAATGGCTTTTTCTCTTCAGGTATGCTCCTTTTCATTACTATTGAGTTGACTCGGGGCCGTTATGACCCATGGGAACTCCAACACGACAGCCGAGGATATGCGAACGCTCACGGGTTTATCCGTCTGCTTCATATTGATCCTGCCGCAAGCAAAAAGACAAGAAAAATTCCGGTCTAATTCCAGATTTAGGGCTGATTGCGAAACACATCAAGAAATCACTCGGTGAACTTTACGGTCTAGTCGATCCTTAAGTTCCTTGTCGGCGTGCGGGGTTGTTGTCCGACACCATTAGCGGAGTTTTAATTCTGCTCTCGTTGCTGCTGCTATTTGGACTTCCGTTCACCTCCAACTTTTCTTTAAAGAGTCCCATTCTATCTCACCCGAGATAGAGGTTTGTCTGTGGCGTCGGTGGTGCTGCAGGATCCCATCAGATCGCGGTATCATAGGTCAGCCTTATTTTTAGCCGTGACGCCATCATGTCTTTAGCTCAGTCGCAATTCCCACCCGCGGACATGGGTAAAAATCCTGATAGTGGAGATATACGTGAGCAGTTTGGCGACAACCGCGACGATGTGGAATCGGGTAGCGAGCCAGATATTGCCGACATTGAGCGCATTTACAGGTAGGCGCTCCCACCTCTCATCCAGGAAAAAGAAAAAGACGTATCTGACAGAATCCTAGGAAGCTGGATTTGCGCATCATCCCCGCCTTCTGGGTTCTTTATTTCCTCTGCGCAGCCGTCCGGTCCAATGTTTCACTAGCCCAAACGATGAACATAGACACCAACCACACTATTTTCGACGTTCTGCACGTGAATGACCACCAAGTCTCAACTGCTCTCGCCTTATTCTACGTGTGCTATGTCATTTTCGACCTGCCATCAAATCTGATCATGTCCAGACTCAGTCCACATGTCTGGATGAGTCGCATTGTCATTAGTGTCGGCGTCATTGGCACCTGCATGACCGCCATGAAAGCCGCCTGGAGTTTCTAGTATGTTTCTGGCGCTCTTTAGAGCTCTACCTCTGATCTTCCAACAGCTAAGACAATCCATAATGTGGTAACTAACTTAACATAGCCTCCTACGTCTACTTCTTGGTATCGTCATCGCGGGCATGTGGCCCGGCATGGCCTACTACCTCACCCTCTTTTACCCTCCGTCTCGAACAGGGAAGCGGATTGGCCAATACTACACAGCAGCGCAGCTTTCCGCCGCAGCTGTCGGGCTGGTCTCGGCCGGATTCCAAAAGATGGACGGTGTCCGAGGCTACGCCGGGTTTCAGTGGATGTTCCTGGTATGGGGTGTCATAACAATCGCCGTCGGCATCCTTCTCCTCTGGTGGCTCCCAGACCGGCCCACACCCCCAGGCGAACAGCCCCCGAAGAGGAAATACCTACGGTGGTTTCCGCGCAGTGCACCTGCTCTGACCGGCCGGGACGCTGAAATCCACTACCACGACCTGAAACGCGTGTACCATCGCTCAGCATGGACGCTCCAAGACCTCCTCCGCGTGTTCCTCGACTGGCGCCTGTGGCCCCTCCTCATCATGTACTTCGGTGTAGTGGGTGTCGGTATCGGCGTTCAAAGCTACGCCACGGTGATCATCAAAGCCATCAACCCGAATCTCAGCGGAATAGACCTCAGTCTCCTCTCCGCCCCAATCTGGCTCGTAAGTGCCCTCCAACCAACACCACAACCCCAACAATAACAACATAACTATGAAAACTAACCAAGAAAACCAACAGATGGACCTAGCCGCCATCCTCCTCGTAACCCCCTTCTCCGACCGCTTCCACCGCCACCGTGCCCTCTTTTTCTCTGTCCCCGTCCTCCTCCAAATCCTCGGCCTCCTCCTCACCACCTACGCCGGCACAGACACCAACTCCTGGCCCCGCTACGGCGGCCTCCTAATCGTCGGCTTCGGCCTCGGCCCCACAGTCCCCATCACCATGACCTGGACCACCGAGATCTTCCAACCCCGCCACGGCGAAGTCGGCGTCGCAGCCGCCTCCGCCATCGTCTCCGGCCTAGGCAATCTGGGCAGTATCGTAACGACCTACGCCCTATACAACGGCTGGGCCGAGGACCGCGCCGCGCCCGGCCGTCTCAAGTTCCGGAAAAGCAACCTAGTCATGGTGGGCATTCTGTGCGGAAGCATCCTCGCCGCGGTAACCATGCAGATCCTGGTCCGGGTGATTGACGGACGCAAGGGCGATGAGAATGACCCGGACAAGATCGTGGATGGAGCCGCTAGACGCGAGGCACAGCAGAGGGGTCTCGATGGATTGGGCTCGGGGGTATTTTCTCTTTTCAAGAAGAGGAGGAACAACTAACTAACTCATCCGTCAATTATTGCGTACGTACACTATATATACTACTAGTATGTGCGTGGCATTTTCCCGTCAGGGTTTACTGGCCTGTCCTACCCTAGCTAGTCAGGCTGGGTTGACTTCTGTCTGGTATGATGCCATTTGTCAAGAAGTAATACTTGTATTCATACCTACTTATCTACATCTCGTTAACACGAAGATGCTAATTCTAATAGATAGATAGTCTAGACTGTACTTACTATACAAAATTCAAGCTCATCGTGATAAGAACTCAACTCCGTAACGTTGTCTCGTTTCTCTACAATGATCGTAGTAATATTCTTATGTCGAAAGGAATATAATATTGGAAGGGCTATGCGACTTGTATGATGGATCATATGATAAGCGTCGATGCAACTTATGTCTAGAACGAATGTTTGCTGGTATATTTTCATTCATTACAAAAGGAGACTTCGACAAACCAATTATCGATCAAGATATAGACACAGAGGAAGCGTGGGAAATTATTCCAGTGTTGAAGTTCAAGTGGGTCACCTGCCACAACGGTAGGTTGATCATACCGACATCAAGCTCGGCGTAGCATTACTCCAGTAAAACCATCCAAAGAGTGATTGGTTGTATTTGATACACGATAATACTATGACAGTGGTTGCTCCTTTCCTTCCTGTTTCCTAAACAGTTGTTCCATTCCTAGTGATTGTCCAATTCACTGTGAACCTTCTATGTTGTTGTTGACGTAACACATAACCCAGTAACAAGTAACGAAAGAGAAGTAATTAGAATATAAACGGCATGGGGTAATGAACGCAAAGGCAAGCTCTGGCATCCGAGTAAAAGAAAACCTGAAATACCATCGTGAGAAGAAAAGAAAAGAAAAATCTATGTGCTCCACACTGCCAGGCTGCTCTCCTAGTTCGATCCCAACTGACGCCGGAGGGTATACGAGCGCTAAGAGGAAAGAAAAGTCTTCACGTTTTTATTGGTAGTTAAGGTATCTAGTTGCCACCGCAGATCTGAGTGTAATCCGTTAGCTCCATATCCACATTAATCCAAAGTTTTCCAGATAGAACTTACAGTCTCAACGATGATACCGGTGATCTGGTAGGGGCAAGCATTGCTGGCAGGACGGCGGTCCTCGAAGTAACCCTTGCCATCCTTAGCCACCTGGCGAGGAATACGAATACTACCACCACGGTCGGCAACACCGTAGCTGAACTTGTCAATGCTACCGGTCTCGTGGCGGCCAGTGAGACGCTCCTCGTTACCCTCACCGTAGACGGCAATGTGCTCAGCGTGACGGGCCTCGAACTTCTTCATGTAAGCCTCAATGGCCTTCATACCACCCTCAGCACGAGTGGCGGCGGTGGAAACGTTGGAGTGGAGACCAGCTCCGTTCCATTCACCCTTGATGGGCTTGGGCTCGAAGGAGATACGGACGCCGAATTCTTCAGCGACACGGTGGAGAAGGAAACGGGACATCCAAAGCTGGTCACCCACTGCAAAAAATGTGTTAGAGTCCGAATATACTAGACGAAACAAAATGGTGCAACTTACTCTCGATACCGGGGCAGGGGCCAACCTGGTACTCCCACTGGGAAGGCATGACCTCAGCGTTGATACCAGAAATGTTGATGCCAGCGTACAAGCAAGCACGGTAGTGAGCCTCGACGATGTCACGGCAGTAGACCTTGCCAGTTCCGACACCGCAGTAGTAAGGACCCTGGGCACCGGGGAAACCGCCCTTGGGCCATCCGTAAGGCCAGCCATCGTTACCGAGGAGAGTGTACTCCTGTTCAAGACCGAACCAGAACTCCTCCTTGGCGTTGACCTCCATCAGGCGGTTGGCGTCGTGGCGGTGGTTGTACTTGTTGGGGGTTCCATCCGAATCCCAGGTCTCGCAAAGGACGAGGATGTTGTCACCGAGACGGAAAGGGTCGGGGTAGATAGCAACGGGACGGAGGTAGACATCGGAGTTGTCACCAGGGGCCTGACCCGTTGAGGAACCGTCGAAGTTCCATTCGGGGAGCTCGTCAACGGACGAAACAGCCTTCTTGAGAGTCTAGATAGTGGGGTCAGTAATCGACGTCCCCATGTCTGGTCACGTGGGCCGGGTAGGCGCAGGAACAGGGTGCATCGGATCACCGTGCGCAGGGCTTATCAGCGAAGAGTCGAGATAACGATCACGATCCCTTTGCGTCTGTGCGCCGTGCACATTCAATGTCCTAGACCCATACTCCCGCCCGATACGCGATCCAACGGATAAGGTTGTGGGATGAAGGTCGGATATGAATACATACCTTGGTCTTGCTGCGGCATCCACCGACGGAGTCAATCCAGACGTACTCAGCCTGCACGCTTCCGCGCTGGTCGAGGTTCATGTACTTCATGAGCTGTTGCCAGCGCAAGTCAGTATGTTTGTTTCCTCAAAGCCGGGAAATCGGCTGAAGAAAGCATGATAGCAATCAATAAGAAGTGTAACGCACATTCTCCGTGTTGGAGACGGTTGTTGATTCAGACTGTATAATGAGTCATAGGTCAGCACTTATCCAAGCGATAACGAGAACCACCACGCGATAAAGGCGCGAGATAAGAGAACGATGAGTATCACATACCATAATGATTGATGTGTGTGTGAAGGATATAGACAAGAAACTTTTTCTTTTCAAGATATCTCAGCTTGCAACGGATGCAGAGCAGAACCAGTAAATTTCAACTGCTTAAAGAAGCTTTGTTCCTGCGATAGAAGACAGACGAAAGCGACACGACGATCTGAGAAATCGATTGGAAAGTAGCGAAGGAAGAGGAAAGGAGGAGATTAAAAGCAAAGCGGGTTGAAGGGAAGGGAGATGGGTAAGTATACGGATAGAAGGGATAGAGATGTAAGTGACAATGGTTCAGTGGGTGGGGAGGCGATGCTTTAAATTTAAGAGAAAGAGAGACTCTCAATCCATTGTAGCTTTTTTTGGGGGAGGGGGCAAATTCATCCCGATCAGGCATGGCGTGGTTTCGGCTTGAAAATTACGGTAATGGCGCCGGTCGATATTCTCGGTTGCTGGGCACCGCCGGTAAATTGAATTTCCCACTGAATTTTTTTTTTTACATTTTTAATTCATTTTTTTTTTTTTGGCTGCATAACTGCCAGACTGGTTTCACTTTGAATTCAGGTAGCACTTCTTTTTACATTATTATTATTAGTAAAAAATAACTTTGAATAGCTCAAGAATCTAGTGAATTTTTAGAAAAGATACGTGTAGTTTGGTAGACTCATTCTGGTCTGATGGTTGGCATGGAATTATCATTTTTGAATTAATTATTGAAAGTGGATGCGTTGTTACGGTGTTTCAGAAAATTCAAAACCACAAGAAAAAAGGCGCAACCCACAAATCTTGTGGTTGAGCGTCTGGACGCTGAGAAGATGCGGCAAGGCTGCAGCTAAGACAAGGGTTGCTCTCCGCCATTTGATTCCCACTCCCATTTGAATGGATCAGGTACTCTCCTATCTGGAAATATATGACACGGTACTAAGAGCTACATGGAGTCAGTTGGAAAGCCTCCCAACCAACCTGCGATAGGCGTCGGCTAGACGGTTCTATCTTCCTAATACACGGTCGATTACGAGGTTACTGCCCAAGTCCGCACCTCAGGCACTCAATAAGACTACCTAATTGGGTAAAGAGATGGAGCCATCATGGATCCAAATCAAAAATAAAAAAAGAAAAATGACTCCCCCTTTCCTCCTCTGCGCCGATACAGTAACTATAGTGAAATGGGTAAAGAAAATACCTCGATGCACGTAAGGCAAGTATCTGCAACCAAGAAACTACTAGGCAGAGTCATTTGAACGGGCCAGTCCAATGCGATAGAATGGGCTGTGAATACTAATCACCGGAATCTCCCTTGACGGCGCTTGGATATCTCTAGCCCGTATCTCTCTTCCCCAGATAATCGCACCCCACGCCACGGTGATCCAGACGCCTTCTATCGATGTTTAATTATACTTCCTCGACCTATTCTCTGCATTGTGACCTCCCCTTTTCGACCATTATCAGTCGGCTGACCAGGCCTTCGATACACTCGCACCGCGAACGAACGAGGGTTGCCTGAGTGAGGCTTTTAGATAGCGACGTGAGAAGCAGGCTGTTGCTAAGAGGTATTATCAACGATTAATTGACGACGGCGCATATCAGCTGCAGGACCCGAGTATCTCTCCATTTAGTTTGAACGTTGCATGCAACTAATAGACCAGGACTGTCACCCCATTGGTAGATCGGGCGCATGGCTTATAGCAAGTCATATGGGGGACTCGTTCACGGATTGCATCTTATTCGTCGCTTTCCTTTTTAATGACCCTTTGTATTTTTTTTGTCTCGATATGTGCCTTGTCATACTGACCGACAGAGTTCCGGGATCAGATGAACAGACATTCTGGAAAGGGTATTGGTAGGGTCTTTCCGATAGGCATGGACATGGTGGATGTTCATGATGCATATCAAAATCTACGGTACCTGCGACTTATCAGAAGGATTCCTTATCAATGCCCCTCAAAAAGACACCCCGCCATAGTCGCGTGGGTGGATCATAGCGCGTCGACCGATTGATGGCTGGAAATCTAATTGCTTTTGTTCTTATTTCCTTTTATCTGTTTTGGGGAGAATACAAAGATACTGCCTTTAGATTGAATCCTTATCTACTGGGCGACAATTATCAGTGCAGTCTATCAAAGGATAAAATAAAAAAAATAAAAATAAAAATAAAAAAGGAAATCCTCGATAATCACCCAAAGCGGCAAGATTACAGCCAGCCGGTAATTCACAGTACCAAAACTGAAAAGGGCAAATTTACAGAAAATAAACCTCCACAGATGTGGGGCGTGGCAAGAAATTCTCGAAAAAGGCGAGCAAAGAGCGAGAAAAGTTAAGCCGCCCCCAAGACCCCGAGACCGGCCCAGATGGTTAGTCAGAGTTATTCTTAGAGGGTTATTAGGCGAGGGATTGGTCCGCTTGAGGAAAGCTGCGGTCTGCACCGCCTCGAAGGGCGTGTGCAAGAGGGTCGAGGCAGAGGGAGTTGTCACGATTAAGTCACTTCAAACCTCACAACCGGTTGGGAGGTACAAGGATTCTCCAGAACGTCCCCCGGAGTGGCGATCTTCTTGGAATTGTATCATTCCTCCGTGAGAACGGTACGACAGCAAATGATAGGCGTTGGGGGTCGGGAGATTCAGGAATCAACTGCATCATGAGTGGCCGAGAGAGTTTAGAATCAAGAGGGGAACAAAGAGTAGAACGTCTTGGGTGAGGTTTCGGTTCAGCCCTGTGGTTGACATCCACTACAGGAGAAAGCGATGTATTCTTAGTACTACTACTAGTATTCCCCTGATAGGGTGAGATTGTGAGACTGGGAGGGTTATTATTAGTTCGTGGTGAAACGAGACCCGAAAAGAATAGATTCGGTCTATCAAATGTAATGGTGTATTGATTGTATTGAGGTCTAGATATTCTATTCTGAATGATATCCATGATCCACTCTCCTCCCGATCTGGTCGGGTGCGCAGCAGGCGGCTTCCGCCCGCCGTACGCCGTCAGCCAGTCATAAGAATAGAATGTGGCGCAGTCTCTAAACCAGGAGGGGTTTAGCGTGCTCCCGCAAGAACTTCCAGTGTTTCCGGGTAATTGAACGTGCAAGACAACCGATGAGTGCGTCATGACTGACATCTGAAAGTCCCATACCGAAAAGCTGATCGTGGAAAATTCCTTTTGACCTCGGATAAGAAAGGCCGAAGGGAGTGACCGCCATGAATATCCCTCACCGATACCCACGATCTAAGCAACTTAATCACCGCGAAGGGGATGTCTGTCATCCAATGACCGGAATATCAATAATGATATTGAGGGGGTTAGAGTAATAGTTGTGATGGGCCAGCCTGATAATGAGTAATGGCTTCAGTCGCCAACCATGTTTTTCCCTGTGATGCTCCGCATTCGACCGGGTCCCTTATCGTCGCCCCCTGATTGGTCCTGGGCCGCCGTCCATGACAAACGCCGCTGACTGGATTCGGCCCGAATCGTCATCGCTCGCCTGGAGTGCCTCAGGTTGACGACAGTCGAACATACCTGGAACAATAGCTTGGAGAAAGTCCTCCTATAGTATGGAGTCATCGTCAGAACCAGTCGATCAGCCAAGACCTCTGCGAGTCACATTTGTTCGGCTTGGCGAGGGGTTTTGTGGTCGATTGACAGTCGATTCATGGCCACATGTCATTGAATCGACAAGGAACGGAGCAAAGGGAGCAAAAATGAGAAGAAAGGGATAGGAATAATGAAAATCATTCCGCTACAAATTTTATTTTCATTGATCTTGTTCTGGATGTCTTGTAATGAAGAATTCCAATGAAATTTTTAATGCCTCATACCTCGTCCACGCATGCAGAGGAATCCTCATGCATATTTTCTTGAAACCCTCGATGGATCACTTTTTTTAATGAGGTATCCAGTCCAGCTGGGTAATTCGCGCAGCTGATCATGCTCATTTCTTCTTCTATTTTTTTTTTTTTTTTTTTTTTTTTTTTTTTTTTTTTTTTTTTTTTTTTTTTTTTTTTTTTTTTTTTTTTTTTTTCATTTTTGGGGCTTTCTTCTGTCGATTCCTCTTCTTTTGGACATCGAGGGGAATCTTTTTGGGATCCCACGAAGTAAAGAAGATCTCTGACAGGTCATTCTCATACTGGTTATTCCCTCATGGTTTAGATAATGGAAAACCACCAAACGGTCTCCTTGCAGTGGCTGTTCATGCACTGGGATGTACAATTAAATCCCTCAGCCCTGGTATAAGGCAGCCAGGCATTACACTAGCCGCCTCCACCGCCATTTCCATCTGGGTCGGAACTTTATTTCTTGGTAGCAACAACATTCATTCTGCATCTCGCATGCCTGGGCATATGTATGTATGGAAACGTGTAAACCTACAGATCCCCATCCCACCGGATCTTCTTTCCTTTTTCTTCCCACTTTCACCGATTGCTGCCCGTTGGGTTGTCATGCTCCACGTTCGATTATTTCTTCGCCAACTGCGCGTGGACAGGTAATACTAGCAACGGATGATTCTGATCTCGTGAGGGAAACTGCTTTCAACATGGTAATCGTAGTTCCCAGAGAGCCCCCATGGCGGAGCTCTGTGGGCGGATAGATGGGGGGATAGAGTCTATGCAGGTACAGCATCGATTGCTGGGCTAGCTCCGGACAGGAAGCTGGGTCCCCGCCCTCGTCTGCAGAGCCTCAGATGAAGATCTGGTCAAGCCTCAACTGATCCGCTGGAGGCAGGGCTGGTCGACACAACCCTCTCCACTCGGCGGCAGCGGTAGCCGCGGCTACCCAGCCAATCCGGGATATGTGACAGGTATTGTCAACGGCCCTTTCGCTGCTGCATCCATCGTAGGATCCATTCCACGAGTGTCCCAAGGTCTTGAGATATTTCCAGCACCCGGGCTATCTTGCTTTGTAGTTCACTCACTTCGTTCTTCTGTTCATCGGTCATTTGCACGTCCATATCCCCAAGACCGCTAGAGTGGTCCAACAATCCTGTCATGTCTACAACCGAAACGCGGCCGTTCAATCCAACTTCCAAACTAACGGAAACCTTGCTTATAGTAGTTTCTTCCTTGGCCGATTCTGCAGAATCGGTTGGATCGTTTACCGTGAAAAGTAGCATAACGACGGGCGCTTGACCAAGCTGTGTCCGCAATGTAACGTCTACTTTAACCTCATCGGCATTATCGTCGCCACCGTTAGCGTTCGACTTGAATGTGTCTTTCCCTTTGTCCTTCATGGTCCTGTCCGTATTATTGAATCCCTTGAGCAACCGATCGAGCTTTTTCTCGTTGGGATCGTTGTTGCTCAAGATAATCACATCTTTCTTTGGCTTCCCTGGTTCCGTGAATTTCAGCTGACTAACCAAGTTCTTTGAAGAGTCTGTTTGGGCATCCTTTCTGTTCTCATCGTTCTTGGACGGAGGACTGAAAATGTTACGGATCATGTTTGCTAAAAGCGCATATTGGCGTAGTGTCTGTCAGGGGGAAATAAAGATTATCAGTAACTTCTCTCATGAGTAGTTTTGCTATTGAACTCACCGGAAGAATATCTGCAAGCTGCCGCGGGTGCGCAAAGGGGATGTCACGCATCGTACGCCCAGCAACAGATTCAAAGGGTTGGAAAGTGTAGCTATGCTGTTTAGTACATGGTTTTCCATCCTGGTCAACGGTCTGCACGGCCATCTTGCGCCTTCTGCGACCAAGTTGGGATGCTTCCTCAGGCCCCAGGCCCATAGCTCCCGCCGCTGATAATGGTGACCATCCCGGTGCTAAGAGTCCATCGTAGGTTACCATCTTAAACTCTTGTGGCATCTGAATGCCCAGGTGTCTGTATATGTCCGAAGCTGCCAAGATTGGCAGTTCAAGGGGCGGTTCCATTCTCGCAACAAACCGCCGATTGGGTGCGGCACCTAGCATGCCCGAATCGAGCGCCATTGCATCTTGCTGATCTTGGGAAGGAAGAGTCGCTGGTGGGTCTGCCCAGTTAACAACAGTAACATCAGACCCTCCTATCTCGTTCGACGACGACGGTTCGTTCGTATTGTTGTTCATGACTGTAAAGACCTCGGAATTCACCCACTCTTTGGACACACGGAGCGACGGATATCCTTCTTCACACTCTATTATGATGTTCCATTTACCGTTATGGTTCCCTGATTCGCCGTCCATCGACGATTCGGACGGCTGATCTATAGCCATGTCATCAGGGGAAGCCTTCTTTTGCTTGGCGTCTAGGACGCGTGCTTGATGTACCCAGTACTCTAAGTTGAGGCCAATACGGCCTCCCTGATGCAGACACGGCTTGCCAACCCAACCACTGCAGAGGTGATCGTTGATACCAGAAAACTTGCGGTGATCTCCTTCCTCATCCCAAATGCGCTTCAAGCTTTCGTAAAGACCTTCTATGGCCTCAAAACAGTTGACTTCTTGGCTGAGTCTATCATGCTTCGCCAGCCACTGTAGATTCTCATGGAACTTAGTCAAAGTTTTCCAAGAGCTCCGTCCTCTATCTTCAGGCGATTCTATCAAGTCACGCTTTAGGACAGCCGTAGCTTCCCGACGTTCACCGTCCGTGGCTTCTGGCGTTGCGATATTCAGGCTGACATCCTTCACCGTATTCTGCGCACGGTAGAACTCAATCTCAAGATCAACAAAATTTCCCGCAATACTGAGGCTATCCTCCTGCCAAATCGACTCAAAGCCTTCGAGCTGGCCCAGTCGCTCAATGCCTTCCCTGCACACCCCTCTGCCCGCGACTCGTGTCCGTAGAACCTGCACCACGTCCTCAATGTGTCTCCTCCGCTCTTCGTCGCTGTCGCGCGCGCTTCCGAGTTTCAGGCCTTGCATACCGAGTGCCTGAATGTCGCTGTCATGCATACCGGGTGCTACTAAAGCGTCATGGACTGCGGGTGACGGGCTAATCCCGCCATAGCCACCAAGTGCAAGAAGCGCCGACGGGGAGCTGAGAGTGACGGGATCGTCAGCCCCAGCGGTTGCGGCCAGAGGCGTGGCATTTTGATGCGTCGAAGTCAGTTGATGGTTGGAAGCTGATGGGGTTCTCGTTGAAGGTGATTTGTGCGATATAGGCCGAGCCATAGGTCCAGAGGGGCGGGGAGAAGAAGTCAGATGGGTCGGCGTTGCGCCGGGATTTTGCTTGGAAGACGGAGTCGCCATGGTAGCTGCTCAAAACAATGGATTCAAAATGTAACCAGATAAATAATTAGACAAAGTGCGGGGTATCACGCATGAAACGATAGCAGCAGTTCGATTCGGACCTCTTCTCAATACTGCACCGCTGCGCAGCCCATTATCTTCTTCTATCCGACGGGCTCACCGGGCAACACCATGCAATTGTGAAAACTCACTAGACTATTTAAAGCATCGCCAAAGCATGAGCGTAGAGATTGAAAATTGAAAAGGCCAAAAAAAAAGCGAAAGGACTGTTTATCAACCAAAACACCACCCAACTCTATGGATTTCCGGTGAAGGAACTATTTGATGCGGAGTGACTTGCGGCCAGAACGCGGAGTCACATGAGTTTGTTGTGTTTGCTTCCGTCGTCATAGGTAAACCCAGTATCAAAGCTCAATTCTTACCTCCAACTTGTTTAACGACATACTCAATTGAACTCGTTCAATATGTTTGCCTTTAGGAATTTTGCCCGTAATACTCCTAGTCTGTCAAGATGGTCACAAATCCGGGGCGTCTCGACACTAGAAGGGCATCCCCACATTGTATGCCTCCAATGGAGTTCATCCTTGCGATGATTGGCACTGACGATTATCTAGTATGTTTTCCCATCTAATGGAAACCACATCTTGTCATTGTTGCCGTCAGAACCTCCAAACTCTAAATTGTCTATTGGCGTCACCTCCAAATTGCCCCCTACAACGGACTCCTTTAAGGAGAACCCAGAATTCCTGAAGATCGTACAGGATGTGGTCTCCGAGTATGGCCATCAGGACCCCGACGCTGTCGCCCAAGCCCAGGTGATGGCGTCTACATCCGGCGCTAACCTGGGCTCTGGTGGTGTCCTGTTGACGGGTGGACGTGCCAAAAGACGGCACAGTGCAGCGGATTCCAGCGGTGGAGCGAGCGGCCAAGGTGGTGCTGGATCTGCCGGGCGAGGAGGCTGGATACATCTTTCTGACAACCGACGGCCGCCCGAATATGGCCGGATCGCATGGCCCGAAGATATCTTTGGAAGTCTTGAGGTCGATTGTAGCGGTAATTTCGTGGGAAGCAACGGAAATTATCAGCCAAGCGGTACGGTGTTCCTGTACAGAACGTTCCAGTGAGAGTAGCTGACTTCAATAGGTACTTATCGGATCGTAACTCGGGACGGAATGTAGGTCACAGTTCCTTTAAATGGCACCGAATAGTACTAACAAGAAATCTAGTTTTGGTTTGAGTCCATTCCTTAGGGAAAAGTTGGTACAGAGGCTGCGCCAGCAGGAGAGTCAATAGCGGATGCATTGAGAATCCATGTACATTATTCAACTGTATTTTACTTGACTTGATGAAAGCTATGGTTAAACTGCAGGCCAGTTTGGCTCGAATCGCATCTCATATCGCATCACGACGACTTAGCATTTGAGGACACAGTCCGAATAGCACACCATGCTATTCGGTAATACAGAACAACTTTAGGTTGAGAAAAATTTTGTGATTGGCTGGGATCCATCAGCTTTCTTCGCATTTACCTTTTTCGTGGGCTTTTCATTATGAGTGGCACTTCGCATCTTCTTTCCGACAGGGGTGGTCTGTTGCTTCGATGCTAGGTTATGCTCTGAGGCCATCTTTGACGAAGGAGTGAGCGACTCTGTCTTTGGCCTCTTCATCCCCTCATCTGCTACCTCTTCAGGTCCCTCGGGGGTGCGTTCTCTCTTAGTGCCTGCTGCTGGTTTGGGCGCATTGTCCTCACTCCATCCACTTTCCCTCATTGGACGCGGATCGTCTTCGTTCTCGACTATATTTTGATCCGCAATGCCATCACCTTCGACTTTGACACCCGGCTCGGTCTTTTTCTTTGCATTTGCAAAAAAGTTCGCAATGTTACTCTTGTTTTCCTTACTACTTACCGGCACAATGAAGTCAGGAGAGTTGTTTCCAACCTTGCCAACCTCCTTGGGAACTGGATAGCATTCCAACTCGCCCTCGTATGGCTTCAGCACAGACTGCAGTTCCTTCGACCACGTCGTCCGATTCGGATCCAGCCAAATCTTCATCGCCTCACTATTTGGCTCCAGAATGACCGGCATGCGATCATGAAGGAACTTCAGATAAGCGTTCGAGGACGTCGTAATAACCGTATACGTGTAGAGCTGTTCATCCTCCCCTTCCATAGTAAATTAGCAAATAACCAACCCCAATAAACGTTTACAAACTCACCTTTATAAGAAACACAATCCCACAACCCCGCAAAGAGCATCAACTCCCCATCCTTCCTCTTCACAAAATGCGGCACCCTCTCCTTCCCCCCAGGCCCCTTCTTCAACCACTCATAGAAACCCTGACAGACGACTACACATCTCTTCCTCCGCTTCATGGACGTCCACATCCCGCGATCCTCGGCCAGCGAGTCACTCCGACAATTAATCGTCCGCATCATCGACCCGTAATCCGGTTTCCGCTTCGTCCAGAACGGGACCAGTCCCCACTTCATGCTCTGGATTTTGTATTTGAGCTGGGGGTGCGTCTGTTCGTCTTTCTCGGCTGCCTTGTTCTGGGCCGGTGATGTAGTGTCGTCGTCCTCAGGTTGTTCCTCGTTGTGTCCGGAGGGATATATATCCGCGCGATATACGGCGCCAAAGTTTCCCGGGGCGAAGTTGTATGTTTCTCGGACGTCATCGTCGGAGGGTGCTTCATCGACCTGGAGGCCTTGTTCTTCGAGGCGGCGACGCATGAAGGCCATGCGCTGTTCTGTTTGTCAGATGCCTAGTACTCTGGCTACAGAACGCGAGTAGGTAGAGGGACGTAACATACCACGCCGAGGGCATATCTACCACACATTTTTAGACCATTAAACGAACAATGAGAAGTAAAAGTAGTATTCCACTTAAGAATAAAAATTCGTCGCTAGCTACAAGCGTTATCCAGGCAGAGATAGAAGAAGGGTACCTAGAATAATGAAACTGATAAAGGGCGACGTCATACTGCGACGGGAGCTCCGACCAATTAATTGGGGCCGGAACATCGATAGAATTTAATTCTTTTTCCGCGATTGAATTCTTACTCCTACACTCGACTCTTCATACTCACTCACCCACCTACTTACACCAACAAATTCAAACCTATTCCCCCAATCAAACAACGTACCACCAACCCCTCAATGCCGAAATAACCACACCCAAAGAAAAAGAAAACCAGAACTCAAGATGTTCCCAGCAACAACCCGCCGTCTCCCCAGAACCCTCACGTCAACGCTGACCCGCCGCCTCTCAACACTCCCCAAGACGCCCCGTGCAAGCCTCCAAAACCACCTGCAACCCTTCCAACCTTCACAAAAGAGATCCCTCTCCACGCTCCAAAAATGGACCCTCGGCCTCAAACAAGCCAAACGTGACATTTGGCGCAAGAACCCCATCCTGCTCCCGCTTGCGCTCTTCTCCGCCGCCGCCGCCACCGCCATATTCACCTACATCGCCTACGTCGAGTATACGCGCGTCGGGCCGCAGTACCACAAGTTCCCGCCGCCGGTGGCGGAGGCGCTCCGCACGGCGGTGTACTACACGGAGGTGGATCTGAGCCCGCCGAAGGCGCTGCAGGCGTACAAGGAGGCGCTGCGGATTGGGATTGAGATGGGGATGCATCCGTTTTCGGACGAGGTGGTTGGGATCAAGATCCAGGTTGCGATGATGCTGGAGCGGGCCGGGTTGGCGAAGGCGTCCGTGGAGGTGTTGGAGCGGACGAAGGGGGAGATTATGGGGTTTGTGGAGGGGAAGGATCGCGGGGAGGGGGTGATTGGGGTGAAGGTTGAGAAGGAGGATGGGGAGGAGAAGAGGAAGGAGATGGAGGAGTTTGAAAAGCAGCAGCGGGATCGCGTGCTCAAGAAGGCTGTGGGGATTGAGATGAAGCTTGCGGAGCTGTACTCGAGCGATTATATCCAGGATGAGAAGAAGGCGGAGGAGGCGCAGGTTGCGGCGGTGGAGTTGTGTTTGAAGGAGTTGCATCGGCGCCAGAGTCTGGGCCTCCCTGTTGGTGGCGGGCTAGAGGCGGATAACACTGAGGGGTGGTTGAATGTCACGGAGATCGCGACGGCGTTGACGGATCTGGCGGGTCGGTATACGGCGCAGGAGAATTATGAGCTTTCTATTCCGCTGCAGATGCGGGCGCTGGATCTGCTCCATACCGAGGAAGGGGATGCGCCGACGTGTAAGCAGGTTGTGCTGCTGAATAGTGTTGCTGGGTGCATGGCTGGACAGGCGCAGAAGCCCATTCGGGCTGAGGACCCCAAGAAGGCCAGGGAGCAGCTATTTGATGCTGCTCAGAAGTGGGCGCAGAAGGCGATTGACGTTGCGGCGAAGATTCAGCCTCCGGTTCGGGATGAGGAGTGTGATACTTCTTGCGTGGCGGCGACCTTTAACCTGGGTTGGCTGGCGGAGTTCCAGGGTAAGGCGAAGGAGGCCGAGAGGCTCTACGGAGAAGCCAAGTCGCTGTCGCAGGGTCTGGGCTTTGAACAGGGCGTTTCTATGGCCGATGCTGCCCTGAAGAGGCTCACGAAGAACTAAATCAGCGGAGACCTCTGTACCATAGACCACATGTACAATATGATATAGCAAGTGTATGGATAGATGAGTAGACAGGACGGGCAGTCTCTTCTACTTGTACGGATACGGCAGTGACATAGATATAGTACGATCACCTTACCCTAGTGGATCAGCCCCAGCAGTGCGTTTTAAGGTATTTTTTGTCTTTGTATTAGAACATGGCATGTCTTCCTTTACAAGATCCCAGACAGTCGGATTTTATGAATCGAGTAAGCTAGACATGTTTAGAAAAACCTCGGGTCCGGTTAAGGAACACCGAAGTGCTTCATTGCTCGTGGCTCATACATCCCAACCAATGCCTGCCCTTTTTTGTTAAGGAAAAATAAAAAACAAAATAGTTATCTTCCTCTCATGTCCCTCACCGATGGGTATTCATCATTTATGCCCTCGACATGACACCCCAGGCACGGATCTTGTTGTCAGTGTAACCAGCGAAGAGAGTCTGGCCGTCAGCGCTCCAGGCCAAGCTGACACACTCGGGCTCGCGGCTCTTCTTGCCCTTCTCGATGTACTCGGGCTTGAGCTCATCAACTTTGCTCTTCTTCTCGAGGTCGAAGATGGTGATGCTGCTGGCGGTGGCAGCGCAGAGCCAGTAGCGGTTGGGGGAGAAGACGAGAGCGTGGATCTCATCGCCGGCGTGGAGGGAGTAGAGGTGCTTGGACTCGTTGAGATCCCAGAGCATGGTGGTACCGTCCTTGCCACCGGAGGCGCAGAGGGAGCCATCGGGGGAGATGGTGACGGTGTTGATGTAGCCGGAGTGACCGATGTGGTCGGTCTGGAGGCGGCAGGAGGCGAGCTCCCAAACCTAGTAACACAGTTCAGATTAGCTGTGAACACACTTTTCCACGTGCAGATGCAGAGATATAGCATTCAAGTGTTGGTCGTTCATCAGGGTATAGGTGATTGTTGGTCTCATGGCCATAAGGCTCTGAAGTAGCAAATACGTTTTATACAGAAACATCATTTGAACCGATCGAATTCGGTAAAGGGTAGAAGGAAACTGCCAGATGCGTACCTTGACGAGCTTGTCCCAGCCAGCGGAGACGATGACAGGGTTCTGGGGGTTGGGGCTGAAGCGGACGCAGGAGACCCAGTCGGTGTGGCCCTTGTCGGTGATGGTGAACTTGCAGTCACCGAGGGTGTTCCAGAGCTTGATGCTGCGGTCACGGGAAGCGGAGACAATCTGGCGGTTGTCGGCGGAGAAGGAGACGGAGAGGACGTCGTTGGTGTGGCCAACGAAGGTACGGGTGGTCTCGCCGGTAGCGAGCTCCCAGAGGCGGAGAGACTTGTCCCAAGAGGCGGACAGAGCGTAGGCACCGTCGGAGGAGATCACCTATTGAGTTCGCAAAATCCACTTGTCAGCCGAACTTCCTTTCGCACTAAGTTCCCCGCGATATCCACGGTCTTCGCAAGGGTTCGGTATGCATACACAGTCAGAGACGATGTGAGAGTGACCCTCGAGGCTGCGCTTGGGGTAACCGTAGGCCTGCTCGTCGCGGGTAAGGTTCCAGATGATCAGGGTCTTGTCGCGACTGCCAGAGAGCAGCATGTTGGGGCTAGAGTCGGAGAAAGAATCAAGTCAGAAACCATTTTATCCAAAATCAATCAACCAATGCCATTTCTTGAATTTCTTCATCGCTGAAGATCTTCACACATCTTTCTTTTATGGCTTCAAATTTTTTCTTTCTTGTCTTTGATATCGGATCCGGAATTCCCTTACTTCTCCAAAGAGGTAGCCAGGGAAGTAACCCAGCCATTGTGACCCTCGAGGGTACCGCGAAGGACCAGCTGCTCAGCCATGATGACGATGGTAGGGGACCGCGAGAGGGAGAGAGGATGAACGCGGGCGGAGCAATTGTCGTTGACTCTGAGGTAAAATCCCAGCGTTCGAAGATGGAGGAGCAGAGTCGGCGTGCCCGCCTAAGCCCTAACTGCCTTACCGCCCTCTGTGTGCGAGGTCACATGGAACCCTAACATAAGCGAGTCACGTGTTGACGGTTGGTTTTCTTGGTTTCTGGTTCCGATTAGAGTGGATCCTCGAACAATATAATGCCATTCGCTGTCGGGATCTTCAAGAGATGGAGCTTCTATATTGCCTCATTGGTCATGTACTCTACACCTCTATACATCTCGTCATGAGCTATTTGTCAATCGCTGACAACGCACTGCCTTCGTGATACACTTACAACAATACAATACAGTCTGGTGGATCTATCCACTCAATACTCATTGACCAGTAGTAGAACTCTTGTCAATGACAGCTGAGGGCGTGAAGCATCTATCCCAAACAGGCACTGTAGCTCGACGAAAGGCTGTGGCTAAATGTACATCAGGGTTGTACAGACATACCCATCGCATACTAAACGGATACTGGCTATCGTGTATCTATCAATCAGTTATCTATTATACTTTACAGCCTGTCTGTACAGTACATGCGCCAGATACATACCTCACTCCAACAACACATTTACAGAGCCCTACGAGAAACAAGATAACGAAAGGAATCCAACCCAGAAAATGCATAAATTCCCTACACAAACTAACCATATAGTACAAGCCCAACCCAGCATGCTTTTATACAAACTTCTTTCTATACAGGACGCAAATCACCATCACGAATCAAACACCTGAACATTCGGCATGCGGCCAAGTCCCGCACCACCCGTCTTCTTACTCTTCGCAGCATGGAACCCAGTAGCACTGTTATCCTGGACATGCTGTCTGAGCAGGCGCAAGACCTCCGACTCAGCCCAGCGAGACGGCACGGGCCGGTAAGCAGCCTTGTAGGCACCGACCGTCTGGGCCCATTCGCCGCTCTTAGCCCCAGTGCGCTTCCAGGTCTCGGTGGGGGTATCCTCAGCGACATTGCCTTCGGTGGGAGGATCCTGCGTGGCCCAGTAGTAGATATCCCAGTCATTCTCGTCGAGGAACCGGTCGTACTCCTGGAGCTCCTCCTTGTTCATCTTGGAAAGATAAACATCGGCAAAGGTAGAAAGCAACAAATCGGACTCGAGGATTCCTCGCTTCCGGCTCTGGTCTGTTCCATTCACCCATATCAGTCCCCGGCAATGAATTAGTAATAATAGAGAAAGGGTATACTCACATAACAACCGGGCCCGTATAGTAGAAACATCCTCCCCAGTCCGCTTCAGCGGCTCCACCTTAAATGTAATACCCTCCATCTCACCCACACCCAGCTCTGGCTTCTGCGCGCCCGTCTCCTGGCGGCCACCCGTGAAATGCTCAACCTTTCCGGGGTAGGCAGGGCGGCTGTTATCGTCTTTGGGACGAATTGCCGAGCTGCCGAAGGAGCGACGGACGAGAGTTGTTCTGGGGAAGAATTGCGACGTTGAGGGTCGCGCGAAGCGCTGGATGAGTCTTGGGGCAGACATGGTGGCTCTGCTGGTGTGTTTATTGCAGGAGAGCTGTGTAGGAGGGAATTGTCGCTGGGGAGGATCGGAATTGTTTCTTCGTTTGTCATGACGGGATTGACATCATCCGGAGATTGGGGAGGGTTTGTTTGTTGTGTTTGCATGCTCTAAACACAGCCAACCGGGGTTGTGCATTACAAAGATTATATTGAATCGCAGAAAGGCGGCTATGCACATGGTACATATGTACAATATGTACTGATGACTTGGTCTTTTGAAGTCGGAGTACTCCATTACATCATCCCCAGTTGTCTAACGCTATCATAGGATCATAAAAGTATTCAAACAGTATACCGTGAGATATATCCGAGACTACATAAAGTCGAGACCACACTCGACAGATGCATAGAACTCCGTATTTTGTCATGAGAACAAGGAAACTACAACGCAAAGTGCCATTCCGCTCAGTCCAGGCACTTCGAAACAGGGACCGTCTAGATAAGATGCTTGGATCTGCAAGTGGTCGAAGCCGTCAGTCAAGTTGTAACCATCTGCAACCAGAAATACATACCTGAAGTAAGCCCGCAGATAAATGACCTGCCAAACACCCAATCCAATCAACATTCCCATTGTGCCAAACGCAAACCATTTCACACGCTCGTTGGTGCTCTCGTTGGTGTCGCGCAGCTTCTGTTCACGCGCACGCAGGTATTCCATTTCGCTGACGATTTCTTGCACCATCTCCTCGATGCGACGGAGATCAGTTTCGAGGGGCTTAAGCTTCTCATGGTCCTGGATGCTAGACCAGTCACGAGCATCGGCGCCAATGTCGACATCGAGTTCAATCGACCGATAGGGGTTCGCAACACCGGCTGCTCAAAAAAATCAGAAAAGCAATCCAACAATCTAATGCTATCGACAAGATAAGGGCGAAAAGAATGATGACCAAAGGCAAGGGCAGGGTAGATAACATACACCGTCCTTCAAGCTTGTTCTCGAAGCAGACATCGAAAGCAGTATCCTCCGAAGAAGTGAATGTCTGGCGAGTCTCGCCTACAACATCCCTCGGGCGACCGTGGTCATTGCCCAGGGCATCTTTGATCTAGATCCCGGAAAGACGATTAGCGAATCCGCTCCGATTCAATCCAGCCCGACCAACACTAGTCCGGTGAAGCGGATTTCACGATTCACCGCAAATCACCATTGACCGAAAATAGGGGCATAATGCAACATACATGCATGTTGACCTTCTGTCCATCACCCTTCTGACCGCTCACAATAGCTGTGACGACGACAAGCTGATCCTTGAAGACGAAGTTGCGGATGCATCGCTCGTTCTTTCCGCTCACGGCGGGCAGGTCGAATTTCAACGCGGCGGAAATCTGGACAAGACACAGGAATAAGATCCCGAGGATAGACTTCATGGTAGGTTGTGACGTCCCCATTGTCGAAACTAGATTGTCGCTGTGGTCGACAGTGAGGTCTTGGAAATTGACAACAAAGCTCGGGAGCTGCCATTGATGCCACGCCGCGCTCAAGGGTTCCGGAGCTGTCGGGAGAACAATGTTCCGCTATCAATCAACCGCACGCTTTAAAGAACAGATATTGATCTCCCCGTAGTATGGTTATCTTAAAAAATACTTGAGTCATTTGAATACGTCTACAATTGTTGTAAGGCCTTGGAAATGTTGAAATAAGATTAAGGAAATTAGTCATTGTGTGGCTAGCAGCTTCTTGATATCATGTACGGTCCGCCATTTAGCTTATGGTAGTAAACGCATAACACGGCTTCCCAGGGGAATAGGTTGCAACAAAGAAGAAAGAAAAGAAAAGAAAACAATGTCCCGATCTTAGAAAATTGAAGGCAGGATATCATTCGTTCCAAATCCCATAAAGTCGAACACGACGGGAGTACAAATTCAACAGGACAAAGTGGTATATGGATAAGGAGAAGGCCAACAATTGTTGTACCAAATCAACGATGGGAATAAGGAAAATATATGGAAGGGAACTCGTTCACCCATGGCCCAGATATCAAGGCTGTGGGGTTTTGACCCGTAGACCAAGGTAGTATGGAAAGAGAAAACCTGAATCAAACGACAGGATGGATCGTCACATGGCTTAAAACGCTCCTAATGAAAAAGAGAAGATGAAGGCAAGGGCATTTTTAACGAACACGTGGGCTAATTGACTTGGGAACGGAGATAAGGAAATGAGAGAGTGAGGGAAGTAGACAAGGCATTAAATAGCTTTACAAAATGGCACTAGACCTCGAGTTTCTTCCGGCGCCCGAAAAGGCGAGAGAGGCTATTCACACCAGATTCTCTACCCTTCGAAGCCAGTGATGAGGACACTCGAGGTGCAGGAGGCTCAGGAGGTCCCGTCGACCTGAGGAATTCAGCCAGGGCACTAGTCTCTGTTTGCCGGTCTGTGACGGAGGGAAGGCCGCTAGTTCCATACATTGCGCCTCTGCTCCTCTCGGCGCCAACTTTAGCTGAATAGTTAGATTGCGCTGTAGCATAGCTGTCCTGCTGTTGATGGAAAGAAGCCTTTGATAGTTTCGTAGTTGGCACCTTGTCCCCCGATGCATTGCGAAGAAGTCGCGCCTTCATTCCAAACGCACCGGATGAACTCTTGGAGGGCATTGTGTTGACCGGGAGAGGCTGTGGGATGGGCTCCGACTCCGGAGGAGGAACGTTGCGCAAGAAATCTAACAAGCTTTCCTCCTCGCGCTTGGGCTTCGGGCCGTCCAGGAGCTCGTCCAGGTCCTCATCGTCATCTGAGTCAATGGCATAGGGATCTGGTACCCTACGTTGTTTCCGCACAGGACGAGGGTCGTCCACTGGAGTTGTTTGGATGTGCTGAGCAGCAGTTGGGTGCACGGTAGTTCGGTTGCCCGTCTCCAGTAGCCCTGTGCGAGACCCGACGGAAGTCAACATTGATCCGTCTTGCGTGCTAGATACCGAGGGCGCATTGTTTTCGGAGTGGCCAGTTTCCAGCGAGTTCAGCTCGTCTGAATCCATAGTGTCTCGGAACGGTGCAACCGCACGGGGAATGCGGCGTGCCCCTGCAGTAGGTGGACCTTCACGAATGAAGTCGATCAACTCGGTTGTCCGATCTTGATCCACTTTTGAACTAACTGCTGAACGGGCCTCCATCTTAGGGCCACTGCGAACTGTGCTCGACGGGGATCGTGGGGTACTGAGGGGACTGCCTGGGCCGGGCGACTTAATAGAGTGATCGTAATCACTGGACGACCTAATATTTGGTTTCCGGTCGGCAGCTTGTTCCGGGTTTGATGTCTGTTGCGAAAGTGCAGTCGAGGGTATCTCAATAGCTTTGTATTTGGGTGTGCTAATAGTTCCCCTGGAAGACGTGTGAGAGGTGCTAGGGCGTGGAACTTCCTCCCCGGGAGGGGCGCTATTCTTCAAGAACTCAGCCAGGTCCGCAGTGCTCGACTTGACTCTCCAGCGGGGTGAGTCAGGTTCCTATAGGAGAATATTTATTAGTCGGCGAACTCAAAGAAAAAAGAGAGAGAAGGAGTAAGAAAGAAAATAAAACATACCTCAATTTCCCGCATATTTTTCGGGGTTAGGGTATAATGGAGAGTTTCCTCACTGCGGATCAATTCGTCCAAGCCGGTCGTGTCGTCATACGGCTCGCCAGCGAACGGATTAGTCTCGCAGGAGTTGCGCAGGCGAAGTGAAACAGAATCCCCCTGAAGACCAATGAGACCTTTCAGCCTGCTTGAAACCTGAGAAGTGGTCGACCCTGCAGTTACTGGGCGTTTCTCCCGTTGGCTACTAAAACTGTCGGAGCGACGCGATCTGGAATAGACGGAAGAGGCTGCTGAAGTGGTCGGTCGGACGACACGCTGAACCGCTGCACGTTCAGTCACCGAACTTATCGAGGATACCCCTGAACTTGAACGGCCGTAACGATGTTGACTTATACCCACCAAGGGGCTTGGTCTAGGTCGAGTCCGCGAACGGTCAGAATAAACACTTTCTTCAGAAGTGGAAGGCGGGCGAGAGATCTTCTCTTCCAGGTCAGTCGAAGTCCGAGTCTGAGGGACCGATAACTCTGTCGAAGCTGTATTCGTATCAGAATTCTTTGAAACATCGTGACTGATGGCAGGCTGCGCCGGGGTGGAGTCGTCCCCTTGCGTTTGTGACGGATCATCGACCACTGTTGGTATCGTTTGTTCGCTGATCACTCGGGTGGTAGTCGACCTGTCATTTTCGCGATTTGTGTCCCGGCTACTGATACGCTTCGGTCGCTGTATCGGAGCCAATTTGGGTTTTTCACACATTCCCTGTCCTTCAATCACCTCCGTATCGGAATCGGTCTGGAGACGATCGCTCAGAGACGTTGACGAACCCGAAGTACTACTGGCTTGACTCGACTCTACCCCCACCGACACAGCAGATTGTGACGACGTAGCCATCCTATCCTGCTCCAACGATTCCTTCGGTAGAGCATCTGCCTCTGATACCTGCTCGATTTTGGCCTTGGGAACCTCATCATCCTCATCGTGTTCGTACATGGTTTCCAGTGGCTTTTGTTCGTCAGATGCGGTGGGTGATGGCTGGTCGGCAGTTTGGTCAGCGTCTACCGGCTCCTGAGGGGTACTATCGGGCAACGACTTCGCGCGGACATGACGACTGAACTTTGCGCTCAGTGGGGTGATAGGGGATGTGGGAGATCTTGGTGATGGCAGGGTCAGCACCATCAGGCTATGGGGTCGCACTTTGTGAGCCACTACTGCCTGCATGGTCTGGACGACCTCAGCACCTTCACCATCAGATGTGAAACCTTCGATCTCTTCGATATCGTGGTCGCCAATTGGGAGTGCAACAGAAGCCGGGTCAACCTCTTTCGGGATCTCGACGATCGGTCTTTGTGGCAGCTCATCCCCGGTTACCATACTGCTCTTCCGACACGATGAAGGACCAATTGTTGAACGGCGTCGGATAGACTCTCGAGAAACCGCTCGGGACATCATAGGGGACCGAGTGTACCTGCGCCACGTGCGCCAAAGACGACCCATGGTTGGGTTCAATGCTAATTTCTCCATATCCAGGTCCTCCACGACTAACCGGTTGATGGTGCCTCGTTCTGCGCCAGGCTCTGCCTCCTCGGGACCCTCACTCGGTTTGACGGATAGTCGTGACCGAGCTGTTTCGCCCGCTATCACCAAGGCCTGTTCACCAATATGCTCGATGATGGAGGTCAGGAAGATGGCAGCCGGCGGCGTAATATTTCCTACATGCGTAGAAAACCTCGGCGAGAGACTACCGTCATCATCCAACCCATTCTGTGCGATATACTCCTCCTCGTCATCTTCTTCCATATCTCCCAGCCGGGTATAGACCATACAGCGCAAGCGAGTCAATTTCCAGGAACGGACCAGGTCGAAATCACCGTTTTGAGACATCCCCCGACCGAACTGGAACTGCTCATCCTCCGGACCACCCATATATTCGTTCAACTCCTCATCTGCCGCGGAGACCACTTGGTTTGCGAGTCGCGGTTTTAACACATCCGCCACCGCAGGTCGAATACATGCTAGTTGCGTTGACTTCGCAGCCGCCAGAATATTAAAGAGAAGATGGTCCAGGAATCCATTCAGAGCTGAAAGAGCTTCGGGGGTAACAATCGCTTTGGCATCCGAATCACCGCCATCTTCCGCCACGAAGTCCGCAGTATTGAATTCTTGGTCAGCGGTGACGATCTGAGCGGCGGACGAAGGTGCAATGAAGGACGGCGGAGGATTCGCTACTGGCGGGGTCATGTGAATGCGAGGATGCGAATCGCTCGACATGCTGTTACTCCGGGAGCGTGAGGCCGTTCGCCCCATGTCGGACTCTGAACGTTTTGTATGCAGCATCGTCGATCTGAGGGATCATATGCACCTGGCGGGGCTGCGCTAATCCGGGGTTCGGCGTATGGCGGTGACGTATTTTGATCTTTTTGTTTTCTTCTTATTGTTATTGAATCTGGGAAACCTGGATCATCCTGGAACGGTGAAACCATGGAATTTCGTCAGCCTTGTGGTCAATTGTGCAGCCCTCCGTCGGGTCACTCTTGCGATGACTGGGATGTAGCATGCGAGCTGACGGCATCAGGCCGTTCACGGGGCGTACTGAAGCTCAGGGTGATCCCCAAGGCGAACCCGGGGGGTAAAAAGAAGAAAGTATTCAAGTGAAAATGCTGAAAAAACGTTGGACCGGTACTCAGACATACCCGTGTAACAAGTTCAAAAGCTCTTCACATTCATTTCGTTAGTGTACTCCGTACCATTGGAATGGTTCCGAGGAACCGATCAGTCATTAGAAAAGGTGAACCGTAGCAGACAGACGATGTGTATCCGATCCCAGGACCAGGGAACGCCGTAGAAAAAGGAGAAGGAGAAGGAGGCGACAGTGAAGAAAGAACGAGAGAAAGAGAAAGAGAAAGAACACAAGTGCCGTCTTCTACCATCCGGAGGCAGATCAGGAGTACTAAACCAAGACTAAGGTCGTAGTAACGGCGGAGAAGTTTAGTAAACAATTCTAATACGGAGCACACCACCGTATTAGAATTCTTTATTTATTAGTCTCGTCCCCATGAATTTAATTTTAATTAGAATTTATTTTATTAGTTATGACTACGACTCTGGCCCAATTTTTTTTTTATTTAATTTTTCCTTTTTCTTTTTCATTTGGCGGAAATACTAAGGTTGACTGCCCATTGAAGTTTAGCGAGGCTGCAGGATCAGGAGAGACGGAAAAGTGGAGACGCACGATGGCGCATCCTCTTTGGGATCCGTGGGTGGAGCCAACAAGTACCTGACTAGTCGCTTTCTTTCTAGTCAACTGCACTAGTCTAACCTGAATGTTACAGGGTCAGTCTTAGTCGACTATGTATGTACTAGTAGTCGTCAGTAGTAGGTACAGAATACATACACTGTGACCAAGGTGTCTCTTGTCATTGCTCAAACCCAAAAGAGCCCTTACGACACTCCCGTGTCTCTGCTTCTTAGTGCCAAACACTGATCTCACTCTTGACATGAGCCAACTGGTGTCATCCAATTGATTCTATTCATCCTTGCCACTCGTCGGAGTACTTCTCCGGGACGGGATATCCCCGTTATCCCGTGCAGGCACCCTCCGATAGTGTCCTGATAAGCAGTCACTCGTTCCACGGTTCTTCTGGTCATCATTCTGAGGTGATAACCCGACAAGTTACTGCGACAGGCAAGCCCTGCGAAGAGAAAGAAGCCCAAAGGAAGACCAAAATAAGGTCAAGATGACACTGAGACGGAAACGATCTCCATCCCGAGAAAACTAACGAAAGAAAAAGGCCCCCACTTAGTCTTCCGTCCCAAACCCCCTGAAGAGCCAATCCGATTGGGGTTTACCCGTCCCAGCTCCCAGGGTCAGGGGGGCGAAACCACCAGAAAAGGAGCCGAAAAAAAAAAAAAAAGAAAAAAGAAAAGAAAACGAAAACGAAACAGGGAAAAAAGTAAGAAGACGGCCCGGCAAGGATTTCACCGTGTTTCAAGTCTGTATTAAATCTAGTATCTGTATCTCTCTGTAAGTTCTGGGGGATCATCATCTTGACTTTTTTTTTCGGTTCTGTCCGGCTCTTCACCATGCTGAGGTGAGAGAAATAATTGCGTCCCTAACTTATCTATTCTTGCCTAACGACCGCGCACGAGATGGTCCGCCTCGTGCCCTCACTATCATTCCCTCTATTTTTTTTTTTTTTCTCTCCGGATCGGCTCTTGCACACGCAGTACTGGACCACCGACTCTCCATCCAAAGTTAGTTTCCCAAACTATTGGAGCTGATCCAATCGTGGCCCAAATTCGCAATGCCACTTGGGGGAGGAAAAGAGGCTGATCCACCTGACACTATTGTTCCTCCTTATCCATGCCCTGCAGTGAGATCATTTGATTGGATGTCCCCTCCATCAGTATTTCCTCCGACTCTGCGTTCTCCTTTTTTATTAGTCGTCTTTTGCCTCCCCTTCTAATCCACCGACCCGCCACTCGATACTCCATACACCACTATATACCGAATACTCCATATAGTACCAAGTAAAAAAAGAAAGAAAAGAAAGAAAGAAAGAAAACCGAGACGATGCAAACCAAACGCACCAGAAATAAAGGGACGATCATGACAGCACGCCCGAGCACCAGAAACGGGGCACAGATCAACACTTCCCCATACGGGGCACCGAGCTTACTCGACAGCAACCAAAGCCGTGACCGCTTAAAGCTGTCGAAACATACCCTGACATGGCACGGGCTTCCTTGATAAAGCAAAACATCCTTGATTCAAATCCACCCGTCCAATCCACGCCTGAAACTGGCCAGAGCCCTGCCGATATGAACCCACTAAGTTATCTAAGTTGGGACCCCTCCTCCCAGAGATTGATAATCTTATTCGGCAGTTACCAGGTCGAAAAGCCAAAAAAGACAAAGCCCCGTCCAATTTCGGGGGAATGAATTTCATACCAAAGGGTGTGTGGACTAAACCTCTGTTAATGGCGGGTAGACTAATGCCGTATCTCCATTCGTGGGTCGTTCGTTTTTCTCCCGCGGGGTTCAACGTAATTTCCATGGTTGATGGTGACAGGTTCATTCAGATTGGATTAATCAACTAGATCATGGGATGAGTAAAGTGATCTCAGCTGAGATCAGCTCAGCCAACATCGTTCGAACTGGTGTGGTAAGCTGAGCAAGAAAGTATACTCCGGATGAACTATATCTGATGCACATTAGTAGTCACCTCAGTAGGGCAAGTACCGAAGGAGTCCCCACGACGGAGACGATAGGCCACGGAGTACTTCGGACCTACATGACTCGAGCAGTCGATCTTCCAAGGCAAATTTCCCAGGAACCACTGGGAAAGACCGAACCACCCAATCTATACCCATGTACATACGTACGCAATGCTAGTATAACCCCGGCGTACAGTAGTGGTAGTAGTCGTCATGTACATGCCTACTACCCATCGCCCATAAAGTACTCCGTACGGAGTACCAATACATTCCTTCAGGTAGAACCGCAGGATTCCGATCCCAGCACCCACCAATGTAAAACACATCTGAATCAGCCCACGGTCGTCGTCTCACGATGGACCAGGATGTCGGATCCCTGCATGCATGAGCTCGGCTCCACCCTGCCTGGCCCAGATGATACTAAAATCGTCCGGCCCCCAGAAAAAAAAAAGCAATAACAGAACTGTTTGATTACGTCTCAGGCTAGCCCTAGCCTTTCTGCCTATTATTGCTTTTTTTTTTTTTTGCTTTTGGGGTCCGAACATCTAGAATCTTACTCGCATATCATGTACTAGTCAGGTTGCACTATCGGATATCGTGGCGTTGGAGGGCCCAGATGATCACGGTGCCGTTTGTAGGTTTCAGTATTTACATGCGCAGGGTTGGGGGTGTATGCAGTTTGGACTCTGGGGGCGGTGCAAGATATTTCTGTCCATGTTGGGAATGGTTTGCATGATTCCCATATTTGATATTTATGGATCTTGTGGCTTGTGGCTTTCAATCTGTGGATAGGACGTGCCTGGCAATAGGTTATGGCAGTGCTGTCTTGAGATCAATGGGGACTAGTAGCCTCATTATGTTTTTGTCGGTCCACATCGGTCATGGTCATGCCCATATTTTAGGAACTCTGATACTGTCGCCTCTTCGTGCGGTCGTAAAGACAGACTCATGCGATCAGAAAAACAACCTTTGATCCTGGGGATGATCGCTTACAACCAAGAGAAATGCGACGGACTACATAAGGAGGCAATCGAAGTTATCCTCCCTATCTTGGCCTCGTGGTTGAAAAGAGAGTCATGTGGATATACCCATAGGGTTGAATGGTGGCCACGCCCAGTGAAACTCAATGTTTTAAAATGGAATAGATTAACCCGCTAGATAAAGCTTTTGTAAATCGCTATAGACAAACCAAATAAATTTCCATGTTTCCGTGCCAGACTTTTATATCACGTTGGCTTCGTTTTTCCTGCACGGAAGCCTTTCCTTGCTCGTAAATCATTTCAATGGACCATATAGGGTTTCCAGTTTTCGAGGGCATATGCAACGCCCCCCGCAAAAAAGCTCAGTTCATCATGTCCGATCTTGACATCACTGGCCAATCTTTCGGAGAGAAGGACCTCAATCTTCTTCAATAAACTCAGGTTAAGACTCTCACGGGTCGCGGCCGGCTGCTCCAGCGCCCCCTTTTCTTCGCTGAGGCTTAGCAGCTCATCAAACTCCTGCTTGGCAATGAGGTTGGGAAATGTTCCAATCACATGGTTGAGAGCATGGTCGAGGTAGACTCCATCGACATTATCGGCTTCCAGGTACGGTGATTTCACACGACCCATCTTTATGTCGCCAACCCGCGCGTGAAGGCGGGACTTGTAGCCGGGGTTAGCGATCCCGTTGATGCCATTCATATAGGCGATGAAAAGACGCTTGTCTAGGTCCACAACATCGCTGGGATGTTCTTCAGGCAACTGCTTGATGGAGTCACTGATACTGCCATGTTCGGGGTCTTCGACATCGTCGCCGATATCATTTCCCTCCTGTATCTGGAGGCTGCCAGATGCCCTCGCCATCTCCATTAGTTCATGGCAGGTCAATTCAGTACAAGGTGCTTCTTCTTCTTCTTGCAGTTCTGGCGCTTCAATATAGAGCACGTTGGTATCAAACCTAACGTTGTTCGACCCAAAGGAAATAAATGAGCCATCGGCCGAGTCATCGTCATAATCATAGTCATTGTCATCGTCTTCGCTGTATTCGGACATAGAGTCCGATTCATCTTCCCAGCATGTGACGTAGTACACTTCATCATCATCCGAATCCGAATCAGAGTCGGAATCGGAATCATCTTCTGATAAAAACTCAAACTCTTGTTCCGAAGCACCGGATGCATAGCCGGACTCGGATTCTCCATCATCCGCTATTTCAGCATATCGTCTCTTTAAGATCGGCTTTAAGTACGGACGATCTGTCGTTGCCGTAGTGGGTGTTACAGACGAGACCACCGACGAAGTAACGGTGGTCGGGTTAGTCGATGCGATTGATACCTCATCAGATGCATAACAGCTGTCCTGAGAGAGGGAGATGTCGAGGCCAGAGAATGTCGAAGAAAGAGACTCCCAGGACTTCTTGTTCATGGTTTGGTTGCTCATCTTGATAACCTGTGATCTGTGCTTGAGACACGTTCTGTCAAGTACCAATGTAGGTGTGTTGAGACCCAAGGCCTTGACAACAGGTGAAGAATAGACCGTTTGATTGATTGAAAAAGGATCAGTAATTGTATTTTCGATTTTGGAAGTTTTTGGCTTCAAGGCCTCCGAAGAATCGGTGGGAGTCCATGGTGAAGCACGAGCGTGAATCAAGGTATTCACCTAGTGGAGGCTGACGAGGGCATCCCCGACAAAAACAATGTTGAAATACATATTGGTGATTACGTCGAGATCCGTGAACTTCCTGAGGTAAAAAACATGCACTCCTGGTGCTGTTCAAGGTTGCCGGTACAAGGCTCCGGTTTAAGTCCTCTCCTCGTTTTCAAAATAGGGTTGAATTTGATGGACTCTGCGTTGATATACATATAGACTGTAGATGTGCGTAATCGAGATCTTCCAAGGTATGTTGATTACCCGCGACGCGTTGCGTGGCCTTAGCGGGAACAGTTGAGTCTGGACGAGAAAGCACAACTTCCTCGGTTGAGATAGAGGTGTTTTCGCGTCGTTGTACCAGAGACGATGAGTCGAGCCCAGGGCTTATAAATTCAACGCCACCTTGCGTGGGATGGGGTGGGATTTAGCGGGGGCGCGAGGGGTAACAATCGGAAGATGGTCGGATTGCCCCTAGGAAAGTTCAGAGGTACACTATCATGTACCCACACAACAAACGTGTGGTAGCGACAAGAGTGGTGAGGATGGAACAGCACAGGGTGCCTGTGGGAGGAAGGTCAAGGAAAGACGGCCGTCGCTGACAGTCCTGCCTTGGGAGTCAGATTTCCGTCATCACCCACCACCTGACCAGTTGCGGCTGTTCGCCTCCTTCCTTCGGCTTCTTTCGGCCCGGCTTTCGGAAGCCCAGGAGCGGTATAGCGTACCTCGGCTGCCGCTTGTTTTTCAGCGAATGGAAGTCATGCAACCAGTTCGGTGGCCATGTTGATCCGCTCCGGGTTAGGGCTTTCTGGACCGGAGGACCCGATCTGGTACTACGCAGTATAAGCTATAAGCAAGTAATGAAGGAGAAAGGAACCGCGTCAGGCGGGACGATGGTTGTGAAACAGGTCAAAATCTAGGTTGCACAATCAAGACTGAGTAGATCCCTACTAATTCTATAAAACTAAATGTGTACTTATGTTTAATTAGCAGAAGTACTGGTCATGGGTGGTTGAATGAATGAAGGACACTCGCCTTCATCTGGTGAGCAACAGTCAAGGCGATCTTTGTTCAGTACCTGCATAACTGCAGGTACCACGATTGGGTGTGTACTTTGAGGCAAGGTACTGATACGTCCCTTGTACTCTCAACCTAATCCGTTCCTAGATGCTTATCATTCTTAAGTGTCAAGCATTCCAATCTCAAAATAGGTCCTTCTTTGAACAACACAAGGGATGCCACAATCTTATCTGGGCTTTCACCAAGAGTAGTAGTTCAAGCATTCTTTCATATGGCTGCTTCCTCCCTTTGAGTTGTCAATCCTTTCCACCTTGTCCACTAGTCAAAAATCGACCCTTGGTTGAGCCGATTGTTTTTTCCTAATCCTGGACAGCAGTGGTATCCAATTTAGATTTAGGTGTTTGAGCCTCGATGGTTAATCTCCTACAGGTCTTGGCAAACCATGATCATCGTTTGTTTGTTGCACAATAACTGCCTTCCAGAGATGGGCCAAGGGTAAGACGGATTTGGACAAAGAAACCACCGTTCGGGCGTCCTGAGCTACATCGACATCGCGTGGTCTTGAGTGGAACGTGATAGCTATACTATATCCCTGTACAACAACCAAATTACCTGCTGAGAAATTAGGCTGTGGCGATCTCTGACGATCTCTTGCGATCTGGAACACATTTAATTTTGTTGACATCCAAGATGAGGAAGACTGAATGCAAACAATTAAAGGACTGGTCAA
The DNA here is from genome assembly GCF_009193645.1 of Aspergillus pseudonomiae. NCBI lineage: Eukaryota > Fungi > Ascomycota > Eurotiomycetes > Eurotiales > Aspergillaceae > Aspergillus > Aspergillus pseudonomiae. Next base: position 205,764 of record NW_022475999.1, read on the forward strand.
AGGGAGCCGTTACGCGTAAAGAGGATTAATTATAGAAACTTCAGCAGAGCAGATTAGCACCTGCCATGCATATCTTTTGTTCCAAACTTCTTTGAAGCTACTTACCAATTGGAACACAACGAGAACCTGCCAGTATGGAAATGATTTCCCCTTGGTGAACACTTGTTCCGTGCATGGTTACTGGAGGCGCGCATTCCTTGCCAGTTTTAGCATTCCGGGATCCATTCCAACCGGCTGATCGACTCCTCAGCATTGGAGGGCTCGACCGCTCGAGCAGCCCCGACTCCACCGAACTACTCAGTAAAGAATCCCATTGAACAAGGTTCAATTGAAAGTGGAGGAAGGATCTTTCCCGGATATCCACACAAGCTCTGGGTCTAATTCATAGGGTAGTATCATGATTCATGACGCTTACATTCGGTACGTCATTTCACCGTTATGGGTGCTTCCCATTAAGGACCGGCCCTTCTCCAATTGAGAAACACACCAGGGCTGCGCGTACAAGCCGGCCAGTAGCTACTCCCATTGTTAATGATCAACACTCGCCATCATTGGTGTGCACCAGAGGGTTCTCCTCTGGGGCCCTCGTATGACTGTCCTGCTGATACGACACACCCTGTTTCTGGTATAGTAAAGGTTGCATTCCACCAAGTGGCTAATGGAGACATCCGAGCATTTTCTCTGTCAATGAATGTGGGCAAGCTCCAGAGGTATCCATTCAGCCACCCAATTTTCCAGCTCCTGTGATTGGTCGGAGCAGGGTACTCAGGCATTCAGGTCAAGCAATGGGCCTAGGGTGGACCATATGGGGAGCTTCCCATCCCCCTCTGGTGCATTCCTTACCCATCTTTAGAGCAACTGGAATGTGTGTAGAATCCCAGAGGCTGGGTCCTCCGCGCAACGATTCAAATACAGGCCTCTGGCTGTTGTTTGTTTTCTTTGTCTCCTTTGCATCTTCTGCAGTGTTTTCTTTGATTGTCAAACCATCAAACCACTCCTACACACCAAACATTCCAACATCGGTCGCTGCAAAGAATCGAAGCTCTTTCTGGACGGATCGCCGGCTAAGGATCCGCAGTTCCCTTCGACCCAGAGTATACACTGGTCGCCAATCAGGTTGGATCCTGCCCACCACTTTGTTGGTAAACGTTCTCTTTGACAGCTGAGGTTGGGACCACCATCGCCGCAAACGGAAAGGGAATATCCGACAAGATGTTTGCACAACCGTTCGACCATTCGTTCAACAACGATGATTTATTCAGTCAGTACGTCAATATTGATGGCTCGAGTACCGACGGCAACAAAGACGTTTCATTCCCTAGCGACTTTGATCAATTCTTTTCCCTGGACTCATTGTCAAGTAATTGTGGCGAGCAGTCGCCTATCATCCCCACGTCCAAACAACAAGCCCATCCTTCACCAAACTGGGCGAAGGATCTCTGGAGCCTGCCGCCAGATGCACCCTCATCTCTAGGCCAAGCCCCCCTTGCATTTCAAGACACCGTCCATCCCTCTGCTGTTTCAGATCTAAACGTCAACCTTGAAGCTTCTTCGACGACTCGCCCTGCAGAGACCCGCTCGTCGCCGACAACTCCCCCGGGAACTCCACGCCGTAAACCAAAAAGTGCATTAGTCACTCCGAAGTCTATCCAACGTCACCGCGAACCTAATGGTCGCCGTGGTTTGCAGCACAAACAAAGCTTCTCCCCCAGCCTGACACGTCCTTCTCAGTTCCAGAAAAAAGGAAGGATGGCGTATCAAGAAGCTTGGGCGCACCGACTTCAGAACTTAAATTTCCTGCGTAGTGCCGATGACCGATTCCCACTGTCGCCGCCACCGTCCGATATCCTGCCACAACAAGAGAACATAGCGGCTGACAACAGCGCCATACACATCCATCATTCGGGAGATTCTGCCGAGATGCATCATCACTTCGACTCTAGCATTTTCACTCCATCTCCTGCGATATCCATGCCATCGCCGTGTACAGGAGTGTTATCAAGACAACAAGCCCGGTATTTAGGCCACTCCAATAACTCCACTGTGACTTCGAGCCCTCCTTCAGCAGACGACATCTTTCCCTCCCCGCATTCCTCGGATCCCCAGTCCATGTCCTCCTGGCATTCCGATACGCTCGGCACTCCCGGGCTGTCTTTCACGCCTGATCTTCAGAGCCACGATGCTCAGGCCTGGTGGCCTCCTATGAATGCTCGGGTGCCCCAACGTCAACATTCCTATCAACAAATAGTCGCGTCGCCCCCTCCACAACAACCTATCCAGAGCACCCCCCATCAGCATGACATGGCCAATAATCAACATGACATCCTGCAAGGAGGTCTCATGATCCAGATGGATCCCTCTGCATATGACATGACCGCGACGGCCAATTCATCGTTTTCCTCGACTACCATGGCTCCGACGGTGTCCAACTGTCAGGAGAACCACACTTATAGCCACATGCCAGCCGCTCACCCTAAATATGTTGACACATCTTCCTTTGCAACTGCCCAGCTTCAGCCCCAATCGCGGTCTCCATCTCTGTCTCCGCGAGCAGATCGATCCCCCAAGGATGTATTAGCCATGCATCACAGCATCACCATGAAAGCTCAGCGCCGTCAGCCTGGCCGGAAGATTTCCTCCAACTCCATGAATGTCCCCAAGCCCGTCAAGGGATTCCATGGGTCGGAGAGCCCCAAGAGAGCCGGCAAGTCGGTAACTGTATCATTTGTAAACTTTACGCCAAATGACAGTCAAAAAATTCTCACAGGAGTTGCCCCCAGTGGCAGCTCCAAAACCAAAGCGCGCCGGGAACAAGAAGCCCGTGACCGGCGTCGCAAGCTGAGCGAAGCCGCACTTAATGCAGTACGGAAAGCCGGTGGAGATGTGGAGGCTCTCGAGGCTGCGCTGAGAAACCCCGTTAGTTGCAAGGATAACAACCAGGCATCCGCCTTGCAAGTAACAGGGTATTGCAACTAACCAGGGAGGTGTTTCAGCCCTTTGCTAAAACTGGAGGTAATCCCATTTGCCTGTTTGTTTGTTTGTTTTAGTTCTGCTATATACCTTTTTGTCATTTATCTTACTTTATATTGAGTGTTTTCAGTCGGTCTGTTCGGTGTTCTGATGGATCCGGAGTCTAAAACACTGAGAGAATCTGTTTGAGCGTTAGATTTGTCCCTGGCATCTTAATCAGCCCACCGGCCCGTCTTACCTAAACCTAATCTGGCATAATGTATTCCACCTTGATGTACATATCGAGTCTGCAAAAGTACTACAAATGCCACACCTCTTTCAAATATAATTCTGATCTTCTCATTGCTTAAGTCTTCTTTATTGGTGGATTAATTATAATATCGGATCGAATGTCATGTGAAAGCCGCGAATGTCTTGGTGGACACTGACATGTAAGAAAGTCTTCTAGCATATAGCACAACTATTATACACAGAGCCCATTCCACCCCAAAAGAGCATGAATCTCATAAAATACATATCTAAAGTACAAAGATCCAGATCAAACTCCATTTTCCAATGTGAAGTAGTATTAAACCACTCGGACAATATCATTATATCCAGAGCCCTTGAATGGGCCTGAATCCAGCCTTGCCCCAGATCACCAGCAGATATAGCGCAGTCGTGTCCCCATATTTCTCCGACGGGAGAAAAGCGCAATACAGCTTTGAAACCAAAGCTACCTGATAACTCCGAGCCATAACAAGCCACATAGTAACCGGGCCACGAATTGGAATTGACAGCGCTCAATCGCGACAGTCGGGACGTAATCATTCAAACGGCGCGTGTAATCTACCGACGAGATAAAGATCGACAATCCTAATTTCTATCCCGTCCTTCAACCTCATCGTTGAGACGGTTTCGGTGTCCAGGTTTGCGGCTCCCACTCCTGGCTAGGAGCTCCTCGGGCTGCAGCCCAGGGGTCCTTTTTAGCGGCCGGGGTCTCGGCATTCTCTGCTTTTTGTTGGGGTGGAGGGGCAGTACTGTTGCCCTCCGTGGATGTATTCATGGTCGCGTCTGTCGTTTGGGCTGCTGGCGCTGGTTGTTTGGTCTGTGGCATGTCGAGGTAGGAGGGCTTGCTGGCCCAGCGCTCATCGGCTAGCCGAGCCAGTTGCTTGATTTGAATCTGGCGGAGGACATCTTGTTGCTGTTCTTGGACGGAGGGTGGTTCGGCTCGGACGTAGCGGAGCCACTGGTGCCATTGTGCTGGATTCCCATTTTGTCAGTTCATGACTGATTTCTTAGCAGGTCCGAGAGCGGAGTCGAGTAAAGTAGATGAAAAAAAGAAGGCAGATGTACTTACGGCTCACTTGGACGTCAGCGTAATGGGTTTTAGGGTTGAACTTGACGATCCGTCGGTATCGCGCAGCATTCAGGGCATCTTTAAATTCCCAGAATGTGTTTCCGGAGAGATCCGTTCCTATTGCAAGGACATTTAGTCTGAGACATTGCTGATGACTCGGTAGCAACCCTGAGGTTGAACATACCAACGAGGAAGGATTTTCGCCACGGCAATCGAAGGCTCTTCCACTTGAACCACAGACTATTCACCGGACTCATTGGGGGCCGATCGAGGAAAGGAATCAGGCGGCTATGAATAGTAAGAAAATAAAAATTCAGGAAATCGAAGCAGCGTCATCCACCTTGACTTGAACGGGGGGCTTAGACTTAGGCACCGAAGGGATTCATTGAAGGACGGACGTCATCGGGTAAGGCAGGGCTGTGATAGGTCACGGTATCACGGCTTAGTCGATCTACAGGAGGAGAAGGACAACAGCATTCCATTCCATTCATTTCCTTCCCGGTTCCTTATGAACAGGTATATTCTAGTTTGTGTTAATTCACTATTCTACTACTGGGTGGATTTTTTTTTTCTTTTCTCTCTTATATTTTTCACCCCCTTTTCATTTCCACTGTTCTTCTCCTTACTTGGACGCTACTTTGTATATAATCCACCGAACTATTCGATTCTAGATCCATTCAATTTGCCTCTTCTATATCAGGAGGTACCGCCTCCTATTTCGCCCCCCTGGTTCCCGTACCACGGTTCATGCCAACGGCTGGCGACATAAACAGTCGATTCCATCTGTCGGTCGTAGTGAGAAAGAAGCCTACTCACGACAGACCGATTGTTTCAGATAAAATCTGAATCTCAAACATGGCTTCCGTTACGTCACTGGATAAGGATTTGCGCAGTCTGCGCCTGTCCCGCTATACCCCGCAGGCTGCCGCAGAAGTCCGCAACTGGATTGAAGAAGTCCTCCATGAAAGACTACCAGCCGGAGATCTTCTAGATGCGCTCAAAGATGGCGTCGCGCTGTGCAGGTAGGTCGGATAATTAGATTTCTTGCATACTCTGATCACAATTCGACGTGCTAACATAACCCTAGGCTGGTCAACCTTGCCGTTTCTCCCGGTGTCAAGTATAAGCAGTCATCGATGCCCTTTGTACAGATGGAAAACATCTCACACTTCCTTCGCGCGTGTCAAATCGCACCCCTGAGCCTTCCTCCGCATGATGTTTTCCTCACTGTCGATCTTTATGAGGCCAAGGATCCCGCACAGGTCCTGCAGTGCCTGATGGCTTTCAGTAGGAGGGCTAATGCTCTCCAGCCTGGCAAATTCCCTCGCACCATTGGTCCTCAGAGCAAAGTTGGTGGTTTAAGCCCCAATGCGACCGGTTCCAGTCAGGGCGCCCATACACCCTCTCGGCCACGGGGGCTCAGTAACGCAAACTCCAGCGCCTCTGGATACTCAAGCCCAGCCAAATCTCCAGGTCCAGTGAGCAGTTGGAGCAAAAGAACGGATGAGCATACGACAATGCCAGCTTGGAACATCCACCAGTACGGCTATATGGGCGGTGCTAGTCAAGCCAACCAAGGGGTGGCGTTTGGTGCTCGTCGACAGATCACGACCGCTGCACCAAATGTACCGAGTCTAGCTGAAAAGGAGAAGCGCAGGCGTGAAGAAGAAGAGCGCCAGCGCTTAGAATTCGAGGAGTCTGAGCGCAGACGTCAAGAGCGAGAAGCGGAAGAAATGCGTGCGCGAGCAGAAGAGGAGCGTCGATGGGAGGAGGAAACTGCCCGTCTAAAGGAGCAAGAGCGGCGCAAGCTTGAGGAGGAGCGAAAGCAATGGAATGATCAACAGCGGCGGTGGGAAGAGGAGGAGCAGCAGCGTCAGCGCGAGGAGAGAGAAGCCGAGGCGAGGCTGGAGAGCGAGAGGCTGCGCCGTCGGGAAGTCAACGATACCCGCCTGAATGGACAGTTCCTCAGTCAATACCAAGCAAGTCAAGCTACACTGAGCCAAGCTCCCGCCGAATCCTCGGAAAGCCGGCGCATAAGGGAACTCGAGCAAGAGTTGGAGACCGCTAAACAAAGAGAGGCAGAATATCAGCGCGAGCGCCAGGAGCTACAGGAAAAACAAGCCGCGACTCGTGCACCTCGCCCGGTACCTGTACCCCCTAAGCCGAGCTACGATCTGTCCTCGCTCGAGTCGGAACGCCGTCTACTTCGCACAGAGTGGAATAAACATCAGAACGAAGAGTCAATTCCTGAAGCGGCGAGCCCCCCTCCTTCCTTACCTTCCCTACCTTCCTTACCTCCCCGGCCACTCCCCGAGCCAGTCGCTACTTCACCCCGGCCCCTTCCGGACCCAACGCTTTATGCTGCGAAGCCCGTGAATCAAGAAAGTCGCGTAGATCGTTTCCTCGCATCTAATCGACCTCCCGTCGCACCCAAGCCGGCCACCCATCGCCCACAAGACTACACAACGACTGCCGAGGTCGACGCGGAAAATAGCCGCCGCGCAGCAGCACAGCAGAAGACCAAAGCGGGCGGATGGGCGTCCAAGTCATTGCTGGAGCGTGAAATGGAGCGCGAGCGCGAGCGCCAGCGTGAGTGGGAGGAGAACCAAAAGCAAACGCAACAGGCCGCTGCCAACGGCCTGAAAGATGGTAGTCTCGGTGTTGGGCCGGGACAAGGGGCTTGGGATGTGCACCAATACGGCTTTATTGGCGGTGACAACCAGAACCGCGGCGGTCCTGGCCTGGGAGTTGGAGGCGCAAGGAGACAAATCATTGGCCCCCGTCCTCCTCCATGATCACAGATGTTGAAACCCAGGTCGTAATCTAGCCAAAGCTTCTATACCTATTTATGTTTACCTGTTGATGGCGGTTGGTTTTTGTTTTAAGAGTTTGATTCCATTACTGTTTCAAAATCTTGGTGGCTAGCTGTAGATAAGCTGTGAGCAACTTGAATAGTTCATTCAATCAAGATATATAAAAAAGGCCAAACCACAACAACTACAACAAGGACACCAGTAACATGCTAAACGCACACAGACAACAAGGGTATCTATACGCCAAACTCAAGCCGTCGAGAAACAGAATCCCCCACAACGTTCTCCCCCCTCACCTTCGAACAACCAAACCCTAACATGCGGAACCAAATCACCCGTCCGAATCTTCCGCACGGGGAAGAACCTCCTCAACAAGAAACCTCAACCGCTCCCCACTCTCCAGCAACCAGCACCACTCCGCATCTTCCGATTTGCGCGCACTCACGCTCTTCTTCGTCTCCGTTTGGGCTCTCTCTGCACGGCGCTGGATACCCTCTTCCACCGCTTCTTGCAGCTCCGTAGTCACCCTTAGCATGTCGCTGTTTGCGAGTAGGATCAGTAGTGTCTCAAGGAGAATCGACATCTTGGTGTTGTCCACTACGCTGGTCGAACTTGCCGCGTAGGGGAGGAAACATTCTTCGAGCTTTGCTTGGCTGAGATACTCCTCGTCGGTGTCTGGGGCTGCGCTTTCACGGATGCGGAAGAGCAGGCATTCGCAGAGGGTTGTGCACGCTTCTGAGGAGAAATAGGGCAGTGTTGACGGGGCGACGAGAGCCTGGAAGACGGGGAGGGGGAGATGGCGGATGTTTTCGACGAAGTAGTGGTAGAGCTCCTCGAGGGGGATGAAGACGTCGGGGAGAGTCTCCGCTACACCAGAGAGGAGGTGGAGGAGACGTTGGCGGAGAGCCAGAGATTGGAAGCCGCCGTGTGAGGAGACATCGCTGAGGGCGTAGACTGCTGACGTGGGATTGACTGCGTCGGTTGATTTGGCGTCTTTGGCGCGGGTGCCTCGTCGGGGTCGTTTGGTTTGTCGGGTTGGTCGTTTTGAGGCCGTGCCTGGGTCGTTCTTGTTGTTGTTATCGGAAGACTCGTCGTCATCGGTTAGATAGTCGCCGTATTGGTCTTCATCGATGTTGACCTGCACTTCGCGTTTCTTGGTATTCTTGTCTTGCTTTGGTTTTTTCAGCTCGTGGTGGAAGACCTCGCGGAATTCGTTGGCAGAGGCCGAACCACCGTCTGCGAAGATCGCGCGGAGGATCCGTCGGTTGCGCCCATGTACTACTGTTGTTTCAGTTATATAGCGGAGGATTAGACTGTCTTTGAGGGCTTTGTGATCGGTGTTCGAGGCGTGGTCGCTCATTCTTTTGCGTTCGTTCCAATCGTCTTCGAGCACTTCGCACATGTATTCGAGCCAGATCTGCCACTTTTCCCAGCGTTCACGGTGGAGCACGGAACAGTTAAAAGCCCATCCGACTGCGTGCCAGAAGTCCTCTGCGCGGGACCACACGGAGGCAGACTGGGCCAGGTCGAGGTTCAGCGGCTTCAGGTCATCGTCGGGTGGGTGCTCGTCTTCGGTGCGCCGGCGGCGTCCCTGGCGAGAGGTCTCAAAGTGGGTGAAGGAGAATGCTGTCCCGAGTTTGGCGGACACTGGGCCGGCGAGGGTGTTTGCGAGGCGGAGAAGTCGTAGGGAGACATTGGAGGATTCTTCTTGCTCAGCGGTTTTCGCCCGGGTGGTGGTGGAGGGATGGACGAGGAATGTCGCGGCGAGAGCGAGATGCTGGGGCGATGGGACGTAGACTGGCGTTGGAGGGATTGTGCCCGTGGTGATGATATTTAGGAGTAGGTTTAGAGCTTGCGTGTCTGGTTAACGGATGCCGCGGTCAGTTCGATGATCAAGTGAATTGCGGGGAGTGAGGGGAGGCGGACAGAGCTTCTCTTCAAAGAAAATGCCTACATGTTGGACCAGCTCAAAGGGAAGTACCCTAGCAGGACGGTAGAGAGGCGAGGGCGCCTCTTCGTCTGCCACAGCCATTGACTGGGGTGATTGCTCGTCGACTGAGAGATGTGATGTTGTAGAAGGCTGAGAATCGCGGTGTCGCGACGCTTATCGATATGCGACAACCACGTGTAATAACAATTACCCCGGTCATGGTCATAATCCATGGTTTGTTTTGCGTAATTGATACGGATATCTGTCTACCGATTGTATACCAAGTTTCGAGCAACCTGGTCTACACGTAAACTCAAACAGATCTTGGTTATCTGATCTACACAGTATACTGCCATGCTTTAGTAGAGGGTTTTGATATATATGCAGCATATTACTCAAATAAAGGAGCAAATAATCACCAATTCAAGGTGCTGTAGTGTAGTGGTTATCATGCTTCGTTGTGGTTAGTTCCGCAGCCCCGAATCGACCTGGGTTCGATTCCCAGCAGCGCCAATGGCGTTAGATAACTTGATTGGTCTCTTTTTTTGCATTTCTTAGATGCATGTTCCCTATCTTATCTACTACCTACCCACCCCCTTTTTTTTTTTTGGTCGTCTGTATGTATAGATAGGGGTGGGTGATTTGCACTTTGAAGCCCCTATAATGATAACCCTAATCTTATTTTTTCAGTTGATCAGGTGGAGTAGAGCGAACACCTTTAGTGTCCAAGGAAAGCCGGTGTGACAAAATCTCCTTGATTTACCTCTCGATATTACACACAGAGTAGCCGAGATATATATACATGGCCTTATCTTGCAAGGGAGTCAACAAGATCCCCCAGTGTAGATAGTTTGGCCACTCCCCCTTACCTGTACTGCATAAATAGTAGTTGATAGTGAAGATAGCCCAGTGGCATGATTACCCACATAACAGGTAGTATACAAACAATAACCCCCAATACTCCATGCAACCCTGTAGATACCGTACACAAAGAGAATCAGTTCCGCCCATCCACCCCACAGCCCGCAGATGAGCCCCGGTTACATACGTATGTTCAGCTAATTAAAGAACAAATCGCACACACCGTACCTGAGTTTAGACGGTCTAGAATGAATGACCCCTAAGCGAAACGGTAGAAAGGTGTTTATAGTACCGCCGGCGAGGCTACGGCAATCTAAAACCATCTCTAACATGCCTAGGTACCATTTCTAGGCACACGAACTCCAGAACCACAAGCCAAGGTTCGCGAACAAACCCCAATTGGCTACCTAAGATAGGGTTGATTGCTGTATCCCTCATGTGACCCGACAGAGCTGCATGATCTAGGTTGACCCTAATGCAATCAATAAACGTAATCCCCGCCCAAAATGGTATAAACCAAAACACCAGCCTGGAAACTTGTGTCAAGCCAAGTCCTACGTAAAGCCCAGACTCGTCCAGTGGTTGTGTACGGGTGCAAGTGGTAGAACATGTAGGCCGTGAGGCCAGTCACTGGGAGTATGTTGTATAGATTAAAACCCATATACACCGTAAGATGCAAGTAGCAAATGCCCTTAGTTCTAGACACGTGGTTTCAAGAGCCAGAACAACTGGTTCCTGTCCTCTATCAAAGCTTTCCGCGACCCCATATTCTATTGAAAATTTTCGACATTTTTTGGTTCGTTTGTCCCTCTTCACTTTTGATGTCTCCTGTACTCCATGCTATCACTTCATCCCGCTTTCCAGCAAACAAATGTATTCGACAGGGTAGAATAGCAGAGTTCCGGCCAATTTCAGATCGGGAGTAGCCCCTGAAACATGAAACAATTATTACAAGACAGAGAAAGGAAGGATAATGGGTGCCAAGTGGAGAATATTATCAAGAAAAAAATAAGAAAGTAAATAAAGAAAGAAGAGAACAGGAATCTCTACTCCTCTGGTTCGGGAGAGAAAAGACCTATCCGCAGTCGGTGGGACTGTGGTCAAGTTAGTAAGACATGGGTATGAACATTGGCGGGCCGGGAGGGTACGTACAAATGGAAGCTTCGGAATGACCACTCCCAGAGTAGCTAAGAAGTTGATGGTGAAATACGTCAAGTCGTAATGGGTATAATGCGTGCTGAGAAGGAAAAGACAGATCGGCACGCATAGCAAGAACTTCTTCGTCGGGGTATATTGATCTCCGTTGTCAATTTGCTCCCACATGTTGAGATTATCATAGGCACCCGCATTGAATTCGAAAGGGATGCCCCGCACCCAGTGGAACATAAGAAACGAGCCGAACATGTAGCTGATATTGGTCAGGGTCCATGAGGTCTCCTGCGAGACCCCGGGAATGATGTCGTAGAAGATCTTCAAGGCAACGATTAAAACGAAATGAATGGTCCAGGCACCTGTTACGAGCAGTCTCCGGTTAGCTTCCCCGGTGCCATAGTATGCATGACAGACATGTCGATGCACTCACCCTTGGCATTGACCCAGTTCGCATTTAGATTGGGCAAGGCAGCCTGGTCGCTGGTGCGCTCAATGGATTCCGGCGGCTCCTGATAAATGATACTGCTTGACCGTCTCCTCCGTCCACCCTTGTTCTGGGACATGCTGGAAACCGGACTCAACCGTTGCGGTTGAGTATCCACCCCCGGGGGGAAGGAAATGGTACGGGGAACTGTGAGGGAAGACACTTTGGCGGTATTGAACGGGGTAGGACCGTGGGATCGAGGAAAGATGATGGGAGAGGAGAAGGCGAAGAGAATGATTGATTGGGGAGAGGGTCGGAAAAAAGAGCGGCCAAGACAGTCCCAAATCGGGTGGAATCACAGTCTGTAGCTAATACGTAAGTAAGTTGTTTGCTAGCTAATGCAGAAGTAGCAGAGGATCTGATCCGTCTTTCAGTTCACTTCCGACCGTCAGATTGGATGATCGGCAGCTGTTTGGGTCACGGGATGGTCACCAATCCGAGGGGGGCAAAAATGGATGAATTTGGGGGTATTTTTAGGCAGAACGTACTCCGGAGTAAATTCAGTGTCACAAAAAAAAAATAGTTGATGTGAAAAAAGAGCGTGGCGATTGTGTTTAGGGGTTTCTGTACACAAAGATAGTCTTCCGTTGAAAAGATTCAAAATACAAAACAGAAATAATGGAAATAATGGGAATGTTTTGGGGGAATGTAAAGATATATAAAAAGTCGAATATTCAATGCCAGGACAAAGAGGGGGGCAAAGGAATAAAAGACAACAATAATACCAATACTAAGGTAAGGTACGGAATAAACCCCTACTAAGAATAGTCCGAAACGGTCCAGAAGCAACCGAAGAACAAATGAATAAGTTAATTTCGATTTATCTTTCTTCCCACAAAAATATTAATAGAATGATCGAGACTTTGTTGTAGTTTAACATCTACAGCTTGTGTACGCCAGATTGTTCTAGACAGGCAGCTTTGTATCTCCACCAGTTCAAATGTTCTATACTCTATAATCTTCTTCGATGAACTTTGTTTTCTATTTTAAAATGCATGCACATTCATCTCACCATACCCTGTGGGGTTGATAGACCCTGAAATTGCCTGTAGTATTGGGTATTTTCCAGACAAGTAGTAGGACAGCGATAAACATGCATCATACAGCGCAGTATACTGCCGGGCGGAAGTTCTTCTATCCGATCCTGCATCGATGGTCACTATCAACTACCGTAAATTTTAAGAAACTAACACTCCACCCCAGGTAATTCTTCCTCATTTCACGCGTTTTCCAATAGTCTTTTCTGCGCTTCAGCCCCTGGTCACAGTATGCCTGATTCACCAGGTGAAGACAATAATGATTCCAGAACAGCCTCATTTGGTGTGCAACGCAATCGCGCCACCAGCACCAATGGCTCGCGACAGAGCTCCATAGACAGCAATTCGCACCCCAGGAAAAGACAACGAAGGAATGGAAAGGCGGGGCCTACAGATGCGCGCGATTTTGTCCCTCAAGGTGCCACATTCAGTGCAAATACGTTGGCGGTAGACCCGGATAGTACGTCCAGCTCTGGCTCCTCGGGCAGCGACGATGAATCCAATTCCTCGGATGATGGAAATGAGGCTTCCTCACAGGTTGAGCCCCAATCCGCAGCTGCTCCTAACTGGAATAAGGCCAGTAGAAGCACTATCAGGACTTCCTTGAGCAAACGGGGAAACAAGGAAAATGAGGTTGAACAGGATTCTCGGTTTGATGCGGTCAACGATAAGTACTGGCGCAGTCGCAGCGAATCTGTTTCGACTGGCGGCGACAACGATGATGTGTCACAGATAAACAGTGACGATGTATCAGAGGAGGGAGAAGTACAGGAAGATGATACCTCCGACTCCAGCCGAATGCATCTATCAGGGGACTCCGACGACTCATCTCTGGACTCAGAGGCCGACGACTCGATACTGTTGAATATCAATTCCCGAGGTCAGACACAGCATGCTAGTCAGAAACAAAATGGGGGGCTATCACTGCCAGACGACGAGTACGATCCGGAGTCTCTTCCGGTTCCTCAAAGTATTGCCAACGGACACACCTTTGACGGGGCCAGAGATGCCGCTTCGTCGACGTCGAAGGAGGAGGCATTCCGTCATTTCGCCCAAAAATACCCCACAAACCCCGAGACACTTGCTGATCTTAATCGGGAAGACATGGAATCCCAAGCCAAGTATATCTTCTACGATCGCGAGATCAATGACATCAACCTGCAATTACCAGTCACTTGCACTGAATGCATGCGGGAGGGCCATCTTGCGGAAGTGTGTCCATACAAAGAGGTGCGTTCTGAAACTTACCAACCCGCTTTTCAGGGACTTTTCTGGACTACATTGGAGACAATGAGTGCTGACCACGTATAGTGTGTGCATTGCGGTGCTTGGGATCAACACCAGAGCAGTTTCTGTCCTTCGTGGAGAAGATGCCAGAAGTGTCGAGAGCGTGGTCACGATCAGCAAGATTGCTCTTCGCTCTTGAAAGGTTCCGCATCTGAGATCCCCTGTGATCTGTGTGGATCTTCGGCACATTTGGAACTCGAGTGTGATTTCATGTGGAAAGCTCATCGACAAGAGCCGTCGTCCGGGCCCGTACATGTATCCATATCTTGCTCTCATTGTACCAGCAACCACCATTTGGTCGGTGACTGCCCATCCCTACCACAACCTTTGAAATCTTCGTCTTGGACCCTGAGAGGAATTGATCCGAATATGGTCACCAATATCAATTCCGTGGTCAAAGGTAGAAGCGGAGGGCCTTCCTCTAGAGGTCGAGGTGGGATGAAAATTAGAGGCCGTGCGGATGCGCACTCCTCCCCGGATGACAGCGACGACTTGATAACCAGACGACGTCCCGTCGGCCGTGGTGGAAACCGAGGCAACATTCGAATTGGTAGTGGAATTGGAAAGAATAAGAACCTAGCGCCAGCCGGCTCGCGAGGCCCAGATATGGATTCTCGTCAGTTTTACAGGGATCGTCAGGATTTCCATCCAGGCAACGCACGCCAGCGCTCCTTGTCTCCCAACCCGCGCCGCGGAAGAGGCAAGGATAGCTGGCAACCTGCACCTCGTTCGCCCCCACGAGGCCAGTCCAGACCGCCTCCTCGTGGGGGAAGAGGCGGTGGTCGGGGACGTGGCGGACGTGGCAATGGTAATAAACGAGGGGGTAGCAGCGATGCTTATCGTCCAATGCCGAGTGCCGCTAAAAAGGCTTGGGATAAGTACAGGCTCTGATGTATGAATAACTAATACAACACAGGTGGTTGCTCGTCTGGTTGCATATACTGCGACATTCCACTTACGCTTGGCGCCTATAGCAACTTAATTGGTGTATGATACCCTTGGCTAACATACATATTTACTGTTGATGGCACTTGTGATGCACTTCAATGTTATTTGATGTGTATTTGGAACCTCGTGCCTGAGCCTTTGGTCAGGTCTCTATCTACCGAGGCAACTATGTCCGTACATGATCCACGACGGATACCAGCAGCCATACGGGGCCGTGGCAATAAACAGCAGCATGCCACATGAATTACATGGGCCAAGAGGGTTCAGACTGTTTGTCTAATCCTGAATCTAGGCATACCGATGGCTGCCAGGCATCGGTGACAGGGTATGGTATAAGCCGACCTACTAGTCACTGGTAGGAACCTTGTCACCATCACGGTTTCCGACAAAACCTCCATCTAGGATGTCGATGAGCTCATCTAACCGCTCAATGCACAGATCCGTATGGGGATGCTCCTTGAGATGAACGTTGTGGTCGTTCAGGAGCAAGACAGTCGCAGCGCCTGCTGTGTGGCCAGCAGTCATATCATCGATACTGTCACCAACCTAGCATCATATCAGTTCTCAGAAAAAAAAAGGAAAATCACCTGGAATGCAAAAGAAAAAACCCACCATGATTAGATTCTCTCCTCGACTATCCAGTCCCCATTCATGAGCAATATGCAATATCCCCGCTGGATCGGGCTTAGGCATTAACCCCGGGGTCTCTCTTGTAATGATTGGAAGAAACACGTGAGCAGGAAGATGATTATCTAGAAGATGCCGTACTGGTGTTCTGCCACAATAGTATTAACCTTGACCATCCACTCTACTCCCTACATCTAGTCTTCGGGGGTGGGAGGGGGGGAGGGGGGGGGGAGGAGGAGTGAAGTAAACCGTCTTACTCAAAATTCCGTGTACAAAGCGCCCTCTTGACTCCCCGTTCGTGGAGGTAATCCATGAGCTCTACTAGTCCCGGCTGAGGCTCCTGGGTTTGCATAGCCTCTCGCTCGATGGTCTTGATCTTATCTGCGGCTTCGAGCTGTTGCTCGGGAGTTGGGAGACTGCTAATATGGTGCAAGATGTCGATCTCCTTGTGGAGGATCCCAAGAGACTCTCTGTAGAACATTTAGTGCACATCACGTAAGATGGAAAAACGCATGTCAGATAGTAGCGACATACCGCATCTTGACAAACATATGGTTCTGAGGAAGACTGGGTATACATCAGTTGATCAATAAAACGAGCCACCGAGACAGGGATCAGGGAATGGAAAGTATCAAGTACCATAACGTTCCGTCCACGTCGAAAACGATCCCCTTCAGCGGCGGGGCACTCGATGCCCCCTTTCTCTCCGGGTTAAGAGGAGCGAATCGTCGCTGACGAAGGGGGTAAATCTGAGCCGAGGCCATGATGCGTCCGAGTTGCGGCAGGGACCGCGGGGCGAACATTCGAGCTGGGGGAGGGGGGACGTTGGAGTGGAGGTTCAAGAGGTTGTTTTGATGTGGTGTGGTTCGACGAAATGGCGGAGATAAGATTGATAAGGTTTTGGAGTGCGGAGATTTCGGAAATACTCCAGAATGATCAATACTCTCTCTCGGTTGTTGAATAGCTTGGATTGACTACCTCTGGTTATTCCCTATATTGCAACCTCGAAGGATGTTCGACAGCATAAATAGCCCCATTGTTGTGAGTATAGTAGACAAAGAGTCTTTGCATTCACTGTGTTCCTGGCTGTATCAATATAGTATCCATACTCTACAATGAAGCTGTTGGCTGTTATGCGTTACTGACTCTTTGTTTCAAGTAGGTACTTGGGGTTGCTTCATTTGCTATACAACAAGAACCACAGCCCTGGCTATACTATATTGTTATAGCCCCGATTGTCTATTCCCACAACACGCAATATGAAACCTACACAATTCGCACGTGAAGTCTTTTCAGGTATGAAGTTGATTGTATTTATCTAGCTAAGAGGACCAGCCATCCTTGATACAATTCGATAACATAGGTAGCTATCAGACAAATAATTGCACTAATGTTGCTATCTCTTTGACTATATCTGTCACAGCCTCTGTGTCATAAGCTGCAGTGTGATAACCACTCTTGGCTCCGGATCTCCCCTGGCTTGCAAGAAGACTCGTGTGAACCACGGACAAAGACATGGAGGGCCAGTTCTTAGGGAGAAGCTTTTTCAGCAGTCTTGCCACGTCAATGTTTTGAAAGTTTGAGCATTGATGGTGGCTTTGTTTAGGAACTAATAGCTTCCGGCTTCCTGTGAGCACCCTTTGGAAGCATTGCATATCCTGCTGACTGTACCATGAAAGGATACTAATTCTTTTTGAACTGTAGTTCAGCTTCTGGAGTATTTCATCCCGGATCTCATCTGGCCCCAATCCATTCGTCATGGTGTCACGGTAGCAACGTTCAAACAGAACCTGTATGTGTCTGTCCGCATTTTCCAGATTGTTCACTTTGTCAAGAAATTCAGTAAGAGACAGGTCATAGTTAACATTCTGTGCAAGCAGCAGTTTGCCGTCAAGTTGCCTAATAGCAAACTGGAGTGGTATCGGAGACATTTCTCCACCTACAGTGAGGTACTCGAAGTCAATAACCCAGGTATTCTGAGGACTCTTGTGATAACTGGTTGACAGAGCTTTGACATCGGTCATTGTATCATCCGTAAGGTTAAGATCCCATTGTGGCATTGGAAGTTTAGCACCCGCAGCGTTCAATGATGATACATGTTCAATGATGCTCGAAGTGTGGTGAGAGCAATACCTAGAGTATTGATGCAGTGGTAATGGACATGGTGTTATCGAGCATGTATCCTCTCCATCAACCAATGCATAATTCTTGAAGACAGTATTTAGCATTGATAAGCGCTCTTTCGCGCGCATTTTCTCCAAATGATGCCTATTACTATCCTCAGTGACCTCGTCCGCCTCATCTGCATCTGAGGCATCAGAAATATCCCCCAGTTCAGCAATGGAATCTGTCACATCATAGTCAGCATCAGTCCCTCTGCCAGGCTCCCTTGACTGAAGCATAGTATATGGCGTAGTAGACATACCTTCTTCATCTTGCATCACTGCACTGGTAGTAAAATCTTCCACTTCATCAGAAAGCGGTACCTTCTTACGTGGGCGCTTCAAATCCCTGATTAGCGCCTCTGTCGTATGGTAGAGGTGGTCGTACGGTTGTGGTGCAGGCCGATGTAATGTAAAGTCGCTTAGCCTCAAAAGCTGAAAAGGCTTTCGGGCGGTATCTTTCATAAAAACAACCCGCGAGCCCCACTGGTGAATGCTGTTCACTAGTAGTTCAATATTCATGTATCTTCCTTGAATAGGACTGTAGAACCTATTGCCCCCAGAGTGTGCATGGATTGGAGTCGTATAAAGAGTCCATGTGCTGGCATATCTCCGTGAGCGCCAGCGATTTTTAGCCTGTAAGAAGAGCGGTTCAACATCCATCACGTGAAGCACTGTACTAAGCCTGAACACTTCGAAGAGTCTTTCGATATTCTTGTAGTACTCTTTTACCTTGGATTCTCGTAGAGAAATTCGGGTTCCATGGTCAATTGTCCATCCTTGAAGGTATAGGATGTTTTCCCTAAGTGCATTCATAGTCCGAGAACCCCACAACGACAATACCAAGGGCAATAGTAGCTCGTCATCACCGAAAGAAAAGAGCACAGCCCACTGAGTAGGGGCCCCGGGATATGGACAATCATAGTCCAGCTCAATGCGCACAGGGAGGGCTGAAGCCACCTACCGGATTCATTGTCAGATACAAATCGTGGCTCATGTGAGAATAGTTAGAACTCGTGGTTCTGCACTCACCTTACTACTTGAAGCGGCTATGCTTTGGCGAATCAATTCAACGCAGTGCTTAACTTCCTCATAACAGGGTCTAACTGACACATGGGAGCCCGTGTAACCACCCCTTGGCGCTCGTATATCGACATCCGGAGCAAGTTCATAGAGTTGCTTATTGACATCGACAACTCTAGAGATAGAACTCTTGCTTTCACCTTCCCTGCTCGTGTATGTGCTCTCATCATGGATATTTAGCGAAGGTCGCCCGTTTAACGGTAAGCCAGACACGGTAGGTGGAAGAGGATGGCCTGGGTGGGAGTTGATATTCTGACAACCCAAAAAGGTATATGCATCTTCAAATGTATACAGCTTTCCCAACCTCCCCGTTTCGATGCCAATAAATGGAACAGGGTGTCGGAACGAATGGAGCTAGATGAAATATGGATCAACTTATGTCAATTCAAAAGAGGATGTGGACCAACCCTATGATTAGATGCTGTCAAAATCAACGATTCCCTCAGCTGTCTTGGGGTTAGCCGCAAATAATATATGAATTTTTTTATACGTGGAGGAGCTCTCATAGTCGACTGAACCCTCATCAGCAACTGAACCCTCATCGCCAGATACCCTGTCTCCTGTAGCTTCCTGTGGTGCTGATACTTGCTCTGCCAGAACCCTAGGACGTTTATCGACCCTTTTAGATCCAGGGGGCATGGCGGCTATCTGGACCTCATCGTGAATCCACCGGTTTAATAACGTCTCATCGATTGAAAGCTTTCGAGCTGCTTCTTCAAGGGCAATTGGATGCCAGGTCCTGGGTTTATTGTTTTGCGATGTGACCTTCCGGCAATAGTGAATCGCGGAAAGCTTCTCTTCTCGTGTATAGGTGAACCGTCTTGGCCGACATATCCTATTTGCAGCTCTCTGGTTACCTATTCGTGTGAGCGACTGGTATTTTTCCTCTGTGAGAGGCTCAACTAGTGCAGGGGCACCGTCCTGGTAACCCGGTCGAGCTCGCGAACGCCCCCAGCTCCGACTCGACTTGCATGATGAATCCAACCTACCACCTATGCTGTTCTCGATTGATTGTTGATTCTGTTCAGTAGTATCATTCTTGTTGATATTGGATGCCATGGTTGCCTACCTCGACTGTCTCCAGTTCCTATGAGTGAGTATTCCTTGAATGCAGACTGTAATTATGGGGACAGGACCATCTATCACAGCATCAGAGAGTCAAAAACAAAATGAAGCAATAATGAAATGTGCTGGTGTTGGAGAGAATGAGAGGATGTGTTCGAAGTTTTCTTTGAAAGGTAGAACTAGCCAACTGATTGTCCTTAGTATGTCAAGAGGAAGAAGAGGAGGAAGAGAAGGAAGTGGAAGGAAGAGGAAGGAAGATGAAGGGAAAGAAAGGAAGAAAAAGGGAAGGAAAGGAAGAACAAGAAGATGATGATAATAAAGGTCGATTTTTCTAGCCATCCATATAAATATTGTAAAGTCCTTTGTTTTGAGCTTCTGCTACGTTTTCTTATTCAGTTTTGAGATAGCTGCTTTATTCTTTATATCTATTGCTTCAGAGGTCTAAGAATAGTCTGCATTCGAAGAGGCAGGTACCAAAGGACACAAGGGCAGGTATTTCAACAAAGAGAGCCAATTCACTTCGCAGTGCAAACGGAATTCACTTGGCATCTTCAGCTATGAATCTTGATCTAAATTCACTACAAAGAAACTCATTCATCCCCTTTGAAATGAATTCCGGTACTATGGTGTGTTTTACAAGACATTTCAACTAGATACATGGTAGATAAATGTATTTCATAGGGATTGTGCCTTTTTCAGAATCAAAGATCTCATGAAGGCTTGCTTGCGAGTGTAGTTCTGCCCGAAGCCCAGGCCATATCTCTTGCGATCTTTACTGCGGGAACCATCTTTGTAGTCGTCCGGGATGCTCAATAGACACTCATAATCGTCTACTGCAAGCTCTTCTCCGTCTCGTATGGTCATAATTTTGTCAGTCATGATTTCCCATAGTTTTGCGTTCGTGCCGTTATAGAAAAATCCATTCCGAGGACAGAAATCAGGACGAATTGTGGTTGTCGACCAAATTCGATAAAGTTGATCATCAGAAATGTCACAATACTGCCAAACATTGTCATCGGTAAATAGTAGATTTCCATCAAATATGTGAGAGTTGTCGCCGTGGTTAGTCCGAAGCACTTTACGGGGTGGTATTGCGCGTGTTTGGAGCATTGTCACATCAGCCTCTGGGGGGATGGGGTTATAGTTATACGGAAACTTGTAAGTTTGGTATCTCCTATATTCAGGGTCCTGCCTTGGGTCAATTCCAAAGGCTACGAGAGCATGTTTCCAGGGCCCACTTGTGAAGGAGTAACCACAGTAAGGAAGTACTTCGAATAGACTTAAAAGATCTGGGGCGTGAGTAAGATTCTTCAAGACCCTGGGAGTAACAACTGGCCGGC
Organism: Aspergillus pseudonomiae; assembly: GCF_009193645.1. Lineage (NCBI taxonomy): Eukaryota > Fungi > Ascomycota > Eurotiomycetes > Eurotiales > Aspergillaceae > Aspergillus > Aspergillus pseudonomiae. The sequence goes on from NW_022475999.1 coordinate 226,862, forward strand.
TGCGCATCAGGAGTCTAATATCACGTAGCAATGTTCGCCTATCTTGTGAGAGATAGAATTCCGATAGCAAGCGATCTTGTGGCTTGTTCGGGATGTGACTTGACCCTATGGGCACTTGCAACTTGAGTTGCGCATTAGAGCAAGACTTGGGGTCTGTGGGAGAGAGGGGTGGCGTACAATTTTCTCTTGATACTCCTGTTGCTGGACTGAGATGAACTGAATTTGGGGAAGTAAATGACCATCTGCCTCATATATTTCCTCGCTCATGCCACCGTCCTCTTCCAACCGGGCTGCCATACTTGCGACTCTAGGATGAACACCCAGAAGATGTCAAATGTGATACTTAATGCTATTCCAAAGATGGAATCTCTTGACAGTGACACTTAGATGCAGTGAGAGATTGACCTAGATATCTTCAGGAGTGGGGAGACAGATACAGGTCAGTCATATGGGTTAGATATCGTGTGTTGGCCCGTGGATGTGAGAACCAGAGATATAAATATTCATTATCGGTGGGGCTTCTCGATGCTTACCTAGGGTATGACCTTGAGAGTGAATGCGGTATCTAAATATATAAAAACAAAACAGTTGCTTATAGGGTACATAACCAAAGAAAAGTAGTTAGTTTACTTTGGTGAATTCTTCAACAATGGATATTTTCGACTGTTCAGGATAATCCATCCATTGTATGCAGGGGAGAAAAATGAAAAAGAAAAGAAAGATGGTAGATATGGATAACCCAGAACCGATACCTTTACCGTACTTACCTGTAGGACTACGTACATCGACGTTAGTTCGCAAGGCTTAGGTGCAGCCAGGCTAGAGTTCTTACAGACATATAATAGACCAAACCCGTCTATCACCAGCTAAACATGCGAATGTAGGATAGATATCAAAAACTGACTGGATTGTAAAGGAACTGATACTCCCAAGAAAGTTTAATTTACTCTTAAGAGTCCTAAATTCTATTTCTAAAGATATTGTTGCACCTCCTATAATAAATATCAGCCTAGAAGCGGGTAGGGTTTTCCCAGGAAAACAGTTATTTTCCATATTGTATCGTGATTTCATTGTGTGCCTAAAACACATTCCCTACAATGCTGGTACGGTTCAACATGGGATTTCTTGCAGAACCCCGGGTGTAAATATCAATAATGCTGCCAGTAGCTCATTGATATACCTACATTTGGTGTCAACGGCTGGGGTACCAATGGACGAATAGCTTTATATCGGGCAGCAATCAATGGGGAATCTCTCGTCGTTAAGCAGCTGCTAGGAGTCCCAAGGGTAGGTGTTAATGCGAGAGACGGTAAGGGAGCGACAGCGTTGTGGTAGGCCGCAGCCGACGGACACATCAAGGTCATCAGACGACTGCTGCAGGATCCCAGGGCCAGGGTAGATACCATCTAGATAAGGGAGGTATTCGGCTGGTTTAATCATTGAAATAGAGCGCTTTATACGGAGTATAACATTATAATCAATATACCAAATCGTGTTGTATTACTATACTACGTATAAATTAAGAGCTTCGCGCTCCGCTATAAAGGAACAAGCTTAGGGGAAAAGGTTCTGCTGGTTTTTAACATGACCCTTGAAGAATTGAAAAAAGCAAAGGCTGACCAGCTATGTTATGTAGTGTGGCAGGAGTTCAAAAAAATGATGACAAGAGTGGGATTCGAACCCACGCGTCTTGCGACATGTGAAACCACTAGTTATCTAGTGCTAAGATAAGATCTTGAGTCACACCTGTTGTTGATTAGTAATGATTATAAATGTGGTGAAACTATGTAACTTACACCTTAACCACTCGGTCATCTTGCCGTATTTGTTTCTTTTTATCTTGTTTTTCATTAATATACGACGGAAGAAAAGACTTGGCAAAGATACCCGCAACTACTCTGTATGTATATAGTATAACCCTACTAATCTAAATTAGGAGGGTTACTTGAAATTTTCTAAACATGGAATACCTGGCCAGCAACTGGTGTTTCAGGAATATTCTATCTATAATTGAGAGAATCTGATTCCTCTTGTTTTTGTGCAGTGGAGTGTAGTGTAGAATGAATTTACCAGGCTTTTTGAACGGCTTTGAGTTCTGCAATTATCGATATATGAATTGTAAAATTTGCAGCGGACCTGGCCGAGAATTGCCCTATCCATACCAAGTGCTTGAGAGTAGGCGATTTCGCTTGGTTGTGTCTGTAAAAATCACTCAGAACTCTACTTCAATCTAGCAGAATCCTCCCACTCCAATTCTACTTTCTGGATCTTGTAGAGGAGTCCCTGAGTGGTATTCCGAAGCTTAATGGCAATGCTGCATGTAGATTCAGTTTTGTCTGGAAAGATAATCAGATTTCTGGGCTTCTCAACTCGTGTTGTATCTTAGTACTAGTAACAGCCTAACTATGGATAGCTAACTAAATAAGTAGCTAAATCCAGCTGACTTAGTCATCAGGTCGGCAAGATGACCGAGTGGTTAAGGTGTAAGTTACCTATTCCTAGGTCACCTCTTTGTACTCATTACTAATTCAAAAAAGGTGTGACTCAAGATATTTATCTTAGCACTAGATAACTAGTGGTTTCACATGTCGCAAGACGCGTGGGTTCGAATCCCACTCTTGTCATCATTTTTTTGAACTGTTGTTGGTGTGTGGGCTTTCTTCAGAATCCAGTGTAGATATCCTAATGTATGTCCAGAGTACATTTTGGTTGTGTTGAGTTGAAAGGTCCTGGAAAAACCATTTGAACCCACCACTACACCAGATAGGGTTAGGCACTTCCGCTAGACCTATCAGTAAACCGAACAAGAAACCTGAAATCAAAGAACCTATACTAGCACAACCTCGTGTACCTTGTTAAAGAACCCCTACATTTATATCTGTTCTTGATTATATACGGAACACTAAAATTGCTTAAAGTAATATACAAACAGCTACCTCATACCACAGATTGCGTGGCGGTGTGGTTTGATGACTGTACAGTATATATGTATAAACAACCGCCTCAGGTAATATATCCGTTGCCTTTTCAATATCATTGCATTGAGCCCACACTAAGATAAGATTATGAAAATGGGGAAAATTCTATAGGAATAAGATTCCTGGCACTACTGGTGGATCAGACATCCAGCTCACTGCGGGCTGTATAGGCCATCTTTGTCAAACTGACTGCCCTATATGATCTAGATCTAGGTTTACCAATCGTATGGCCTTATCTACTAAAACTGCTGATTGTACGGGCCCGTGGAAGGCCCATGGGGTCTAGAAATCGAGAGATATCAGGCGGCAGACAGGTAGGCCGGCAGTCAAGCAGTCAGCCAGGTAGCAATCCTACTATGCTGGAAGATCCTTCCTGAATACGATATATCAGTAGCCTCAAAGACTAGTTTACAGTACTTTAAGTATAAGGTATAATTATTTCCTCTTAGTTTAGTGTGAGGTCCAAATAACACGTTCCCTGTGGTTATTCACAGATGCTTCCTATTCTGGACTAGCTCCCGCAACTAGCCCTAAGTATAGGCCCAAGTGGCTTTTTAGAATGTTCTTGTGATCTCATCTTGGAAAAATCATTCCATCAGCATGGCAAGATGACCGAGTGGTTAAGGTGTAAGTCAAGCATATTCTCACCTCTTTATACTGAGTACTAATAAACAAATGAAGGTATGACTCAAGAGATATTCTTGTCCTAGAATACTAGGATTTCATATGTCGCAAGACGCGTGGGTTCGAATCCCACTCTTGTCAGATCATCTTTTTGACTCTATTACTTCTTCAAATCATTTTTTTGCTTACTTGTTCCGGCGGCGGCAGGCTGCTAGATCTATATAAGGTGCGATCCAGGCGACATCAGACATATAGTTCGAGTATGGTGGCTTTTTGGCCGAGCTAGGAACGGAATAGAAGCTGGCTATCCTGCCTTCCGGAAACCACATGGGCAGCCTAGAGAAACTGTAGGATTCCGGGCTCAGCACTCGATAATATTATCCTGTATTGATGGCAATCTATCAGTCCTAATAACTATTTCCCCACTTTCAACATTATTTCATCATACGAGCAATCCAATCATCCCTCGCCTTAGCACCAGCTTTCGAAAGAGCAGCTTCAGGAACCGATCCATGAAAGGCACCAGGTCAAACATGCAATTCAACCAGGCCCCCGAAGCCAGAAGACTGGATGCATATGCAATGCTCTCATCCCGAAACACCTCGGCCGAGCCAACATCAATGTTTTTGTCGTAGAAATGGGGACTTAGAGAACGAATCAAGAGAAGAAGAGGCAAGGAAGGGTAGAGTCGAGGTAAATGGATTTGTTTACCAAGTGATTCACGAACTATATACTAGCATAGCGGGAGATGACGGTCTATTTAGGGCTAAGTTTGGCCAGCGAAACATTGAACGTATGCGGGTCCCAAGATTCAATGTGAAGTAAAGTAGACATGAAAAAAGTAAAGAATGCATTCTCGCTCTATTCTATCCTTAGTCTTGATATCCACTCGGACATTCGACTCCTCCTGACCCACTCTAGCCTTCCTGATGGTCTGTCTGTCTATAACTATACAGCCCCAACGCCAAGACTCACTTAGCTGCGCATAGTTAGGTTCAAAAAGACCCCTCGATCTGTCTCATATAATAGGAACATGAGTACCTCCGTCTTACACTAGAATCCAACAAGTGACCTACACTTCCGCACACCCCATCAATCGGATTCAATCCTCACTCCAAAAATGGCGCACACCTTCTACGACGGAACCATCCCGGTAGTCCAATCCATCCTCACCACCCTATCCCACATCCTGCAGCAAGCCTCGCAACAGCCCAATGCCACCGCCCTCCTCTCCGCCCGTCTCCACGAGGACATGTACCCACTCACCGACCAAGTGCGCATCACGACCCAGTTCGCCGCGAACCTGGTCGCCAGACTGACCGGCCAGTCGCCGGTATCGTTCGACGGCAGTCCCGCGACATATGCCGAGTGCCACGGGCGCATTGAGACGGTGCTGAAGGCGCTCCAGCAGGCCGACAAGGACGTCGTCAACCGACACGCCGACGTCGTGGCGTCCACCCCCATGGGCCCCGAGAAGGCGGTCGACATGTCCGCTGCGGTGTATGCTCATACCGTTGCCTTGCCCAATATCTATTTCCATCTTACGACTGCGTATGCCATCCTGAGGAAGGAGGGCGTGCCGCTGGGGAAGCGGGATTATTACGTGGGGTTTTTCCCGGGGATTAGAGGGTGAGACTTTGGGTTTATTTTCTGGATATAGATGGCTATAGCTGTGGGGTTGTTGGTGGTGGACTTCCTTATATTGGAGATTGGATGGAGTGGCTTAGTGTTATGTGTGGATGTTATTTTCTGGGGGTCTGAGTTAGATATAGATGGACAATTATTCCACTATACTAGGGTTTTTGGTGATATAGTAAATTGGAGATTACTTAGCCTGGTAGCTGAGTACTCTCTCCTCCAAGGACGCTACGTGTCAGCGGTGACACTCTCCTGGACTTATACTAGTATAAGCACTTTATTACCCACGAAAGACATCGACAATAGATTATCTCAATAGGTAGACCTACATGTCATGCCGAGGTCTAGAAGTAGTTATTGTTAGTACTTTGTTCCACACATTGTACTCCATATATCTAGAGGGACGTGAGAATAAGTTCGTTCTGACTATATTCAATTCCCGACTAACCGTGCCCTAAACAAGCAGAGCTGAGAGCGGTTTATACTATGTACATATCACTTTGAACGTGATTGCCTTTGAAAAACACGAGGTTAAAGTGAAAGACAAAATTAGATTTAATAGGGTATAAGTACCAAGTCCCAGAGACACAAGCTTGCAATGTAATCCTACCCTACCTACCCTACTTTCACATTAATCCCACCAACCTACTACAACACCAATAAACCTCACCAAACAAGAACAAAACAGCATAACCTGCATTAGTAACAAGATAAAGTCCCAACTACTAGTCAGTAACTACTAAGCAGTAGGAGCAGCAAAATGACGTAGGCCCCGTATATCCCATCCATGGTACATGTGACGCCTCCCCCGCACTGCCAATGGAAGTACACCCACGTATTTAACCCCCTCACCAAGACTGAAAGTAACTAGTACCTCCCCAACAGTTACTATTCCATTCCCCAAAATGGCCGACTCTCTAGATCTAACCATCTGCTCAACCTGTGGAACGCAGTATCCTACAACATGCGAATCGTCGTGTAAGATCTGCGACGATCCGAGGCAGTTCATTCCTGCGACTGGGTAAATCTACATCCCCTCTCCATCTTCAATTATAACCCAGGTATATCTTAAGAGAAGAAGGAAGGTACCGGTTGTACCGATACATACATCATTGTATAGGTATATATATATATATACAAGGAAAAATAATACTGACTATAATATATTCCCCCCCCCAAAGACAATCCTGGACAACACTCCGCGCTCTCCAAAGCTCCAAAACATATCATAATGAATTCATCCCTGATTCAGTGCACAAGGATTTAATCTCCATTCACACCGTCCCGAGAGTGGCCATCGGTCAGCGCGCTCTACTATGTCGCACGCCTACTGGGAATCTCCTCTGGGATTGCATCACCTATATCGATGACGAGACCGTTGCCAAGATCAACGAGCTGGGCGGGTTGAAAGGTATAGTTATCTCGCATCCGCATTTCTACACGACGCACCTCCACTGGGCGGAGGTCTTTGACTGTCCTGTTTACTTGGCTCGGGAGGATCGAGAGTGGGTGGTGCGCACGGGCGAGAGGCAGGTTCTTTGGGATTCGTCACGGTTGCCGGTTTCGGGGATGGATGCGGATTTGGTGGCTGTGAAGACCGGGGGGCATTTTCCTGGGAGTTCGGTGCTTTGGTGGAGGTCCTTGAGGGTGTTGTTGGTTGCGGATTCGATCGGGGTGGTGCCGAGTGGGATTTATCATGTTGGGAGGTTGCCGGGGACGGTGTCGTTTACTTTTATGTGGTCGTATCCCAATATGGTCTGTCCTTTCTTACTTTTCTTATCTCTTTTGTTTTATGTTGGCTGACCGACACAGATACCTCTACCGCCGGATGATGTGCATCACATCTGGAAGGCCGTCAAGGATGTGGATTTTGACGATATCCGTGGCGGCTTCATGGGAACGGATGTAACTGGCAATTGTAGACAGCGTGTGCTAGAGAGTGCTAAGATCTTTGTCAAGTCCATGGGACATTTCGACCATGCAATTCATGAGGAACAATGTCTTTAACACGAGCCCTATGTATATGGAAAACAAGTACAGCCTGGTAGAATGAACAGACGACCCGTCTCCAACGATCCAGTCCATGGGTTAACAATAAAGACCGTTCAGCCAAAGCACCAACTCAGATACACAAAGCATCGCTAAGAATAATCCACTATGACAGGTCCGAAAACGGCCGCACAGAAGTCGCACTCCGACCTCTTGTACAGAGGGGTGTCATGGACAAAGTATTACCATACGACCCTTCACTGATAGAAAATCTTCCCGGATAACTCTCCGTCGACCGAGAAGGTCTTGATACCACCTCCATTTTCAGGGTCCCATGCGAGTCGTTCGCCAGGGCCGACCCAACAGACCACAGCCGACTGACAGGACTCAAGCGCGGTCTCTCAGCCCGGAACGTAGCATACTCTGGGTTCAAAGTAGACACGCTGTCCTGATTCACAGTATGAGTGACACACAAGAGACTTTGTTCTTCTTCGTTGGCGCAGAGTAGCCGGCTGCTTTGGCTTGCTGATCCTGGGAGTTGAGGGCTGGGAGGAAACGGTTTCACGCCGCGGCTTGACCCACGCTGCCACAGACGGAATCCAGTGGGTATACCGGGTGAGGTATGAATAAGAGGGCTCTGCACGTCAGACGATGTCCGGCTCTCATCGGCAGGGCCGTCGACTGCTGGCAAATGTGCTATCTCGATTGTATCTCGAATGGTGGGCGAGCGGAAGACACCCTCGGGCATGATGGATAAGAAAATATCAATGATCAGTTGCTCTCGGCGAACGATAGCTCGAGTGACTGGGCTTTTCAGTGGTCGTCTTCGGCTCTTGTCCAGGCGAAATAGGAATGCGATAGCGTGGAGAAGCTTCAGGGTTATGAGGGCTCCCAGAAGAGAGAGGACTTCACCGGTACTGATGATGATGGGGTTGTTGGAGGGAAGAGCAGACTCTTCGTCGGTGTGGGTTGCCATGAGAGCTGATGGCGTAGCCTTTGCTGGAAATGAGTGTATATATCAGAAAGGATGTCAGATAGGCTGATAGTTCTTGTCAAGAGAACAAAAGGTGGGCTTGAGATATGAGAGCGTTCGTGAGTATGAGGAATTGCCCGTTCACGGAATAAGGAAAGAGCAACGGGGGACAACACAGACACTTCCCTACTGCTTACAGCCTCTACGGTTTTGTAGTAGAATAGCATTCACTTTCTGGAAGCTAAGTATTAAGTCTGTTAATGAAATGACCGTAACTTCTATAATCGAATCACCAGGTGCGGCAGGAGAGACGTGAAGGTCTGGTCCTGGTCCTGCATACATAGAGACGTGGTCCATTCCTACTGCCGAAGACAAACAGATATATAAAATCCTCAACACCAGCGCGGTAAAATCTCCGAAGCGACCAGCATCCAATCCTCCCCCCGGCCCTTCATTAGCCAAAGCGCCACCCGGCGTCCACTGCAGAAAAGGATCCTGTTCCTGAGACGGCGTAGTAACACTAAACCCCCCTTCCCTAAAATCACAGAAGAAGAACTTCAAAGGATCTATCACGTTACCGCCTAAGGGGCATATCAAACGGTGTCGGTTGTCTGAGGAAAGGGACACAGACCGGTGTGTGTTACCCCTTTCCATCAACGTGAGCTGTAAAATGTCTCTGCCGACTAGGACCAGAGATTCAACGCGCCTAGGGCACAATTGGAGGCAGAATTTCGAACGGTACCTTGTTGAAACCTTCACTTCAACTTTATCGGGACGCACAAACCACCAATCTGGTGCATTTCGGTTGCGGATGTAGTAGCATCGATTGTTGACGTGGTCAGAAGCATTGTCGCCTGGAGGATTGGTCGGGTTGATAGTTATCTGGTTGGTAAGGGGGCCGATGAAGAGTTTCCCTCTCAGCCAATTTTGAGCTTGCTCTGGGATGTCCCGGTTCGTGCCCTGGTGGATTTCGGTGATGAGATTGGTCAATAACATGGCGGTATTCTCGTGGGTTGACTGGATAGACCAGAACGTGGGGGTGTAGATTGTTTGAAGTGGAGTAAATCCCAACGCCGTTATGGCAGTGTGCTCTTGCAGTTGTCGGAAGAAATAGTCGGCAGTCTCCCGGCTAAGGGTGGTGAGGACATATAGGCTGCTACTGAGAGCACCTCTCACTACTATCTGGACATAGTATGGCATCTTGAGTCTCCCAGGCGTGGGATGATAGAGCAATGACAAGTAACTAGTGATGGATAGTGATGGATAGTGAGAAATATCTGGTAACGACTGTGTTAACGAAATAGATAGTGAGTATAAGGCGGGCATGGTACAATGCATTGAATGAACGAGAGAAGAGACTCGACTTATAAGAAGTTCTCCGTCATCTCCACAGCCGTTCCTTCCTTCTGATATGTCCTCGCCGGAAGGAACTAGGAAGGAGACTGGGAAGGAAGCCGAGAAAGACGCCTGTATTAGTATGAGATGGACGGGCGTCGTTTCTCTAGAATGTATAGATTGGTTCATGCGATGGTCAATCCAGAATACGCCAACATATGTTCACAAGTAAAGCAAGATAGGTAATACTGGTCTGTGCCGCCATGGCGGGTGCTCACACCGTCGATTATGAATGTGCATATTGTGATCCTGAACTCTAGACTGTATCAACACGAACACGATCGAGTGCTTTTGATTCGAATTATGCATGGCAAGAAGAATCATCACCAATAGCCAACAAGATATGTGGAAGAGAAGGGAATCGCTATTGGACATCGCAGGTACATGGTATTGTAAGAAAGAAAACCAAAATTTACAGCCTCATCCACCCTTTGCCCGATAATAAACATGTTGTAAAATCAAGTCATCGTGCGTATGCAAGGACGCTAGGCATAACATACGTAGAATCATAAGAAATAGAAGTTGGTGAATAGCAGAAGTCGTTATGTCGTAAGGAAGTATTGGCATCCACTTGTCAAGCGAGACTAGTAGAGAGATTCCTCGTCGACCTGATCGGGGCTTGCTCGATATTGACTTCGCTTCCTTCGGCCAGGACTGCTATATTGACTGCCCGAATTCAGCGGACGAGGCCCGGTCGGTTTACGGGGAGGTGGTGTGCTGCGCGGAGACGAGCGTAATGCAGAGTTCTAATCATTCAGTCAGCTTCTCTTCAATGCTGCACACCCTCGACGAAAGTAGACTTACCCGTGAAGCAACGCGATCCACGTACGATCGCTCATCGTCCTCCTTGACCTTTGGCGGCCGCTCAGGGACCAATGGACCGTCATCCTTGATCTTTGGGGGCCTTGGTGGACCAGTCTGTCGAGAGCTGGCCTCCGAGTAGCCTGCATCCGAAATCGGGGAGAGCCGACTGGCGCCGCTGCTGTGTCGCGGATTGGGGTTTGCAGCTGACAAGCTCGGGTTCGAATTCCACTGGTCCGAGGGGGCGCCAGATGGCATCCCGTAAATCTGAGCTTGTGTTTCCAGCTGTGACTGGTATCGGCCAGTAGGCCCCTGACGAGGCTGAGGATGTTGAAGATCCAGACTATCTCGGTGAGCTCTGTATTTCGGAGCTTCCGAAACTTGGGAAGGAACCAAAGGCGATGGCGGGCGGTTCTCCTGCTGTCGGTCATCTAGGGTGTAGGTCGACCGCAGTCTGTCGTCGCCTTGGGGATCGTACCAGTCAGCGGCCTTGTACGGTCCCTGGATATCGGACCCTGAGCGCGAAGCATCGAAAGACGGGCGCTCCTTGCGGGCTGGCTGGATGCTATTGCGGATATTGTCTCCCATGGAAGATGCTGTGGTTTTGGACCAACGGGAAATCTTGGGGAAGAACGAGGAGCTGCTTGACTTGTGCTTCTTGGCTTTCTCATTCGTCTTCGGGGACGTTTCATTACTGAGAGCGCCAGAGGCCATGGGTGCCCGAGGTGGCGTGGAGGCCGAGGAGGGTCCAGCCCTGTCCTGTCGGCCGTTTGTGCTGTCGAACGATGCCGAATTCGGGCCCAAGAATTCTCCACGCTCATTGATTTCCATCTCCTCATCGGCTTCTGGAACAGTGCTGACACGATGCTCAGAATCTCTCCGCGGTCCATTACCACGTGATTCCGGCATTGGCCGAGAAGAAGTGGATAGCAAGTATCCGGAATGGTCGGGAGAAGAAGTTCCAGCATGTCCTTCGGGCTCGTAGCCTTCTGGATCTACACTAGCAGAGCGAGGCCCGCTGCGGCCCAGCCTCTCGTCTTGACCATCGCGGAGTGCTTCAACCTCATCGAGCAGCTGCTCCAGCATGTCCTCAATCCTGGACAGGTCGTTGGAAGACTTGAGACTGAGTCCTTTAAGTGCACGCTTGAAAACGTTCTTACGCTTGGAGCGTAGGTCTTCTTCGTCTGCAGAAGCCTGGCGGGCACTTCTGGTGCTGGCCGGCAATGGGCGAGGGCCTCCGAGAGCTCTGTACGTTCGGTCGTGCTGCTTGTCACTTGCCTCCATGAGCATCCCGTCCTGCTGAGCAATGAACTTCTTCATTTCCTCGAAAGAGTTACGCATCTCAGCTGCGCTTCTAACAAGGGTAACCAAAATCTCCGTATCGCGAGCATTTCGCTGGGCGTCGCGCACGGTGAGCTGTGTACAAGTCAGCATCAGTTCGCACAATTTACATTCTGTATCGGAATACTTACGTGGTCCATAAGTGCGACAATATCTTTGGACTGAATACAGTCAATGCCCCTCCCAGTTGCACTATCGTACAGAGGCGAGCCGACACCCTGGGAGTAGCCACTGAGTTGCCGTTGGTGACCAGGCATGAACTGATCATCAGCTCCAGTAGGACTGTCAAAGAGACCCATACCGTTGGTGTCCATACCGCCAAACCCCTTGTCCAAAGGCTCCGGGGTATCGACACCCGGCGAGAGAGGGTTTGGGGCGGACACATAGCCTTCATCTTTACCTGGCGGCGTGCCGAACAACGGCCCTCTTGAGTACTGATGATCAAGGTAGTCATCGGGATTGTAGTCGTTTGTTTCATAGTAGTCATGGCCGTAATCGGGTTGGTCATCCAACTCCAGGCCTTTATTGCCAGCGGAACCAGCATTGTCGAACATAGGCGACTGGCCACGGTTATCCGGCGTCTGCTCATATGCCCAGTTACTTCCATGCATGCCTCCTCCGATTGGCCCTTGGATGATAGATGGATTCGTATTGATCTCCGATTCAGAATCTGGGCTTCGGTCGACGTCTGGACTGGGGCTCTCACGGTCATGGATGTCTTCCGAAAACATGTGTGTCGGGTCGGTTTGGTCTTCCAATGACTGTGTAACGCTCTGGGGAGGCGACGTGGCTCCCATTCGTCGGGGGAAAGAGGTCGCGTCTGGACTGGAGGCGTCTTGACGTTGTTTCAAAGGGCTTCCTTGGCGGGATCCGTGAGGAGTCTGGTTTGCCCTTTCCCCTAGCTTAGGAGTTTGACCTTCCAAACGCCGAGAGAGGTCAGTCTGCGAGCGATTTGTTGCAGACTGATTGGACTTCGTGTCCATAATTGACGGATCAAGAAGAGAGGCCACGGCGGATTCGACTGCTATGGGATGGATAACCTGAGGGTTGGCACCGATGCCTGCAACGGGCTGACCTTGGTTTACTTTTTCCATGTAGCTCACCTCACTCTCGTCCGCAAAGCCGGTCATCCTTTTGGGGTCAGTACTTGCGGTCTCCGTCATCGATCGTGGTGACATGGCGGGGGATTCTTCATACCCAAGTTCAGCCCCATACTTGTTGTTATTTCGTAGGATCTCTTTTTGGCCGGCAGGGTTGATACCGTGAGGTCGTGAAGACCTTGCGAGGTTGGTACTTGGGGCAGATGAAAGCGAATCTATGGAGAGGCGTTGCTCCATCTCTTTCTCAGTTCCAGAGAATTCATGCTCAATTGGTTGGGTTGAATCCTGTTTAATGTGGGACTCGCTCTGGTTGCTAGCCACGCTCTGGATGGGGCTGAGGGTGCGCCGACGGTCAGTGAATTTAGAGCCGTGACGCCCGTAATGTTCATCTAGGAGGTTGGCCGCTGCGGCAGCTGCAATAGCTCCAGCGGCAGCGTCACCTACAGGTGAAAGGCTCCGTTCGCGATCTTCTTCTTCGGGATAATCGTGGAGCGACAGGTCGTGGCTAGAGAAGTTGCTATGCTTGAGGTCATATCGTGAATCTAGCAATTCTCGATGCGGACTATGGGCCTCGTGGATTTCGGAGGTCTCACGGGAACCATAGGGCTCTGCGGTCTGTTCGGAAAGAAGCGAGTCTCGGGTCATGTCGGACTCAACCGCGCTGCGCAGCGGCATGGGTGCCACGTTGTGTTTCTGGAAGACCAATTCGGTATCGTTGAAACTGCCACTCCTCGGGCCACTCGGCCTTCGTCGTTCAGTTTTGTCGATGCTGGAACGAGAATCATGGTGCTTAAGCGCGGCTGCCGTCAGAGCTGACCCAACTCTGGCGGCCTTTTCGGCATCCCGCAACCCCTTGCTCTTTTGCCGACGTAGCTTCTCCTGTTCTGTCAGTTCTGGCCGAAGGCCCCATTTGACGTAGCTTGCTTCGGACGGTGAGTCGCTGCCCTTGCTGGGCCTGCGCTCTTGTTGCGTGGGAGCTGGCTCGCCGGAAAGGACTATGCCCTCGTCCTGGTCATCCTTATTCAGGACGACGGTAGGCCATGTCACATCAGGAGCGCTGGCATGCTTCGAGAGGCGTCTTCTGAGTTCATCTCGCGATGGGGTGCTCGCGGACGAGTGTGATGCATTCATGTCACGTTCAAATTTGGACGTATTGGTCATCACCTTTTGGTCCTTCTTGAGCTCTTTTAGCTCGGGCAATATCAACCGACGGATGGCATCTTCAACGGTCTCGAGAAGCTTTGGGTTGTTGATTGAGGACTTGGAGGTGCCAGACCGGAAGGAATACTGATCGCCAGACTTACGATGGGCGGACAGCGCCGACGTGCTGAGCAAACTCGGATTCGGACTCATGTCTTCGTCCGGATACGCCGACAAGCGAGATCGGGACTTGGACTCTGGTTCGTGGAAGTCGACAAGGTCTCCCTTATTCCGTTGGCCTTTGGAAGTCTCACGAGGATCGTTACTCAGTTTCTCTGCGACTCGATGAGCGATGCGTTCCGTACTCAGACTGCGGCTTCTTTGTCGCCTAGGTGTTTGGAGGTAGTCTTTGTATTCCGGACTGTGCTCGCGTTCCCGCGATGAACTTTGGCTGCGTTTTCGTCGTATACCAGAAGAGGAGGCTTCTAGCATGCTATCTGCGGGCATCGACGAGATGTCCGAGGTTGGTTGGAAGTACCTTGCGTCGCTAGACAGCTCACTGCTCTGGTCGCGATTCACAAGCTCGATTTCCACGGGTGTATGACCAGAAGGCTGCTGGTTCTCATCGGTACCTGAGTTGAAAGAGCAGATACTATAATCATCACTTGACTTGTTGTTGTTCTTGGATGGCGAGCTAAAAGAGATCCGGCGCGAGTAGATGGGCTTGCGGTTCCCGTTCGATTCAGTAATCTGGATGTGATCCTTTGAATCCTTGCGCTTCCGGGAGTTTGAAGGAGTGACTCGAACTCGGACACTGGGTCGGGAGACCAAGGAGCCAGAACCCTTCCCGCCCTCGAAATATTCGATGAGCAGGGAGGTCTGGGAGTGCTGCGCTGACCGGGACAGCTTGGATTCGTCCCCGTGGGTACGGTTTTTGCGCCGAGTGGAGATAGTTACGGGACTGCCGTCGTCCGGTATGGAGTATGACGATTTGTCTGTGCGTCGAGATACGTCAGTTGCCAAATCAGTCCCTGTTACGCTACCTCCAGTGGTGGTAGTGTCGACAATAGATTCAGTGGGTGCAGGTAAGATCGGTCTGCGGGTGTCGATACCCATGGTGGAGGAATAAGGAGACTCTCCTTTCAACCAGACCCGACCATTACCCCTGGCAAGTTAATTTCGTCCACTATTTTTTTCTTTTTCTATTTTGCTTTTGCTTTTTTGATTTCCTTTTCGGGGAGTGGGACCTTGTTTTCTTCAGGGGGGCAGGAAGCGTGCAAGGGAATAGAGGCTGGTAGAGTGACAAGCAATCTGGGAGGGAATCCACGCTGCTTGCGGACTGAAGGTCACTACAGATTGGACAGGCAGTGGTGGTGATGGTGTTGGTGTTGGGCAAGAGTGGGGGGGGAAGGTATGATCGTGGGTCGGAGAGGAGGTGAGGAGGATGTAGAGGATCTGATATCACATAGGAGAAAGGAAATTAAGCGTACCAGCGCAGTAATTAGAAGCAATGTAGCATGTATGGGAGGGGGGAAGAGACAAGACCAGTGAGGAGGAATCAAGAACAAAAGAGGAAGAGAATGTGGTGGGAGGGAAAGGTAAAAGCCGTTAGAATTGAGCGGCTGATCCCTCACTTGGGCGTAGATGAGGATGAGCGATAACAGCTGCAAGAATCGGTGTAGAAAGGCAATAAATTAATTTGGGCCCGTCGGGAATTTTAGAGGCACATGCCTAACATGCTATACCGCCAAATAGAAAACTCATTGGATGTAAAGTCGCAAGTAAGGATGGGAGGGAAAATTAAGACCAAAAGAAAAAAACAAAAAGAAAATTCAAAAGCCAGACGGTGGGATACTGGCCACCATCGGCACAGACAACAATGATTGCTGAGCGGTGGGAATAATGGCGGTCCTGGGAAAAATGGAAAAAAGGCGAAGGCTGGTTCGGAGGGGGTATAAAGACAGTGAATGAACGTGGATAATAATAATAGCTTGATGGATCGATGGACAGTTGGCGAACTAAAAGATGGTTTAGCGGCGGACAACAAAACAGCCCCATCTGACAAGGAAAAGATCGTTTCCCAGCCTTGCCTTTTATTTATTATTATTACTATTATTTATTATTTATTTATTTTTTTGGGCTCATTTTGGTTTTTCCAGTCCTTCTCTTTTATTTGTTCGAATCTTCCCTCGTTTGAAACTTGATCAACCATTCTTAATGGTTGGAGGTTGAAAATCACGCTGTGGTCGAAATCGGGGTTCTCGCCCAATGATCCCCATGCAAGACGGCCCCAGATACTACTGTGTAAATAGTACATATACGTGGATGGCCTCTCCCTACAACCTTGACATTGCAAGTAACCTTGAGTGGACTCTTAATCGGGAACCCCTCCGTCACTTGGGCTTTCAAAGTTCATATAAAAATCCCAAAAAACCTTCTTTCCCGCTTCGCTTTGCCTTCCATTCCTTCTTAGCATTCTTCTATCACGAAGGCGTTCATTCCACCGAGAAGGCGGCCATGTCTCAACGTGGTGTGACCGGAATGTGATCTGTCCTCTGTGGGAATTGAGTCTGCCTGTCGGACGGTCTCCAAGAGCCCTACCAATGGCCCTATGACCGTTGCACAGGTGTGTCGGTATTTCTTGGTTTCCAACATGAAGATGAAACGAAGACTGGCAGCGAGCAAGACCGCTTCCCCGTAGGTATGAAGTGGCATCGAGGAAAGCACCGATGAAACACCTCTTATGCCGTCAATTGTGGCCCTCTCTCGACGTAGATAGACGCTGATCCAGGAACGAAGAATGCAGCCTAATAAGCAGCAGCATCATTTTGCAACCCTATGAATGAAAGAATCACAGCTTTGACGGGATCATCCCCAAAAGTGGAGAGAGTGAGAGTCAACCTAGGTAGACCCGCCACGAGCATTGATACCCACCCTGACAGACGCTCCGTCCAGTCTCTCGGGCGACCCTCCCTCCTCCACTTCCATTGGCCCTGCCGCTGCCAACTCATCACATTATCCCTTCCTTGTGACAAAAAGTCCGTCATCCCATGTCACTGATTGGTCGCAATGAGAATACAGTCGTGCCTAAGGCACCGTGCCTTATTACTTTCTCTTCTCAATCCAATCGAGCATTGAAACACGATTGTCCGAGATCCTTTCCCCAAAGTTACTAACCGTTAGTTTAATCCATTCGCTTTCGCCCGACAAAAACTTTTGCTTGGTGGGGGATCAACCTCCCCAGCCACCAGCCCAGCCACCCGACCTTGCTCGGTTCGCCACGATCGACTAGGTAGTATTCGTAGTGTGCGTTCATCAAATCAACCTTTCCAGGCCGCGCGGGTGCCTGCCATTACCCGAGGATTAGTAGTATATTTATGTGCTCCGTATGTTGTCTGCTTACGCGAACCGTGGAACGGAAACCCTCTGTATCCTTGGTTCCGCTGACCCTTATCTGAACCGTCCCTCGTTATTTAACCGGAACTCGGTCGCCGGGGGTAGGTTGTATAGAATGTAGGTGCTATCTAAATGCTGCTGCTCCAATGTGGTTACTGCAACGCTCTGAACTAGAAACGCCGGCTTTCTCGTGTCTTTCGTTTTCATGACCCGACGATCGTACCAAACGTGCAGGGTATGTTCGTAGACAACATAAACTGCAGACTCCCCTGGCTGCGGGGGACGTCGTATCCGGAGATGACACCCTTGCAAGAAAAAAAAGTACAGAAATAGATGGCTGCACCTGCGGTCGCATTACCAACTGTACTACCTTAGGCATCATGGATGACCTACATGACCCAGACAAGGGAACGAGCAAGGGTTGAATGCTGTGATTTTTGGTATTCCTTGTGAAGACGTATCTAGATACAATTCCATAGCTGATGTACGGAGGCAAGTAAGATAGGATATGCCATGATAATAATATAGAACAAAAAAAGATCCAGGTTAAACTCCAGGCCAACGGACAAAAAACATGCAAGACAATTGCTTTTTCCCTCTACTAGATCGAATCAGTTATCATTATGCTTGCGCTTGAACTTCGAGCCGGGCTGGCTGCCGTAGTTCCGTCGGCCCTGTGGTTGTTTGTCTTTCAGGCTGGAACCGAGCTGGATATCGATGCGGGGAGGCGTCGAGAAGCCGAAGCCCTTGGACACCTTAACCAGGTCGAGCTTGTGCACGTCGAAGACGGACCGGAGAGAATGGGAGGCATATGCCTGAAGGTAGGAGCGGTAACCTTCCTTGGCGGACTGTTTGCGGATGCATGAGTATAAGAACAAGAGATAATGTTTGAATGAGGGAAGCTTACCTTGTTCAAATAGTAGTTCTGGCCAATGAGCTTCTCCAGTTGAGACTGAACATTGACAATCTTCTGAGCCGGGAAGTCAAACTCCACGACGGGTACCCGAGCCTCCTTCAGATGCTTCAGGAACCCTACTTCAGAGGGTTGCAAGAACATCAGACTGCGGCCCTTTCCGTTAGATCCACGGGCTGTACGACCAACACGGTGAATGTAGTCACGAGGGTCATCTGGGGGGTCGAACTGGATAATCCAGTCCACGGCGGGAATCTTGAGCAAGTTAGACAGGTGTAACAGAGGTAAACATTAGGGTAGGGAGGCAATTGACATACATCTAAGCCTCGGGCGGCAACGTCTGTACAGATCAGAGTTCCCTGCTTAGCATTGCAGAACTCGAAGAATGTGTTGGTCCGCTTCTGCTGCTTCTGCTTTCCGTGCAAGTCAAGCACAGGGAGATCGATATACTATAGTTTCGTCGCGTTAGCTACAAACCTTAGCTCACAATATTGGATATACTTACGTTGAGTAATTCACCGTAGTACTTGACTGAGTTGCAGCTGCTCAGGAAAACGATGATCTTCTTCTTAAGGTTGCGCTTGAGGAAAGAGAACAGGAGCAAAAAACGCTTGTCAGCTTCACAAATGACATAGCCTTGCTCCAGTCCCTCAACGGTACTGTGCTCCTTGCGATGGTCGACGTTGATGTAGAGAGGGCCAGGTCTGAGAGAGATTCGAGCCAAATCTTCAACCTTGGTAGTCTGCGTCGCGGAGAACAGCATGGTTTGTCTGTTCTCAGAAGGAAGGATCTTGGCAATTTGGCGCATTTCATCCTCGAAACCGACTTCCAGGATACGGTCCGCCTCGTCAACTGTCAACAGTCAGTCATTCCATTCATCCACTCGCAATGCCAGAAAGGGCTGTCATACTGATAAGTGTGCGCAAGTTCTTGAACACAAATCCTTGCGTATTCTGAAGATGATCGAGCAGACGTCCAGGTGTTGCCACGAGAAGGTTAACACCCTTCATGAGCTTCTCCGCCTCGGCTCTCCTGTTTGCACCTCCGATGACAATACCGTAGGTCTGGCTGTGATGCGCCAAGAGTTCCCTAACTTGACCGAAAATCTGAAGTGCAAGCTCGCGAGTTGGACTGACAATAATGGCACCAGTACCTAACCAAAACACGCACGGATTAGTATACAAACTGTGGAACCACATGAGAATGCGCAGTACATACCGTTTCTCGGCTTGAATCGTAGAGCGCTAAGCATTTCAATGGCAGGAATCAAGAAGGACAAGGTCTTTCCGGAACCAGTCTTTGCAGCACCGAGGACATCGCGACCAGCAAGCAGAGGAGGAATTGTACGCCGTTGGACTTCCGTCATCGTCTCGAATCCCATTCCCTCGATACCCTTCATAGTCTTCTCTGACAATCCCAGCTCCGTGAACTTCACCGGATCGCCATCCTGCTGGGGCAGACGGATTGTATCCGCAGAAGGCAGATCCTCACCGTCGGCGGCGGGTGTCTCTTCAGCATCGCTCTTCTCCTCTTCATTGTCAGAGGCCTCCTGCTCAGATTCCTCCGCATCTTTCTTCTCGTCATCACTAGACATGTGTTCGACCTTCTGCTTTTTGGACTTTTCTTTCTTCGCCTTCTTCTTATCGACGGTAACTTCCTCCTTTGCGGGAGAATCGGTCACGGCTTCAGTTGTAGCCGGGGCAGCAGCCTCTTCCTTGCGCGCATTTCCACCATGCTTTCTCTTGCGCTTCTTCGAGATAGATTGAGCGTTATCCACAGGAATCGGCATTTTGGCGTAAATTCCTCCAGGGGGGGGGTTTCCTGGAAAACTTGCCAAATGAAAAACGTGAGATGCGGAGCCTTTTTTTTTTTTCTCGGCGGAAGACAATTTTTTGCGGAGCGAAAATATTGCCTGGTCAAACTTCCCGCATCACGTGCTGATAGCCATTGATAGCTGGGCGGTCTGAAGATTATGAGCCATGCTACTGAGGCAGAAATTACCCCCTACTTGGCAATGGCGCTATTCCGTATGAAGAAGTAGCATCATATGAGCCCTGAGCAGTGGGGAACAGCATCGTGCAGATCAATGGGATTCTCTCAATTAGATTAATGAAATACCCTTTTAAGAGCTTCTATATACATATATCGTACTGATTACTTTCTATGATTTCTGACTGATTTGGAGGATCCTGAGAACTCTCATAGCTGGGCTTACCCAGGAATGAACAGCAGATTCACCAAGTTCAGAATCAAGTGTTAGTAAAGGTACTGGATAGTTAGTAACGTATACTATGCTTGATGTGCTTGCTATTAGCTTCATCTTACAATACTTCCTTGTTCATAGGGACGAAAAAACAAGAATGGAGAAGCCCTATACCAAGATATTACATCACACCGTGACCACGTGGAGGACACGTATCTGAATACAAATAATGATGAGTAAAGGGAGTGTTTCTCGAGATTATGATTTCTCGTTACAAGCATCTTAGATCACCGCGATATTATATGACCAATGATGGAGAATCGTCGTGATAAGCCCATCCATGCCAATCGCATGATGCGCGCTATCTGCATCGGAGCAGGGCCGTCAGGATTATATCTTGCATATATGTTTAAGACATCATTTACGGACTATACGCTGGAAGTGTATGAGAAGAATGAAGATATCGGGGGAACTTGGTTTGAGAATCGATATCCCGGATGTGAGTATTTATCCTCGAGGAGGCAAGTAAGAAAATCTGATAACCAGGCTCAGGTACCTGTGACGTCCCATCGTGAGTGGATCATATACTTCATGGCAGAAGAGAGAACTTATTCAACAGGCACATGTACACTTACTCCTTCGAGCCTAAATGGGACTGGTCAGCTAGTTACGCATCAGCCCCGGGGGTCCATAGCTACTTCTCTGGGTTTGCAGACAAACATGGTCTTCGCGATTTTATCAATTGCAACCATCGGGTGGTGGGTGCGAATTGGGATGATGCAAACTCACAATGGAAGGTTCGAGTTGAGAATGCCAACAAGGAAATATTTGAGAAAAGGTGTGACTTCCTAATAAACGCCACTGGCTATTTAAACTCCCGGCGTTGGCCTTCTACACCAGGTCTTGGGTCATTCAATGGAAGGCTACTCCATACCGCAGATTGGGATGAATCCTTGTCGTTGACTGGAAAGCGGGTCGGGTTGATTGGGAATGGGTAAGGCTAGTTGCTTCTTGCTGCTCAAGGCCCCAAGTTGCTGAGTTTGCTAGGTCTTCCGGTATACAGTTGCTTCCTGGGCTTCAAAGGTAAGTTAGGCTATCCTTGTACGTCACATCTCTAACAGCGCCAATAAGAACTGCAGAGCATGTCACAGCCTTCATGCGCAGACCGACCTGGGTGATACCAAAATTGAGATACCAAAAACGCAGTTACACAGATGAAGAGAAGCAGACGTTTCAAGATAATCCCAGAGAACTGCTCCGGCTACGGAAAGATATCGAGGCCAACTATGCGACCTTTTTGCCCCTCTTCCTTAAAGACACGGTGCCCCAAAAAGCAGCCACTTAACGGTCGAAACAATTAATGAAAGATGCGATTGGTGATGATAGGCTTGCAGAAAAGCTGATTCCAGGACATCCACTAGGATGTCGTCGCCTTACAGTCTGATATCCTACCTCGCCAGCAGCATATCCTACTAACAGCGTTATAGCCCAGTACGGAATACCTAGGAAGCCTCCAAAAGCCCAACGTCACGCCTGTCATTGGGAATATTAAGAAGATAATACCGTCTGGCGGCATAATGCTAGACGGCAGCGAGTATGCATTTGATGTTTTGGTTTGTGCCACAGGCTTCCACACCAGCTTTCGACCCGCGTTTCCATTAATAGGTCGCGATGACACCAATCTTGCAGAAGCATGGGAAAAGGAACCTCGAAGTTACCTGGGAGTCGCGGCCCACGGTTTTCCGAACTACTTCATGTTACTTGGCCCTAACAGCCCCCTGGCCAATTCACCCGTCATCGTTTGCATCGAGGCGCAGGGACACTATATCGCTAGGTTTCTCAATCGGTGGCAGAAAGAAGACATCCGCACGTTCGAGCCTAAGGTAGAAGCGGTCGATGACTTCATGGAGCAGAAGGACTTATTCATGAAGAGCACAGTCTGGGAGAGCGACTGCCGATCTTGGTTTAAAAACGCCAATACCGGTAATGTCAGTGGACTATGGCCAGGGAGCGGACTGAGCTATATAGAAGCCCTAGCCGTTCAGCGGTTCGAGGATTTCCACGTCACATACGCGGCAAAGAACCGGTTCGCCTATCTAGGGAATGGATTCAGTCAAACGCACCTACAACCTGAAAGCGACCTGGCATATTATGTGCGCCATGAGGACAATGGCGAATCAGTGTTTCCTGAGTTAATGAGTGTTGATAATGCCAAGGACACCGCCGACTCTCTGGCGGCAAAGGAAGAGATGAACTGGTTGCTCTAGCTAAGCTGTTCCCAGGGAGTCTGGTTAGGCAGTTACAATATATGTTACCCATCGGTTGGCTTATCTGAAACGAGATTCCGAGCCACTCATATAGAAGGCTAGTAATATATTTCAACTAGATTAATAGGGACTGGATATGAAACAGGACCACTAATGAGGAAAATGGTGAAGCCAGTGGTTAAGCTTGACACGCATGACAGGAAAAGTCTTCACGGTCTGGGTTCAGAAAGACCTGGTGCTAAAAATAGGAAGCGCCTTGCCGCCCATGGTTGAGAAATCGTCAAGACCTTCCCTACTAATTCCTGGTCATGATTCATTCACTTTTCAAGAATTTCATGAACCAGGAAATACAGGGGAAAATACAGTGCAAACTCACCGCGTGCCCCAGAGACGCATCAGATCATGAGGATCCGATGGGGTCAAGACGTCATGACACGCATTCCGATGATGGCAGCGACAACGGTGATCAATGCTGATCACCTCAGGGATGGAGGAGGGGAACTTTCCATTCCCGGAATTTTATCTATATTCCAAGACACTTGTGGTGATTGTTGTTCCCATTCTCGTGGAATTTACAATGGATCAATTGACGCCCAAGACAATTTAATTACCGAGTTTGCCATTCTATGAGACTTGGGAGTAATTCAGAAGGGCAACCTGATTGCCCTTGTTTTTGCATGGGAGGGGCTGTGCATTGTAGACTAACGAACAGAATGCCACTTAGTCCGTAACCTTCTTGGTAATCTCAACGCTAGCCGAGTTGTGTAATTAAAGAAAAAGAAAGAGGAGAAACCCGTTTGGTAGAGCAAACGAACACGGAGCACGGCGACAAGAACTGCGGAGACCCGCCTCTTGGGATTGACATACTGTTCACTACGTATATTACATAGACTGGGAGATCACCATGAGGTGTGAATGGTTGACAGTTTCGATAGAAAATAAAACCACGTTATGAGCATAGAGGGTATGGAGTGCATATGCGATGGTACTTTCATTGGAGCTCTTGCAGGGCCAATCATGGCTGGTGGGTCAAGCAGTATGCACCTGTGGACATGCAGTACATACATTGAGAGATATCATGTAGTCAGTTATTAATAGAAAGCCATGAAGCAGCAGTCACCAGTCCTACGAAGCGCAAAGGGTGTCAGTAGGCAGAAAGATAAGGCAAGGAATCAAAATTCAAAAAAAAAAAAAGTCGCCAAGTACTCCAGAGTCGATGTGTTCATTGACAGGATGGGGATGAACGGCGGCTATCCTCAGCATCCGAACGAAAGTAATTAGGGTAAGACGAGCGGCAAGTAGATCCACAGATCATACTACCGTGTACTCCGTAGTTGGCTTTTTTTTTTTTTTTCTTTACCTCTTGCGGTGTCGTATCTGGAGAGGCAACTCCACCAGATCAAGTCATGGCTGTAATCTCGCAATCTGGTGTGGTCTTGGGATCATTCCCAGCCTTTTCGCAGGCGCTAACTAGGTTCTCTTGGCCGGTAGTGGTGAGCAAATCAGAGGTATGAACCGTGGGCAATGAGCATAACCATCCGCATGCGGGCCCAGAACCAACCCCCCCTGAGAGACGCGCGTGCGCCGACTGGCACTGGGAAAACGTAAAAGTGGAAAAGAGAGCTTTCCTTTAGAGCGAAAGCCGAGTTAATTTGTAGGGAAGATGGCCAGGTTGTCGGTAGGGTAGTAGTAGTAATAGTCAATTTTGTGTTGGCATCATTCTCATTTTCTTGGTTGTTTTTTTTCCAGATTTTTAGGTTTTAATTTTCTCTTTTCTTCTATTTTCATTCCCCTCCCGGGCTTCCCCATATTTCACCCCTTCGTTTCTTTCGAGCCCAACTGGTTGATGTCAGAAGTGTTGTGCTTCCAGACACAGACACACATACTTTAGTTTCGTTGTTGCTACTACAAGTGTGGTCAAGGGCGAGGAAAATCCATTCTTCAGACCATCGCTACGCCGACTGTGATTGGCCCCGACGTCCTAAATCACCCCCCGTGCTGAGTCAGGGTCTCAGCGTCAGGTGTTTCACGAGCATTCCGACCGTCTCTCCTCCAACCGGGGCTGAGCGGCTTTGATTCTCCCCTGAAGAAATATCGTCGCCTGAAGGAGACAAGAGAGAGGCCATCTTCATCTCTTCATCTTCTTCTTTTCTCTTTTCCTTTTTTTGCTACACCTTCTCCCCTTTCGCTCGTTTCCTCCACCCCCCTCCGAATCTCTCCTCGTCAATTCGAGTGAGAACGGTCCCCTCTCCGTTCCTGGGAGACTCAGGCAACCATCCGTCTCCCCTGGTCTCGACCCCTTCAAGGCTATACTGTGTGTCGCCGTCCCGCTCGCTTTATTGTACCATTCAAACTCTCTACAACTACCCCCCGACTATCTAACACTCGTTAACCCATTCCATTCTTTATCATTCGCTTATTTGGTGCCTTCTTTTATTCACATATTATTTTTCTCTCTCTCCCACCCTCGTCCTTCTCTTGTGCTTTTGATGAGCAGTCGCTGTGGTCTTCCATTTACCGCTCAGTGATACTTCAATGACGTGAAGTTGTAACCAATATAGGAAATATTTTACAATAATTTTTACCTTCCGCCATTTTGGATACCTCCTTCCTCGCTCTCGCTTTTAGACGACTTGGCACAAGATTACGACCCAGTGTACCGTGAGACTTCCGCATCCGGCCGGTCCCAAACTGGTGCTCTGGAGTACCACCTATTCTATCTCGCTTCTGGTGTCACCCTATTCTCTCGCTCATAACCCATAAAAATTACATTCGCTACCTACCGGAGGAGTTGAAGTCGGTAATCCTATCACGAAAATGCGGTTCAAGGCGCTTCTGTCCACTCTTCTGCTCGCCTTTATCAGCGCACCACTAGTAGCTGCGACCAAACTGATCGAATCCAATGCGCTTAACCTATGCCAAGACAGTTCGAACTTCACAGCAACCCTTTTCAAAGTAACGTTCACGCCGAACAACAGGTCGTTAGTCTTCAGTTTCGATGGAGTCGCTGCAATCTCGGGTAAAGTCAAGGCGGAAATCGTGCTTGATGCGTATGGCTACACCGCGCTTAAAAAAGAACTCGACCCCTGCGAGATGAACATTGGGGGTCTATGCCCTATGAGTGCCGGACCTATCGATGTTCCGAAGGCTCAGATCGATGTTCCGCAAGATGTCGTAAATAGTATCCCAGGTGGGTACCAACTTTATGCTTGGGGACGGTCATTGTCGCTAACGTGATCACGTAGGCATTGCATATACGGTTCCCGATCTCGATGCTTCTGTCCGTATTTACATCAACTCCACTGATACTGGCGAAAGCATCGCGTGCGTTGAGGCTTCTTTATCAAATGGCAAGACGGTTTACCAAAAAGGAGTCGGCTGGTCAACAGCCATAATCTCTGGGTTAGGCTTAGCTGCTTCTGCTATCACTTCTGGCTTAGGACATTCAAACACCGCCGCGCACGTGGCGGCCAATGCACTGTCACTTTTCAGCTTTATGCAATCCCAGGCCATGATCGGTATGACATCTGTTCATATGCCCCCGATCGTTGAGGCGTGGACCCAAAACTTCCAGTGGAGTATGGGTATCATCCATATTGGGTTTCTGGAAAGCATTTGTACCTGGTATCAAAGATCGACGGGAGGAACGCCTTCAACAACCCTTTCCGAGCTCTCGACAACGTCTGTGCAAGTGCTCAAAAAGCGAACTCTCGACGAAGCAACGGGTTTAGTCAAGAAGGCATCAGACATATTGAAGCGTTCCGGTGCCGAATCCGAGACAGCCAACACCGAGAATCTTGTTGTCCGCGGTATTAAGCGAGTTGGTTTCAAGGCCGGGATTGAGGCGACTAATATTTTCCTGACTGGTCTTATCTTCTTCGTTTTCTTCGTGGCTGTGGTGATGATCCTCGTGTCGCTCTTCAAGGCCGGCTGTGAGGTTCTTGCTAAGAACGGCAAGATGAAGACTGATAAGTTCCAAGATTTCCGTAACGGTTGGAAGATCGTCGCCCGTGGTATTTTGTTCCGACTTACTTTGATTGGTTTCCCTCAGATGACCGTCCTCTGTTTGTGGGAATTTACCCAGCATGACTCTGCAGCTGAGGTTGTCTTGGCTGTGATCATGTTCTTTTCGGTTCTCGCGGCTCTGGGGTGGGCTGCCTTCAAGGTCATCCTTCTGGCAAAGCGTTCCATTACCATGCACAAAAACCCTGCATACATCCTCTACTCTGACCCTACATGTCTGAACAAGTGGGGATTCTTGTATGTGCAATACCGCGCGACTGCATACTATTTTGTCATCCCAGTTCTAGGCTACATCCTGGTTAAAGGCATGTTTATCGGCCTGAGTCAAGAAGCGCCAGTTGTGATGACTGTTGCCTTGGTTATTCTTGAGGCCGGTATGTTGATTGCCGTCAGTGTTCTGCGGCCATGGATGGACAAGAAGACCAACATTTATAATATCTCCATCGCTGCCGTGAACTTCCTCAACGTCATCTTCCTTCTCTTCTTCTCTGAAGTTTTCAACCAACCTGGCCTGGTAACAGGTGTCATGGGTGTTGTCTTCTTCGTGATCAATGCCGTATTTGCTCTCATTCTCTTACTCCTCGTGTTGATCGCTTCCATCTATGCCATCGTGTCAAAGAACCCGGATATGCGGTACCAGCCCATGAGGGACGACCGTGGCTCTTTCATCAAGTCCCAGGGCCAGCTGACGACTGAGTTGGATGCCCTGGGTGCCGCTGCTCGCGGCGATATCAAGACTGGATCCTACAAGTCTAGTCCATTTGATGATGACAACGGCTCCTTCTCCAGCGGCAACGGAGCCAGTATCAACCGTCAAAACCTCGATGTGCACGGCCATGATCAAGGGCCTAACAGTCGTCAAGCCCCTGTCTCTCCAGTTGATCCTTCCTTGCCACTGTTCCCCAGCGACGCTTCCGGACGACAAGAGCCTCCCGGCTATGCGCGGTCAACGTCACCCGTCCCGCGGGGTTACACTGCGTCCCCACTCAATAACCCCAACGCTTATAGGCACCAGAACAACCCCAGTCCATGGCAAAGAGGAGCTGGATATGACCACTAAAGGAATACAATGAATGTTTGATCGCTTTGCTTGAGACGAATTACGGCTTAGCGCGTAAATGGAGTGGGTCATCTGCCATCCTGATTCCACTTTGCCTTGCACCAGGTGCACTTTGTTTTCGTCCCCTTCACATGTTTGCTTTTCTTTCAACCACTGTTCCTTTTCCGTATACTGTGATATACTGAAAAATTCGCTTCTTTTTCTTCTTTTACTTCTATATAACCCCTTGCCCTCTTTTGCACCTGACCAGGATTTTCTTTCTTGTTATTACACGGCGTTCTAAAGCATTGGATTTGGAGATTTGGGACTTGGGTTTTGCGGTCAATGTGATCTATATATCTTAAGACAGGGGGCTACCTTCGGCCTGAGCCGATGTCCCTGTGTATTATTTGTGATTTCATGTATGAAAGGAAATCATAATGCTAGTGCCCACGTCTGTAGACGTATGGTATTTGAATTGCAAGTGATTTAAAGATACCCAATCGGTGGACACGTGCGTACAGAGAAGAGCTAGTCCAACCTCTCGGTGATTGACCCAAGTAGATACTAACCTGACATTGGATGCTACATATGACTTTATCAAAAGTCGTATTATATTGCCTTAGAGCATTTGTCCATCCCAGAACACAACAGTCTAACAATCAACATAACCATACTACAGTTTCGGATTGCTCTCTCCCAACTATTCAGTTCTCAGTAGACAAAAGTTTTTTTCAAAGAAAAACACCATATCCCGAAGTCCGCACGCCGGAAGCAGAACTCTAGTAGACACACACACACACCTTTAACAAAAATAAGAATATAAAAAGAGCAGCAAGGCAAGGTATAAATTTAAATTTGCAGCATAAACCCAAACATAAAACCCCAATAGTTAAGACATTCCCATCCATCCACGAAAACGAACCCAACCAACCACACATACAAACTCAACGAGGCTCGCCCAATCCCGGCGGCGGGCCGGGGAGACTCGCTGAGCCTGCACCAGGTGGGGGCGCATACCCGCCCTCTTGGCCCGGGGGACCGTTTATACCGGGAGTAGAACTGGGGCTGAAACCAGGTTGGCCGGGGACGACACCGGGCATCGGGGGAAAGCCGGGAGCGCCGGGGGCTGGCATTTGGAAGTTTGGGGGGAAGCCGCCTGGTGGTGGGGGGAAGGGGGCGTTTCCTGCGGGCATGTTGGGGAGGGGTGGGAGACTGCCTGGGGCGCCTGAGCCTGGGGGGAATGGGGGTGGGAAGGGGAGGCCCTTTGCTCCTGGGGCTAATGTTTTTATTACGTTAGTGGACTTTGGTTTTTGAATGGTTGGGGGGGTTTGGTTCACGTACGAGGAGGCATGCCCGGGGCACCGTTTGGTCCTCCTGGTGGGGGGAAGCCGAATGGAGGGGGTGGCAGTTGGCCTGGACGTCCTGGGGTTCGTGTTAGTTTTGGGATTCTTGTGATAGGTAAAGTGTGGAAGCGTACCGGGGAATGGGAATGGAGGGGGGAAGGCGCCTGGAGGAGCCATGGCGGGGTTCGGTACGGCCTGGCCTTCGGCGGCATACGACGAGGTGATGGAGTCGATGACAGATTGGGCCTTCTCTTGTCCGATTTCTGTGCGGGATTGGTGAGCATCTGATTGAATCAACCTTGATGGATGACGGAGACAAAACGTACGTTGATAGTATTCCAACACGTTCCTTAGATGGTTCCTTCCTGCATTGTGCGCCTTGCGCACGCTCATCGAGTCGTGCGTGAGGTACACATCACAATAATCACCTGTGGAGTAGGTCACCGAGTCAGCGAAAGTTATGGCTGGAAATGATACGATCGATATAAAGCTGTATCTGCTCGATGGCGAGCTTGATGAACGTCACCGATATAGTGGCTCGGGAGATGGAAGGACCTACAGAAGAGTACACAGATGGTTAGTTGTTAGGCCCGTTAGGCTTAGGAAGGTAGGTACATATATTTTGGCATCTTGGGAATCTGAACAGGCACTGCTTTCTGAACGTTGCAGGCGAAACTTAAACTCGGCGGCGCTCAAGTGGCGCGTTGCGCGTGGTTTCAGACTTGGTCAAGGACCAAAATAGCTCTATTGGTAGATGCAGCGTGGCAAGGCGGGCTATGTGAGGCCTTCGGGAGGTCAATCCAGCTTGGCAGTCGCTCAGAAGGTCGTAGACAAGAATTGTATCGAAATTGGATGTTGAAGCGGAGTTCCAATGCGCCGGAGATACAATGGCGGTAGCACATGGCAGAATACGTAGGGTATATTTAATGCCTGAGGCATGAAATACCTTCCAATGTACGGGTTTCAAAGAACTATTTTCATTACAGCATAAAGAGGGGGGTTTGGAAATTGAAGACATGAGACGTTAAAGATGGGATGAACTATGTAGAGTTTGTTAAACCGGCCTGGGCCTCCATCATCTAATACCACTTATCGCCTTGACTGACAGCTATGACCCCAGTTGAGGAATTTCTATACAACGTTTATTGGCAGTTTCTTTTCTACTCGTTTATGTTGATTACCTATAGTATACACAGCAGCCAGGGAGTAGCTGTTGCCCGTAGTTTAGCTAGGGTTATGGTCGTTGTAGACCAATGTCAATATTTAGAGCATACTATAAACTCATCTCATACATACCATCACCGCCCCCACCACTAAAATGAGCAAAGAATGCCGAGAAGTCCAAATCAGGATCCTAATAAAATTAGAAAGCATGCTATCAAATGACCAAGCTCTCAAACCTACCATAAGATCAAAATCTAGTCCAAGTGGCGACTCGGTACAGATCAACGTCTCGATTGAGCTCTGTGGGGTACTGTCAGACTGAGACGACTGGGACGCCATGTAGCAGTTCTTCACACTCTCCTGGACTGCTTTGATCCTTAACGGCCGGATATCTCTAGCACCAGACTCCAATGCTCGTATTTGACAAAGTACGACGGAGAGAAGGATGTATCGCTTGAACCTCGCAATGCCTAGGGCAACAATCTGAAGCATCTGGTCGTTGATATGCTCCAGGATGCGGATCATAGGCTCTCGTTGGGCTTTGGACATCTCACCCAAAGGGTCTACAATGAGATGACCGGTTTCTGATGATACTGTAGTTGTTTCTTTGAGCTGACTGATTACCTCCAGACCTAGAACGGTAATAATGTCAAGGTGGAGAGAACCACAGAATGGCCCAGTGCTCATCACCATGAGACGTGACAGGTCATCAAGGTGTTGGGAAGGAAGCTGAATGCTTTCAGCGTATGATGCTATGATCATAGCCGACTCTCCACAGATCTTCCGAGAGAGGTAGAACCGTGGATCTTGCTGGGCCTGTAGCATGTAGGGCCGGTGAAGCAGTAGGATATAGCGACGAATTTGCATGTCGAGGAACTTCCTATGCAGATCGGTTTCGCCTGAGTATTGTGGCCAGTGCAGCTGAAAGTAGGTTGCGAGGTCACAGCAGGCTTTTTGTAAATCTGTAGCAAGCTGAAGCACGGCACTATATGACTGCTCCGAATCAGAACTGTTGATCAGTTTGGCCGCCTCCATACGGATTGGCAGAGATTGTCGCATCAGTAACTGTATCGAGGACTCTGTAAACTGTTGCAGTGGCTTTACGGTAGGAAATTCCTTGGTATCTGGCCACAGGTCCGCATCATTGATGTTATTCGGTATATGGCTATCAAAGTCCTGAGGTGAAATCATCAGCGGCATTGACGATGAGTCGATAGATTCATGAACCACTAGTTCCAGGATAGTCGTCCAAAGCCTACTCCGTATCTCTGCTTGGAACGGCGCTAAGCCTGGAAAGACTCGAGGGTCTCGGTGTAATCCCATGGTCATAGCCATTCTTAATAAAGAACCAGTAGATAGCCAGGGCGATGGCCCGATAGTGTTTGTTTTTCGCGACACGAGAAGAAGGCAGAAAACTTGAATACCGTCCAGATTTCTGGTTAATTTCTCAGAAGGGCCTACTAGCCACCATTGAGCTGCATATACCCACGTTTGCGCCAAGTGACGCAGTCGCTCCGACTCTTCCAGAATAGGGTAGAAAGTCGTGCCAATAGAGAAGATAAGACCTAGTTTGATCAAGAATGATGTTGATGATGCATGTGGTGCTTCCCAGAACTGATAATACTCTTTCCAGAAAGAAGGGATATGAACAACACGATATATTTGTTCGAAGGTCCGTATATACGCTCTTGCCAGCTCATCACAAATTTGCCTGTCGGGAAAGGTACTGAAGAGGTCAGGAACAGGATCGTTCAGTTGCAGTGTTCGCTGGCTTTTCGCCGCCTTTCGTAAATTTCGACATTCCTTAGCCATCTCTGCTATATCTGCTTTCATGTCGACCATACTGAAATCCATGTCTTTTGAGTCGATTTGACCGCCGGCAATCTACAAAAGATCAGCCACCGGAGTTTCCTGGGGGCTTTCCTAGTTACTAACCTTCTCGGCAGTGTACATCCAGTGGCTCGGTCCAAACAGCTTCGTCTTTTCTGCGGTGTTTCGCAGGCGAGGCATGATAGCAGGAATAGCCAAGTCTCCACTCACGGCACCGGGTTGTCGAGTCCGAGATAGTTCGGACAATTGCTGTTCGGTTTTACGCAGGCGGTTCTCCAAATCCTGTAGGGAGCTCCCACTCGTTCCTGTCCCTGTGCTGGCTACATCGTGCTGATCTAGTTGAGTGGAAGGTATACTCCGCAGGCCGTGAAATTGTTGTTGAGGTTGACTCCGTTCAGTGGGAGTTGACGCAGGCATGTCCGGGCTTTTGGGGGCCGTCCGAGCATCGGTCTGAGATGGCCTCGGCCGCGAGGATTCCCTATACGTGCAAGTCAAGGGATCCCGAGCATGTCGGCAAGCCCTACACGGCAGTTGGAGATCGCAGCGGACCTTACGCTCTCGGCACTGCTCGCAGGATTTGGCAGGACGCCGGCGTTTACGTGGCAGCGATGTTGAGGTTGTCCTGTTACGGGCAGTCATTTCAAGCCGGATATATCGCAGTGTAACACGACAACGAAAATAGGAGCATGTTCATGAAAGAATGACGCTGGATGTATAGACTGTTGATTCTCCGGACCCCGGGGATTTCGTTGGAATATCCCGAAGTTCGGGCTGATATTCGCTTTATCTCCGTGGTTGCATCACGTTTGGGGGCTGAATTTTCCCTGCCAGATCCAGTGCTGTTTTATAGATCAGTTGCGATTCGTTGACTCCAACAGTTATGATATTCAAAACCAATTTGTTGCTCCGGTGAATAGCTACATATAATTTTGTATAAAAGCCCTCTACCCACGTGAAAACGGATATACAGGAGAAAACCAAAGATCATCTCAGTTAATACTACTAGGATCCACGAAGATTGACTATCATAGAAGCACGATGAGAGAAGAATACTGCGAACTTTGCAAACTAATCATTGCCCATTATTCTCGAGTTATTTAGTTGGGCATATCGAAACCCCAACTTATCTCACAAGTTTGGTTAGACGCTGGCATTCTACAATTTCACTTGAGGCCACAGAAACAATGTCATCAATTGGATGCCAACCATGCAAAGAAAGTATAGTTCTGGTCGATATATGATGTCAAAAGTGGAAATAAAAAAACAATGGTGTTAACCTAGACCACAGTCGTGATCGCACTCTGCAGGAAGCTCGACATATATACTTCGTCTTCCCAATCCACCCCAAGAAAATAGCTTCCATCCTCGAAAACTGATTTATATGAGCACTTTCTTCGACCGAACCAACATCATTACTACTATCACGGAGGATTCATCGGCTGACATATGCAAGCATTACCAGTCTTGCGCTGTGGCTCGCAGACTGATGTGATAGAGCGATCATAATCTACGCAGTCATCTTGACAGTAGTAGCTCTGGAGCTCGTCAAGTTGACCTTGGGTAGTCTCCGGACAGGAGTTGCCCTGAAATTGGCGGGTACTAGCTTTTGTTAGCCTTACTACTGTGACGAGCAAGTATATTTGCCAGCTCAGGTATTTCTGCGAGATCAGTTATGCTCTACGTGGCTTTCCGTGCCATTTCCCTGGTTGGGTGGCCGGGCAGAGATTTGCATCTGCAATGAAGGTTAGGGGAATAACGGGCGGTTAGGGCTGTGGAGATCATGGGCTTTGCTTACTTACACCTCCAACAATCCGTTCATTATATTTTATTGAATGGGTGACTTTTCTGCTCTGTCGTCTTCTCTTCGATGCTGCCCCTCTGCTGGGATCGATACAGATGTGATATTGCGTCATTTGACGACATGGGTACATAGACAAGCCATTTCATCCCTGCCCAAGCAGAGAACCCCTGTGTTTACATTGCATATACACTAGAGATTCAGATCGGTCGCCGGCGGAGTCGGGTAATCTAACCAACAACACCACATAACCGAAGAGGCGATGAGAATGAGGGGATACCCCTCGTTTCTATTATCAAAGCACCAAGTTGATCACGTCAACGAACGCAATTGTATTGACATAATTGGCATCGTGCAGTTGGCATTTGTCAACGAGTTCAAATTGAGAGACATACGCCGGAGGAGTGATTCTTATTCGCGTATTCTGATGTTACCGTGTCTTGTCTATGACCATGTGTCTCACACTTGC
Organism: Aspergillus pseudonomiae; assembly: GCF_009193645.1. Classification (NCBI taxonomy): domain Eukaryota; kingdom Fungi; phylum Ascomycota; class Eurotiomycetes; order Eurotiales; family Aspergillaceae; genus Aspergillus; species Aspergillus pseudonomiae. The sequence goes on from NW_022475999.1 coordinate 261,289, forward strand.
TGCTGTTGTCATATTTCAGCAGGCTGACTTTGTTAGCAATATTTTACTAAATGAAAGTACTCTGGTATAGATTCAACTATATAGAAAAAATAGATGCCCGATAATGTAGCGCCTTGTTCGAATATAGACACCAGGGTTGATATGCCAAGGATTAGAGGTTTCCTTCCTACAACATGACTTGTATATTCGGTGCTCTATGTGCTTCATGAGCTACGGAGTAATAGTTCACCATTTCACCAGTAGTAAAATGATGGATGACGTATCTGTGACAGGCCCTCATGGAAGTAACGGTGTCCTTCCAGAGGCAAATCGGTAGGCATCAGAACTCTCCAGAATTGCGAAGAATCCTACTCGGCGTGTTGTGTAGCATCAGATCTTCGAGATCCGAGCTGGGAAGTACCCGGACGTTCCAGATGATCTAGGGTTTCACGGCCACTCGGTGCAAAACATCCGAGGCAAACCGAGAGGCGAGGTAAGTGACTCCGGGCGTCAGGCGGTGATTGAGCGAAACCAAGTCCGTCATCAAGGCCGGATTTGAGAGTTGAGCACCTGGTACTCTGACTTATCCCAACAGTGTACGTGACAAGAGACAGGGCGTTGAGGACCCGTGGTTGATACGGCTGAAGATGCAAGAAGTGATGCGTGACAACTTGTGACCTGCAAGCGTGGTTGCCTGGGGCCAAAATCCGGGGAAGGATCGTAGATTTCTTTTTGGCCGGCAGTTCACCAATTTTTCCCTGATCAGTTTTTTTTCCCCCTCGGTGGATCAGCTTCCCAAAAGAGTCCGGGTAGACTCACCGGTTGGACCGGGTCGGTGGATTCATCCAGTCAGCTTCTGCGACCGTGGGGCTGGTGGATGGAGAAATGGAAAAAATTTTCAAGGGCGTGTCAGTGGATGAGGCATTTCTGGGTCGGCGTCATTTTTCTCTGACAAAGGTCTCAAAGTCCAGCCCTCAACAGTCTGGGGAAGCTGCCTGTTTTCGGTTTAGCCCGGTATATCCGTGGATCCCCCAATTCCCCGTCACATCTCGTTACATGATGATATTCATTGTCGTCGGTGCGGGGTGGTTTCGATGATGTGAGAATGCGGGAGAGTCTCCGGTCTGGAATCTCCTTGATGACCGATTCTCTCCTGTGTACATGTATTTACGCAAATGAGGACCGTGAGTGAGTGATTTATGTGAAGCAGATCGGTTGTTTCCTGAGATCAGCCCCATGCCAAGAAGGCCAGCGAGCATGGCGACCATGCCATCCTCACAATAGTAACAATACTAGCCCGTGAGCCCTAATTGGAGATCACTGACCGTTCGTCCCCCTGACCAACACTTTGAAGTTTGCGGCATTTCTGTTCGGATATTGCCGCCCTTCCGGAGACAGGCACTGACGAGAGAATGACAGGGATGGTTCCATTCTCTCCGTGTAATCTAGAAGCATCTGTTTTTGCCTGGAATGTATAAGGAGCCGAGAGTTTGGATGGGCAAGGCAGTACGGAATTCATAATATGAATCTGATTAAAATTTTGCTATGATGCAATCATGCTGCCGGTTCCCTTTTGCGGGGAAGTTCTTTCCCTGTCTAGAAGGAGGGATGAGCGTCCCAAAAAATAATAATTGGAAACATAATAATAATAATTTAGGATTGTATAGTTTCCTCCCCTGCCTCAGGAGGGGGGAAATCCACTTCCCTGTTGAACGGCGTACAACTATAACCTGTAGTTCCTTATAGTCTTCGGCAATGTCTGGGAGCATCGAACTCATCTAGAATCCGCAAGTGACGCAAAATGCCGTCCTGACCGCAAAATTCAAGGCTGAACCAAGAGGACAAGAGCAGTCTCACAGACGACTCACTGTAAGGATCAACTTTCGCAATTGATGGCCAACAAAAGGTGACGACTCGTGACCGTCGAGTCAGCGATTTTCATTACCCCCAGAAAACTCCCATGTGAGCCGCCACCGCCCCTTATTGGCCGCCAAGTCAGTTTCTATTACGTTTCGCCACGGCTTGGGACCCATGTCAGATGATCTGAAAATTCATTAAAGCGGCAATGTGGATCAAGCGAGTAGTGGAACCCGATGCCTCCAATCGACCGCTCGGAATGCCCCCAATGCACAACGTGACTGGATCAGACAGCCGCCTGAATCAACCGCTGCTTTATCCCAGCTGTCAAAATCATGGTGCTGTACCGCGCGCATAACTCGTGCCGCGTTGTGGTTGGACGGTGGCCCGCTTACCTAAGATGGAGACAGAGAAGAATTTTCTTAATTTATTTTTGTATTTTTTTTTTTTTTTTTTTTTTTTTTTTTTTTTTTTTTTTTTTTTTTTTTTTTTTTTTTTTTTTTTTTTTTTTTTTTTTTTTTTATTTTTTGTTTTTTTTTTTTTTTTTTTTTTAATTGCGCATCCCATGATTCCCAAACTCACAACTTCGGTCAGTATGGAGTACAACAAATGGGCTCCACAATTCCAACCCACCGCACAGCGACTGCGTGTGACCCTTGGATCCAAAGCGTCTGTGCCTGGAAGGAGTCAGCGCAGCCAATGGTGCAATCATAGGCGTTCGTCACGGCACAACAGGGGAATTGCGAGCTTTTCTTGGCCTCTTTCCCTGGTAACACTGGGGGTCATACTTCCTGACTATATAAAAACCTTCCCCGCCGCAATGTCTGGTACCAGTCTATAGTAGTCCCCATCAGCTAAAGAGAAGAGAGAAAAAAAAGGAAAAAGAAAACTGAAAACATATTTTTCTCAATTCACATCCCACTTCTTTCTCTTCTTCGCGTGAATTCATCTCGACGTTGTTCAATTGTACTTTGTACCGTTGCATTCCGGTCCATCGTTTACCACACAACTATATCCAGCGATCCGCTTGGAGATCTGCCGTCATTGAGTCATCGAGCCTAAATCGTTGTTTAGATACACCACACAGAGTCATACAGCAATCATGCCAGCCTCAGTGAATTACCGGGTCATTGAGCCCCATCCTTCCGTCTCGCGTCCAGCTCTCCATACAGCTCGCGGCGGCGCAGGCAACATTATCAGCCTGAAAAACACCAAGACCACCCCTTCGCAGACGGCTACCGGTCCAGCATCCTTGACACGTCTGGACTCCCATGTTCCCGCCGTCTACAAGTCAGGCCGTGGTGGCGCAGGAAACGTCCACAGCAGCAGCGAGCGCGCCATCTTCAGCTTCGACGAGGAACTCGAACGGGACCTCCGTCGCGCCGCTCCAGTCTACCACGTCGGCCGCGGTGGTGCCGGAAACATGGTCTACAGCGACAACGGAAGCACCCTGAGTCGCAAGTTCTCCATCAGCAGCAATACCACGTCGAGTAGCACGGGGTCGACCACCTCCACCCGGGAGAAGGCCCTGCGCGGCTTAGAGAAGGGTTGGGGCAAGTTGAGGGGAATGGCATAGAGGCGTTTTGCAATATACATCCGCATACGGCTTGCCGTCCTTTGGTTCGAGCGTTCTCGCATTTCGCATTTCGAACATGAACATCACGACTTACGACCCCCCCAAAAAAGTTTTCTGTTTTTCGTCTCTCGTCGATCTCCTCTTTCCAACTTCATTTGCGATTCTCGACAAACCCTACTTCAACATCCCCTTTTAATCTCGTCAATTCGCTTTTCTCTAGGAGAAAAGAACCGATTATCTGTTTTAACTTGCTGTTCGCTTGCGCCATTTCTCGACTCCCATGTCGATATTGATACCCCCACCAATGCCAACCGGCACTTTACTTTCTTGACTGCCTGTTCAGGGTCAATCAACATTGTTTCAACACATCTTCACTCTTCATGTCTTCATATCTCTATATGTACGCCCGGTTCTGGAATCGGCAACTGGGCTTTCACGTCCTTTTACCTTATATATACTATATTTCCAAACAGGAAACTACTACTTCAGTCCCTGAATCAATGAACGGGAACAAGAAAGTTCGAACGCGCATTATATCTCCTTGCTTTTCTCGATGTAGAGCTATATCTTGTAGACTGTATGTTTTAGACTAGTATCCCTGGTATGTGTACCCCTGAGCAGTCGAGGCACTATGACGATATACGATCCACCCCCTTACTGCGGGGCTAGAACCAGGTAGTAGGACTATGTATAGTCACTATGCACTATGCACTCCTCTGTCTTGGTATATCCTTGGATGTTTCTACTCTAAGAACACTTATAATGTATGTAGCATAGAATAATTGTATATAGCTGTGTTCTCATGACAGGTTCCTATACTAAAGATTCTATACTCGAGTCTGCATATAGCTAATCTTAACCACCAACTCAATTCTGTCTTATTGCGCATCCGGTGTAGAATGCGGTCCGGGCAATTGGAGTCTAGTGCTATGTGGTGTGTTCAGGGGTAGGGGTGAAGTAGGGTGGGGTTTTCATTTGTTCTGTTGCTTCGTTAACTGGGTGATTATCGTCTATGGTTGATACTAGTAGTCTATTGCGAAGGTGGATATGCTCTTCTGTGGAGAGTTGAAGTTCTGTATTAGTTCCTCTTAGACGAACTATCAGTGAGTCACCAAACCTAGACGTATCAATAGATTATGTACTAATGCGAGCAAGAGTGCAATTCATAAAGCTTCATTTATCTATTCCAATATTTACACAGCTTATTTCAGTTCAAACCCCCTGCATGAAAGGGGTCAGGCATAACAATTAGAGAAGGCGCAAGAGAAGAGAAACACAGGAGTCGATTCATCCGTGGTCATGATAGCCGGTGAGAAACGTGATGGATGATCGAGCATGTCCGCTAGGACCTGTGGTGTGTGAGTGTTGATGGGGGAGGAAGTAGAGATGATACGAGGATATGGCAGCATATCTGCTATGAGTGTATCATATCGTAGGCGTGCTAAGGTGAGAAAAAAGAGGGGTATCAAAAGCTGCTGCTCATCTGCGGACAACAGCAGCTGACGGGTCTATCGAGGGTTCGTGACTTTCTCAATAATATCACTTAATGTATGTTTGGCTTTGGTCTGTCACTGTGCGCTGTTCGCGAACGGTGGATGACTAGCGTCACTTATGCTGTCTTGCCTTCAAGCGGTTCAAGGCAGCATTAGGCGAATTTCCGGTGGATGATCTCCGGATCTTCGTGCCATTCATCGGCGCTGACCCACATCTAGAGATTCTTGTGTTAGTATGGGAGAAGGGTGATTGGAACTTATATGACTGGAAGTGACGGCGGTCATACCTTGCGGAACGTGCTCAAACCAGCCAGGATTCCACCACCGATCCAGGTCGTGTATTTCCGCTCGGCCGGCGCAGAAATACGGATCTTCATGTCTTCCACAGCCAATCGCTTGATCTCGCGCATCAGCCGGTCCGGGAAGTTCTTGCATAGTGTCGAGCCTCCCGACAGGACAATGTTGAGGTATAGATCTTTGCGCAGGTCCAGGTCTGTGCGGGTAATCGCATCCTGGACGATCTGATGAACACCAGGGTACTCCAGGCCGATGAGTTCGGGGTCGAAAAGGATCTCAGGAGCACGGTAGCGTTCTTGACCAATCTAACACGGACGTTAAAACCACCCGAAGCAATCGTAGACGTAGCGACAAACCTTGATCTTATGCCCATCAGGCAGCCTGTAATCCACGGCCTTAGTCTCCGATTTATGATAACTGTTCATCCACTCCTTCTCTTCACGCTTCGGGTCCAGCGACACATAGCACACCTCCTCCTTGATCTTCCGGACCACCTCCTTCTCAGCACTCGTATACAGCACATGTCCATTCTTCCGGAGCAACAACTGCAGCTGCTCCGTAACATCTCGCCCCGCGACATCGATCCGCCGTATACTGTTCGGGATCGCAAAACCCTCATACACCGGCACCGCATGGGAGACACCATCCCCTGAATCCAAGACCACACCGGTCGTGCGGCCGGACGCGTACAGCGACAGCACAGCCTGAATAGACGTATAAAGAGCCGGGACATTGAACGTCTCGAACATGATCTGGGCCGCCGTGTCGCGGTTCTTGCGAGGATTGAGCGGTGGCTCAGTCAGGAGGACCGGGTGCTCTTCAGGCAGCGTTTTCAACTCGTTCTCGTAGACGTAATGCCAGATTTTCTCCATATCGTCCCAGTCCGTGACAATGCCGTGTTCCAGCGGGTACCGAATCTTCAACAGGCCGCGCAGCTCCTGTGCTCTCGATCCGATGAAGACATCTCCTTCTAGACCGCCGGCCATCACCCGTGGGTGTTTTGGCCGACCGACGAAAGACGGGAAGAAACATGAGGGGACTTCCTCTCCTGCGAAACCGGCGCGAATTGTGCCGCTGCCATTGTCGATGACAATGGGGGCGTTATGGAGGGTGGCCTCGGCCATTGCGAGAGCGAAGGGTGTGGCTCGGGGGGTAAGTTGCGGGTGGTTAAAGGGACGATGTTTGGGTAAAGCGCGATTGTTGTGAGAGGGCCCCACGGCCGGGGAGGTTGTGCCACGTAGGTCCTAGAGTGGAGGGGCTGTTTCCGACAACCTGTAATTAATCGGAGCCTTTGGTGTCGAGAAACTCGGGAGAAATTGAGGGAGAAAGGTGTGCACAAAGGGAAGGTGTTCCTGGCCGCAACTTTCGCGTACATCTGATGTTTCCCGTGCCGTCAACAACCAGAGGAGCTTGGGCCACATCGGACTACAACTATATCGGTCAATCGCTACCACAAAAATCTATGGATAATTCGTTCAATTTCTTGTTCTCGATACTAAGGTGATCTTTTCGATTGATTCTATGCTTGTGGAAAATATACAGCTGACATCTGCGTAGCATATAAGACTTGTAGAGCAACATGCCTGCAGCTAACTGGCCTGCAAGTTCGGGGCAACACAAACGAAAAGCCCGAATTTTTAAGTCTGCTCGAGCCGATCGTATACTTCGTTTGAGGGCCCATAGGTACGACTATACAAGCTTCAACAACACCAGTAGGAGTAGGTTCGGACACAATGCCCTCACGCAGAGGTACCCCGGCGAGGGAAATTTAATCCAAGAAGCCCAATTCATCCGACATCACTTGATCCAGCGTGCGATGACGTTTCTGATTTGCTCCATTGACAGGCGGCCACGCCAGCATGCGAGCCCGTAGTGTCTCTGCGCGCCCTACAGCAGCAGACACCTCCCTGGAAAAAGAGATTAGCGCAATCAACGGGGGAATTCACAGGGTACCATACTGATGTCCGCTAGCAATGACATAACCTTGCTTCTGCAACTCACGGGCCAGTTCCACCTGGTGGTTGTCCTTCAAGGTTGTATTTGGAACAACCACAAGTGGCACTCCTAAACGTAGTGCGCCCAGGATACTGCCCGATCCTTAGATTGAGATCAGTTTCTCACAATCTTATCTGTGGACGAGACCGCAATAATTACCTGCATGACTGATAATCAACCCCCCACTTCGACCTTCATCAAGTCTCGGTTGAGCAAGCCTCATCTCCCCGTCTAGACCTGCATGATTGAAATCGAACCCGTCTATCTCAATACCGTGCCGACTTGGGCTCCCAGGGGGATATTTGCTGAGAAGCTCTTCAAAGAGAGCTTGGCTGTCCTTCCCGTATTGGACTAGGAGATGCGTATAATTGGCTTCATGCAAGGCAGCCAGAAATCTATCGTCCACTATGGCCTGCAGAAGTAAATGAAACGAAGCCGTGGCTCCCACCGTGACGAAGCATAGCTTCATAGGGCGGGCCTGGTCTTGTGATGCCATGACTGGTGCCTTTAGGTTTCAAGAACCTATCTCTGGCAAGAACAATTGCACAACACCCTGCCTGGGCCGGAGAAGCATATTAATCTTTCTCGATTGGGCCAGTTCAACGCTGGGCCGAGTATCGCATCTGTGCAACTGTATTGATGATGCTTGTAAGGCGGTGGATGGCCATCCCACCCGATTGGGCTTAGTGTCTCCGTGCGAACTTCCATCCGAAGAAAAACATCGCCGAGTCCTGTTCAAGAGCACCCCAGCCCAACGCCCCCTTCGCAATGGCCTCAGCAGCAAGATACCTGGGCCGGTCGGCCTTGTCCCTGGCCCGGAGAGGCCCAATTGCGATCCCGTACCGCTCATTCTCCGCCACCACGCCCAGTTTCGTGTCAGAAGACCCGCCAGTGCCGCCAGCTCCCCGAGAACCCCGTCCGGAGGATCTGCCTGCTATGGCGGAGTACTCCCCCGATCTACTGTCCAAGGAGGAGCGATCAATGTATGACATGCTGGCGCCCGAAGAACGGGAGCAGTTCGACGCCGAGAACCGCCGGATGGTGGAGGAGTTCAATGACCCGCAGAAGCGAGCGGCCGCGTTTGCGGAGCTCGAGAAGAGCGTGAACCAGATAGATAAGGAATACCCCATGCGGTTCGACGACATGCGGGAGAAGCGACTTGGACTCTGGGGTGATGAGGAAGACGATGAATTCGCTCTCGTTGAGGACGCTGACGAAGAGTTCAACGACGACGATATCACGTCGATGGCTCACGCGGAACTCGAAGTACACCGCGAGATCAGAGAATACGCTAGAATTGCTGCGTGGGATATGCCATTGCTGAGCAGTAAGTGCCTTGTCCGAGTCTGTTCCCCATCTCTGCTAATCCCTCGGTAGATCTTGCCAAGCCGTTCATCCTCCCTCCCCAATCTCACATTCTCCGCTTCCGCTACACCACATACATGGGCGAGTCGCACCCCGCCGAGAACAAGGTCGTCGTCGAGCTGAGCACCCAGGATTTAACCCCCAAGCATCTCTCCGAGGCACAGCGCCAGACGTTCCTGAAACTCGCTGGGCCGCGGTACAACCCCGACACCGACATTGTCCGGATGTCCTGCGAGAAGTTTACCACTCGTGCTCAGAACAAGCGTTATCTAGTCGATATTGTAAACTCATTGATTAAGGAGGCGAAGGAAGGAGATGCATTTGCCGACGTTCCCCTTGACCTCCGCCACCACAAGCCGAGGACCAAGCTCCAATTCCCAGACTCCTGGAAGTTGACCCCGGAGCGCAAGAAACAGATCGAAGCTCGCCGCGCTGAGAGACAACGCCTGGAGAAGGAAGGCGCGGGCATCGTGGATGGTAAGACGGTAATCGCCGAGGCGGCTCTGGTCTTGCCAGCATTGAACCCTGCCTTGAAGGCCAGGGCAACTGAAGAGCGAGAGAAGGTTGCTGTTCGGGTTACTGGTAAAGCACAGAAGAAGAGACTACGCTGAATATGAGCAACGTACGAATGCGAGGTGTACAATTTATCTGTCTGTTGGTCTGGGTGCTTTTTCAACCTTAAAATATCAGGAGCGGCGCAATCGCAATGTCATATTAGGCTTACTTATACAATGTATTATACTCATTTATCTTCATACATACACCTTATTACCCCTTTCAGTCTTAGTCTCAGATGGTCTTGACACTATCACTGGGCAAGCCTTCCTATGTAAATGTAGAGGAACATTCATATAAATCCATTTCCATTCCTGTACATATCCCTAGGGTCCTATTTTTTTCCCTTTTGTTTGTTTTCTGGATCAATGTGCGCATGTTATAGTCCCAACCCCCCTATAATACACCGAAACACGAGCCTATTATAATAGGAAAGGAAAGCACAAGAAAACAAAAGAAACTATCCCCAGCTACTTCACAGAAATGGATATCTCGAAGGATTGCAAAAGGTTCACATTGCGCAATTGTTGTATCCTAATCGTCATGTCGTGCTATACCCCTCGAGGATATACAACGACGAATCCATCCAACAAACGCGAAAGAAGACATACGAAAAGAAGAAATGGTCGAATTCGGTGTAAATGAAGGTATCCTAGCAAGGTTCGGTACTGCAAACTATCCACCCGTTCATAAATGACATCCTGTCCGGCAGAAAGGTATATTTAGTTGAACTAGATGTTAGTTGATTTATCATATGGCCAAGCTTCCCAAATACTTCGTATCCACATGGTCGAAGTCATAAAATAGAGGGAAAAGGGGACAAAGGAAGCTCCAGCACGAGTTTCAGTTGATGATCGTACATGGAGGATGGAGGACAAGGTAGATCTTTTCGCTGTGGTATTTACTGCAAATGCCCCAATACATCGGCTTAGAATTCATACTTGATTGGGGATCCGGTGGATCTGTTGCGGTGGACTTGCTTGGTGCCGATGGGTGCCTGCATCGTTCCGGAATCTTTCCCCTTGAACTGACTGCGATGAGCTCGAGGGCTGGATCCAGAGGAGAACGAGGCTCCAGAATGGGTCGATGGAGAGGCACCCCGAGTCGGAGGCTCTGAGGACGCGGCGCCCATATGAGTAGGGTCAGGGATAGGGCTCGTCAACAGAGTGGTGGGCGTATCCTTAGAGATGGCCGATACCGCACCGGGAGAGGCAGTCGCATGACTATGATAGGTAACGAAGGAATCAGCCTCGCCCCTTTCCATGCTCATATCGGGCATCATCATTTGGGACCGGGGTTGATAGAGACGGCGTGACTTTTGGCTTTTTTTGGAGCGAGGTTGGGTCGGGGTGCCTTCAAAGGAAGCTGATAGGTAGTCGGCACTTGTACCTATGGGAGCTGGCATAAGCGAGTGAAGGTTACGGACAAATTCCTCGTGCTGAGCCCTATCAGCGTTCTCAATGGCGGCTTGATCGGTAGGACTTGGGTAAGGCAGGCCACTCATACCTCCCCCCATATGATTCAGGGCCGGATATTCTGGAAGGGGATCAAAAGAAAGGAGGTCTATCCTTCTAGACACTGAATTAACCGGGACTGGGATATGCTTGTGCGCATGCTTAGGGTTGGTCGAGGCCTTTGGTGAGCTCGCGGCAGGACAGGCGTGGCGAGATGGTCCAGAAGCCCCCGTAGCATGTTGCTGAGTAGAAATATAATGAGCAGCCTTCTGCTTAGAAGCCTTTTCGATATCCGAGGAATCGATCGCGCCGTTGATCTCCAAACGTGAAGGGTACTGAATCGACTTCATAGCGCCACGCTCCACAGGATCATCCTTCCAGTGTTGACCATGACTGGCGTGAGAACGTGGGTGGCCATGTCCATTGGGCAGGAGGCTGGGAATGCCGTATTTTTCGCGGTACCAACGAGGAATATCCCGAAGGCCAAGTTTTTCCAAGGTGGGGAGGTCATTTGGCATCTCGTGCTTATAGAGACAACCTGAAATGTATTAGCTGATTTATGTTTTTGTAAAACTGCGTCCCTTTCCATGTGCCCTTTACCTTGCTGCTGATAATCGCATTCACCATGACGGATCCAGTACGAACAAAACTCTTTCTTCGAGTTGTAATGAGCACTCTAATAGGACATTAGTTGGTGCTCTATCTTTACTGGTGCAGGTCCTCTTCGGGTTACATGTTGGGTAGCACTTACCTGCCTCGAACTTCCGCTACCTGTGCCACCGCTGCTGCTAGGAACCAACCAACCACTGGTCGGAGCGTTGGACATGAACCAGTTCTGGGAAATACCCTGCTGAAGGAGGGCATTCACGGCGAGGCGCTGGTTTGCCGGAACATTCTCATCAGAGACGAGTCTCATGAGGGAGGCCTGCAGGTCCAAGTCACGGGAACGAGGGCCAGAAGACGCGCGGGTCGACGCTGGCACCAGGCCATCGATGACGTAGGTTTGCGCTCTTGGACTCACAGTGCCTAAGCTGGTCATGCCCTGGGTCTCGTTGGCGGAGAGTGTACGAGGGACTCCACGAATCGATATATGGGAAGGAAGCTCATCAACAGCAATGAGGGGGGTGATAGTGCCATTTGGACGGGCACAAAAGAACTGGGGACGAAGCGGAGAGGACATGATGGCTCGCTTAGGCCTCTAATCACCCCAAGCCCCTGCTGTATCGCTGTTGTGGATGTTGGATATAAGAGAGCGATGAGATAAAGTGTGCGATGACGCGATGTTGGAGTATACCGTCACGAAAGGGAAGGAAGTGAGAAATGAGTTGAGACTAAATAGGTGAACAAGAAGAAACAGAATTTTTACAAGGAGTGGAGAAGAACAAAAACGAGAAAGAGGAAAAGATAGGGAGATTTGTGATTTAGTGAATCTCCAGATGATGTGGTGGTGCGCAAAAGATCTGTTGACATTCACTGGTTGACAGCGCGGACCCAAGGGATCTCCAGAGCCAAATACCATTAAAGAACAGTAGAGGGAAATAGGCATGAATCTAATGAGCTGCTATATATGAGCATAATAACAAATTTGAAGAGAGAAAGTAATGCAGAGACCTGAATGAAAATGAGAAAGAAAAACAATACAAGAATGCAATCTAAAGAGCCTCCGAGTATAACAAAGCAAGAACGCAGATAATGGTGAAAAAGAAATCCACACACAAAGTTTCAAAATGGCAAAGAACAAAAGAGGAAACGCCCTAAATGTATAAGAAAAGTGGACTAGAGCCCAATGCCGCCAGTGTTTGTCCGATAATGTTGGTCAGTACAACCATCTGCTCGGATGGCTGCAGCTACTGAGGCGCAACTTCTCATTGCTCGTTTCCCGCGTCTTGCAGGAATCACCCTACTGTTTAGTACTTCGGGGATGCTTACTCTCCTGCTCTGTCTTTTCTCCTTTTTTCCCTTCATTTCTGTCCCTTGAATTCGCCACTTCTCTGCTTCTTCCTTGTCTTTCAGGAAGCTTCCACCGGACAAATAACTTGTCTTGTCGAGCAGCTCTCGAACCGGTCACTGAAAGTCGCATCGATGGTAAGTATACATTCTGGAACTGGTGCTCATCCCCCATTCTTACTGTTTCATCCGTATTCCAAATACTGATCCCTATACAGATCGTGTCCCCGGAATCGGTGGTTCGTGGCATCGTGGAATACAACGAGCATATACATCCTTCAAACGACATACAACATGTGTCGGCGCCGATTCGACGAGGGCAAATGGAGGCAAACGAACTGCGTCGTCCTTTAATCTTGTGAGTAGGAGTGGTGTGGTTTTGGTCTACACACATAGTTGATATGTTGAAGACTCGGAGGTCAATCCATCCAATAATTGAGCATCTACGACATGTGACCACCGTCCCCAAAACTACCTAACGATTGGAATTGGCCCTTTCGGCCTTTAATCCGAGTAGTGAGTCGTTTCGTGCAACAGTTGTTCCCGAAGGTGTATGGGTTTACTATGTATTGTACATCTCTCGCCTTTCCCACATGGCGATGATTCTCTGTTCCCCAAGTGTAAAATGACTCTATGAGCGCCAGAATGAACCTGAAAAATCGCTAAGGCCAGAGAAAAGAAGAAAGCAAAATATAGACAAAAAGCTAAGCAAGATCGGCCAGAAAATGTGCGTCCCACGGATTTACGGACAAAAAGCTCATCCCTTCTCGCCATTCATCATTACGTCCGTACTCGAGGCATGAAGGCCTTACTTCCTGACTCTCAGAGCGTCATCCGAGTGAACATGGCATCCGCCCCCGACTGGGTTGCCGGTTTAGCAAGCCGTACATTCTCTGTCAAGTTGACCACTGACGGCTTTGCGGTAGTGGTGTTAACAGCGGCGGGAGTGGCACCACCAGGTGTACCCTGAGTTGCTGTGAGACTCCCCGTAGCCTTACTGGCCTGTTTTCTTTTACGCTGTGCAAGGTCACCACGAATACCAGTCAAATATTTCTTTGCTTGAAGGACAAGTTCAGGGTCCTCAGTGCTTTGCTTCAGAGCGTCCAGCATCTTGGCCACTTGTGTGTCTGATTGTAAATGAGGACAGGTGCGGGAGAACCCAAAATGCGCAAGACCGCAGAGGCCGCAATGCTCTACGCCGGCTAGTTTCAAGCGACAGGAGCCGACCGGGTGATTCTGATTGCAGGCGAAACACGTGGGCCGGGTCTCCGGGGGGCCGTCCATGCCTGCCGCGCTTATCGAGAGGTCGTGGTCGATTATGGGGTTGACTCGTTCGAATGCGCGTACTTTCGTTATCTTCGCCGGACGTTCTTCGGGATCGAGCTCGGGAGGAGAGTCAGACTCAGATTCCACGGCATCTTCCCCCTTGAACTCAGTATCGCTTTCAGCATCTCGTTTACCGGGCCTTTTAGCGGGGGATAGTTCCGTAGTAGCAGCATTTGAATAGTCAACGGTCACCCGCTTTCTCTTTCCACGCCCGAAATTTTCGGCTTTTCTGGCTTCTTCTGCTGCCGCCTCTTCTCGCTCCTTAAGGATCTTCTCCCAAATAGCACTATTCTCTGATGTAGGATCTTCTGTGTCTTGCAGTTCGCTTAAGTTCTGGTTGTCATTTGCCCAGACCCGAGCAAAGCTAAATTGGGATTCAGAGGCTTCCTCGTTGGGAGACGAGACCTGTTCAGCTTGACTGCGGTCAAGAAGCTTGTCGACAGACCCAGAATCGTACCGTATATCCCCTGAATCATCGTCTTCAAACAATGCTTGAGCTCCGTGTCGAAGTATAGACTCCAAGTCCTGCCCGTCGTCTTCTTCTGAGACCATTCGGTCAATCAGTACATGATCTAGCACCATCTTCTTCTTACCAATCTGCATGATCTTCTCTTCAGCGCTGCCCCGGGTCATCAATTGAAACACAAGCACCTTGTTCTTTTGTCCTATGCGATGAGCACGCGACAATGCTTGCATGTCCTGGTGAGGGTTGAAATCAGGGTCCATGATGATGACGGTATCTGCAGTGGCAAGATTGATACCTACACCTCCCGATCTGGTGGAGAGTAAAAATGCGAAGTACGGCGAATCTTCAGCATTGTACTGGTCAATCATTTTCTGCTTCTCCAAAGATGACATTCTTCCATCAAGGCGGCGATGCAAAAGCCCCAACCCATCAAGAAAATCTTCAACTATATCCAAATTGTCAAGAAATTGACTAAAGATCAGAACTCTATGACCGCGCTCTTTGAGCTTTGGTAGCATTAACTGCAAGAGCTGGAGCTTTCCAGCCGCCTCTACCAAGTGCTTGTGAGATGTAGCAGCATTGTTTGTCCGCTCCTCAATAGCTGTACTATAAATGAATGGATGGCACAAGCATTTTCGAAGCTGCATCAGGATATTGTTCAGGTTCTGACGTTCGGCTTGTTTGGAACCCTGGTTATCATTCTTTCGCTGGAAGATGGCCTTGATCAACTGTGGATTCTTCGCCAGAATGGACTTATACAGTTTCTTCTGGACCAGGGACATAGAAACTGGAACAATGATCTGGACAACTGGTGGAAGAAAAGTGAGCACCTGGGCTTTTGTCCGGCGTAGAAAAAACGGCCGGATCATGTTGTGTAGTTCAGGAATATTCTCTTTTGATAGTATTCCATACTCGTTTTCCAGTTTCTCTGCATTCTTCGTTGGGTCGCAGAACTGAAGAAGGTTGAACAACTCCCTGGTGTTGTTTTGCAGAGGGGTACCTGTCAATAGAAGTTTGAAAGGGAAACGAATCCGAGACAGTGACTCGTATAACTGGCTTTTGTCATTTTTCAAACGTTGGCCTTCATCGACGACCAAGCCAGCCCAAGGTATTTTGGCGAGGACTCTTCGAGAGGCATCATCAGCCATGGTTTCGTAGGAAGTCACAACTACATGACATCTTAGATCAGAGCTGCCCTCATTAAACATCTCATACTTCTGCGCTAGTTGACGCGAGAACGAGGATCCATAGTACGTGACCACCCGAATAGAAGGAACCCATGCTTTTATTTCCTTTCGCCAGTTTGGACACGTCGAGTTTGGGACCACAACAAGGAATGGCCAGCATTTGTGATACTGTATCAAAGTTGCAAATAGGCCGATCACTTGAATGGTCTTCCCTAGTCCCATCTCATCGGCAAGAATGGCGTTCTGTTGTTTGAACCACATGTAGTAAAGCCAATTCAAACCATCTTTTTGATAGTCCATCAGTTGTCCCCCGGTCATAGTTTCAGGTTGTGTGTCTTTCACTATACTTTTCTTGAAATTCTGCTTTCGGACCTGCTCCAGATGCTTTCTGAGAGAGTGTTGATTTGGCATATGAGTGTAGTCACGTTTCACCCAGTCCTCGTATGCAGTTTTGAAATCGGCCCACCTCTCAGCATTGTTACGGTCAGGTGGTGAGTCCCATACGGCATCCTCATATGTTAGACCCTTAAACTTTATGTAGGCTTTAGACACCCTATCGACTCGTGACTTGGCTGCTTCGATAGATTGATCCTCCGAATCGTCGTCATTGTAGTCATCTGCGTACTGGACATCGAAGATAATGTCAGCTCGAAGGAAGTCTTCCGGTATTGCCTCTTCGATTGTCATATCCGGGTTTGAATTTTTGTTTGATCTGAAAAAGGCCCGTCGCATGGCCGGGCTTACAACGCTCCATACCCAGCTGCCAGGTACCCAGGTGGTATGATAATAAGACATTGTTTTCCATTTTATTAGGTACTCTTTGTCGACCTCCTCCATAATATTTGCGCTGTACCCAGTAACGTATGTCTTAAGGTCTGTTGGCCTCCAGGCAACTATTGCACCGATCTCTCCAGGGGCCGAAGCACAGTCACCACAGCGCCCTGTTATTTTATGATCTGCAGAGATATGATCAAAATGAAACGCTCTATGACATTCAGTACAGCGAAAGAGTAAGTTGGCCGTATTATTCAAACGAGCCATATCCACATCGGTGATAGGATCTTTGCCACCATTCTCCTGCCGAAGCTGCTGCTCCTGCTTTGGTGTCAAGCGCTCCCGAAGTGGCTTAGACATATTCCCTTTCTTAGAACACTCACAGCAGCGGCCTTGGTGTGGGCAAACCTGGTCTTTCGTATGGGCAACACCTAGGCAGCGACGACACTGAAGAACAAACAGGTCATCCGAAACCTTACTTACAAGGTGTTCGCGTGTAGCTCGAGGACCTAGGCAAGATTGATGATAAGCGCTTGTACATCCCTGACAGAAGACAAGAGGGCCTTTCGCATGGTCATCTCCGCTGCGGTAGCAAACTGCACACGTTTCATTGTGAAGACTTCGGAACGGGTCACCAGATGGGATCTTGCGAAATGTTTCCTTCGCTCCGAAGAACTTCTGTGTCTTGGCGGCATCTTCAAACTCAGAAATGTCCTCTTCATACTTCTCCCTGAGGTTTTTCCGAAGTGTCTTCCGCTGCCGGGTTGAAAACCGCGAGCCTGTAGGTCCTGGGGCAAAGTTACTTTCCATGTCTGAGCCATTCGAGTGTGTCTTAGCTTGTTTGCGTCTCCTTAAGCGTTTCTGCTTGATAGTTGCCGTAGACGATATGATAACGTCGTCACTCGAAGGAGATCCAGAGCGGGATTCCTCATCCTCACTGCTCATGCGGCTAAAGAAATCCGTGAACTGAGTATTCCTAGCTCGAGTAGAGCGTCGCCTTGCCCCAGACTCAGATGAAGTATATCCTTCTTCATTGGACGAGGCCATGCTGGGCGGGGCCTGTAATGACCTTTCGTAGACTTGTTCTGTATTTTGGAAACTTGTGAGGGCTTCGGGTCCGTTGCTTAGGCTCTCAAGTCGTGAGGATGACATCTATATGAAAGCAGATACCAGTAAGATAGAGGCTAAGTAAAAGTTGTGTGAGAGAAACGTACTTACCGTTTCAGTTTCACCACTGCGCAATTTAACTAAATAGGAAGGTTCCATTGCAGTCTCTATTTCCTCACTTATGATACAACGGACATCAAAATGCCCGGGGAGGAAATCATATTCATCACTATTAGATATTGTCGGAATCTCTACCGCCACCTGTATTTTGGACGGTCCCGGCGAGCCCTCAGGTGTTTGGGTATGAGACTTGCTTTGAAATTGCGATAGGAGGTCTGCGACAAGATCCTCGTTCAACTGAGATGCGATTTCTCCATCCATATTGGATATTTTGCACCCTGTGGTACTCTCATACAAACTCACTATAGCAGGCACACTGATAAGGGACAGAGGAAGGGTACTTCGAGTTTTGAGGTAGCTAGCAATTGACACATGAATGACAGAACACCAATGAGAATGTTACAAAAAAAGAGCGGACTGTTGGATATTTTTCATTAGGGAGCAAAAGCGAAAGAATGAACCAATCGCCAGTAACACACCTGTTCAACGGAGGATCTATCAAATTTCCCAACTGCGTAATATTGCATCTAAACGCGACGCGCGACCGCCCGGATCAAAGATGATCCGCTTATCTTATCGGACCTTGAGCAAGCTCGAGCAAAAAAAAGAAAACATCAGGTTTGTAAAGTTAAATCATGCATTGATAGCTTTACGTACAAATTCCTCTTATTATAATTATTACCTTCTCTAATCACCTGCAATGTCTCGTCGTTCGCTATTGAAACCCTTGCATTCATATATGCGCCTATCTATAGCTCCGTCTATTCACCTGAATCATGTGAGACGTGCTTCACTCAACTCGGCCATTGGTCGTGGTATCCGCAAGACTCGGGGCTTCGATGGTCCATCTTCGTCGCGAAATTCATATGATTCTGACTTTGAACGGCCGTACAGAGAAAGGAGGGACCCCAAACCGAATAGAACAGAAAAGAAAACTCAGGGCAAAAATTGGGTCGACGGTGAATTCGATGAAGATGAATTTATTAAGACAGGAAATTTCCGCGCACTGCCTCGTGAACACCAACGCTTTCAGAGCAGTAAGAGGTTGTCGAATAATGAAGACAGAGGATATGATAACCGTGAGACTAGCGACAGACCTCATGACAAGCGCCACCAACGCTTTCAGAGCAGTCAGAGGTCGTCGAGGAATGAAGTCAGGGGATACGATGACCGTGAGACTAGCGACAGACCTCAGGACAAGCGTTACCCTCGCCGAGCGGAACCACCGAAACACCACCGTGCCACGGAGAGAGTACCAGAGCGGGTAAAGGAAAATGTGCAAGTCCCTGACGCAATCCCATACACGACACCGGCATCGGAATTCATCTATGGAACCAGCGCAGTGGAGGCTGCACTACGCTGTAGCAGACGTCGTCTGTACAAATTATATGTGTATCAGGCCGCTGGTGAAGAACTGAGCCCTGCCAAGGTTGCACTGCGCAAATTGGCACTTGTAAAGAATGTCAAAGTTAAGATGGCCTTCGGTGGATGGGACCGGCTTCTTGACAAAATGAGTGCTGGTCGACCTCATAATGGCTGCGTCCTTGAAGCGTCCCCTCTGCCAAGATTGCCTGTGAGGGGCTTGAAGAGTGTTCCATCTGTGAAGGAGGAGGATTTCGGTGTGGAATTGGGCGCTCAATCACGAGAAGAAGCTTTGGTGAATAGCACGAACGACAAGCTTAAAATCCATCACTGGGATCACAGAACAAGGTACCCTGTTGTATTATTACTCGACGGGATTGTGGATCCTGGAAACCTGGGTGCTATCATTCGCTCCGCGTATTATCTTGGTGTCGATGCTATAATATTCGCTGGTCGAAACTCGGCACCTTTGTCTCCTGTGACAATCAAGGCCTCGGCTGGAGCGGCTGAGAATATGTCTCTTCTTGAAGTGAGCAACGAAGTGGACTTCATCCAGCGTTCCAAAGCCAATGGATGGAAATTTTACGCGGCAGATGCCCCAGGTCCAGCTTCCAAATATGTGGACAATACTTCTATTGTCGAGGGTAAAGGTACGACCGAAGGGGGACATTTTAGCACCCAATCGCCTTGCGTTATTATGATGGGGAGCGAGGGATCCGGATTGAGTCGTCACATTAAGTCGCATGCGGACTCTATCGTGAGCATCCCTGGAGCCAGACTTGCTACGCCCCTTGGTGTCGAGTCTGATCCTTCTAGAGTGGACAGCCTTAACGTCAGTGTGGCAGCAGCGCTGCTGATGGAAATGTTTCTACGTGTACCACTTGCGGTAGCCGATGTGCCTCCGAAGAAATCTCGGTGAACCTGAATCAGAATGATAATAATGACAGCTTGTAAATATATAACTTGTACATTAGCTTAATTCAACCCTATGGACAAAACTCAGAATCTTCATATACAACATTCATCGAGAAAACCTTGACATCATAATAGTAATAGGCTCAGCTCTTATTCTACGCTTCCGGTTTGGGCTGCACGGCACCAAATTGAAGAGAACCGAAATCAAATATCTATATCATTCGTTCTGTCAGAAGAGTATACGAGGGGTGTTTGGAGTATGCAACTCACCACATATAATCCCTCCAAAAATGTCCCACCAAGAATATCAAAGTCGAGCGATCCACGACTCTGGATACCCCCATATATGTAGCCAGGCTTGGTTTCAGCAAATGCCAGACTTTTCTTTAACATAGCGAACGATTTGTCCCCTACTGTTAATTGAACAACTGGAAGCTGGTCCACATTGACGTCAGATGGGATGAGAAAGCCTTGGCTTTCACTATCATAGAATGCACCTGGGATAGAGTCATAAATGGCTTGACACGTTTGGTCATCAAGTAGAGTCAATGCTGCGTCGGTATCGACAATAGCCTTGTTTTCAGATCTATTAATGGCTTCCCCCCCAACCGTTGTAGAGGGGGAGTCTAACATCCAATAGCCTTGACTATTGTCAATAGATGTATAATGGACATCATGACCACAATAGCGCACGGCATCCTCATTGATGGAGCCAAATGTGTAAAATGGTTTCTTTAGGTCAGAGTCGCCCCAAGACCCAAATTTTGCTGTGAACAGCTTTGCAGATTGTTCGAGGTCGTCACCAGTATTCAAGCGCTCAGCCAGGGCCTTGATGTCCTCCTGGGGATGATTGATATGTCCAAATGCCAGTCCCAGAACGCCGTCTGCTGAAAATTGGGTGAACATTGAGGATATGGTTTTGGCAAGCTGAACGGGCTGTGTCTTCAAAGCAACCCCTCCAATGGTGATATCTTCCGTGCCAATGGAACCAGACACCGCAGAACCATCCACATAGGATACTTTCCATGGCGAATCTTCAATGTCTTTGAATGTGCTCGATTTTACAGGATCATAGGTATGGCTCTCCTCCCCACCGTGGGGCAGTGTATCTGAAGGGAGCTCACTAGATCGCACCTGCTAGTGTTAGTATGGTAGGTTTTGTCTTTCTCCTATTTTGATTGAGATAAATATATCTTACCCAAAAGTCAGCAGACGCTGTATCCAAGACCAAGTTCAAAGTTTGAGTCGGGGTTCCGATGCTCACGGGCACGAAGAACACTGCATCATTTTGGATGTCCTCCTTCTCAACTTGCTGGAATTTGTCGTCCGAGATCTGTTTTCGCATCACGTCGTGGAAGCGAACTCGACCACCAATAGGCTTGTCAGTGAAGGGCCGGCCAGTTTGGTGAATAGCTCGACCGATAGAAAAGGGGCCATTTCTAGTAGGGTGCAAACGATATTTGCGTATCAGATACACATAAGACTTGATCCCAGATTTGGAGTAGTTTGGATTCTCAACAAGGAAGATCTTGGATGCCATGGTGGTAATAGTTGCGTGTTCGTCTGTTCAAGCGAACTCGGGAGGTAGACTTATATCAAAGATGATGACGGAATGATAATGGGTTTCAAGGTAACCATCACTGCTGTCTTAGTGTCAGGGTCCCCACCACGTAGTAACTTACCTGCGGATCTGATTCTGGTCACATACCTTGCACGCTAAGGATGATCTACAGTTACAGTGAGCGACCGCCGGTCCAATGGGATCCAACACACGGCAACATTGAGGGGTCGGAATAAATTAGAAGCTGCGTAAGATAGATAGCATGTTAATATTTCAGGGGCAACGTCACATGTTGCAATGGCGAATCAAGCAGGGCAAGTGTCATCATTGCCAACCTGACAGTTCGTTCCCTGTCGACTTTGGATCCCAATTCCGTGTCATATGATCAATGGCTGCCTGAGGATATTCCACGGTTAACACAGAACCAGCTGATGGAAGCTCCACATTAGGAAGTATTCTATTGCTTTTGTATACATTTCAGATACCGTACGCATGGGTACAGATAGATAGCTATTGTGTTACAGAGAAAGATATGACAAGAACCGTGAAGCGACATCATCAACAATGGCATCTATGAGCAACGCCAGACCGACTTATATTGAAAAAGAACCAAACCCCTCGCATGGCCAATTACCTTCCCAAACACTGCAGAATGGTCGTAACAATATTTAGCTGTTTAACAACTATTGAGCACGGTAAGAATTACTTCTTCCGACTTTTTGCCTTTGGTGCCGTGTTAGACGAGACACTAGCTGCCCGCGACGTCGACGTAGAATTGGCTTTGCTGTTGCCTTTAACAGCCTTGACCTGCTTGTTCTATGAAACCATACATGTCAGTTGAATGCATCGGGCGTTGAACAAGAACAAACTTACCACTGCGCCGCCCTTGTTCTTCTTTTTAGCCGGTGCTCCATCATCGTCATTTTCAGCATCCTCATCGTCTCGATCACGCCCACGACCCTTGCCAGACTCGCCGTTGGCTTTCTCATCCGCAACTTCAAACTCCTTTGCAACAGTATTCAATAATGTAGTACAACGGCGTCCAATTTCCACGGGCGTTCGGCTAAGGAAGAACCAGTCGAACCGGAAGAGTGGGGACTCGCGAATTTCATCCCGGATTTTCTCGTACAGTCCCTCACCATCCACTCCGTACTTATCGAGCATCACTAGTAAAAACCGATCCTCTTCTTCGGTATACACCTTCTTATTAGTGGTAGACACCGTGTAATTAATCTTGAGTTGCTGAAGAGGAACGCGGTACATCTCCATCTTCTTGCGAAGCATTTTACGCTGATGGTTCATCTTGCGCAGCTTCTCCTCTCCCTGCTCAACAACACGGAGATATTTAGGGTAGTCTTGGATCTCGGTGTACCGCTTCCAAAACACTTTGGCGTATTCTTCAACTTCATCTGGTTCTTTGCTATCCACTTCTGTGGCGATCCCAACATAATCAGTGCGTCCGAACTTGGCCGAGCCATTAACAAACTGCTGGAAATCACGGCGATTCCAGGTTGAAAAGCCTTCCTCTGACATTTCAGCCTTCTGCGTCTGCTCTTCTTCCGTCAATGGCACCGCATTGTCAATTTCCTGCTGCTCCAAATCGCGCTCGGCTTCACGCTCACTAAGTTCCTCTTCAGGCCCATCAGGAAGCGGAACTTTATAGCCGATCTCTTTGTGGAAGTAGGCGGTTTCTTTCTCCTGGAGTTCTTGGAGTCCCGGAGGGAAGAACTGCCAATCGTGAACAGCAATTTGCTTAGGTGCCCGCGGGACCTTAGGTTTGGGGTCAGCGGTTCTTCCACCAGTAGCTAGCGCTTGGCGATAGTATTTGTCAATAGAGTAGAACTGCTCTTTCCGTTCGCGTTTGGCCGGGTTGATCCAATTGAGGCCGATGTCCTTCTTGCGATCTGTGAAATCCTTTCCGTTCCATTCGTATGCACTTTCAGAGCTAAACTTTTGCAAATCATCGATACCAAGTTTCTCATATTTTTTGCTCAGTTCTGCAGTTCGCTCCTCACCCTTGCGTAAAATCGCATCGATATCATCATCAGAAATTTGTTTGTCGGCATTAAAAGGTGCAGTCGAATTGTCATTGCTGAAAACGTTCGCAGCTCCGTGCTGGATCATGCCAAGCAGTTCCTCCTTCGATGCGGCGTTCTTGGTCTGTTGCTGAGCACGGCCTTGTTGGATAACAAGCTGGTCTAACCGCAGCTTCTGGGCTGCACGTTCCAGGACCTTCTCTTCAATCGCATTCTCTGTGACAAATCTGAATACAACCACTTGCTTCGTCTGACCAATACGATGGGCACGGTCCATGGCCTGTAGATCAGCCTGGGGGTTCCAATCACTGTCGTAGAGGACAACGATATCCGCAGTCGTCAAGTTAATACCGAGACCTCCTGCCCTAGTGGTAAGCAAGAAGACAAACTTGTCCGATCCTGGCTTGTTGTACTCGTCAATTGCAGCGATTCGATCCTCATGAGCTGTCGTACCATCGATACGGCAATAATTGTACTCTCTGAAAACACAGTAATCTTCCAAGATATCAAGCACACGACTCATCTGGGAGAAAATAAGAACGCGGCTTCCCTGTTTCTGCATACGTGCCAAGAGCTTGTCTAAAATTGACATTTTGCCGGCGTTGTATACAAGATGCTCATCCGTTGTATAAGGAGGGCCCGGCTCAGCTCCTTCGAAAAGGTAGGGGTGATTACAACATTTGCGAAGTTGCATGACAATGTTTAATAGACGGGTCTTAGATTCGCGCTTTCCAGCGGCACCGTTGACAGCGTCGATATCCTTCTCAAGAATCTTCTGGTACCACTTCACCTGCATTTCTGACATGGGTACATAAAGATTGACCTCCTTCTTGGGAAGCAAGCTCTTCTCTACATCACTCTTAACACGACGGAGAAGGAATGGTCGCAGTACTCGGTGAAGTTGCTGGACAACGGTGTCCTGGTCAGACTCTTGGTTTGAGAACCATTGATCGAATGCCTCCGAATCACCAAAAACATCCGGCAACAGGAAGTTCAAAAGGGCCCAAAGCTCATGGAGGTTGTTCTGGAGTGGAGTACCAGTAATTAGCAGTCGATTCCGAGAATGGAACACACGAATGATCTGTGCAAGTGACGATTCTTCGTTTTTGATTCTATGGGCCTCATCGATGATGATGTACTCCCAAGCGAACTTCTTAAGATGAGACTTCTCCCGAAGAACCATTTCGTAACTGGTGATGCACACATCGAAGTTCTCATCAAGAAGTCTTTCGTTTATTAACTTATGGCGCTCCTCCTTGTCTCCCTGAAGAACAAGAACATTAACGTCAGGTGTCCATTTGTGGAATTCGCGCTTCCAATTATCGAGCGTTGATTTCGGCACAGCAACCAGGTGAGGTCCCGTAATGTCGCAGACATGTCTGAGGTACCCGAGGAAAGAAATGGTTTGAAGGGTTTTACCCAAGCCCATTTCATCGGCAAGGATACCGGAGATACCATTCTCATGTAGAGAAACAAGCCAGTTCAATCCAGCAATTTGATAATCACGCATTTCTCCCTTAACGAAAGGCGGGGATTCACGAAAGACGGTGCGGGTTTCGCCGCCGCTCTTCTCATCCTTCAATAACTCTGCGTCTTCCTCTTGTTCCGTCCTGCGACGCCTATCACCACCTGCACCGCCTGAACGTGACGAGCCTTTTTTCTTGGCCTTTGCCTCTTCTTCATCATTTTGTCGGTCTATCTCAGCCATTATATCTTTGATCCGTGGGTTGGGGTTGGTTTCGATAAAATGGCGAAACAAGTCGGTAAGTCCGAGGAGGTAACGGAATCTCCGAATCGAATCATCTTCCTGTAGTAGACTGTCATGAGAAACTCCAGCCGCGACAAGTGATATGACAGGCAGACTACTATACCTTTGACTCGTCCAGACGACCATGCTTTTTACCCAGGATACTCTTCCTCAAATGAAATGCCTCAGATCTCTTTCTTCGGCCGTCGACGGGAACTGTGTCGCCTGCAACACTGCTTGCTGTGGTGTTTGGGTTTGTGTCCGAATCCTGGTTCGCACCGGTTAGCCTGCGTGTTGGGAAGTGCTGGTAAATCGCGTAGAATGTACCGTGTAGTCTGGAGTGTCCTGGTAGCCCTGTTTGGAAAGTAAAGTCAGCATGAACCCAGGTCTAATAATATGCATCGCTTAACAATGCGCGAAAGCCAGAGCTAGTGCGGAAGCGATTTGACCAGGTTCTGTCACCTACCCCCATTTGCGCGTCATCTACGGGTACCGACGTGACGGGTTCATCATTTGCATCTGTCATAGGAGTATCTGCCTGAGAGGGTGTTTCTGAATTGGGGGCGAACGAAGGCGCCATCTTCGGTCTGGGCGCACTCCGCGCAAATAACTCGTGTTATGTATAGAGCCGAACACGCCTTGCCAGCGCTCCGAAAGCACGGTAGGCGATAAACTGAGTGGGGAAGCTAAGACGTTGATTGCCCACCGTTGTGAGATCGATTGGGGTGGGTACAGGTTTATGAAGAAATTGATTCCCAGTATGCAACAAGGAACGGGAATTGAACAATAAAGGTTGATGAAAGAAGTAGCCCTCGTCAGTCGCGCCGGGATGGCAAATGGAATTTCGTCGGGGAAGCGCGGCCGTCCTACGCGCTTATTGGACAGGGAGCGCGAAGGTTCTGCTTAGTCATGTATGAGTCATCAGTCGGCGGAAGACAAGTTTCCCCGCTGTGGGTCACGTTACCGGGACAAAAGCAAAGAAAGATCACCTGCACAAGTATCATCACTGATTATAGTCACCGGGTTTCCTTGCTTCCATTCAACCTAATCCCTTTCACTACATTTTCTAATTTTCCGTGGGGTGCAACCTGGTTTCCAGTTTTAATTGGTCTTGTTTTTTTTTATCTCGTTTCTGTCTCAGCTCCCACTTTGTTGGTATCTTTTCAGGGAGCACGGTTCACCTCGCCCCTCCTAGTGGCGCCAACCGCATATTGTTTTGAAGTTAAGGAGAATCATTAGCACAGCTGCTTGATTTGCAGCACTATCTACCATGGACTCCATGAGGTCATTGAACACATCGCTACCTAGCTCGACTCCTCGCACCCAACCTCCTGAACAACTTTTACAATCGTTCAAAGCAGCCGCGCTATCTGTTACCAATCTTTATAAAAATGCAGTCTACGAGCAATCACAGGCCAAACAAGCTGGCTACCAAGAAGCAATTGAAGACCTACTGCATTTTCTAGACAAGGAAGGTCTTGGCCTTACTGGTGGCGAAGGATCGAAAATCCGACAATGGGCAGCTGAAAGGAGTGATGGAACCGGGACTCCGAGCGACGATGACGAGCCTGAGAAGCAACCTCGAAGCACTAGCCCCGTTGCTACACGCAAGGAACAAACCAAGCCAGAAGCTGCCCGACAGCCAGCCAAGTCGACCTCGACTGACGAGTCCGTTGCTACACAGCAACAGCCCCCACTTAATAACTCTCACGTCGCCGAGGCAAGCACTCTTGATAGACCGGCAGTCTTTACTTTCACCGCCGGGCCTTCATTTCCTCCATGCCAAGAACCCGATGTAGATATGCAATCCTCCGACAGCTCGACAGCCTCATCTCAAGATAGTTCACCTGTGAGTGTATCTGTTCTTCCTCGGACCTCTCGACAACAAGCCCGACACAACAACTTCTCACGGACGAACCCTCGAGCATCCACACGGGAGCCTTCTGTCGGCGCGGGCTCAAAACGAAAGTTTGCAGTTCCCGACTTTTTTGACATATCGGGGCTAGGGAATAGAGATATATTTGGGGGCGGCAAACGCGGCCGCTTCACCTAGAGAATATAGTATCGACGATTGGACGAACCTCATATTCTTATGGTAACGCAGCGGTTTGATTGATGTTTTGAGTTCACGGTGCATTTGGAGGGAGTCTCGCATGTGGTCTTCTTTGGGCCACCTCTTGTTGTCTTCATTTTCCAGCCTTTTGTCTTCATTGCTTTCCTGTTTCTTATAACGGTTAAACATATAGAGGTTATCAGATCTGGTGATACCCGGTGGGGCAGCTCTTGTGATGCTTGTTTCGTGTAATCCTTCACCTTTGTCCATGTCTTTTCCTTCATTTCTTCTACATGCATATATGACAACCCTTAGGCGACTGTTCTTGTTCTCAATCGGCTCTAATACAAGTGTTACTGGAAGCTAAGCAGGACACAATCTTGTATCAAGGTTACTCTATTATTCAATTAAAAGCCCTGTAAATACCCATTCCCACCAGTGTTGCGGAGATAGTCGCAATGCCTAGCCTCCGCGATCCCATTTTATACTTCGTAGCACTTTGCATGACCGCGCGCTCCTGCTTCTGCAGATTGCTCATGCCCGTATAATAGCTGTAGACACCGAGACCAATAAATGCGGCGGAACCTGGTTACATTGCGTATGTGTCAGACGACATTTCACTGGCTCATTTGAACGTTTATATAGACAAGTATATAGAAGGAAACTATGGAAAACTAACCTGTGACCCTGCAAGCTGTACAGTCGTCATATTGGTCTTCTGCCAGTAGACGTTTAGCTTCTTTGGACTCGACGTCCCAGGCGCGGCCGTTATTCTCCGAAGCTGAAGACATTGGAATCGGTAGGTTGGTTGGTCGCTAGTTGCAGCGGAGTAGTACAGTAGGTATGATCGAGTTTCTCGGAAATTGTAAAACCTATCCCTGGCCAAGATAGGACAACTGATCAGTGACTCGAATGCAAAGAACTGTCTTGAATTTCAGCGAGAACGATACAAAAGAAAGGCGGCAATCGGCGGCAGAACAGGACAATTTAGAGATGTCATTAAATGACCGCAGCCCCATGTCGTTGTTTCTCCCCACCGATAAAGGAACCAGACAGATCGGCATGATGAGCGGGGAGATTGATGCGCTCTATATTTTCGATGAGCATAAGTATGCATATTTTCCGGTCTTCTTTAACTTCTGTTCTACGATAACTGACTTATCGATCCATAGCAGTCCTCTTGTAGAGCAGGTCTATCGCTCCCGGCCGCCCTCCGCAGCTACTATCCTACCCCTCTACCTCGCGCATCCAGCTCCGCGGCCGTCGCTCCTTTATATTCCTAATGTGACGCCGCCCGTAACTGTTTTCTCAATTGTTCAGTCAAACTTACTCTTTCTGGCGCTTTCCGAAGTCGATACGGAGCCACTCGTTGCATTAGAGTTCCTACATCGCGTAGTGGATGTACTTGAGGAATTCGTCGGAGCACCATTGATTTCACACAAGATACAGGCAAACTATGAAGTGGTTGCACAGTTACTCAATGAAATGTGCGATGCAGGTGTTGTATGCAATACAGAGCTAAATGCGCTACAGGAGGCTGTGGAAATGCCGGGGTGGATGGGGAAGTTGTTGGGTAATGTCGGGTTGTCTGGGTGAGTCTCTCATATTTAGTCCTATTTAGTCTTGTATAGTATTGTCGTTTAGGATTGCCTACGTATTTCCTACTAACATGGTTACTTTCGAAGATCCTCTACGCCTATCTTGGGACCTCCGAATACGCTCAAGCGGTCAATCTCAGCCAATGCGGCGACTCAAGGACCTGCGATACCATGGAGAAGATCTGGAGTGCGGCACACTTCTAACGAGCTATATGTTGACATTATCGAATCACTGTCGGTCACGATGGCGCCTTCAGGACGATTACTCTCTGCCTTGGTGTCCGGCACCATTGCCTTCACGGCCAAAATCTCCGGTGTTCCTGAATTACAGCTTTCCTTGACAGCTCCTGGTGGTCAACAAGCCATTGCGCGAAAGCTCGAGTTACCCGTTTTTCATCCATGTGTACGACTGGCAAAATGGCGAGAGCGGCCAGGAGAATTGAGCTTCGTGCCCCCGGACGGACGGTTTATTCTCGCAGGGTATGAGGTCGACCTTCTACCCATTGATCCCAGCCTCGATCAGCCGCCAAGTCACATGGAGAAGCTCTTTCTGCCCGCCATTGTAGACATTCGTAAATCGCTGGGTCCGA
This sequence comes from Aspergillus pseudonomiae, assembly GCF_009193645.1. Lineage (NCBI taxonomy): Eukaryota > Fungi > Ascomycota > Eurotiomycetes > Eurotiales > Aspergillaceae > Aspergillus > Aspergillus pseudonomiae. Next base: position 290,649 of record NW_022475999.1, read on the forward strand.
CCGGCTCCGATTTCGAAGTCCGCTTGATTCTCAACACAAACTTCCCGGGTTATTCGTCCTCAAACCGGCCCGGAGGACGAAATGGCTCCGGTACGTCGACGCCGTCGTTTCTTGGAGGAGGCGGGAACTCCTCGGGCCCTGTCTTAGAGGATGTTTTGGTTACGATACCTATTCCAAAATCAGTCCGCAATATCACAGATATGCAAGCCAGCCGCGGTGATGCGCTCTTCTCCCCTGGTAACAATGTCCTTGAATGGCGAGTCCCGACCAAAGACGCTGGAACCGTCTCGGGTACCGCAACTCTCCGTTGCACCGTGGCCGGACATTCAACCGGCGACGATGATTTCGATGAAGAAGCCGAAGAAGTCGATCCGGAAGCAAACCTCCTCCAAGGCTACTACGACGCCGAACCCTCAACATCCTACCAAGCCCCCGAAGAAGAGACAACGAAGCGGAAGACAAAGAAAAAGAAGAAGAAGAAGGTCAAGAAGTCCTCTCGCGCCGCCCCCGCCATACCAGATGCAGACCAACCGGAGATAGCCCAAGAGCCATCCCAACCGCAATCCCCAACACCTCCCCAGCCCTCCCCTTCACCTCAACCACAACCACAACCACCACAACAACAACAACCTCCGACTGACGACACCTCCCGCTCAATCTTCCACACTACACAACGCAAAACCAAAGCCCAGCTGAACACAACTCTCATGCCTAATTCGGCCGCGGTGTCATTCTCAGTCCGAGGCTGGCTCCCCTCGGGGATCAAGGTGGACAGTCTGAATATCGACCCGCGACGAAGTCGTGGCTTGGGCGAGACTGTGAAGCCCTACAAGGGAGTAAAGTATTTATGTGTCAGTCGAAAAGGAGTGGAGAGAAGATGTTGATATATATTATTATCATCCTATTATTTTAAATTTCTTTTTTTCTTTTTCTTTCTTCTTATTGCTGCTCTTTGGCTACATGGATGACAATCTAGCAAGGATCTCATATGCATGATAAGCATTCATCATTCGCATGATACGGATAATGATACTTGACATACGTTCAAATAGAGTACATAGAACTGGACTCGTGATGAAAGTGGAAGAAGTTTGTAGGTTAACAGTACATAACCAGCTAACTCGAAGATTCTGAATAAACATCGTTTGTATAACTATACACTTTCGAAAAACTGACGACGCTACCTAACCAAAACATTATATATCCGAATCGAGAATATTAGGTCACATTAAAGCTTCGAAGCACGGCGTTCAAGAACCTGGAGCACGACATAGGCCACTAACCAAAAGCAGATTGTGAGTAAGGTCACCGTAAATAGGGTATTAGATTAGTAGAGTAGATGGGTGTAGAGTGAACGAAATGGTATCTCAGAGAAAAAAAAAACAATAGAGCAAGGAAATGGAGGGAAGGAATGGTCGTAGCGTGTTCATTCTCTGACTGGAGAGGCGCGGACAGTAAGAATTCAGACGTTGCAAGGATCGACAGGGTGATATGTAAGGGAGACCGAAGAGGGGCAGGCGAATGTGTCGGGTATTTCGACGCACGAGACGGAAATAATTACTTACCAGCAGCGACAACGACGGCTCTGCCAGCACCAGCCTTCGCAGAGCCTCCACCGAGAGTGAGGATATAACGGAGCCAGCCGAATCGGATCTTGTTTCCGTTGCGATCAAAGTCGGGTGCAAGAGTGCTGGCGGCCTTGAACTTGCTCAGCTTACCCGCGTATGGCGGGTAGCGGATCGAGAGGATGGATTCGAGCCAGCTGGGTGTGCTAGTGATGGGACGACGGTGAACGAAGACGTCAAAGCTGGCCTTGCCACGGTAGGCGCCGTGGCCACTTTCACCGACACCACCGAATGGCAGGGTAGGGATATGCAAAGCCGCGTCGTTGACGGAGACACCACCAGAGCGAGTAGTAGAAAGAACTTGGAAAGCGTCAGACAATGTCAAGCAATAATAGAATGAAGACGTGCGAGAACATACCCTTGTCAGTATCTGCCTTAGAGCCGAACGGGTAAAGGCCCAGGGGAGTGGCCTGGATTCCATTGGCAATGTTGACTGCCTGTTCGACGTTGTCCACGGGCAAGATAGGAATCAAAGGACCGAAGCTTTCCTGAGTCAGCATCGAATCATCAACCGAGTCTACCAGAACCAAGGTTGGCTCGATGAAGCGCTCCTTTTCGTCCATTGTACCACCCATGAGAATTTTGCCCTTGGTATTGTCGAGCATTGACTTGATGCGGTGGAATGCACCTTCATTGATGATGCGAGAATAGTCTGGCGATGCCTTGGCGCCCTGAGGATAGAATTCATTATAAGCTTTCTTGAACTCCTCTATCACGGCAGGCACAAGGTCCTTGTCAACCAGCAGGTAGTTTTGGGAGGTACAGATTTGGCCGGAATTCATCAGTTTACCCCACAGAAGTCTCCGCGCAACGAGTCTGGGGTTGGCGCTCTTGGTAATGATGGCCGGGTTGATGCCACCCAGCTCCAGCACGACGGGAGTCAAATGAGGAGCGGCTGCCTTGGCGATGATACGGCCTACGGTGGCGCCACCAGTGAAGAAAATCTTATCCCATCGCTCCGCGAGCAAAGCTTGGGTCTCCGGGATACCTCCTTGAATAACAGTATAGCAGGACGGATCGAGGGATGCCTCAACGATGCGTTGGAGAACAACCGCACAGTTGGGCGCATTCTCACTAGGCTTAATCACAACAGTATTACCAGCTGCGATAGCGCCGATGACCGGACCGAGTGTCAATTGGAAGGGATAGTTGAAAGCGCTGTTTGGAATAGTGTATTAGTATGCTTCCGCAAGCGATGAGTTCGGGGTCTTTGGGTTCGGATTATAGGGGGCGCCGGGGGAAACTCACCCAATAACCAGAACACAACCCAATGGATCCTTCCGAATCTTAGGACTCATGAATTTGTAGGACAAATCAATATCTTCGGCTTTCTCATCCTTGGCCCACTTGTGCAAGTTTCGCGTCACGAACACGATGTCATTCTGCAGCCATCCACTCTCAGCGACCTCGGTTTCGAAGCGAGGTTTACCCAAGTCCAAAGCGGAGGCATCGGCGATCTCTTGCTCATGATCCTTGACACTGTCAAAGCAAACAAAAAGGTGTCAGCCATACTATGCATTGTGCAGCTTATTGCCGACAGAGAAAAAAACCTACGCCCAGTAGAGCTTCCGAAGCTGGACCAGTCGAAACTCAAGGTCGCGAGTCTTATGTTCCAGGAAAGTCTTACGCAGGGTAGACACGCGACCCGGAATATCCTCGACGGGCGTGAACTGAATCGGGGGGATGTTCGAAGCGACCATGGTGGTAATCGTTGGTAGAAGGGAGAGGACGGGGAGTGGCGTCGGAGAAATGATGCGGAGACGGGAGCACCCCTAGTACTAGTTACTAGTAGTAGTTATCGCTTGCCCTGGGAGCCTTCAAAAGGAGAGACGATAGACGGAATGGGATATCTCGGGAGCCAAGGGGAAAAAGAAAATCATATATAAGTTCATTCTTATTCTTGATTACGGAGGTGGTCGACTAGACTAATCGAAAAATAATACATTCAAAGTCACATCAGCACCCACATGATCCTTTCGCCCCTCATCGGCAGTGACAGCTGGGCCGCGGTATTCCTCCTCTCCCTGACCATAAAGTTGGGGTCGGACGAGCGGTTCCGCACCATTCACCATTCGAGAACGTACTCCCTTACTAAGTTGAGGACTGACCAGTGAGTTATCAAGACTGGTTTAATATTTCCCTCGGCTTATTCTCAACTCAGGGTGAGGACCAAGTGTGTCCAGCTACGGAGGACCACCACCAATGACTTCTTCTCCACGACATTTTAGCTCATCGTTGTCATTCTGTTTAGGCAAGGATCGGCGTTGTCTAGCCATGCGATCGACGGAACCTCGCAAGGAGTTCTCCATTGGGCGTCTGCTCCAACTCTCCGAAACAAGACGATGACAAAGTACTCTCTTGACAGACTCCACCAGAACGATGGCATAAAGATAAATAAATGCACGTCCATTTCAATGCTTATTCAATGAGCCAGGTCCAGCCCTCAACCTATATAAGCTCGTTCCTGGTCTCAGGCTGACACTAGCGTCCGATGTTTCAAGTTCGTCTTTGCTGTTCACAGTAACTATATATGACTATCGGTGGAATCAAAGAGCACAACGCACTTATACACAATCGTCCTAGTATTGAACCAAAACTATTGCTATTGCGATACACCTACAAGGAGAGCTGTGGTGGCTTTTTATATACAGAAAATCAGGGTGTCAGGAAGAAAGACCGAAAACTACCTGTCCCAACCCCGTCAGATAGAACAATTAAGAGAGTCTTGTTTTGACGAATCCCTCGAGATACTCATCAGGTCAAGTCTTAAGTCCGACAAGCAGTCTCGACGATTAGAAATTATCTAAGGACTGGAGTGACAATCTCATAAGTCAAGCGACAGGGATGGTTAAGTTTGATCACTTATCTCGAGCCGCGCCAGGAGATTCTCCCGCCACTAATCAACTCCAAGGGGGGAGTCTGGTCGAGTCTGACGGCACTTGGTACTTCGTAAATGATACCACCATTGAAAGCCAGAGAAAAGAGGCAAGTCTTCCGTGTTATTTCCTTTGGAGGGTAGCCGACCGCGGTCTCGCGTCGTCCGCGGATCCCATTTTCGGAGTCCGCGGGTCAGGCAAGCCAGAGGTCTTTTCGGTTGGTGGCGGGCGCCGAAAGCCACTTTTGCGAATTATGGTTGTGAAGGCGCGGGTGAGTAGTTGAGATAATGGTACTGCTGATTGAGCTAATGGGAGAGGCGGATATGGTTGTAAGATGGGAGGTATAGTCAAGCACATCCCATGCTCTGTGGGATCCGACCCTGTGGAGAAGGCCGCATGTATGGTCATACCAGTTCGCTGGGTAGGCTTAGTCGATCTGTTATTTGAAATGCACGAGATTGTTCAGCCAGATTGACGTATGTTGATCTTGGGTATCTTCGTGCGAGACTCCACTGGCACCTTGGATCGAGCATTGGCCACGCATACACCGCGGATCAACACAGACTACTTCTTCATCCGCTTGTAATGACCCTCGCAGGGGAAATAACGTGCTGAAGGGCCATCTGCTGGCAGCCTTTCATGCCATGAGGATATCGCGAATCGGGTGACTCCGTATGGCATGTTCAATATGAAAGGGGACTGGCGTGGTGGCGGCGTAGTTGTGTCAATACTGCGTGTGCTGGGCATATACCTCAACGTTGAGGTTGGAGAGCCGGGGACGAGTGGGATAGACACTACGAGACTATAAGATGCCGTATAGAACCCGTACCCCAACCCGGAGCTATCCTAGGGTATCACTGTATCAGTCACTTTAGTTTCAGCGCCAGCCCCCTTTAGGGCTTACAGTGTAGACACCAGTGTGGGTCACCACGTCCTAAGTATCTGGGTACGCATGTTTGTAACTTGTCAGGCAAGTGAGTATGAGACCCATTATGTTCAAGGCACCAACGTCTCCTAGTCAGGTGTCTCCACCACGCATATGGGCAACGATTTGCGCCTACTTAAACCAGGCCCGGATCTTGCTAGACTAGTGCTAGTTCGGCTGGCATGGCTGAGAGCTGTAGGGTGCTTAGGGCCCGTCCCTCTAGCCTACCGCATCTACTAACTTAAATACAACGACCGCTGGTTAGACTACGATCAGTTCCCATACATTTCACCCGCCATCTACCGTGGCAGGGGCAAAGAAGAATGTGGTCACTGAACAGTGGACGTGCTCTTTACAGACTTGTGAAGCTCTACAAGGGCATACAGAATAGGATGGCTCTAATGAAGACTTGAACAGAATTCATCAGAAACGTCTCGACTCTGCATGGAGAGTATACACCACTGCTGTGAACCAGAGTATAGATCAATATACTCGAGTCCAGAGCCACTGTGCCGTCGCCGGAATGCTAAAGCTACATCAATCAGGAAAATTAAACTGAATACTAGCGTGATTGTCTGGAGAGTCATTACTCTTTCGTGTAGAGTTAGGGCAAATACAATTAGATTGCTTATTATTCCCGATATCTCAGTATAGATGATCCATGAACTCTCCAGACGATGGACCTCATATACCCCAGCAGAGCTTTAGTATCCCGAATAACGTCCCATAGTATAATCTCAAATGCTTGTATCTATATTTCTATACATCAACAACATCAACAACAAGACCCTACTAAATGACCACCCCTATCCCTTCGCATATCCGCCAACCGGCCAATTATTCAATTCATGGCCAACCCCTCGTCATACAAGTGCATCATTGCGTGGCCCAGGTTGTTATCGCCTTCGGACTCCGGAAAACTGTAGTATGCAGGTACATTAGGGTTGAACCCAGCAAATAAATTGAAATCTTAGGACTGTTCAAGTGTATAATCCCAATACGTAAAAGATGACGTCGCTTAGCAGCGGGTTCGAAAAGAGTATACATTCACATGCTGGGGATGAACTATTGACAGGGATCAATGGTTGGAGACGGCTAGCCACGGTACGCCGCGGGGCTGGCAGAATTTTTGAACACTTTCCGAGGTCGTTCATCGCATTGTGTATCTTTTGGAGGGTGCTTGGATTAGACTTTCCAATGCTCAGAAATTAGTTTTAACTAGCTATAACAAATATACATAGATATTGCTTTGTTTGAATCAATTATTACACTTATATAGCTTGGTTTCATGGAGATAGAAGGGGTGCGATTTACGAGTAAAGGGCCGTTTTCGAGCTTTGAGGTCCAGGAGGCCTCACTAGCGCGGATCTATCTCAGACCGCCTTTCTCTTTAGTATGGAAATACCGCTAAGGATACGCACTCTACCGAGGTACTACGAATGAGCTTGCTGCACGAAGAAAAAGAAGAATGCGATAACTAGATCATGCTATGAAAAATCGATCCTTTTGTCAAGGGAGCTACAATCTATACATCAAAAACTCCTAGTGGGTACTCAAAGTCGGCTAAAAACACAACAAAATCATCAAAAGTGGCTTGTGAGCTGAGCTCAGTGCTTGAACTGATCTTCCGTCACACCCTTGCCCATGGCCGCGGTGCTGCTAACACCGCCGGTGACCATCTTCAGGAGGTTATCCACATAGTTGGCACCACTCCATTTCTGGTGGGTAACCACGTCGACTCCCTGTTCCATCTCCGGCTCTTGGACCAATTCGCCGTAAGCGCGCATGCCATGCTTGGAGTAGGCCTTGGCGAACTGGTCAGAGATGAGGGCGGTGGTGTGCAGACCAGCAAGGGTGATGAACTGCCAGCAGTAACCCAGAGCACCCAGGCGCTTGATGTAAGTCTCCTGCTCATCGCGGGGCATGGCCTTCTTCCAGTTGAACGAAGGCGACAAGTTGTAGGAAAGTCTAAAAGTTCTTCGTTAGCATCTGATATCGTAGGCGCTCAAGTGATGCCGGTCTACTTACTTTTGCTCGGGCCAAACCGCGTGGATACCCTCGGCAAACTCCTTAGCCTGGGCATAATCGGGGAGCTTGCTCTCCATCCAGATGAGGTCGGCGAATGGAGCGTAAGCAATACCACGGTTGATGGCACACTGGGTGCCACCCTGGAGCCGGTAGTAGCCCTCACGGGTACGAGGAGCATCCCAGTTCCAGTAGATTTCCTGTCCAGTGATGTTCTTGGCGATCGCGCGAGCGTCAAGGTTGCTCTTGCCCTTGGCGGCCTTCAGGTATTGATCAATGAGGGCTTGCTTGTTAGAGTGGGCACCCTTGTTGATGACCTCAATGACGGCATCGTTGAAAAGCTTCAGGCCAGCCTGGGCAACCCACTGGTCCTCGATAGCCTGCAGCTCGTCTCCCTGTTTTCCAGCTTGTTCGGCAGCCACCATGAGATCTACGAGAGGCTTAAGGTTGGGGTTGGTGGAGCCGACGATGAAGGCATGGTCGCGATGATCGATGGTAGAGGTGATGAGAGTAGCAGCTTCCGCGTCGGTTCTAGCAATGGCAAGAAGGTCGGTGCCTAGGGATAATCAGTGGACAAGTTCTTTCTCTACTTTGAAAATCACAGTAAGGACGGGAACACATACCCATGATATCTGCCTGCGCACGGATGGCGACCAAACGGTTGATGTGTTCGCTAATGGGCACAAGAACCTTTCCAGCCATATGGCCACACTTCTTGGTACCAGGGGCCTGGTCCTCAATGTGGATACCGGCAGCACCGCGCTCAACAAAAAGCTTGGTCAACTTCATGACAGCGGTCAAACCACCGTGTCCGGTGTCAGCGTCAGCAATGATGGGACGCAGGTAGTCAACGTTTGCCACATTTCCGCGCTTCTCCTTGGGTGTCGTGATCCGCTCCTCGCGCTGTTTCCGGTCATGGAACAGCTGGGCCATCCAGAGCTGGTTTACCTTGTTTGGCACAGTGTTCTGGGCCAATTAGCAAAGGGGCTATTTATTTTCAACATGTTCGAATCGAGCAGAGCTTACCATGGGGTAATCAGCAAGATCGGGGGACGGCTCATCGGTAGAGGAAGCAGTGGAAGAGCTCTGCCAGCCAGAGACATAGACGGTGTCAAGGTACTTTGCCATCTGGGTGACCATTGTGGGTTCGAGACAGCCGTAGGTGAAGCTAGCAACTTTTTTCTAAACGACAAGGTATTAGCTACTGTTCCGACTTGTTTCGGCGTGAAGAAATACCTCGAAGTTGCTCTCCAAAATTTTCCAAAGCTTCTTGCTCTGGACATTCGACGGGTACTCAATCTTTAGGTTTCCACGCTTGGCCACAATCTGCTCTGCTGAGAAAGGGCGCTTGGTGTGTCGCCATCTGGAATCGGTCCACCAGGCCTTGACGGCCTGGACGTCGTCCTGGTACTTCTTGTCCTCGTCTTCGAGATAACCCATGGTGATGAAGATAGTAAGGGGTTTTTAAAAGTGGGTAGATATAGAAAGAATTGCAATAATATAATACAGTAGGTACTATGATATAGTCCCCTTGTCTGATCGGAATATAGATAATCAGAAAGAATGAAAATCAAGGGGGAGAGAAAGATTAAAAAGAGTCTGCTCTTCAGAAGCTCTAAATGAATCACCAGGCCAAAGCCAAGGTACTTATTGAGTTGCATGCGCCATGAAAATGCGTCAGAGGGCTGGCCTGCGTCGGTAAACGCTCGGCTCAGCGGGACAAGAAGGAATGTCACAGAGCTCCGGCTTCGCGTCAACCGGGGGTAAAGTTACTAGGATCTTCTGGAGTCACCATTGGACTAGGTTTACCGTAAACTAAATTCACAAGCCAATGCCGATGGTCGGGCACGGTGACTGGTGCTGTGTTCGGAAGAGAGGATCGAGACTTTGGGAAGATCCTCGGTCTAATGGGACCTCTGATGTATTCGCCACTATGAGTATCTGCAGGCCTTATAATTCAACCACCCCAATAGGAATCGTTCTGAGATCGCTGACCGGGCCTTGAATCATACCTGTATAACGGAGGATACCCCTTTTTTGAAGCAATTGATTGTTTTGTTGAAGATACACAGCGGAATGCATTCCAATCACTCTGAACTACTGTAGTTTAAAGAAAGTTAAGATGACGTCGAAACATGTGCTTATTCTAAATAACCGTACGTGACAATACATGCCAGGCAAAAGGGTAACCACTTCTAGTAATCTTCCGTACTCTACATTACGCAAAACCAGCTATTCTGAGTCATCAGGACTCCGGGGTAAAAACAACTCTCCCCTTTCTCTCTTCCCCACAACCACGCATTAGTAACTGAACAACAAGGATCACATCAACGAGATTGGTCGCTTGAATTCTAGATCCCTGATACTTCAACCTTCATGGATGACTTTTATCCATCGGTAATTTAGCCTACACTCCGCGGGTGTTGCGGAGCTGACTTCCAAGTTCGATATCGATACAGGCAATATCGGATTAGGCCCAGAGAGGCAAGAACCTCGGTAGTCAACACACCAATCACGAGCGCCCGTGGTCTCACTCTTGAGATACACGAGAATGGCCTCGGGTAAATAAGGAGCTATTTTCGTTTCGGTGTTGACTCGAAGAGTGTCTCGTGCAGGGATCATAGCCAGTATACGGTATATAAATCTTCGGACGTTGACCGAAGAGCCATATCACTTTAATAGAGGAAGCGGGAGAGGGATGCGCTTGGTGAGGGGGTTTCTGGAAAATCCCTCGTATAGAACGAATGATATAACCTGAAACCTGGAGTGCAGGTCGATGGCGAATTCACATGCAGGAATTAATATAATCTCCATTTGTAGATGTCTTGGAACAGTACTAGTACTAGGCACAAATGCATGTGTCAATGTGAGGTATCGTCATGTTAGAGAATTAAATGGTCCGTATTCGGCGTGATACAGAGAGCACTTGCGGACGCTGCCTGACCGAGCTCCTTTACACCCTAGCACACAGTCTTCACTCAAGGTCCTTGTCTAAGCGTGGTACTGTACCCTGTGGAAATCTGGATATTGACACGGCTGTTGTTCAGAGTATCAGGGATAGGATCTGCTGAACATGAAGGATACATCTGTCTCTAGATCAGAGACCCTATTGGCATGGTGCGGAAGGGAATAATAACGCGATGTGTCGCATATCGTTCATGGAAATCTTTCCTTGCCATCCATCTACCTTACTAGTAAGCGCCGAGACATACCCCACAGGGCTGAACACCATCGCACAGACCAATAGAAATGGTCTGCCGCTACGGAGTACATCTCAATCTGGAACACATTCGAGCTTCCATGCTAGGAAACAGACTTCTAGAAAAAGCCTGTAATGTTGGATGGAGCTCGACTCATTTTCAGCTCGATATATTTCACGGTGTTGGAAACAGTGCCTCCATGCGTTCGTACAAGATGGGGAGACTGCCTGTTCTAGCAGGCATAAGAATGTTACGTTGATTTTCCTTGTCGATGGACTAGTCTACGATAAAAGTGCGTAATGATGCATACCTTTCTTATGTGCGACGCCAATTCTCAAACGAGAGAAATGCTTTGGTAACCCATACCATGTTCGCGCATTGACCAGTCAGTGCGTCCAAACTGGTTATTTCAACACAATCGATATTTCTGTGGGATATCGGTCGAGCCCCGAATACTTCTATAATCGAGCTACTGCCACCTAACAGGAGATTTTGTTTGGCAAAAGGCATGGGAAGCAACCCTAACCCGTTTGAAGGGAATCATCCGCAGTGCCTATGGTCGATATGATCGGGCCCTACCGAAGCCGGAAAACTAGAGATCTCGATGAGGAAGAACCTCACATCCTTCTCCAGTGCCATGGGTGGCACGACAAAGGGGTATCTGCAGGAGAATTGAATTCTCGTTTGAAAATGAGTATCTGATGAGAAAGACGTTTATAACAGAACCCGAGTTTCGCGACGACGAAGGCTATAATCGTATGTGGACTTGCATGTGTGGCTGAGATCATTTCATAAGCGCGTTATAGTGCTCACCGAGACCGTACGTATGCCGATAGTAGGCCAGCCAAATGATACGTTTGCTCTTCTGTTCGTCATCATACTCTTGAGTATCGCCTTCGATCTTTTCAATCCTTCCATCACCTTGTATGACGTTGATTTCCACGCCATATGCCCTAGCAATCGCTAATAGCTCCAATTGCCCACCCCACTCTGCTGTAAGCTTGATCTTGCGAGTGTATAGTTCCAAAGGCTCCTCCATGAAGGGCAAAAAATCATCCTGGTGCTCGTTTATGAAATCGGCCGTCACTGCCCTAACTGCTCTATAGCCATCGTGTTGAGGCGAAGCTACCGTATCGATGCGAGACTGAGTTGGGGTCTCAAGAATGATTCTTTTTGGGTCAGGTTTCAAACCAAGGCCTAGCATTTCCAGCTGGTAGGCAATAGCGGAGTAGAGACAGTGCCCATCGGGCTTTATCTCGACCTGCTTCAACCCCAACCGTTTAAAAACGCCATCCATAACCTCTTGCTCATCTCCACGGTGATTTGTTTGTTTTGCGGCTTCTTCCGCGGCAATGGCAGACTGCGCCGCTTGCTCCGCAGCGCGACGTGCCAGACGAGCCTTCTGGCGGTTTGGTTTCTTCGGTCGCGGTGACGGGGCGGAGGACTCTGAAGTTGCAGAGGATGTATCTGGGGAATTGTCTATCGATGGGGGGTTCTGTGTACCATCGGTTTGGTCTTTCTGTGTTTTATCTTCTTCCGAACCATTCAAACTGAGATCTTCCAGGTCATCAATGGGCGGGGCAGGCTCGCCATTTAACTCTGCAATCTCGGCCTGGTGTCGTTCGGAAAGTTCCCTCTGAAGCCTATCGCATTCTTCGTTAATTCCTCGGCGGGTTTTCTTCGTGGCAGATTTCTTCTTCTGAGTGATACGTGCTTGGAGATCTTTTTGCTCCTTGCGGTGTTTCGCTAATAACTCCTCCATTATTGTTGGGGATAAAAAGCAAAAGCAAATTTATCGGTCTAATTGGAAATCGAAATGAGAAGAAGAGAAAAAATGTTTTTGAAAAGAACGCAGGCTATGAAACTGTGGGAAATGTTGTTGTTGCTACCCCATCTCAAGATCTAACAGAACTGTTACAGCCCCGCAAACCTTTTGCGGGCTGGCTGCCCTAGACGGCATCCTAAAAAGGTATAGCGCATCAAATGTGCTGTTGGTTCAACACCAACTTGGAGTGTTTATAATCCAATATCAAGATTCAAGCTGTGCCCAAGAATTCCGATAAGATATTCTTGTGATTTCATTGAGGGGTTATAATGATCTTTGATTTTTGGGCTGATTGACATCTAGAACGATGTCAATGATCGCATTAACATTTCTCCTGCGCCGGAGGTCGTACAGCCTCGGTATCTTCCGCTCAGTAATCTCGGCCGTCGGATGCTAGGAGCTTTAAGTAGTAGGTATGGCACAAAAGTCCATCTACTCCTGGATATCCTTGACATTACCCAGACTGCACCCACCTTGAACATATACTGAACTCCATTTCTATACAATACTTCGATACTTCATTAGCAGTTTGGCAATCTTGAGTGTTTAGTGCTGTTATCATGGATTCCCAAAACCTTTTCGATGTGAAGGTCAGTTATGAAACTCCAAGAAAGCCCCTGAACCCTTACTGAACGCTGTATCTAGGGCAAAGTGGTGCTGGTCACCGGTGGAGCCAAGGGAATTGGTCGCATGATCTCAGAAGGATACGTAGCCAACGGGGCCACCGTTTACATCTCGTCTCGTGATGCCAAGGCCTGTGACAAAGCCGTAAACGAGCTCAATGCGCTCGGCAAAGGAAAGGCACACGCCATCCCCGCCGATTTTTACAAAGAAGAGGATGTTAAGAAATTGGCTGAAGAGCTTGGAAAGCGCGAGAGCAGTACGTTCTTGGCTAACGCCACTCAGAGATCGCATCCGGCTGGGCTGCCGTCCTGAAACTAACTAATTTACTATTCAGAGCTGCATGTTCTTGTGAACAACTCGGGATCAAACTGGGGTGCTCCTTACGATGAATATCCTTCCTCTGCTTGGACTAGAGTTCTCACTCTGAACCTCCACCGAGTCTTCGATCTGACGAGGCTCGTTACCCCCCTGCTGGAGAAGGCAGCCACTTCGGGCGACCCAGCCCGCATCATCAATATCGGTAGCATCGATGGTCTTCGGGTCCCAGCACTTGAGACCTTTGCTTATAGTGCCAGTAAGGCCGGTTTGCATCATCTGAGCCGAGTCCTTGCAAACCACCTTGGTAGAAGAAACATAACGTATGTGTTATTTCTGATTTGATAAAACGCCCTACTAATAGAGCCACCTACAGATCAAACTCGCTGGCTTGCGGCCCCTTTCAGAGTAAGATGATGGCTGCCACCCTTGAAACATATCGGGAGCAGATCGAGGGCAATATTCCACTAGGCCGTATTGGTACCCCCGAAGACGTGGCCGGTGCTTGCTTATTCCTGAGCAGTCGTGCTGGTTCGTATGTGAATGGAGCCACTATCACCCTGGACGGTGGTAGCGCTATTGCTGCCAAGCTGTAAGATCTAGGCTAGTTGTTGTACATATCAAGAACATTGACGCCACAATCCTGTGATGAACAAGATAGCGTCCTGTTACAGAAGGTTTAACCTAAAATTCCATTTGCATATCGATGAACCATTTCTTTTCTTTTTCTGAATCTTCACCTGCAGGCTTATGTACAATGTCCATGCAGATTAAACTTCTAGCCAGACACGTTTTTTTAGCGGGCGTCTACCAATATACTGCTGGCATTAGTAAATGCTGAACCCTATTGACATCATCGAGCATCTACATCGCTCTGTGCGCATACTATCATGACATAACAGTGTCAACTGAACGGCGCCACATATGCCATAATTGACGGAAGTTTGCGGCAAGTATCGCCAATCTGCCATGAACAGGGAAAAAAGCATATTCATTTGGGATGGCAAGCCATCAGCCCTTCTGATATTAAGATCGACTTACGGATGACTTCGTTTCGAGCTGAAGTGTCAAGGTGGCTGTACGGGATGTGCAGCGGATTTGTTTGAGCTCGATGAAAGTACTGGCTCAGAAAATTCCCTCTTATATTGTTAGCGATCATCCTCTGGGGTCCGATCTAAACCAGAGCGGCGGATCGCGTGGGGTTGAGGCTCGCTGCAGTCGCAATTGGTCTGGATTAATCCCTCAATCTGATACTACTTACTTAATACAATTCCCTGGTGCGTTTCACGTGAGCCGTCATATTATTTACTGTAATATAGATCTATATGCTATTTAAACCTCAGGACCTCGAAGAATTCCCCATGGCCCTGTGCTGCGCTTTTGGTTGCAGCAGCTTCACCCTCGGCGATTCTGGCCCTAGTGTGCCCTAATTTCTGAATATCGATCGCTCCAGCATCAATTGCTTTCAGTCAACATGTGGAAGCCGCCGGTGAATTTCATCACCTTGCATTGTATGTCGGAAGGTTCCGAAGGTGTTTTTGTAACATACTGACTTACTCGCTCACGAGCATAGATACATACATCATTCTCTGCAGCCTATCGGGGATAGTTATACTTTACCCCTATGGCAATTTGCGCGCGATCGATGCATTCTTTTTCGGAGTCAGCTCTGCCACGGTGTCAGGACTTAATGTGTTGGTCTGACCGTTTCCTATAATATTTGAAGAGTGATTACAGAGAAGAATGTCGCTGAGCAACTCTTCGTTCAGTGTGGATCTAAAAGACCTAAAAACATACCAGCAGCTGTTTGTATACTTCATTCCCACCATTTGCAACATGTGCTTCACCAATATCCTTGTGGTGATCGTGCGACTCTACTGGTTTGAGAAACGTTTGAAAGAGACAGGTACTTAACTGGCTCTTTGGTGCTCATATCGGGGATGTACTGAAGCGAATCATCTGATAGCTCCCACTGCCTTTCGCCCAAGTTCACGTTCAATAAATCCTAAGGAGTATGACTATGACCAGGAGGCACAACCCAGAAACCTGAACACCAGCCGTGCCCGGGACTCGGAACAGACTGCCAGAGAGAAAACCAATGTGGACAATGAGCACGTGGCAGGCTCGAGCAAAAGCCAAACAGTGCCAGAAGAGTACGTGAAACCCGTCATCGCTTTGTGCTTATAGCCCTTGGTGTAAAATTTGCTAAACTTCCGATCTTACAAGTAGCCTAACTGACTCGAAGCCTCCAGATGGCCCGGACTCAGATATTATTCAGCCAACTAACCGTCGCATCTCCTTTGCGGACAACAACAAGGCTCTATATATTCCATCTCCACGAGAGCGTGATAGAGGTAAGGAATCTTACTTTTGTCCTGATGACCAAATCGATGCTAAAGAAACAAAGGCCAGCCTATAGTAGAGGTAGACGAAAGAGCAAGCAAAGATGGTACGTTGGTTTATTCCTTCTGTTTGGCAGGAATGATAGACAAATGGCTCATCGACATCAGAGATATCGGAATATGTCGAAAACGACGACGCCAGGTCAGAGATTCGCCGCCGATTAAGGGACACTTCTAATCCGCTCGAACGGGTTGCCTCCTCCCTGTTTGTGCTTGGTTCACAGCCTAGCAAGACTCAAGGCTCTCAGCTTCGCGAAGCTGTCTCCCTATCTAAGAGTTCGAATCTTCCGAGTATTTCAGCAGAAGCGACCCTTGGTAGGAACTCGAAATTCTATAACCTAACTGCTCAAGACCGGGAAAGGTTGGGAGGTATAGAGTATCGGGGTCTCAAGATATTGCTCAAAACTGTGCTGGGTACCGATATTACCCTTGAAGAAGCTATCTGGAAAATTGGACTAACTCTAGAGTAGGGTACTTTTTCGGCCTTCATCTAATTGGTGCAATATGTCTAGTAGGTTGGATACAGTATGCTGCTCCTAAGTACCGGGACTACCTAAAGGAATGTGGGCAGAATCATATCTGGTGGTAAGTGCATCATCGAGCAGTATCATACCTCATATTACCAACCAGGATCATGGGACTATTTGAAGGATTCTCCCATGGCATTCTGGCACGGAATTCAAGAGCCTAGCGTATACTCATATATGTTCACCTTTTAGGGGGTTTTATGCGGCGCAAACGATGGCAAACAACCTGGGGTTCACCCTCACCCCAGACTCCATGGTCAGCTTCCAAGACGCAACTTTTCCCATGCTGATTATGACCTTCTTAGCATATGCTGGGAATAATCTATATCCTGTTTTTCTGCGTCTTATTATTTGGACTACGTACAAATGTACTCCAAAGAACTCGTCGCTCAGAGAACCCTTGGATTACCTCTTGAAGTATCCTCGCCGATGTTATACGCTGCTCTTCCGCAGCAAACCAACTTGGGTTCTCTTTGGGATTATCTTCGTCTTGAACTTCGTCGACGTTCTCTTGATCGTTGTGTTGGATCTGCATAACCCCGCCGTCAACACCCTTTCCGGAGGACCGCGAGTGCTGGCCGCCATCTTCCAAGCCGCATCAGCAAGGCATACGGGGACATCGAGTTTCAACCTTGCCGATGTAAACCCAGCCGTCCAATTCAGCCTACTCGTCATGATGTACATCTCTGTATTCCCTATCGCTATTAGTATGCGTGCGTCCAATACCTACGAAGAACGTTCACTTGGAATGTTTTCCAGCGATGGCGAGGTCGACGAGAGTAGTAACACTACGACTTACGTCTTGTCCCACGTGCGAAACCAACTCAGTTTCGATCTGTGGTACATCTTCCTTGGGATATTCTGTATCTGCGTTGCCGAATCGAACAGGATCATGGATCCTTCTGAGCCGGTAAGGTCGTCTTCAATGTTCAGATATAGAGCAAAGGTTGATGAAGAACAGGGGCTCACTGTCTTTGCCATCTTCTTCGAGGCTATTTCTGCATAGTAAGCTACTGGGCTCCCGAGACTACTCCAGAGAGGTGTTAATGTTTTATAGCGCAAATGTCGGCCTCAGCTTGGGCTATCCGGGCGTCAATACTTCTTTGAGTGGGCAGCTGTCGACTTTCAGTAAAGTCGTTGTCTGCCTTATGATGATTCGAGGAAAGAACCGCGGACTACCCTATCAGTTAGATCGGGCTATTCAACTTCCCAACGAAGGCTTGGTTGATGACCAAGTGGATTCTGGGTCAGACAATCTGTATACGGACGGCAAATTGGATCCGATGGATGTCCGAGACCTGAAAGTGAAACGGCATCACACCAAATAGCATCGGTTTTGGATCACACGACGATACATCGCCCGAATAGACACCCACACATGTTTTAGAGCGAATGGATTCTGATAGACAGCAAAGAATTACCACTTGGTGGCCTACGATCCCTCCCCCTTGACAGTAGAGCGATGAAACCCGGCTAACTAGTGTAAGCGAAGCACTTAGTAAAGGAAATGTATTGTGTAAGGTAACCCAAGGGAGAATAAAGGAATTCGATAGATAAGACGAAAGGAGCGCGTGATGTCGTCTGACTCCAATAGTGCTGAATCTACGAAGCAACGTGAAACTTAAAGGCCGAGATAAGAATGCACAGATAATAAAATCCTCGTGCCCGTTGGGAGGGGGTTGGCCGTGCGAATAAGTGTCAGCTGCAAGTTATGGATTAAATTAATCAATGGAAGAAAGCTTCTGTCTTTGAATTTTTATGGGTCGGTGGAGCGATGACATTGGGTATGCCGTCATAACCTTTCGGCTGGCACTGCTGCCCTGCTGGTTGAACTGGACGGCTTCTTTCTGGAAGATACAACTTGGATACTCCCTTAAAATCAATCACGAGTCAGGAGGAGCACGGGATTTTTCTGGTTTCATCTTTTCTACACCGCTATGTCTTGGGAAAAAGCAAAGGGGGAGAAAGAGTCGTCCCACGGAGGAAAGATTCTCGAATAGATTTCAATAGATTCATTCCTTAGTGTTGTGACGTCGCAGGACCCATTTAAATCCTACTAAAAAAGGATGCCAACAATCGCACTAGAGCTGTGGCCAATTTGCGAAGAGATGCCTATGAATTGTTCTTTATTCCTAAATCAATCGCCTTCACCTTCAACTTCTTTGTCCAACTCTTTCCTATAGTTACCGATCCTAGTTACTAAATACCAAACGAATTCTCGAACGACCCGTTGAATACCGCCTGAACGCCACAATACCGACCTTGTGTGTCCATTGGTTTTGCTCCGCCAAACATCCTTGTTCTCCCGAAACCCTTTCATAATATTTTCCCCCCGATTTCCCATTGCTCTCTTCCCTCCCTTTCGATCCTCCCAGAAATCTGTAGACGATGAGCTCGTCAAATGGGAACCACCGCAGACAGGACTCCATAGATCCCTTTTCTCATCCCGACATCTATTATGGTGACGAGGAAGCCAACGCGCGCATCAAGGATCGCAGACGTGCGTTCTCAACGGTGAGTAGGGGACCCCGGAGTTAAGGCCAACCATGTCAACTAACCATCCCGGGTGTGTATGACAGAACCTGAACCAATTCAATCGCCAGGATATCCAGAATTTCCTTGGGGGAATTCCGGCAAGAAGAGGAAGTCACGGTAGGTGCTTTTCTCTTATCTGTAGCGACCCTGAGTCAGGTATACTGACGGACGTGGTCTACAGATGAGATTTCGGCTCAACCCCGCAAATTCCTTATTGATGTCGAACAAACGTTGGAGAACCTTTTGGAAAGGGAGGATACGGACAGGAACATGCAGATAACCATTGAGGATGTAGGACCCAAGGTGCGTGGTTTGGTGATCCGTTGAGCTGCTCTGCCCCGCCATGCCAATACTCACCCGCGATACAGGTGCTTTCCCTCGGGACCGCAGCGTCTTCCGGATACAACAAATTCGATGTGCGAGGAACGTACATGCTTTCCAACCTCCTGCAGGAACTTACCATTGCTAAGGACTATGGCCGCAAGGTCATTGTCCTTGACGAGGCTCGTCTGAGCGAAAACCCGGTCGCTCGTCTCTCTCGTCTCATTAAGAATTCTTTCTGGAACGCCCTGACTCGGCGGATCGATGGTTCCAATATCGAGGTAGCGGGTCGAGATCCCAAGGATTGGACGGACGATCCACGACCCCGTATCTATGTCCCACCGGGTGCTCCTGAGCAGCTGGAGTATTACAGAGGGATTGCTAAGGCACACCCAGAACTTCGTCTGGATGTGCAGGTACTGGAGACAGATATCACTCCGGAGTATGTGAAGGATCTCAACAGTAAACCCGGTCTTCTCGCCTTGGCAATGGAGAAGAAGTACGATGAAGCTACCCAGAAAATCGAATATTCCGGGGTGCCATTTGTCGTTCCTGGAGGACGGTTCAATGAGCTGTATGGATGGGACAGTTATATGGAGTCTCTGGGGCTGTTGGTCAGCAACAGAGTGGATTTAGCGAAGTCCATGGTGATCAACTTCTGTTTCTGTATTAAACATTATGGAAAGATCCTGAATGCCAACCGGTCCTATTACCTGCTACGCTCCCAGCCGCCATTCTTGACTGATATGGCTCTGAGAGTGTATGAGCGGATTAAGGGCGAACCCGATGCTCTGGAGTTCCTACGGACTTCGATCCTCGCTGCGATCAAGGAATACTATAGTGTCTGGACCGCCGAGCCACGGTTTGATCCAGTTTCTGGCCTGTCGCGGTATCGCCCCGAAGGGATGGGCGTACCGCCAGAAACTGAACCAACGCACTTCATCCATCTACTAACACCCTATGCTGAGAAGCATGGCATGCAATTTGATGACTTCGTTCAAGCTTACAATAACGGCCTTGTTAAGGAGCCGGAGCTTGACGAGTACTTTTTGCATGATAGGGCTGTCCGAGAATCTGGTCATGACACAAGCTACCGTTTGGAGAGGGTTTGTGCCAATATCGCTACAGTTGATTTGAACTCTCTCCTTTATAAGTACGAGGTGGACATCGCTCGTATAATCCGGACTTATTTCAAGGATAGACTAGAGATCCCCCCTGAGTTCCGTACTGAACAGTCAAAGGACATTGCAAGTGAGTCCTCATCTGTATGGGACCGCAGGGCCAGAAGAAGAAAAATGAGAATGGACTCCTATCTGTGGGATGAAGAAAAGGGGATGTATTTCGACTACGACACAGATAAGCAAGAGCGGACCAATTATGAGAGCGCCACAACCTTCTGGACAATGTGGGCAGGTCTCGCCACCCCTCAACAGGCGTCGGAACTGGTCAGCAAGGCCCTTCCGAAGTTTGAGGCCTACGGCGGCCTGGTTTCAGGTACTGAAGAATCGCGTGGTGTTATCAGTCTAGCTCGACCGAACCGGCAGTGGGACTATCCTTATGGATGGGCACCGCAGCAGATGCTGGCATGGACAGGACTGCTCCGCTACGGCTACCAGGAGGAAGCCGAGCGACTAGCATACAAATGGCTATACATGATCACGAAAGCTTTTGTTGACTTCAACGGCGTTGTCGTCGAGAAGTACGACGTCACTCGGCCGATTGACCCTCACCGGGTCGATGCTGAATACGGAAACCAAGGTGTAGATTTCAAGGGTGCACCTCGTGAAGGGTAAGATGCTTCTTGTCTTCAAGGCTCTCGATAGACATCTACTAACGGAGTCGACTTCTAGGTTCGGTTGGGTCAACGCCAGCTTTGTCTATGGGTTGGAAATTCTTAACGCTCACCAGCGGCGTGCCCTTGGGGCCATTACCCCATATGAAACCTACAACAAAGCTGTAGCAATCCAGAACGACAGCGAGTAGGTTCTTATGACTTGAACGTTGCATGAGGCACGTGTTGTTTTTGTTTCCGTTTGTATACGTTTTGCGGCCGTCATTGCTTCCGAAGGACCCGAAAAGTCGAGATTTTGGAGTCGGCAACAAAATTATACAGTTGTGATAGTATATAGTGCGGTCTCAAATCTTCTCTTTTCATTTCTTTTTCTGATTTAAGTCATTTCTTTGGGGTTCAAGAAAAGAAATGGGATGGGAATAGAAACTGGCTTACTCCGTACACTTTGAGGGTACTTTTACGAGCTATGATCCAGCTACGAATGATACAGGCGCCAATTCTTTGTTTTTTTTAGCTTGGCGAATTTAACTTTTGATATATATATCTCGTGTCTAGCAACCGTTTAATGAAGCATTTTTGGGATCTCATTTCCTTTCGTTTGGGGGGGGGTTTTCTTCTCCAACACGCGGTAGTTATGCTTGGGTGATAGACCCGGCTCTCGACTGTGAGATAGAAGATAGACATACACAGCCTTGACTGTTTCAATATAAAACCTAATGATTTAGTCTAATCTTGAAACACTCCCAAAAACACAGATCCTAGCACAGATAAGCTCCAAAACACAAGCGTACGACGACAGTCGGCTACGACTCAAAAATCCTCCATTCTATAAACACCATAGGAAGGCTGCTCATACGGATGAGCCCTAGAGAATGCACGAGACGAGATAAGCGAGAATAAACACCCTCCATGAAAATTCAACAAGGACTCACTTCTTCAGTGCCTCAACAGCTTTCCGGGCAATATCCTCACTAGCGCACAATGCCTCTACCCTGACCTCCTCCGTAGTCTCCAGTTCCCCCACCTTCCCAATGTGCGGATTCGCTGCGTCCCCAGGACGAAACTGGGAGGTGCCTGGAGTGGTCCAGCAGCACTCCGTGTAGTTCCCTTGGCCGGGGTAACGGCCCGCACCTGCAGAAAAGATCGCTGTCTTGCAGGCT
This sequence comes from Aspergillus pseudonomiae, assembly GCF_009193645.1. Lineage (NCBI taxonomy): Eukaryota > Fungi > Ascomycota > Eurotiomycetes > Eurotiales > Aspergillaceae > Aspergillus > Aspergillus pseudonomiae. The sequence goes on from NW_022475999.1 coordinate 312,801, forward strand.
GGCACGGCGGAGGGGGGAGCGAAGAATACAAGTCTGAATCGGGGGGACATTTTTGAGCATATAGTGTGGTTAAGGGACAGGATGTAATGTTGAGGTTTCACGGTTGTGTTGATGTGGGGTCGTTGTTGTTTGGTCTGGACTGTTGGTGGTTAATGGGAATGCATAAGTAGCGATATTGTGGTTTTCTGCCATATTGGTCTTCTATATGAATGTGCGCCAATCAGTTGCGCTCTCTATTCCTGGTAACGGGTTTGGAATGGCAAATAAGATGCATGGGAAGTATAAAGAAGGCTTTCCCCGTATATGGTGGTGGTGGTGGCAGGCCATTGGATCCTCGACTGTTGCTGTTGGGCACCGATGCAGACGGGGCGGAGAGGGGGAACAGAATCCCTTGTTGTTTGTCGGGATAGTGCTCAAATGGCGTTTTGCATCTACCTTGGTAGCAGTTCATGGTTCACGTTCAAATAAGTGCCTTTAATTTTCATTGTGTCCAAGCCACTTGTGAAACATACATGCAGTATTCCAGATGGGGGTATGATTTTGGGACAGTCTCAAATGAGGGGTTAGATTCTATTTATGATATTATTGTTTACGGCATGGTAAAATTCTTGAAATAAATTAACTGGACGCACTGAGTAAGGCCTGTGGTGAAGGCATCTGGGCGTTTAGGGCAATGTTCTCATTGGTCTTGAGAGGTTCGGAGGTCATTATAGATGAGCTACAGAGTATAACCGGCTGATCTACGGACACTACACTAGCTTTCATTGTAGGTTAATTCTTGGGTTCTGACCCTGGTGCCTGCCGAGTCTTTCTCTATTTGTTAGCTGCTTGATCTGCGACTTGAAGGGTTGATCCATGCCTAAGACGTATATTTGTGGGCTCTTCTAGTTTTTGTCCAACAATTCTTTGATGATGGCCGTGACTCGTATGATATTCGTCACCGGGAATGTTAGATCTACAAAATCAACCTTAATAAGAAGGGATTAGTCCAGCTTCCATGTTAAGAGCATTGGGATGGAGCTATAGTTAGCCGTCGCATGGTGTTCTTGATCTGGCCGCTGTGGACTGAAAGGGGGTAAAGAAGGTAGAGGCAACTACATCCAGGTAAGCCATCGGCGTGTCTCTTCTAGTCTTTCACTAGTATATAGCATATAACAACTTCTAGTGTTGTCCGGGGTAGGAATGCTTGACCTCGGTAAACATGGTCAGGGCGCAACAGAACCCGCAAGCGGGGCCCGACATGGCTGCCGACTGGAGGGCCGGATGGAACGGCACGTCGTTACTTCATTGTGACTGGATATCTTGACCTACATTCGGTTCCACATTCCTTTACTCCATTAATACTCTGGAGTAGGCGGAGAGGGTTGCCAGCAGCCATGAATTGCCCTATCCATGATTCTATACGGTGCTTGAATGACACCATAGAAACCTTCTAAAAGTTGTCACTTACCTAAAGTTGAATACTACTTTGCGGATAAATATCCGAAATTGGATCAATATGAATCATACTCTAGAAATCCTCAAAACTCACCCTTGTGAGGGACCAGATACACCGAGACTGCGAAGACCTACCTACTCCGGGGTATAACGGCGCTAGGGTTATCAGAAGTTTCAGTGCATACCTGCACTCCTGGAGATCAGCACGACCCGCGTTGGAGAGGGGTTTAGCATCGGCCATCTACACCTGCCTTTTTGATAATAATTGCTGATAAAAAAAAAAAAAAAGAAATATCCTACAAGCGTTGCAGCTTCCAAATTCAATCAACTTTCTTTTTTTCTCCCTGTTTGCCTCTTCTAATCCTTTTGCTTCGCTCGTCTGTCTTTCCGCTCACCTCTTTTTCGATGTCCGATAGGAGGATGATAATAGAGCATATCGCTATCCTTATATCTCGCTAATTAGATTTTCACGCTGCAAAGCGTTGACACAGGCGTGTCATTTTATCTACTGCTCGCCGTTGTCTTTCTTTTTGGGCCGCTGTGAGGCTCAGTTGACTCCTTGGAATCATCGCCACCCTAGACGTGTCACACAGAGAGAGGTGTAACTGGCAAATTCAGCTCTTGATATGCGTCAACCATAATCAAATCACATCTCTCCCCAAAAGTGAACTCTTTATTGAATTTATGCGCAAGACAAACATTCTCAAGATATCAGCAACGCTGAACCATGGAAAAAGAAGGCACATCTGCGGGTATACCGCCAGATTATGCTCCTAGAGAGCGTGAGAGGCACACGATGGAACCACCACAAAGGAATACCGCAGATACGGATAGTGATTTCCAGTCCATATCACCTGAGGACCGTCCACCTCAAGCATTTGAAGGAAAAGATGAAGAATGTCGCCATTCCTCTTCTTCGGGCACAAACCGCGATACTGCGGTTGTGGTGCCGAGGCCAAATCGCAGAGGACTCTTTGGGCAATTCACGCTCCTGGCTGAAGTTGAAAACCCGAAGACTTATTCTCGGAAGAAGAAATGGTTCATCACTTTCATTGTTGCGTGGGCAGGAGCCACAGCCCCGATGGGAAGCGCAATACTCTTTCGTAAGTCGATGCCCTTTTTATGCTGGTCTTGATGGGACACGGTTATTTACCGCGTCTAGCTGCCCTCTCTCAGGTCACCAAAGAGTTGAGCTCGACAACCACGGTGGCGAACCTTAATATATCTTTGTACATGCTTAGTATGTCAATTTTTCCATTATGGTGGTCATCTTTTAGTGAACGGCTGGGGCGACGGACGATATACCTTGCATCCTTTTGCCTCTTCGTGGTATTCAATGTACTCTGTGCTATTTCCAAATCGATGGCCATGCTTATTGTCATGCGGATGCTCAGTGGTGGGGCTTCAGCTTCGGTCCAAGCGGTCGGAGCAGGGACAATCGCGGACCTATGGGAATCTCAAGAGAGAGGCCGTGCGATGGGAATATTCTACCTTGGCCCATTATGCGGTCCGTTGGTGGCTCCTATAGTTGGGGGTGCTTTGGCTCAACGGTGGAAGTGGAGGAGTACGTTATGGTTCCTAGCAGCTTATGGAGGCATAACCGTCGCGTTCATATTTCTCGCCCTCCCAGAGACGTTGATATCAGCGAAGTCCCCTAGTCCCAATACAAGTAGCGAGCAACAGGAACCGATTGGGCGTCGGCTGAGCCGAGTCTCTTCCAGGCAGGTTGTGGGGTTCACCACAAAGTGGCTGAAGGTCCTCAAGATGGCTCTCATCGATCCTCTGAAAATTGTGCTTTATCTTCGATACCCACCAGTCTTACTAACGGTATACTACGCGAGTATCACTTTTGGCTCTCTTTATGTGTTGAATGTCAGTGTTGAACACACTTTCGGGAGCGATCCATACAACTTCACTACGATCCTTGTCGGACTGCTCTATATCCCAAACTCTTTGGGCTATGTTGTAGCCAGTACATTTGGAGGACGATGGATGGACAATATCATGCAGCGGGAAGCCAAGAAGGCACAAAGATACGATGAGAATGGCAATCTAATCTACCACCCCGAAGACCGCATGCGTGAGAATGCCTGGCTGGGTGCTCTTTTGTATCCTGCTGCGTTGATTTGGTATGGCTGGACCGCAGATCGGGGTGTATTTTGGCTTGCGCCGGTATGATGTTCATTTCTTTTCCCCCTCTCGTATCCCGTGCTCTATGGCTAGAGGAACTAACGAGCTATTTCTGCAGATGATTGCAAATTTTTTCTTTGGCATAGGATCCATGCTTATTTTTAGCATGGCAACGACGATGTTGACGGAATTTATGCCCAAGAAGGCTTCCTCGGGGGTTGCACTGAATAACTTCATGCGGAACATCTTCTCCTGTGTCGGTTCTTTGGTAACAGCTCCTATCATTGACGCCATTGGTAACGGATGGTTGTTTACTATACTGGGGATTGTTGCCTTTCTAAGCAGCTCTGTTCTGTTCGCGATGAAGGTCTTCGGGCCTCGCTGGAGAAAGTCAATGGATGCACTCAGGCATTGACAAGATTCATGGAGTCCAGCTGTCTAATTGTGGGCCTTGAGAAGGCGTGGCATTCTAGAACTTTCCAAAAGATTATTCTTCTTCTCTTGTCCATTGTCATGTTGGGCTGTTGGTATGCATTGTCATAAACATGGTATGCATTCTGTATTTAGCAGCTACTTTTTTTTTGTTGCAGGATCGTCATCGCTCACATCTCACTTCTTTGGAAGAAGCAAAACCAAGTACATAAGGCTGGAACTGTGGATATGTCACATGGTTGGTCTGGATAATCACTGTTATGCTCCCTGGATGATGTTACTGTTTAAAGATACCCAAGGCACGATTCATGTTATTTTTAGAGTCAATGTGAAGGTGAATGTTGTGAGATACCTAAAATGGGAATGTAACCTGTTCCTGCCCTCTCATCATAGGCCCGTGGGACAACTCAGTGGGCAGCATCAAGTACGGAGTCTCCTGTAAATAGAGTTCATTGGGAGCAAAGGTAGCTGCCAACCGTGATTCACAATCAGTTCTTCCAATTTCCTCCCAATTTCCATCCCAGCGACTATACCGCTGCTTATTTCCCCTCACCCAATTCAGAGCCAGCCAACAGGGCGAGACAACGAGCAGAATGGAGACAAATCTGACCTGTCTTAGTTTCGCTTTATTGTTGTCTAGGTGATGTTATTCAGTTATTGTACCCACATGCTGCCTGAGACGGATGTTCGAGGTGCATGAAATGGAGTCGATGATTCTCCCGTATATTCTCGATATAGATCGTGGAACTACGAACTAGGCCTATAACAGAAGCCACGCATTGACCCGAGAAGCGCTAGAGTAGCTCGGACCAAGATGGCGAAATGCGTAACAAAGCCATAGGCCATTATTCTTCTGCAGTAACTTACTGGCATGGTTCTCAGGGTCAGGCGATGGTACGCAAGGATTCACGTAAGGCAAAAGTACATATCTGGGCCGCTGCATTGAGCGCCGTGTGATGACGTTCGGGTTCTACACCTTACTATTGGCCCGTGAAGATCATCCCTATGCGATGAAGGTTCTCGACGGTGTCAGATTCTCCCTTACGCCGTAAACGCTCCGCAGCAGTGCCTCGCCCATGCATGTTACGTCAGGGCATCCATGATGCTTTGCACCCCATCGACCAGCCGGGCTCGACGGTACCGCAGAGGTCTAGGGTAGTCGATTAGATGTAGCTGCTAGCTGTCCGACTCTGACTGGCAGCTTTAATCTCGCGGCGATAGATCTGTCGCGATGTGAAAGGGGCATTGGCCCGTCGAACGCTAGCTGTCCACCGTGGGATGGATCTCGATGAGGGCGTTGTCCACGGTGTGGAGGGGTTAGTTGCTAGCAGCTTCAATTCTTAGCCAAGGAACGTATCTAGTCTAGCGTTGTTGGTTTGGTACGTTCGCGAAATTTAGTGATTCTGTTTGTGATTCTTCCGATATCGATGGATCTGCTTGTGGGCGCACCGACAGCCATTCACCGGCCGCCAGAACAGCGCGCCTCACTTTCTTTGTGGATGCGACAGGCCATCGGTCACTCCACTCTGTAATGATCCTTTTTCGGCTGATTTTCGTTTGGTTCTTTTGCAATTGCGTTCATCGAATTGTATTTTTCTTCCCTTGCGCGTAAGATCATAGGATCAAATGTTAATTGTAAGGTTGCTTTGACTTGTGACTCTGCGATAAATGCCGACGTCCAATTGATGAGGAACGGGAAGAAGCCGTGTTGTGGTTACGGTTACAAAACAGTGACCTCCACTAATCTCCATTCGGCGGTCCAGTGATCAACGGCACTTGCTGAATTGTTCGTTTGTGGAGAAAGTAACTAAACTTCTCTCTGTGTTTCATCCTTCTCCCATCACTTGCCTCCCACCCTAAGGGTTGTTGCTACAGTAATTCGAGGGTCCGCCCTGTTCCATCTGCCTTAGCTGCAGTAAATCCCTCCCTAATGGTTAGGGTTATTATGGCCCGGACCCATTGGGACGCTGCGTCCAATTTGCTGCCGCTGCCCGGAGCAGGCGTCGGGCAGAAATCCTCTGATTGATTAGCAGAGATACAGCATACGGAGTACACAGAATGAAGTACGGAGTACTAATGGTTTCTAGCATCATTCTTGCGTCTCGCCTCCATCTCTAATGCTAGATGGTTGGCGTTTCGCTGCCCATTCACGGAAAATTCCAATATTGGTTGGCTGTAATCGTTTGCGTTGGTCTGGTATCGACCATTAGCCTGACTTTTCTATACCAGTCCTTTTTGGCCGCCCTGGTGGTTTTCACCATGACGCGTCGGTTAGCCTCCAGTCCAAATGGAGGGTCTGTGGAGTAAAAACAGAAGGGCAGAAAGACCCCATAACAAGGAAAAAAGAAAAGAAAAAAAAAAGAACAAAAAAAAGCCAATTCCAACCGATCAGTGGCACCACCCCCACTTATACTACAGATTGTATGGAGTACCCAATTTTCTATTCTGAGCATGGTGCTTCTCTTTCTGGGTCATCTACTCCTCACCAGGCCCGCCGCCACTGCTTGCTACTGCAAGCTTCTCATGCAGATGACAGTCTTCCGGTTTTCTCCCTGCCCCAGTGATGCTTGCCGGAAATACGCCCACTTTCTATGTCTGTCCACAGTGTTATGGGACCCGTGAGACGTGGCCCAATAAGAGATTATGCCGTTGGGCAGTTCGTCAATGATGTCCCCAACCCCCATGCCCGAACTGCAGCTTGAAATTGTCCCGTCCAACTGGGTCGTGGATGAAGTTCGATACGTCGCCTCGCTTGGCTCTCGGAAAGGATTGTTTGCGGACTGGCGCACATTTGCTGCTTGTACTTTTTCGCCTTCAAGCCAATACGTCAGGGTCTGCCCGAACCTGACCTTTCACATTCCATATCGGTTCATACTCCATTTTGATCCGTCGCCCCCCTGTTCTTTTCTTTTCTTATTCCCTTTGCCCCTGGCCCTGCCTAGACCCCAACAGACGGGTGGTCAAAGCTCCCTCAATTGATCTATATCTAGTGCCCAGTTCCCACTCTAATTGAGGCCATACAGATTTGTACAACACCACTGATCCGATGCTATGGCCAAGAAAGGAGGAAAGAACAAGAAGAAGAATAACAACAACAATAACAACAAGCAAAGACTACCAGTAAACGACAATCAACTATCAAACCCAGAGAACAGCCCTACTATCGAGCCCGCCCCGGACACGGCGGTTGAATCTGCAGAAAATGGGGAAACCGATCCAGTATGCACAACTTCCCAAATTTGAGTACCAGACTTTCGAGCGTCAATATCAGACCTTCGACCGTCAGACTTTTCAGTTTTCATTTTATCCTGTCGCTTCTACATCAACAGACGATCTGACACCTGACAATGTTCAGGGCAACAACCCCGCTGAAGCAGGCAATGTTCCAGAAGAAGGATCAAGTAGTTCCCCGGCTGACACTGCATCATCCCCTGAGGCTGCAGGTAAGCTCATACATAAACTTTCCCTTTATCCACTATCTTGTGTGGTCCATAATTATTGACGCCTGCCCTTATCTTGATCACTTTGTTGCTAGCGATGGCCACTGTCTTATTGTGGTTTCCTTACTAAACATCTGTAGGTTCTTCTGAAGCGACAACGCCGTCCGCCGGTCCCGTAGAAACCCCCGGCGAGGCTGCTGCTGAGCCAGTCGAAGAAAAAGGAGAGCCGGCTGCAGAAACCAACGACGCAACCCAAACGCCCGAGGATGAGAGCGCCTCAGACGACAAGAAAGACGAGCCGCCAGCTGAGGACTCGGCTCAGCATGCAGAAGCGGAGCAAGATGCTACAGAGGCTTTGAATCCAAGCGCACCAGAGCAGGATTCTCAAGAGCCGAAGAATGGTACGCTTCAGACAATGCCAGTGCATATAGTCAGCTGACCTTACTTCTAGATACTGATATCTCAGAAGACGGTCCTTCTACTGACTCAGATACACCCACACCCGAAAATGAAGAAGTTGCGGAACAAGTAGGTGAAGATGCTAAGGCAGAAGAAGAATCAGCAGGCAAAGAGAGTGACCTTGACAAGGGCTCTAAAGAGACCGAGCCAGTACCGGCTCTTCCTGAAGAGGAAACAAATGGCCCACCTACAGATGCTGGAGCTACTCCGCAGCCTGCAGATGAGCCCGCAGATCCCGATGAGACAGGCAACACTTCGTCCGATGGTCCAGCGACAGATTCAAGTACCAAAGATCATCCACCTGACCCTGCTCCTGAAACCGAAACATCAACCGATAAGGCGTCAACAGATGAGCCGACAGCTACAGAGACTCAAGAGGAAAGTACAGCTTCCGCCAACCCTGGTATTGACACCGAACCAAACCTAGCAGAGTCTACGGATACAGTAGAGTCGGGTTCTGGAGAAACGGTGGTTGATGAAGCTGCCGCGGACGGGGAGAGTAAAGAGAGTCCCCCAGCAGAACCTGTGGAAGACGTACCCGCTATCGAAGAGCCTGCGCCTGTGGATACCAATGAAGGCGCTGTCTCAGGCAAAGGCAAGAAGGGAAAGAAGAACAAGAAAAAGAAGAAGAAGGGCGCTGCCACCGTGGAAGAGCCTCCCTCCACACCTCCGCCTCGGGAATCGGAACCGGAACCGGTCGAGAATCCTGTTGCCGCTGAAGCAGAAGTCGAACCTGAGATCAAAGAAACAGAAACGGAAGCGGCAACAAGTACATCAAACGAGACAAACGACAACGCAGAAGACGCTACTGAAACCGGTCCATCTCCCAATGAAGACCAAGCCGATTCTGGAGCCGATGCTGATACGGACGATAAGAATCCTGAACCTGCGGCAGAGGAGCCCACTACTGAAGAGCCCGTTACTGGTGATACTTCTATGAATAAGCCTAGCGATGGATCTGATGCCCCGGAAGATGCCGAACATGTCGCAGATGCCTCTGAAGAACCGCCAGCCGAGTCATCTCCAGAAAACGGAACTCCTAAAGCAGAAGAATCACCGGAGACGGTACCTGAGGAACCGCCAAAAGAGGAGCTAACGGAGGATACTGCACCTGAGGTGGATGAGGGTAATGCTGGTGAAGCGGCTCCAGAGATCTCTGCAACCGACAAAAAGCCTTCTGAAGAAGAAAGCCCGGTTGAAGAGCTGGCCAACACGGAACCTGCTGAACAAGCACTGGCTGATGAGGGAGTAGACGAGGCAACAGCAGAGCCCACGGCTGAGGAAACTCCTGCAGAAGTTCCGGTCAATATCGAAGAAGCAGCAAGCGATGAACCTACTTCTGACGCAGAAGGTTCCGGGGAAGCACTATTTGAAACCCCAGCTATTACACCAGAGCCACAAGAAGATCTAGTGGAAGAAGACAAGGAAGTAGAGGAGGCCTCGGAGGAACCCTCCCCAGCTAATGACGCTCCTGTGGAGAAGTCCGACGATCAGAAGGCTTTGTTGGGGGAAGTTGATGCCTCCAAGGAAAATCCTACTACAGATTCGCCGGAAGAAACAGTCTCGGAAGAGCTGGTCACTGTGGAGGAGCCTCAGGCCGATGATCCTTCTCCTGTCACTGAAACTGTTGCAGCAGAGCCTGCTCCAACGGAAGAGCCTCATGTTACCGAAGAAGCTCCTGTCACCGAGGAACCTGCTGCTGCCGAAGACGTCCTTGTCGAGGAAGCGCCTGCTGCCAAAGAAGCTCCACCTACTGAACCCGCTGTTACTGAAGAGGCTCCTATTGAAGAAGCCCCTGTCGAAGAAACGCCTCTCGCAGAAGAAGTCCCTACTGTCGAGGAAGCTCCCGAGCCATCCACTATTGAAGAAGCTCCCGTGGCTGAACCTGCTGCCATTGAAGAGGTTCACGTTGAAGCCCTTGTCGAAGAATCACCTGTTGCTGATGAGCAACTTGCAGCTAAGGAAGTGCCTTCTGAAGAAACCCCTGTTGCTGAAGAACCTCCCGCGGTTGAGGATGAGTCTGTTGAGGAAGTATCTACTCCTAAAACAGAACGTGTTATCGAAGAAACTCCTGCTGTTGAGGAGCCTGCTGTTGTTGAAGAAATCTCTGCTGAAGAAGTACCTGTTGAAGAAGCCCCACTTCCTGAGGAACCTGCTGCTGTCGAAGTTCCTGTTGCAGAAGCTCCAGCTCCTGAAACCCCAGTTCTTGAGGAGCCTGCTGTTGTTGAGGAAGTACCTGCTGAAAAAGTACCTGTCGAAGAAGCTCCTGCTCCCGAAGCTTCGATCCCTGAGGAGCCTGCTGCCGTTGAGGAAGTTCTGGTTGAGGAAACGCCTGCTCTGGAAGCTCCAGTTCCTGGGGGGTCTGTTGCTGCTGAAGAAGTGCCCGCGTCATCTGTATCGAGAGGAGTCCCCGTTGATGAAGTCTCAGAGGTTGAAGAGGTCCCGGTAGAAGAGGCTCCCGCTGAAGAAACCCCTGCCACTGTAGAGCCTACTGTTGCCGATGAAGTCCCTCCCGCTGAGGCTCCTATCCAACCCGCTCCGGAAAACACTCCAGCTGAAGAACCTGAGCCGGCTGAGGAACCCGCAGCGGACCCTCCAGTCGTTGAGTCTGCACCAGCTGATCCTATTATCATTGAACGCGCCCCCGTCAGCGATGAGACACCTCCTGAAGATTCTGTTACCGATGAACCAACTGTCGGAGAGGCACCTGCAGAAGAGCCAGTACTTGAAGATCCAGCTGCTGAAAGAGAGTTGTCCGAAGAGGCGACAGATCCTACAAGCGAATACCCAGATACTGTTGACTCACTCAAAGATGACCCCTCGACTACAACCGAAGCCGCCGCTGGAATTGCAGCTGGAGCTGCCGCCGGAGCTGCCGCCGCCGGTTTGGCTCATGGCCACAGAAAGAAAAAGCGACGAACAGCCGACATGGACCGTGAGCGTGGTCATTCCAAGAGCTCATCTGACGAATATCCGCCTCGGCTGGAACGACAGAAGAGTACTAAACGCGGCGGTATCTTTACAAACCGGTGGGCAGAAGCCTTGGATGAGGCGAAGCGGCAGCATGAGAAGAAGGTCAGACATGAAGAGAGACGGAAAGAGAAGACGGTTGTAGTGGAAAGGGAGCAACGTCGTTCATCAGGACGCGAAAAAGAGCACGAGCGCGTGAGACGGTCCGAACGTTCTGAGCGTTCTACAAGAGAAAAAGAACCTGTGCCTGTCAAGACAAGCACAAAGGCTTCAGAGCACTCTAGCGGCAGGGATCGCGAGCGAAGCGGAAGCTCCTCATCAAGACACGCGCACCCCTCAGCGCCTCAGCCCAGGGCTTTCCTGAAGTACATGACATCAGGGGAGTCAGACACCAAACCCCTACTGAAAATAAGCGGTGACAAAGCTGCCGCAAATATCTATGAGCCTCATAGGAGATCTTCCACGAGCCGCTCCCATGGTCACCGTCACTCTCACGAAGGACGAGGCACCACTGAACGCTCCAGCGGATCTCATCAGACCGAAGAAGAAGATCGGGCTCGACGTGAAGCTCGCAGAGCTCGCAGAAAGGCCGAAGAAGAAGAGCATGCAACGCCGAAGGAAGAACCTGAGCAACGCCATCACCGTCATAGCGGAGAAGGACATCATCGTCACCATCGGCACAAACGTGCTCCGTCTCCTCCAAGGAGCGGAAGTTCCAAGCTAAAAGGCTTTTTTAAGTCTGCTATTGCTGCATATTAGAAACCCATATTCTATATTTTTTTCTTTTGCTTTTCCCCCTTCCTTCCCCCTACAATATTACAAAATCATTCTCATTTCAATGTGGTCTTTTGTCTCTTCTCATGTTATGTTGTTTCTCCTTCACCATTTATTTCATGTAAAGCCCCTTTCTTGTTTGTCTTTTCCCTTTATGTTTTATCTTTGAACCATAGCATAGCGTTCAGGTAAAGGAAGCATAGCAAAGGTGTTATCTTTTCTGTTATGTACGTACCTGTCTGAATACTTTTCTTTCATGTTGATGAATACTTATTTTATACGTTTTATATTGAAAAATATGTACATCAATGCTATCCTTCTGTTAATAAATATTGCTTATTACACCAGCTTGAGCTCAGTGGATACCCTTCGTTGGTTTGAAGGCTCCAAGATTGGGCATCCCCCAGACATTGCACATTTCCTGTCCAACACTGGCACTCGAGGACTGGTAGATACAGTTATACTCAACGACAAATCCCCCCCCCCCCCAGTTCCCCGAACACCGAGCCTGACATTCTTGTACATAACAGCTCCGTTAGGATCCTTCACTTCCGTCAAAGCCCCTAAATAGCACCTTCATATTAGACCACTCCAGGAGCACTTCCGATACCAGGCCGCCACAGCGAAGATCTACGGAAAACATTTCCCGTACAATCTCAACCGTTTCGTTAAGACCAATCACGTAGGCACCTGCCAGTGCTGTGATTGCTTTGACTGGTGTTGTCGAAGGGCAGGCTAGATGTTTTAGTTGCCTGGCGGTTTGTATTATCAAATGAGGTAGAGTGAGGTAACACCCCCCGCATAGCTGTTGATGATCTCGAGTCCACTGAGAATTATAATAAATGTAGCTAGCCTCTGTCGAACGGCATAGCTTGAGTAGTGATGATAATGGCGAGGGCAATTCCAAAGAGACAAACAAATAGTACATTTGCATTTTAACCAACCATCATCATTCCTAGATTACTAGTTCCTATCTCACCCCACCGCCTAGGTCATGACGTGCTTTTAATTTTGGCTCACGTTCTCTCGCTTCACTTGCCCTGGCTTACGCTTACACAGGTTGTAGAGACGGAAAGAGACTCCGTTGTGCTCTCACTAGTTTTTTTCAGAAGGTTCCTGGGAAATAACTAATGTAAGCTTGGTATTTTGCGACTTAGATTGCCACTGATTACAATACATCACAGCACCGGGATGGCCATTCCATCTCCTCTCTGGTCGCTTCCTGCGCTGTAAATCAATTGCCCATCGTCGTGGTGACAGCGAATAATCTGTCCCCTACCGAACATGCCTCTCTCCCATCCGCTCAGTACCTTTACTTGGTGACCGAGACGCTTCAGGCCCTCGACAGCCTCGTCGCTGATTCCTTCCTCTATATAGACACTGCGATCTACAGGTTTTCCTAGCTCCGGAGAACCAGCAGCAATACAAATCCTCGGGGCGTCCAATGCCGCCTGCGGGTGATAGTTGAATGCAAGCATGTTGAGTAGCACCTGAACATGACCCTGGGGCTGCATAAAGCCACCCATGACACCATATACTGAGTGTAGAGATCCATCAGAGACGTTGGTGATCATGGCAGGAATAATGGTATGGTAAGGCCGTTTCCGCGGAGCCAGAACATTTGGATGGCCCGGCACAAGAGAGAAATTGGCTCCTCGGTTTTGCAACGTAAACCCACAACCCTTGGGGATGATGCCCGAGCCAAATCCGGCGTAGTTACTATTGATAAATGAGATGCCGTTACCCTCCTTATCTGTCACTGCAAAGTAGACAGTATCGCAATGGTTGTGGGCTGGGCTGCCGTGGTCAAGGATATCAGTCGCCTTATCCGGGTTGAACAGTTTTGCCCTCTCGGCCAAGTAGGCTGGGGAGATAAGTTCGCTGGTCGGTACCTTCTCGACATCGGGGTCCGTGACCCACCAAGAGGCATCAGCGAACGCTATACGCAGACTTTCGATAATTGCATGAAGATATTCAGCAGAGTTATGCTGGTCCTCCGTGAACTTCGGAATCTTGCCCATTTTCTCAAGTTCCTCAAGGATGCCCAACGCCATGAGAGCAACGATTCCCTGTCCATTTGGTGGGTGCTCCCAAATCTCCACTCCTTGGTTGTCTTCACCATCCGTTCCTGCACCCTGCTTCTCAGCAATGCTCTGTCCGATGAACTTAAGGGAGATTGCCTCCGTCTCCTGGGTCCCAGTTTCGGCATGGTATTTCAGATCATCTAGAGTAAGGTAGCCTCCCAGATCTTGCACAACTCTCACTAGCTCCTCTGCAACTCGCCCTTCATAAAATCCCTTCTTGCCATTTGCTGCAAGCGATCGGAAGGTCTGGGCCAGCGTAGGGTTTTTCAAGATTTCACCAGGAAGAGGGGCTCTGACCCCATCTTTAGCCTCCTGGTCTGGCTTGAGCATCTCATGTGAATTCGGAGATGCCTCTCGAAGGAGATCTTCACCTTCTCGCCACTGTCATTTATTGGCCATCAGTCCATATTCTGCGATGATATGGCATTCCCTGTCTCGGGTGACAAGGTTCAGTGACCAAAGAAGTCTTTCACTTACAAAAAAGGACGATAATTCGGATACAGGAAAACCATTCTCGCCAAGTTCAATAGCTGGAAGTAAGATCTGCTCCAAAGACAGTTTACCACTTCCAAATTTCTCTATGGTGTCAACCCACCCTGCAGCTGCGCCGGGAGTCGTCACCGCATGAACGCTCTTCATAGGAATGGTTCCAGCATCGTTTAGGCCGACGTTCAGGTCACTCCGAATTTTCTCTAGCGTAACATTTGCAGGGTACCGCCCAGATCCATTTAGGGAGTGAACTTTTTTCGTTTTGGCCTCGTAGAAGAGACAGAACATATCACCTCCAATACCCGTCGATGAGGGTTCGGTGACGTTCAATGCAGCGGCTATCGATCATAATAAATCAGCTTCTTTTCATTAGACCGATGAAATTAACAATACGTACCCACAGCTACGGCAGCATCCTTAGTTGGCCGTTAGCATGCTCCAGACGGAAGAAGAATTGAGTATAAAGACGTACTGCAGCATTTCCTCCCTGTTGCAGAATTCTTTGGCCCGCAGCAGCTGCCAAAGGCTGGGTACATGTTACGATTCCATTTGTGCTATGCACAGTACTTCTCCGACTCTTGAATGGGACGAAGTCGTGGTTCAGTCTAGAGTAGATTGCTTTCGAGTTGAGGGGCATTTTGGATTGAACTAATTGCTTCTGCGGTCGTCGTGAAACGAGGTCTTACCCATAGAAAGGATACACAGCGCGAAAGGGAAAGCAGCTCGTGTTGCTTTAGTACGGTCGAGGGGCCCTCGGCCGAGATATAAGTTATAGGCTTCCCCATATTAGTAGTTTCCTTTACCCCGCCGGCCTGTCCTCGGAAAGCACCGTATAGTTGGAGTCATCGTATCTTATCGGTTAAGTGCGCGGTTGGGGTCGTTGATAGGCTAAGAAAGACGAGGTCAGCCCATATGACAAGGCACTGAAGCATATCGATGACCATGGCATTGACCATCATTTGGATATGGCTCGAGATATGAACAACATGACTCTGTTGGAGAGGGCGAGTAATAGACTGAAAGAGAAGGACTCTTTCCGAGGATTCGGAGAAAATGCGCCTTCAGTTGTGACCTTCCTAAATTGGAAGGTGGAGTAGATGTCTCCAAATCAAGGAAAGCGCCGCCTCGTGACCCCAACCTGTCAGATGCACGCGCGTGATCCCGAAAGATTAATGTCACTGATCGATCGATAAGATATTGTCTAAAGAACTACACTACAAGCCGGTGGAGGAAACTTTGGAGCTTATCCACTGTCCCCTGGAATTCTGTTCAGGTACAGTCCAAATCAGGCAGGATAGACGCGAAAAGAAGCATCCGACCCAGACTTTTCTCATCGGCATCTCAATCACCGAGACGAACCACCTCTGTTGCTGTGGTCCCGCACCGAAGACGGAGAGCAACTGCGTCATCCACTGCTTTCCATCACCGCGTAGCAGTATCTTATTTTAATTCATAATTTAGCTTTAAAGGCAAGAGAAGCTCAGGTTCTCTGTTGCATCCTTAAGCATTTTGGCTAGTATTCGCTTTGTTAACTTTGCGCTGCTTCTACTAGCTCTTCTGCTCCCATCAGCAGTGCGGATCTAGATCTTTTCTTTACTTGCTCAGCACAACACCATGGTGGTATTCGTGGACTTGGACCATGATACATTCAGCAAGAATCAGTTCTCGCATGGGCCCGATGCTTTGCCGCATCTCTTCGCTGAACCGGGGAAGTCGACATTGTCCAAGTTGATGGTTGTCGGAGCTCCACAGTCCGCAAAGCTGCCTACTGACGATGATATTTCCACCGACCCGACACGCGATGCTTCACAGTCTCAATTGGAAGAACAAAATCAAAATCAAAATGCCTTCTCCGCTGCTTTGGGCTGTTATCCGTACGCAACACTAGTGAACCAGGTCACGTTGTGTCTGGTTCGGTATTGTGGTGCTGACTAGAAGATTCAGGATCGTTAAAGAAATCGCCCGATCAGTGGATCTCAACACGCTGCACGCCCTATCTCGGACATGCCGCCAATTCCATGCGAACCTGGCACCCTACCGCCACCAACTAGTCAAGCAAACCCTACGCTGCGAGAATGAATACATCGAGACGCTGTCAGACCTGCTACGTAGCGGTACTCCGATCCCCGACAGCGTCAAGTCCGTGATCCGACTTCTGAGCAAAGAGGCCAGGGGCTCTGGGCGTCTAACTGCCGGCAAAGTTGCCAAATGTGCTCGAGACATGGTTGGCGAGTGTCGGCGATGCTCCAAAGTGGTTTGTCGCGTACGTTGATTAGAATGGATCGCCAAAAGCATAGCAATACTAACAGCCCTGTCTAGAATTGCACAGCAAAACCACCAACCAGCAATATGCTGAAGAACCGCATCCGTCGTCTCTGCAACGCCTGTCAGACAGCCCCGCTAGCCGATCTTCTTGCTTTGTCTCCTCCGAGCCTATCTGCCTATGATACTCAGCCTTTGTCATCCGAGCAGCCTAGCTTTACAACTGAAGCTTTTCAGCGTACTCCTTGTTCCTGTGCAGACTCCGTCTGGCTCTGTCATCAGTGCGGAATGTTCGTACGTAACAGTGACACAACGTACCGCCGCGTATGGACATGGCGGACCAGATACAGTACCTACCTGGGAGGGCTAGGCACTGGTATTGGCGAGGGCTGTCAGGGCGTCAAATGCGGTCGTGGAGAAACTTGCTTGGCGGCTCAAGAAATCGAGCTCGAAGTAGAATGCGAAGCAGACGGGTCTTCAGGCAGTCCACACGGAACTGGATATGGAAATATGGGATCACATAATCATCCGAACGACCGTCGGGACAGCCGTGAAGAAGAAGAGCCCGGGTATTTCCGACAAGAGATCATCGGAATTGGAGGTGTGGTCAAACATAAAGCCAAGAAACGGGTTCTGGTGGGGGCCTGTGTCGTTGAACACGAGGATGAGAGAGAAACAGGCCAATATTTGGCACGTGAAGAGGCTGGGCAACATCGAAGCTGGTGTGGATGGTGCTGGAGAGTGATTCCATCCCAGAGTGACTTACACAAGTGACTCGGACGTCGAGGGGTTTGTTTCAAGTTTCGCATCGCATAGCTAGCAATTGATTTTCTACCACAAGCATCCATCGTACATACATCTACATCAATCAACCCATTCAACCGCATCAAAAAAGCAACCCCAACCCTGCAAATACCAAACAACCCCAAAGCTCCCAGAAATAGCACGAAACAAACGCAACTCCCCAGCCGAATTCCCAACCCAGCCAAGAACCCCGCATGCCAAAAAGGCAATCTAGCATTAAGCTTCGGGGGAAAGCCTGGCTAATGATCCTTCAGGCGTATCCGATCCGGAAATAGATTCTGCATCGGGGAGGCTGTGTTGTTGGAACAGAGGTGGTTGGTATTGAGTTCGGAAGGATTGGGGCTATGGAGCTTAGGTCTATCTCGCGAGGAGGAGATCGTTTCCCCCCCCTCCCCCGGCCTCAGTTTGAGGGCGAGTATGTACGTACGTACGTACGTACACACACACTGTATATGTGGTTCTGTGTTTTGTGGATGTTGCATTAGACTCGAGTTTGGGTTTCACTGGGGGATCTCGTATTTGGGTGCTACTGTTACACTGTGGGTTTGAGGTAGGATATTACTATAGTTACACATTGTATGGAAGATGCAGGATGGTAACCATGATCGAGTAGAAGAGGTAGATTTCAAAGTGGACCAAAAGTCTAGATATATTTGGTTTGAAATAAAAAGGGCAGAGCAGCAATATATACTATGCCAATCAGCCTGGGGTATAGAAATACATCAATTCATAAGATAAGGAGAATTTCCAGCACATAGGAAAAAAAGACAAGAAGAACAAAGGAAATTCCGGCCGTGACAAAGGAAATACGTTCCCTCCCTCCAAAAAAAAAGAACCCGTTTATGTTTTCCAAAGTTGCGCCGCCGCCCTATGAAGGCCATCAGGGATGGCGCAGGAGAAGAAGAAGAAGAAGGAGAAAAGAATATCGTGCTGGTTCTGTAACACAGTAGCAGGCCGCGGGTGGAATCGAAATGTTCCTCGGATCCATTTTTAGAATCCCGAGAGTAAGTCCTGGATCTCGTGGGGTCCATCTTAATTTGGCCTGGAAAGTCATCCTGAGTGATAACGGCTTGTGTAACCGTGATCGTTTCTCGGGAATCGTTTTTGTTTTTTTACTGGTGGTACAGCAGGAGAAATGACGTGCAATCCGTTCCGGTGGTCCCTTGGGTTTCCTCCAAAAAACGCCCGTCTCGCTTGTCGGTGGTATAATGTGCGCGGCAGCGAGTAGCAGGAAAAATCGTACAGTAGAATCAAGATTGGGGCGGTTTTGCGTCAATGTGTCTCAATGGTAGCGTGTGCGATTGGTTTATGGTCATCGTAAGTTTCTGCATTGGCCTCAAATCGTGAATGACTTCCAGGACACTGGAGGAGGGAACTGTGTCCCAGATGGAAGCGCGGGCTCATCATAGTTGAAATGGTGTGCGGCTGGCCAGGTAGGCGATGGGTATTGGCAGTGGAAGGGCTGCTTCCTAGTCAGCTTTCTATTGTTGGTGTTATAGACTGGGGTTGGCTTACATCGTTCAGAGGGACAGGCGCATAGCTTGGCGTGGCCAATGGCCCTTCTGATTGGTCCCAGCACCGCAAGCTTGCATGCATGGGCATTGGTGAGGATGATAACTCGCTGTCGATGATGGGTTCCGGGTATTGGTCGCAAACCGCTGTAGGCGTCGAAGCCACGGATGACCGAGGGTGAGACGGGATGGATAGCGTTGCACCGTCTGAACAAGGGGAAGGACAAGCCTCAGGGCTCGAATAAAATTGGCTGTCCTCGATAGATTCATGAATGTGGTGCGGGGGGTAGAGGGGCGTTTGGTGCTCCGACGGCATGTTCATCCCCATCCACATGAGACCACTGTCGCTTGCTAGGTCTGGATGAATAGGCGGTGCCACGAGGGATCCAATTGACATAGAAGTCGTTGGTTGAGTTGCAGCAAGATAGTGGCCCGCATTGGGATCAATGGGTGCGGCCTTGGGCAAGTAATGAGATTCAGATACCATTGGGATGTGACTCTGTCGTCCCCATTGCGCGTTGTTCATCTGAGTCTCAATTTCACTGGAACATCGTTCATTAGCCGGTACTCAACCGATACTCAAGATCAAGTCAGACTCACTGTCTTTCTACGTGGCGTGCCAGTAAGTCAGGACGGTGAAACGCCTTTTTGCATCCCGGGTGGGTGCAACGGAACACGGCCTCAGGGTTGTGGTTGAGTTCATGTCGCCGTCTATGTTCCGCTCTGGTGAAGACCTATGTGGAGGTTAGTCGGGGTTAATCGTTTGAATGTAGGGGTCGACGGACCTTGTTGCATCCTGGGAACTCGCAGGCGTGTACCCGTTTCCCCTTCTTCGCTTTACTGATGCGATGGGTAGTTGGGGTATAGGTGATTGGAAGAGGAATCTCTGCTTGAGTGTTGGTCCGGCGCATTGTGGTGGTAGTCTTCTTAGATGAAGACTTGTTCTGTGCTCGAGAAGTGGAAGGGGCAGAAGTCATTGCTGTTGAGGAAGTGCGTGGAGAGTTGAGGACTGTTGACAGATGGATAGGCGAGTGGGGAGAAGATATAGTTTCGGTTCCTGGGGCAGATCCTCTAGCCATGATGCAACGACTCAGGTGCCTGTCAGAAACAGAAGACGGTGTGGTATGGGGGCGTGTGGGGATGGTGGTGGGCTGTGATGCAGGTTCGTATATTGTCTAGTATAGAAATAATTTTATAGGGCGGAAATGGATGAGATCAGACGGTCCGACGAAAAATAAAAATAAAAATAAAAAAATGCCTCGCATATGCAAGTCAAATTGATGCAGTGAGATCCAGGGGAGACGAAGAGAGACAATCTGAAACAGTCGGAATGATGGCAGTAGAGTGCTGAGGATGCTGAGGAACTGATATAGAACCGTCAGAGTGGAATATGCGAGGTACCGAGTCAGATGGTGTCGCCAGAGATCTGCTGCAGACCCTTGCACGGGCGATGACGGTAATAAAAAAAAAATAAAAAAAAATATAAAAAAATCAATAAATATGAATATCAATTATAATTAGTCTTTTTCATAAGACGAATGAATTAAATTAAACCGGGGGGTGTGTTCTTTGGGAGAATAATAGGATTGTCATTAAACATAGCAAGCACAATCACAAATAGATAGGGTAAGCGAACAAGTGCTGATCGCTCTGCAGGATGATCATACCAAAGGGCAAAAGAAATTAAATAAACCGGAGAACATGATGGCTATGTAAATGAAAAGCCTCAAGAAGACATGCATCCACTTACGGAGCTAACCAGGAATTAAGAGGATAAAAAGGAAAAGAAATTAAAAATCATAAACAGGGAAAAGAAAAAAAAAAATGAAAATGATATTAAATTCAAATGAGTCAAAATCATATGGATAAAAATACAATCCTGGAACAGTAACTTATTATTTTCTGCGTTTACTGAATTGGACTCATGTTATTTTAGTTCTTTTTTCTTTTCTTCTTCATTTTTTTTTTTTTTTTCTTTTTTCCTTTTTTTTTTTTTTTTTTATTTTCTGTATGTTATGTATGTCTTTATGTATGTATGTATGTGTAAGTATACATGGACAGGTGTTCCTCGAAGTGTCTTCCCTCAGATAGCTAAGCTGCAGAAGCTCACAAGCAAAAAACCGCGGCAGGTTCAGGATCAACATTTCTAGGCCTTCTCAATTGGGAATTTATCCTTCTCCAATACATTTCGACCGCTTTCTTTTCATTCCTTTTCCCACTTTTTCTTCTTCGATTTTTTTTTTTTTTTTTTCTTTTTTCCTTTTTCCTTTTTTATACAGTTGCCATGCGGCGTGAGAAGCCAGGGATCTGATTGAAGGGAAACAAGCATGGGTGTATAATCCACTGGAAAACCAACAGACAAGACCCGTATTGACTGGTGCGGCTGAGGCGCAAAGTTGGGGGAAAGTATGCCTGACAGACAGATTATTTTTATTACACCCTTACTCCATTCGTTAGTAGTCAATTCGAACGGTACCACTGGGTCGACTAAAAGTTAGAGCGACAGGGATCAGGCCCAAATACACTTCAACGGCTTTCTGTTGGTGTGATTCCACTGCATCGCGAGACCACCAGCAGAGCCATGGTTGCTGGATCTTCATTCCCCAGCGCCACGATGATCCGGAAATATTGACCTGTAATTCATTTTAAACCAATCTATTTGGGTTAGAAGAGAAAGGAGGATTCAGGAGAAGATGAAGGCCAGACTCAACGTGGACCATTCTCGGGTCATATCGAGCATCTTCAACAACCCTAACACTGGGTACGAGGGTTGATTTTTGATCACTACCATGACTAGTCGGAGAAGTAGCTGGAGCCCTAATCCAATGATTTTTGGTAACTTCAAAACCACCACCACTAGACAAATATATCTGATCACAAGTAGTATTTCAGGCCACCGATATGTAGCATAAGATTTGGCAGATAGGCGTATAACAACCGGTACGGTTGTTAAGGATAATAATAATGATCAATCACAGCAGAAGTTGGGATTCAGCTGCATGTATGGAGTATTAGTGGGAAGTGTTGGTTCGAGGATTACCCCGTGATTGGCTCCCTCGTATCTTCGTTCGGCTCCTCTCTTTCTACCCTTTTTTTTTCTCTCTCTTTGACTTTTGTTTTTTTTTAGTTTCCTTTTTGCTTTTTCCCACCATGCCATAAGGTAATTTACTACAACTTCCAAACTACAAGTGGAATTTCAGGTTTAAAGCCTCAACAAGGTCCACTCTCTAGAGATGCACTTGACCTCCTAAATATCAACGACCCACCACAACCAGCCAAGATCCAGAACCACTCCCGTAGTCTGTAATGTGGAAACCCATCCGTCGGTCAAATTGAATTTTGACACCGAACAGCTGGCTGGCCTTGAGACCCAGCTTGCAGAAGAAAAAGAGTCGCATATCGCGAGTCGCGACCCAATCTGCATCATAGCCGGAAAAGGAAAAAGAAGAAATCAACCTTGAATTGTTGCAATAATCGCCATAGCACCGCCAAAGAAACATAAATCTTAAGAAATGAAATACATAACCTAAAAGCTATTAATAACCACATCCCCCTCGGATAAATCAGCACTGTGTATTCTGTATGGGTAAGCATTGCCCATTGGAATGCTGATAGACTTTTGGACGAATGGAATTTGTCATGGTAAACCCTCGCCGGCGAGAGCGTGCAAAGCAAAGCCCCTCAAACGGTGTGTGTGCCCCACTTGCCCAGGGGGTCAAGAAAACTCCAAGATAGCCAAAAGTTGTTCATTCTCTGCTTTGAGCCTTAGTCTCCTTGGTCGGAAACCATTTACGCGGTCCGACAGGTGCGTCCGTCGAATGCTTAGGTCTCCACTCCCGTCGCCTGGCCAGTGTCATAGCAACTACGATCGATCTGAGTGTCGGCTCCTTAAATTTACTTTTGTTAGTAGGGCAGATTCATCTCATGTGTACGGAGTATATGTGTGTGTGTGTTTGATGGTCACATTCTGATCACTGGTCTATTACCCGATGGAGTCTAGTCGCGCACTTGTCGTAAATGCAAGGAAGGCGGTTCCCCTTGCCCTTCCCTCAGCTTGAAAGCTACCGTCGATCGTGTGGTCAGTTCCAAGGCTTCTTCCCCATGCTTGGGAGTCTGCCTGCCAAGGGAATTGATTTCCTATCCTACCCGTCGGTCTCCTTACACAGAATCCACATTATCCGAGTTTCACGGAATTGATTCATGGTTGCTGATTGGCGTCTGCTTACACGGCATACATCCCTCCCGTTGGAATGGAAGCATATCCAGGGAAAACCACGTGTGCCAACGTTGTCGAGAGGAATTAGCAGCATCGGGAAGCGCCCGATAAGCACCTTACTCTTACCGGCCAATCACTTCCCACAAAGTAATGTGAGTATCGGCCTTGCCGATAAACTCATCGGATATTCCGCCTGGGGGGTCATTCATCCCGAGGGCTCCCTGATCCCGCGGGGTCATGTTCTGGAGCACTGAAAATCACGGAAGAGGAGACCCAGAATTCAAACTCTCAAGCTCCTCGTCAACAATGCAACAAAGAAAATTTTGGTTTGACCCAGCCCTGTGGGTCAGTATCGGCCATATTTCCGCAGTATGTCCGACTAAGTTGTCCTCTGGTCCGTCCCAACAACGTGTGCTTTAGCTTGTTTCATCGATCTAGTTGATCATTGCCTGGCAGACGGTAATCTCGGCGAACCAAAGAGGGATAGATCATATAAGTAGGTTTCCCTTTTAATATACGGCTTTCAGATGAAGGTCCCCTTCCGGTTAGCCAGATGACACAATCGGAACATGGCTCAAGGTGGGGAAGACTAGGGAGGTGTCGGGGAAGAAAAAATGTGTACGGAGTAATTCTGGGGAATCTCAAGTTCCAGGCGAGCGGGTACCCCATGGGTTGACAACCACAATCCGGTGGTCAACTACTTTCTGTTTCCAAGTTTAATGTACTTTTTTGGCGTACAGCTCCTATCAGCTTCTAAAGGGATATGCTGTAAACGAGAGAATCTTCTGCGCAGACGGAGCAGCTTCCGGGAGCCAAGGTTGGTGGAAATATATCAGAATCCTGCGCGACGCAGAGTAATGCATGCGTACCAACTTCCATAGTAAGCGGGCTTCTATGGCTTTTCCATGAGTCTTCTGAACGCCGAAAGATGGTGACGGACAGCTAAATGCTTACAACCTGGTGCATTTGGTTCCCCTGGCTCGAGATTCCCGGTCGTGAATGAATCAATCTACTAGCATAGCAATAGAGATTGCCCATTGTATTTGCGTAGTATTTTTTTTTTCTGAGAAGGGGGGAGGGGGTGGCTCTAGCCCAGACAATGCGTAGAACTCAGAGGCATAAAACACCTGAGGTGTCTACCGAAGCGTGTTGGATTTGAAGGTATGCTAGAACCTAACCCATCCAGGGAATGCTTGGCGGATGTGTCCAATGGGGCGCTCCCGGAAGGGACGGCTTATGCACACTACTCTGTACAGTTGTAGGCACTACTAGTAATAGGTTAGCTGTTAGTAGTACTGGCATTACCTGCCCCCGATAGCCTCCAGTACCACTGCGATGTAGCACGAGTACCCAGCACTCGGGATGCCATGGGAACATCATGCAGCCTGCATTGGTTCGAGAACAATCACGTGGAAGGGGCCCATCACAGCGTTGATGATCCTTCCGCGTAAGGGGAGTACTAGTAGTAACATCACGCTACTGCAGTAAGAAACCTTGCGGTTTTGGAATGCCATGCTCAACAGAGTTGGAATTCCAGAACGACCACTCTCATACACGGATGTTATTGCCCAATCACATCACGAGCTCGGGAAACAGGATGTATGCGGTCCCCATGATGCTTGTACCAAGCAACAAGTGCTCGTCAACTTGGTAATAGACCGTATTTATGCATCTTGAAAGTCATGTGCTGATTGATCTCCACCGAGTGGGGTGGAGCCGATATTAAGCACTAACCTGTAGTAGACTAGCTAAGCCAACACCCGCTGGGGGCGGTGATTGGACAAGCCCCTGAATGCTAAGCCGACCGGGACGCACTCATCTGCTTTGGCATGAGGAAGTGCATGTACAGAATATGTCCGGAGCACTTAGGGGCATTATTATCGACATCACTTGATGTCGTTTCAAGTCCACCGACATCTGCTGAGTTGTGCCCTCGATCCTACACCTATATGGAGCACATACAAGCGAACACAACTTCGAAATTCTCGGGAGCAGTCCGTACTAACCTTTTAGATCGGAATTGCGGCAGGGAACTAGAGTCCGTGATGGCAGGATCCACCGCCGGAGCCAGAACCTGGCCCGGGTCGGCCGTGCGTTCCAACCCTCAAAGTTCAAGTCCATAGCTCCAGGTTCTTCCTGGGTAGGTTTACTACGTCGGGTAGGTTAAACAGTAACGTGACACTTAGTCTTTGCCGTAAACCAATAGTTCCGGAGAGATGGAGTACGTCTCCGGACTCGGACCCGACAGGTCTCGACCATATGCGCTAATCATTGGCATTTGATTGACAGGTGATTTCGGCTCGGTGATAATCCCTTGATGTTCTCGTCACTGCATTTCTTGATCAACGTCATGGGGGCGTTGACCCTATCTCCGACCCGACGGTCTTGACTTCAAATTGCATACTCTTTTGGGTAACCATCATGCGGCCCACTCAGTTACAAAGAAACAGCCCGTTTCTTGCCTGATCCAATCACAGAGGATACCAGTTCAGGTTGTTACTGCTTACTCCAGAGTAGCACTGTGATCATTGTGCAGTGCTCAGCCTGGAAGTCAGAGTAGATAAGGTTCGAGATCGTGTAAAAATAGAAATCGATGCATGAAGAAATTCCTGCTCAAATCGAAGTGCAGTTCCCGTGAGTCAGTCAGCCTTGCCTGAGGCTGTGAAGGATTATGTAAAATGTTAGTCAGTGATCTTCGCTGGTTAACTAATCATCGGATTTTATCAGCGAACCATGATGCGTGAGCGAAGCATTTCCCGCGAGAGGAAAGAGGAAAAGGAAAACGATAAGGAGCCAGTCCAAGTGAGGAAAATCCTGCGAAGCGGGTCACAGGAAAAAAAGCTCAAAAGTGACTGACCAGAGCCTCATATCACGGTCGCAATATCACCCCATGTATGGAGACTGGCAAGAAGGAAATCGAGTTATGTTTTTGAAGGCAATTACCTAGTTTGTTGGCCACTTGGACAAAGCTTTGAGCCAGAAGTCTGGCGAAGTGGTACTTTGGCATGATAGTCGACCGCGGGATACGCAACCTCAAGCCCGTACCAATGAAGAGCTATCTGCAAATACCTGGAGAGGTGAGGATCCACCGGTTTCAAGTTATGAGAGAAATGATACCCTACTGACTCCGCTATGGGTTGAATTAATAATAATAATAATAATAATAATAATAATAATAATATTCAGTAATCAATAAACAAATAAATAAAATAAGTGGATGGTTCTTCTGTCGAGTGGGGCCTTTGTGCATAACCTGATCGGGCATAGACGTCCACTGACTGCGTCGCGGATTGGTCTGTCGGATCAGAAGGTGCCTCGCTTTTCCAGGTCCCATAGTTTATTGCTAACCCATTTCAAGAAATCCGTGGTTCGGAGTGCCCAACGGAATATCTACGGGCGGCTCCTACCGTACTCAACTAGCTCCTCTTGTGATATGATCTTCTTTCGCTTCTTCCATGGTTCGCTTCAACCTAGATTGGTCCCACTCACACTTGATATCCAGTGACATCTTCTCCCCCTCTAGCTAGAATAGGTAGTGTCACGAATTGCCTGTTCTAGTAAAGTGTTTTGACGATCTTTCATCGTACACTTCAGAGACTAAATGGCCATATCAATTCCCAGGTTTTCAGATATCGGACAAGGGTCCTCTACTGAAACGGACGATACTTGGGAGGAATGCGCCGGAAGGATTCCTGACGAGTATTGCCGAAGCCAGGGTGATAGAAATATTGGCCAACCGGTGATGATCCCGAGGCTCCTTCAGCCTTCCAGGTATCAATCCAGGCTACATCTTCGCCTGCGGACTGGGATCGACGATGCTTCGTAGCTGTGTCCCTTCATGCCATGTGTATCTTGATAGTGTAAGCATCTTCAAGCCTTTGGCTACAGGAAACATCCCAGATCCATGTGTCGTTGCAGTCGAGTGAGTATTGTACGTATGGTATTGAGGCTCTATCTAAAGACACCCTCGTGGAGCACGTTAGCGAGACTCTCGGAGAACCATTGGTCCAGAACGCTCGCTGTACGTTTTCCCTCGCTTTGGGCCGGCCTACCCTAACTCCGTGCAATTGGCAACTTCCGCTAATATCGTAGCGCCGGACAACATGTTCCTCGCTTCATCGCCCAGAGAATCCTGCTGGGGCAAACGATCGGCCGAACTGGCACACGGAATTGGTCGATCTCGCTGGCGGGGCAGATTAATTTTAACCACTGAGACACTGGGCTGGACTGGGGGTGTACTGGGTACGTCTCTGTTAAGTCCGACGTGTATACCGTATGGAGTTACGAGTTCGTCGAGTACGGCGAAGTCCGGAATTAAGCCCGCAGTATTTGGATGTACATTGATACTCTTTCGAGAGAGGTGCTGATTGAAGATAGCAAATCAGTGCTAAGAAGAGAATACTAGGATCAAATTTTTCGGCTTATGTATGCCTTACGCAATGCCTTGGATGCCTCAGTATCCTGCACGCTACTGCTGTAGCTGCAGCACGGGGCCCTTCCAGTCAGCCTTAGACCAGGGTGCCATGCGCTGAGCTAGGGGGTAAAGGAGGGGACAAAACGTGGCCTTCCTCGAGATGTGGCATGATCTGACTGACTAGTAGTACCATCGTCGAGGATCAGGACTGGGCCCGAGACCGGCTACCACAGGCGTGTTTGTCACCCTTGACATCTACCGGGTCGTCAATGCATAACTATCTCACTTCGTCGCCCGGTGGTTGGTCCCCTCGGTTGATCATAATACCACCTAATAAGTAATATCGATCCTGATACGGCACGTTCGTCTAGGGGCTTCCCATTAGATGAAGAGAAATGCTACATCGTCAGCTCTTCTGGTACTAGTATGACCAAATAAATGGAAATTAATTTCTTCAGCCGGTCCCACTTGACAGAATCAAGAAAATAACGACAGATAACGCTGGAAGGATTCAGATCCCCGCTGGAACATGCAGAGAGTCCATGCATGCGGACCTCCCACATTGGCTTGGGCGAGACGCCGTTCACCAAACTAATTGGCTGACAAGTCATGATTAATTTACGGCCGCCAGTCTCATTCGCCGGCCACCGTTATTGTATATCTGCCAAAACCTGATCCTTGCGGATGCCAGGTCCATTGGAATGTTCCATCCGACCACACGTGTGCAAGAGCCTCTGTTACCATTTCACGGCGATCACGCACCATTTGGTCGGTACCGGGTTATTCTAGTGCAATTTCTCTTTTCTTTTTCTTTTTTCTTTTTCCTCTTCAGTCTGTCTTCTCCTGAGTCACTGGATATATCGGATATTGGATCCATTCGCAACCCCCTGACTCGGAATCACCAAGTATCTGGAGCCGGTCGACTGGGGAGATATCATCTTGGGGGGGAGGGGAGGGATATGGCAGACCATCAAATCCCGAGTATTACGCTATTTGAAATACAGGCAGCGATATTATGCAGCCTGAGGACAGAAGACCGCTAATTCGCAGCATACATCCGGAAATAAGCAAGCGTGTCTATCCCATTAATCAGCCACTTCCTGCCTTAGGTTTGGCACGGGTAGACCCAACACATGGAAGCTTCTATCACTCAACCAACATCCTGTCCGTTAGGGGATTGGCCCATACTATGCATAACAACCCATGTCTGTTCTTTGTTGTATCCGTAAGACCCACCGTGGATGGCTGGGATTTGCCTCTCTGTCATCCTGCTCAAATTACCAAAACCAATAGCACTCTGACATTGGCGCCTATTGCCTTGCCTGGGCCAAACGTGCAGGGTGTTGCATCCATGGCTAGGATGATCTTCATATCCACTACTCAACACGTGTGAAATAAAACGCCACCTTGATAGACAAACGATCTCGAATATGGAATGCAACCTCACTTTGACACTCTAGACCATTCCGGGCGCATATGCGCGCAGTATATGCCACTGACGTCATGGGGAATGGAGGGATAACGAAAGCCATGTGCAACATCCTTGTAGATACCATGCATACTACTTACCACATATGTATAGTTCTGTATAGTACATGCCAGGTTAGGTTTCAGAAAGTTCCAAAGGCAATCCCCGCGGAGTCTGCGGCAGCCAACAACAACCCAAGATTATCCATAATCCTGGCACTGATAGACCCCTCCACTTACTGAATTCGGGGGTGCCGTGAGATTCTCCTCACGAACCAACCATGCGGGTTCTTTATTGATCCTTGCCACGTTGTGCCTCGTGGCCCAGGACTAGGCGCATTCTGACGTCTCGGTATTTTTAGCCTGAGCCTGCCTTAGGGCCATTCCCCCTCTCTTCGTTTAATCCCCGTCCCAGTCACCGGCTCAACCACCACTTTTAAGATCTCACCGTGCAGTCTTACTGGCAGTATGTGCTCTTGAAACAGGTACCCTTATGCATGTAAGCTGCGTTCGTTCTTCAGACTGTTGGTTTCAGGTGAGGGGCTGTATCTATATTTATCTCCATGCAATTTTGAAACGACTTCCCTTCTGCATGGCTTCCTGTTTGGCGTGGGGTATCACCGTGCAGAAATGCATCCCAGCTCCGTCATGTCAGCATCTTCTATTTTCCTTCTTTGTTTTTTTTTTTTTTTTTTTTTTTTTTTTTTTTTTTTTTTTTTTTTTTTTTTTTTTTTTTTTTTTTTTTTTTTTTTTTTGTCATACTCCTGCAGCAACGACTTCTCCTAGGCGAGACATAGCCTTTCAACTACCTGCGTCTTACTTTTTAGTCTCTACAGTTCGCGTGAACGCTGTATTCTATATTTATCGTGATCTTCATCCGGATATCCGGCCACTGCCTCGATGTTGAGGTCGGGTGTTTGTCGACTCGACGATGGGGGCTGGGTCTTGTTTGTCAAGCTGACCTGCTGTGTTTTCGTCATTAGCTGGTTTGGTGGTGTGTGTGTGTGATGATCTATCGAGACTCGAGAGAAACTGGGGCCATCGTAGATGCGGCGAAGTATGCACATACATACATACATACATACATACATACATACTGCAGAGAATCCGAGCGAATGAAGAGAAGAAAACCGATGGAAGCTTCTTTTCAGAATATATCGGTATAAAGTCTATGCCTTTATCAAGACAAAACTCATATAGATGGCCTTAGGGTGTTCTGGGAGACCTCAAGAAATCAAGAAATGGTGATTGTATGTAGTAAAGTCAACCGACGTCCCAAATTGAAAACGCTCGCACATACCGTGTTTCCAGACAGGAATATATATATACACATAGTATTGCCCCATCACAATAGAGCGTAGGACATACATTCGTAGTTCCAAGAGCAAAAAGAGCAGACTAACTGGATAAAACAATCCACGTGGAACCCAGGACTACATCTATAGGATAAATAAACATATCGAAGATATAAAAAAAAATTCCCAGTCGAACAAAGATCCAGTGATGCAGTCACACAACTAGCCATGGTTATATATATCCACAAAACAACCACAAGGCCATACAAACAGAGAAACGTCATGTATATACATATTTATGTATATATATATGTATGTATGTATACAGATTAGATAAACACCATCACCCTGAACCTCCCATAGCCAAGGGATCCGTCTTCAAACGACTTATTCGACGGAACCCCATTCTGGATTCCGAAATATTACTTCTGCTCTATCATATCACCGGAGGTAACAGGCTAGTAATAAACACGAAAGAGCTCTACTTTTGGTAAAGCGCATTGGGCGTGGAGAATGGCAAAGCTGGTGGTTAAAACAGCCTCACCACCATACCCTCGGTGCTATCCTAGATTTGTATGTAGATGAATAACTTCATGGGGGGCTTGTGTCACACCTGCACACCAGGCTACTTGTTTTAAGACTAGTTACGTCCGGTTAAAGAGAACTGCCGCCGTAATCATTTCCGGGATGATGAAAACAATAGGAGAAAAGAATTGCATGTAATCTATCTCGAAGGATGATCTAACCGCCATAGCCCCAATTCAATGAGATCCGGCAACGGATGATAGTTTCTTTAATTACAAGACCTAGCGAGCTAAGACTATGGAGAGGGCCGGTTTAGTTGCGTTGGAATTACGGTTCAGGAAGCGGCTGGGTGTGCGAGTTTTGTCACTATAGGACTATGTATCATTGACGAGGCTATTCGAGTCTGGAAGATGGGCGAGAGAATATACTCAAGAAAAAGTATTATCCGTAGTCTAATGATTGGTGTGTTCATAACGATGGACAGAGGGGTGTCAACATGCGGTAGTGATTTGTATAGGCCCGATATTCATAAGTATATATCTCCGCAGTATACACCAGGTTCTATAGACTGCAAGGGAGAAGAGATGGTGGTCGAATTAGCCATATTAAAACGATTAGTAGGAACGACACCCCTTATGGAATAGCTTCTGTGGAGGTTTTTAGGAACAGAGGATGAAGGTGGTACAGTAACGCGGCCTGCCATAGTGGGATACGCTCACAGATTCTAGTGGGCTGCTAAACCGCTAGATGAAGATGCGCCTTGGTTGCACGTGTGGACCAGCGTTGACATCGGGAAAATACATAATACCTAAGGATGGCGGTTATTTGTTGCCTTGGCCCTCAGACACCAACTAGTAGAGTGTGGTCGGTGTGTTGTAGAGAAAGAGAGCTTGGCTGGATTCGATAGTCCGGCAGTCAATCGTCTGATATGTGATGTTGGGCGCTCTTTCTGGACGTTGAAAGTAGGGAGGCAAGGGTGTCCCAGATCAATGAATATAGAGACAATTTCCTCTGGGACAAATGTAAATAGTAAGTGCACAGTCGTATGGAGGATTTATAGACTATAGAGAGAGGGAGGGAGAGAGGGAGAGAGAAAGAGAGAGAGATGGTAGGATCTCGCCAAAATTATGATGTGAAACAAACCCTCGCTTCCTGAACGGGATAATAGCATTCAAGTTCATATGGCAGGTGAGTCGAGATCAAACAAGAGTGGTATCCATTCATTCTTCGCATTAACTACAGGCTCAGCCATCATCTTACTTACAGTTCCCCAAGCATACCAACAACATTAGGGAGATGATGGCCAAGGGAAGTTCAGTAAATCACAGATAATAAGAAATCAAAGGAAAAGAAGGTAACCAAGGCAGGATAACCCCAGCGCAAGAACAGCAAGGTATGAAGGAACACAACTATGTTCACAAGGGAGAACTCAAAAATACTTCACCGCAGAACGCCTTTTCAAAAATACAACTTCTCTGGGCGACATACCGCAGTCTAAATCCAGAACGAAGCTTCTGACCCTCCCGGGTATCTTGTGGCCGTTCACACATTCATAAGGCCAAGTCCGGGCCGATTCCTTCCAAGCAGAGACAGCATTTTGCTTCGCGGCCTGCGATGATGATATCGTTCTTGACTTCCCGAGCGCGTCACGGGGCGTTGCGGGATTATGGAAGTAGGGATGCGTTGCGGTTCCAGACTCGAACAACATGTTGCAAACAAAAGTAGACAGTAAAACGTCATAACTTATCTACAGAATATGCCCCAGGATATCGCAAGGTCGCCAAATAGATCGCGGTAGAGGGGAAATCAGAAATGAAATCGAAGGAATGTATGAAGCTTAAGCGTAAAAATCGCAAACTAATTTATGTATATCAGGATAACGAGTAGGACTAGTAGCCAAGGCTGTTGTTGTTCGATGATTCACAAGGGACATGGTCCATTTGGGAGGTTCAGAGTTCCTGAATTTAGTAGCGGCGATCGGGATTGGTCACCTAGATCACGGTCAGTAATTGCACTGTATAGTAGCATGCGATCCAGGGCAAATAATATTCACCTGCAAAATTCGACGGGAAAAGTCTTGATCATCATCGATGCTGCCATTGCTCTGACGCCGCTTTGCCATGAAGTCACCGTCGAACCTAGAATCAGACATGGAGCTTTGGGACATGGGTTTGGCGCCAAAGCTGTCAATGTTGTTGTTTCGATACTGTTCGGGCATGTTGGAACGGTTCTTAAACCGCCATAGAAAGAAGATAGCCCCCACCAAAGCACAGAAACCAACAACTCCCACGACGACGCCAGCGGCGATGGCAGCAGTATTCGATCCAGACTTCTTCTCCTTTTGCTCGGCACCCTGCGTTGTCTTTTCGCTATCCGCCGTCTTGATCACTGTTTGTCCACCAGTAGTAGTAACGACAGTCCCTCCATTGGTCGTTGTCGAGGCTCCACTCTCGGTGCTAGAGGAAGAGCTCGAGGAGGAGGAAGACGAGGATGAGTAACTATCCACATTATCTTCGATACCAGTGAGATAGACGGAAAACGCATTATTACCACCGCCTGTTGAATGAAAAGTCAGTACTCAAGAGCAGGGGACTGAGTCGGAAAGCACATACACATAACATCAGGCCATCCAGCACATTTGACATTGCAGTCGCCGTCACTTGTCTTAGCCGATGTTGCTGGTAGTTGGTTACCGCAAAGACAGTTTGTGCCCTTCGACAAGGCAAAAACAGCATAGTTATCCTTCAAGCAGAGCTTCTGGCAATATCCGTTACTTTGGTACGTATAAGGACCCTGATCCTTCAACGGCGTCGAATCACTATAGCATCCCTTGTCGACTTGTGTCTGTGCGATCACTGCTGGCAAGTTGGCTGCAATCAGAAGGGTGGAGGCTGCAAGAGCCGACTTGAGCGTGAATGATTTCATGTTGTAGTTGTAGATGTAGAAGTGTCAGGAAACAATTGCAAGGGGTATCAGTATCTGGACACCTGCTCCAGACAGTATGGTTGTTGTGCTAGTAGTTGAGCGAAGGAAAGAGGGACGACCGGCGTAACCCTTTTAGACCACTGTGGTAGATTGAGATCCTGTTTCCCAGTCGACTTCCCGAAAAGGCGTCAAAATGGCCGCGGTGACCTGTAGGGGTCAGGTTCGCGTAAATAATTCGACTTTATGAAACGTGATACAGTCGACAACAGGCGCAGCTAATCCAGGGCCGGTGACGACAGGATAGTTGACGAGGGTAGGTTAATGCGATGGCGACGGGAAAGAATGTTGGGTTGTTTGTCAAGGGCGGTTCTTAGGCGGGGAAGACTCTGAGGACCGGACGTTTCAAGCGCCCCTTTCTGCCGAGAGGAGTTTAATGAACGTCCTGAACAGGAAACTTAGAAGGTCGGTCGGATCACCCGCAGCGACAGCAAATTGGTACGGACGCGAACGAAAGCTGACTCGGAGATTTTCGAAGGGGGGGGGAATATATTGATGTAATCGTCAATATGTTTGCACTTAAACAAGGGAGGAAACGATAGAAAATCGAAAGAGAAGTAATTTTAAAGAAAGCAACAGCCCCTCCGAGTGAATAACAAGAAGAGAAAACGAGTGTCTTTTGTCCGAAAGGAGGAAGGAACGGAAGGAAAGAGAAGGGGAAGGGAAGGGAAAGGAAGGATACTAGGAGTACTAGGGTAAGTAGGGGTCTGCTGAGATTGAACGAATGACTTGACGGGGCAGGGTTACAGGGAGAAACGGAAGAAACTCCTTCGTATTGATTCGTACCTCCCTGATTTACCGATTAAGCGACGCACCTGAAGTAGAACACACGCAGCATTTACTACCTTTCTAACCTTAGATTAGGGTTCTTACGATGTGTACCCCTAGCAATAAAAGGGCCTTTAAAGTCGAATCATCATAGCCTACATCAAAATCACAAACAGCTTTCCAAATAAATGGAACGGGATATATCCATGGGTGGTGCGTACCGTAAGTTGTTTTAGGGGTCGTTTCCAAACGGAGGGCGACCCTGGATATGCAGGTCGGTAATTTTTCCAAGTCCGTCCCGCGTTAGTACCAAAGCTACACTGGTTCAATCAGGGCGCGACCGCGGATTAGATAAGCAGTGCCATGAATGGATGGCTAATCAGAAATCCAGGGGCACAACGATCCTTTTCCCCTTCCGTATCCACGAACGGGCAGGAAAAATGGAGTACCGGCATGCGCTATACCTGTATAGGGAAGGCCATGGGTCTGGTGTGATTATTTGTGGCGCGCTGCATTAATGAAAAGAGGGGATGATAGACAGTCATGGTTACTCCATAGGTTCTTTTTGACATTGGAACAAAAGGTGTGACGAGAATATGGCCAGTATGAACTTGGGCGATATCGACCTCATTTGAACAAACAGATGCTAGAAAGTTCAGTTGACCATTCACAGTTACGTCCAATATCCTGTCCGCTTTTGTTTCAGGGAGGATGAATCAATCTCATATTCACTTGCGACTGTGGCGTCCCAACATAAACAAGCCAAGGCCGAATAATATTACAACTACGTCGCCCTGAATATCCATCAGCCACACCAGAAGAGTTGGATGTCCTCTACTCTGAAAATACAATACACCTACTGTGAAGAAACGGGCTTGGTCAATTGCGATAGACACCGTTTTCCTTCACCAGTGAAGGCTTGCCGCGTCAGTGCACAGCTCCTTGCTCCATATCTTGGCTAGCGGGAATAGTAACCCCATAAGCAGCGAACGGAACACCCGGACCTTTTCTAAAGGAAGAAAACGCGGGAAATCAATAGCTGGCTGGCTGGCTATTCTGCACCATTGCTCGAACGCAAGGTCGTGCGCTTCTGATCTTCTTTGGTACAGACTACTCTGGACAGGGTCCAAAAATTTGGCATTCCGTAAAAGCTTACTCCACGAGATTCAACGCCCGAGGCGTGGCAAGCGAAATACATAGCCGCCAAATTTGCACATCACCACGTACCATTTTTTAATCCAAGTCAGCTAACACTGTAGACTTTTTTGATCCTGATGTGTGGCCACGAGCCAATTACAAGGGAACGGTTCGTCGTTTATGGAGCCTTGGATCCGTGTTTGGTCAGTACCAATAAAGGGCTGCGTCATATGCAGACCCATGCAGATCTTGTCACCAACAGAGTTGGTCAGGTGAAATACAACTCTTACGAAGGACATGTCCTACGGTTCTCTCCGACTATGGCCGTAAGAGATATTACTTAAAAGTAAGGCGCCACAGAAATAATTGCCAGAGTATTGATTTAGGGCAGTATGTATTTGCGCGCCCACCAAGTCCTCACCGTCATGAGAAAACTCTTCATTATTTGGGTGAAACGAAATGAGAGACACGGAACCGTTCCTTGGGTTCAAGCGGACACTCCCGGAGTGGACCTGGGATCCTGACCCTGGGTGTTTATGCGGATCCTCCGAAACCCGCAAAGAAACCGGAGGTACTAGGGTTCGTTGTACCCTGATTACGCAGAAATGGTTCCATAATCAATGTACAGGGCACTCGAGGAATATACATGTCAAATGACAGATGCGATCCAAATACAATGGAGATCAACAGATCGACGAGCAAAAACAGCAAGCTGCGGCATTGTGACTCGTGAATAAGCCGTAGAGGGCGTTTAGCAGGCGCAGATGCAATCGCCTACCATCTATGATTTGAAAAACGAGAAAATTTTGACAATACAGCGCTTAAGGGAGCAAAGCATCCTCAGGCCATCAGCTGACGAATATCGTACTCGTCAACATGTTATCCCTTTCAGGGCGATCGGGAATTTCATGTTGCTTTCCGACGGACATTCCGATGATGGTCTGCATGCATCCAACAACTCCATATCAGCATGCGACACGTAGGCAGTGTTCCTGCTTACTTTCGGGTAGCTTAGGCAGAAGGCGTCGCTTGTGAAATGGAATTTAAGCTTATTCTAGTTTCATATCACCAGCGCATGGAGAAGACGAACGGACTTAGTGCAAATTTCGACGCAACAATCCATACCTGCAGCGCAAGGCGCTAACATCGCAGGCATAGGTGACGAGTACTATTGCCGTGCTCCACATTGACATGAGTGAGGAGTTTTCGATTGAAAAGCATGCACCATCACCATCTTCAGTAGTATCCAATTGGGCTTCGGTTCAACTATTTTCCCAAAGAGTGGCGAAGGACACGTCTAACCCACTGCATCGATCAGTCACTGCCCTACTCGGAGAACTGGATTAACAACAGAGATATCCGAGTTGCCCTTCCTCGGCACGACTAAATCAATGAGAACAACTCAGGAACAAGACCAGAATACAGCTTCTCCACTGAAAACCAACACAAACCGAAAGAAGAAACCTCACCAATAATAGAATAACATCAACACCCTCTGTTGAAAGGTACCATTGAGCTCGCAACCAAGTTCGCAAGTACTAAGAATAACCTGGACAAAACTCTCCTTCCTTTCTTGGCTCATGGGCATTTTTTGGTCAGGGTGAAACAAACGCCTCGAGAGGTCTAGAATGTGTCAGTGCCCCACGGGCGCCTGTCAACATTTCCATAATTATCCATCCCAGGTAACACTCTGTACCACTAGCCTCACCTGGGTGACTTCTTTGTATTGTTGCCCAGTACTCTGTATTTATTACCAGAAAAAAGTGTGTGGCAATTTGAGCTTCCTGTGGATCAATTCACCGGCAACTGGCAACGACTCCTTATAGAGGAAAAGTTTTCATCCGTCCACGTGCATATATGTGACATGGGATTTTCTTGGGAAGTGGACACGCACACGAGGATACATGGGACACAGGAATAACTATCGATGGTTGATCTACTTGTATCCATCTGGCTCACCTTTTTTTATCAGCACGAGTCTTCGGATGTGTGAGGCGTGATGTCGGCAATAGTCATTGAGAAATACTTTCATGGATGGACTCGGTGATTCAGGCCTACAGTAGCTATTGCAATCGCTACTATTTTGGTCGAATGGCGGTAATAGCGGATCCAGTATCGCTGTGTGACTCAAGGGCAGCGTATGGCACGTCCCTTGTTTAAAAGAGAATGAAACCATTCCTATATTCGAAATGGAGGTCATACATTTCCGATATAGGCTTCCCCCAACCCTTTTGCTATACACCCATGCTTACGCTTCGAGAAAAGCCACTGTACGCGTGTTTAGACAATGTGTAGTTCCAGATATTTTGTTGTCGTATGCAGGGAGCTCTATTATATGTGAACCAGTTCATTTGTTACATGCATTATGCTGTGTTCAGGTGCATTCATTCAGTACATTATGCCTACTTTCCCAAGCAGTAGATGGGGAACTGGATTTACGCAAATCAGCCTAGCAAACAAAAAAGAGCCAGACCAGAGTAATACTATCCGCAGCTTTTCGGAATCCAAATTTTCTTCGTCAAACAGCATTATCTTCTGGAAATGCT
The DNA here is from genome assembly GCF_009193645.1 of Aspergillus pseudonomiae. NCBI lineage: Eukaryota > Fungi > Ascomycota > Eurotiomycetes > Eurotiales > Aspergillaceae > Aspergillus > Aspergillus pseudonomiae. The sequence goes on from NW_022475999.1 coordinate 350,943, forward strand.
TCGTGCCCGCTTTCGTTCTAGCTTAGTTACATATATATGCTTAAGTCTCATCAACACTTTTCTATCAAGTAAAGATTCCAGTACAGGAATGTCTTTCCACTTGTCTGTGCAAAGCTTTTGGTGTTCAGGGTTTGGGAATATGTATAGACTTGCTGACCATCAGACAGCCATGCAGGACGAACAACAAAGCCACAGGGTGGAATTCAAGGGCTGTGCCCTGCGCAATAACGCCTAGTGGGAGATCTTCTTGAATCCATCCCTGAGAAACCCAGTAACCCATGAGCGCAGCAATGGACAGTGTGGTCGGAATTGGCGTGCCCTCGAAATACTTAGACTTTCCAGTCTTGTCCTTGGGAAGTACGGCAACCGTCACGTTGAACCGGGCTAGCCGTGTCAGGCCACAAAGGACGAAGAAGGCTAGGAGGAGGTGGTCGACATTTGTGCGGACTCCAAGAGCGAAGGCTGCCGCGGCCGGTGCCATACCAAAAGAAATCTAGAAGCGACCGTAAGTATTTTGTCAAATCAACATTGCAGACCAGCGTACCAGATCTGCCAATGAATCGAGCTCTTGTCCCATGAGCGATGACTTGTTCCTCCACCTTGCGATCTTTCCATCCATGAAATCAAAGAAAAGTCCGAAAGGCATAAATCCAAGCGCAGACCAGATGGCACCATATTCATGAGGGTCTCCTAGACAGTAACGCATAGACGAGAGGACGGACATAACTGTTCGTGAAAGTCAGTTTAGGCTGGCGTTTAATCGCGAATATCAGAGAGTAGACTTGCCTCCACAAAATCCTATGAAGCATAATTAGCAAAGCTTGGCAAGCATACAGCATGGGAAAATCCAATATATTACCGTTAAGCTCAGTTACTAGATCTGCAAGATGCAAAGCCCTGACGTAAGAATGTTCAGTCAGCGGATAGATTTATTAGAGGTGTCGCCAATATAAAGACTGACCTGACCAAGCTGAAGTGCCCTGTTTCCGCCGACAAAAGCATCTTCTGCTTTTCCTGACCTGATAAACCTGAGTTTCCATATCCTTGATCGGGCTAGCGATGATCAGAGCTTACCTCCGTCACTGGCAGGCGGGACACCGCTATTCGTAGATGTATTCGACGGCATGGCCGATGATCTACGAGACATGCTCAATTCGAAGTCTAACAATAAGTGAGAACGCGCAGTTTAAGTACAATAATAGAAATTGTGAGACTTTGAATTATGTCGACAGCGGTGGGAAAGTTGTGGAAAGGTGAGGGATCTGCTAGTGGTTGCAGTTGAAAGGATGTTGACAAGGCCGCACAGATTCTACGGCTCGGCATGTGTTCCAGACGTCATTGCCAGGCGGTGTAGGGCTGCGCCACAGACACTAGCCACATCTGAAAAGGCGATCGGGACAAAAGCCCGAATCACTACTACTCGGTACGGAACTACGAGTAAGCACATGTCATTTTGGCAGGTACTTCATTGGTATAATAACATTCATTTAATGGCTGAATTAGTCTACAGCCTTTGCGAAGAGGCAAGCCACCTAGGATGCACAGAAAAATTGACACAAAAAGTTCCTGCAAAAGCTCCCGTTTTCCCATAACGCCGTAATAAGACAGTGCTAAGCAAGACGGAGACTGTCTAACGTCGGAAACCTCCACCACGAGGTCCTCCTCTGCCGCCTCCCCTGGAGAAGCCACCGCTTCCACCACGGAAGCCTCCACCTCCTCTCGCTCCACCGCGGAAGCCGCCTCCGCCTCTAGGGGCGCCAAATCCGCCGCGTCCACCTCTCGCTCCACCACGAGGGCCTCCTCTACCACCGCGAGGACCACCCCTGGTAGCACCTCCAGCTCTCTTAGGCTTAGCAGCACCTGAATGTTTGTCAGTAATATGCGCAACATATGTTCGGTCGTAGATGGGATCCTACCCGGTGGCGGCTTAGGCTTAGGAAGGAACCTATGATCATCAAGTCAGCCCTGTTCGCAACGTACACGTAGAGGAGTAATCCATACTTCTCCAATGGCAGGAGCTTATCCCCACCGATGTAGACCTTGTCACCAGGCTTGAAAGAAGTTGCGACAATTCCTTCCTGAGGCTTGATGGTGAAGTAGACCTGGTTGATAGGGCCAAGAACCTCGTCAACCTTTCCGATAGGAGTCTGAAGTAACGTGTTAGTCCTCATTTAATTCCCAAGCGTACGTCTTCGGTGACTCGTACTTTGTTCTCCAGGTAGATAGGGGCATTGAAATAAGGAATCTTCGGGTTGATCGATTCGCAGACCATCTCGCCCTCACAGGCATGCATGAAAGATCCCATCTCTAAAGAAAATCAGTAAACTGCAATGATCTGAGGATCGCATCAGTATTCTATACCCAGAACTTGTGCTGGTGGTCCCATTGGCTGCTGGAAGCCTCCGCGGCCTGTCCGACGAAATTTTCGTTAGTCCTCGCTCATCTCAACCACCAGCTCCGAAAATTGGAGTTACTCACCACCACGGCCACCGAAGGAACCTCCGCGATTGGCACCAGTGGCAAAGCCACCGCGACCTCCTCCTCTAAAAGACATATTGACTTGGTTGTTGAGATTGACCTGTAAGAACGGACGGAACCCGGAGAAGTTTTCAAATGGTGGGAAGCTCGAAACGGTAAAGTGTCGCTAGCCTCCAGGGCAGTTTTCAGTCACGTGGTTCACCGCCTTCCGTCCCTCACTGCTGGTTGGGCTAAAGATTCATTCCGATATGCTGCAAAAGAGTCATCGTCGCTGGCCTACCCCTCCTCCCCGTACTTTTTTTTCCTGATCGTTCCTTTGTCGTTGCGTAATACAGCCATGGCTTCTGAAGGTTCGAAGGAATTGCCCGTCAGGTCCGCCCCGGGCGCTGAAGGTAAATCATTATTAGCCCCGCCAAATATCATGAATGCCCCTCCTAATCAGTCAATCGTATCAGGTGCCGGTTCGTTACCCGATTTCATTATTGAGCGCAACAACTTCTTCGAGGAGCTTTGGCAGCAATATCTCGAGGAGACCAAGAACAAGCCTCACCCCGAAATCACCGTCACCTTGGCACCTGGCAACGGCAACAAGGAACAGGTCCCCGCCAAAGCCTGGGAAACTACCCCCGCCCAACTTCTCAAGAATGTGCCCAAGGAACTGAGTGCCACTATTGTGCTTGCAAAGGTCGATAACGAACTCTGGGACTTGAGCCGACCTTTGGAGGGTGACTGCACGGTCTCTTATGTGCGATTCGAGGATCCCGAAGGACGGGAAGTCTTCTGGCACTCGAGTGCTCACTGCCTGGGCGAGGCTTGCGAGTGTGAATATGGATGTCTGCTATCTCATGGACCTCCCACTCCACAGGGTTTCTTCTATGATATGGCCATGCCCGAGAAGTGCGTCCCGGAAAGAAACAGGCTTAGCTGGACTGGTTACTGACAATACTATAGCCGTGTTGTAAGAGAGGCCGATTGGCCCGCCTTGGACAAGCACGCAAACCGTGTCTTCAAGGAGAAGCAGAGCTTTGACAGATTAGAAGTTACGAAAGAGAACCTGAAAAAGATGTTCGCGTACAGCAAGTACAAGCTGCATTATATCGACAAACTGGTGACCGGAGAAAAGAGCACTGTTTATAGATGTGGTACCTTGGTCGACCTTTGCAGGGGACCCCACATTCAAAGCACTGGCAAGATTAAGACCTTCAAGATCATGCAGGTAGGTGACTAAGAAGTCATAATATAAATTCGCCAAGCTAATTGCTTCTCAGAACTCCTCTGCTTACTTCCTTGGTGACCAAAGCAACGACTCTCTGCAGCGTATCCGTGGTGTTGCCTTCCCGGACAAGAAGCAAATGCAAGAACATCTGAAGTTCCTGGAGGAAGCAGAGAAGCGCAACCATGTGAAGATCGGCAAGGAACAAGAGCTCTTCTTCTTTGACGAAGCCTCCCCAGGATGCCCCTTCTTGCTCCCCAACGGTACCAAGATCTTCAATGCTCTCCAGACCCTCTTGCGGTCGGAGTATCGTAAGCGTGGCTACCAGGAAGTCCAGACGCCTAACATGTACGATGTTAGCGTCTGGAAGACTTCTGGACATTGGGCCCACTACAAGGATGACATGTTTAAGGTTGACGTTGAGAAGAGAGAGTGGGCTCTTAAGCCTATGAACTGCCCCGGACATTTCATCCTTTTCGGTCATCGCGAGAGAAGCTACAGAGAACTCCCGTTGCGTATTGCAGACTTTGGTGTTCTGCACAGAAATGAGGCATCTGGTGCACTAAGTGGACTCACCCGTGTCCGGAAGTTCCAGCAAGATGATACCCATATCTTCTGTACCCAGGATCAGGTAAATTCCCTTGGGATCTCCTTTCTTCCCTTCATCTCACTAACGTTACAAAGATTACCTCGGAAATCGAGGGGCTATTCGACTTCCTTCAGTCCATCTATGGGCTTTTCGGTTTCACTTTCAAGTTGAAGCTTTCCACTCGTCCAGAGAAGTACCTTGGAGAGCTTGAAACTTGGAATTATGCCGAAGACCAGCTTAAGGCGGCCATGACTAAGTTCAAGGGCGATGACTGGGCCATCGATGAGGGTGATGGCGCCTTCTACGGACCTAAGATCGACATCACTATCGCTGATGCCCTCAAGCGAGAGTTCCAGTGTGCCACCATCCAGCTTGATTACCAGGCCCCCATCAACTTCAAGCTTGAGTACATGAGCCATGAGAAGGCCGACAAGAGCCAAGCGGCTGCCGAGTCTGCCGAGGGCGAGACCAAGTCTAACGAGCCTGGCCCTGGTCGTGCTCGTCCAGTTGTCATCCACAGAGCTATCATCGGTAGCTTTGAGCGATTCCTGGGAATCTTGACTGAGCACTTCGGCGGCAAGTGGCCTTTCTGGATCAGCCCCCGCCAGATCCTGATTGTTCCTGTCATGCCTGCCGTAAACGACTACGTGGAAGAGCTGCAGACTATTCTGCGCGGTGATAAGCTGAATGTCGACATTGACATTAGCGGAAATACCATGCAGAAGAAGATTCGCACTGGACAGCTGGCCCAGTACAACTTCATTTTCGGTATGTTACGGTCCCGCTGAGCATATGTCTAGTCTGGTATTGTGCTGTACTAACTAAGTGAAACAGTCGTTGGTGCTCAAGAGAAGGAGGCTCGCACTGTCAACATCCGCAACCGTGACGACCCTGCCACCCAGAAGCAAGGTGTCATGATTCCTCTCGAGGAGGCACGCGAAAAGCTTCGGGCTCTCAGGAAAGAGCGCAGGCTAGTCAACACCCTGTAGAGCGGCTTTTTATAGGCCAGATTCGCGCTCTCTTTGTTGCTTGTTCCAGAAATGATGATTTAAGCGTCGCATAGCATCATCAAGACACTAGAAAGCATAGGGGTATTGAGGGACAGCGATAAAACGTTGAATGAAGCAATGATGTTCCAGAGGGAGACGAATTGATGTGATAAGTCATGTTTTGAGAATTAACTAGTAGTTCCGCGTGCAATAACTGATCTACCATTCTGGTAGATTACCGCATTGTCTATAAATGTTTTTCTTACTGCATTATGCGTTTTGTGGGTGCAAGACATATATTTGAACACGCGAAAAGCTATATTTTGATATTTGGAAAGATCCCCTCATGAAGGGGATACTATATATATTCCGCGAAATACCCAACGTGGTTATGACAACCAGGACAATTGAAAGTTGGTTGAATTACTAGTAACTCACCTACCGCGGGGCTTCTACGGTACGAGCGGCCGTCACTAATGCCATTCAGATTGGGATCTTCGGGAGTGCTCAGCCGCAACCCTGGGCGGCAGCCCTTTCTCCTTGTCTGAAACAAGGATCTCATCGTCTATTTTCTTCACGTTTTTCTCTTTTTCTTTTCACTTTCTTGACTCCTTCCCCCTAGCGGGCCTGAAATTGAAGCCTCCCGCCTTTCTTTTTCTTTTTCTTTTTCTTGTATTTCTCCCTTCACAATAAATGGTCCAATTTGGGTTCAACCGTATAGAACAACAATTGATGAGATATTAGCTATGTTCGGGTCGCGATGCAGGCGCGCTATCACCCTTTGCTTCAATGGCGCCGATCCACTGCCGTGATAGCTGCCGCCACTTCACTTCTACTCATATCTGCAGTATTCCTTCTCTATTCGCGACATAGCAATATCGATATTAGTCCTATCCCCAATGCTCCGTCTCCTCCATCTTCCAGTAACAGCAGTGTTTGCCATGTGGATCTTGACCTGCTGAGAACGTACGCCTCCAATTCCTCGGCGGAATATGCTAGATTGGAGATATCTGTCGTGCGAACCAAGAACTTCACTGGTTTTTCGGATACACTCGATGCACCAATTCCCACGTACCAGACGGTCCAACTGGATACAGAGAATCACTCAGAGCTACTGCCAGAAGAGAGCTGTACTACATCGGTGACAATATATGCTCCCGTGATGGCTCCACGCCCTAATGCATCACACATGATATTTGGCGTCGCGACGTCTACAGAGAGATTGTATGATTCTCTGGATGCTTTCGCACACTGGGCAGGAGGAACAAATGCTCACATTGTAGCTGTGGTTGATGATGAAGGCTCGGTGAAGCAGTCCGAAAAACGGGCAAAGGAGCTAGATATTCGCCTCACCGTTATCCAAAACTCAGATGATTTGCTGGATCGGTACTTTTCCTTGCTCCGGACCCTCTTTGAGCGCAAGGATGAGCTCACCAAGTGGATTGTCTTAATCGACGATGATACTTTCTTTCCTTCAATGGAGAACCTTGTGCAACGGTTGTCGACGTACGATCCGACGCAGCCGCAGTATATAGGGGCGCTCACCGAGGATATCGCACAGATGTATTTTGGGAGCCATATGGCGTACGGCGGTGCCGGGATATTCCTCTCCATTCCCCTTGTTCAACAACTCAATGCTGTTTTCCGCAATTGCTATGACTATAAGGGCGCCGGTGATCGAATGATCGCGCGGTGTATTTACAGCCAAACTACAGTGAAACTCAAGTGGGAACATGGCCTCCATCAGTTAGACCTTCGTGGCGATGCGTCCGGGTTCTACGAGTCAGGCCGTCCATTGCCGCTCTCTTTGCATCATTGGAAATCCTGGTTCCATGCCGACATGGTTGCTCTCAGCAAGGTGGCTGCCATCTGCGGTGAAGCCTGTTTGCTTCGACGTTGGCGGTTGTCCGACGATTGGTATCTGATAAATGGGTTTTCCGTGGTCAAATACTCGCTACCCTTGCAGGATTCGATTTCCATGGAGCAGACCTGGGATAACAGTAAATACAAGGGCCCGGATCCATTCGAGTATAGTTTGGGCCCGTTGCGTAGCAAGGACGAGGGCAAGGTTTCCTTCCGATTGAAAGAAGCAATTGCAGAGACAGACAGGGTTCGCCAGATATATGTTCGAGAGCGAGAGAAGCCTCAAGTTATAGAGGTGATTTGGAAACTTAGACATTGATTTTTTTTTTTTTTTACCCTTGACAAAAGCTTTGCATTAGGATGGATGTTAGCCAGTCAAAATCCCCTTATCCATTCAGAGGCTGTCTCGCTTGCTTTCAACATGCCCCAATAGCAACACATTTGTTGAATCCAAGTTGAACACAATTGGGACAAGAATAGCCGCTCTCCCCAAGTGGTGCGTTGAGGCTAGAATGTGACAGTGTGACGAGTGTGACGCTGTCATCACCAGTGCTCCACCAGAGCCCCTCCCCGGATGGGCCTTAGGCACCCCATCCTGGGCGGCAAACCACCGAACCAGGACATCCAGTGACTTCCTTGTTGTCGACGATTGAAGCAATAGATACATAAACGCCGCCCTATACGTTTGTTTGTTATACGCTGTGTTGTGGAATAATAGCTCGATGATAGAGTGAGCAAACGATTTTCTTGAAAGAAAGCTGTTTATGATTCCATTCTTTGAATGCACCAAACAAAGTATGTACTTGCAATAAATCCCCACTTGTCTCCCTTTGACTGCTGCTGCATGTTCGGTGCCGCCAGAACCTCTGCCAGCTGCAAGGCCCCAACCGATCGGCGTTAATTACACCCCTCTTTCACCCGGGTGTGGTTCAACGTGCTTTAGTCGTTCCTCGCCTGACATTATTTCCAGCTCTCCTGCTCCCTCTGGAAGGATCTCTTTCTGAGAGTTTTGATTCCCATCTTGCTGCGCCTCGTTGTCATAAGTTTTGAAACCCTTAATTCCCATTCAGGAGCCGCAACGGCGGAAGATTGACTTTCCCACTGCGGGGCTGCCGTTCCGTCCATTCGAAGCTGCTTTCCCTCTCATCGACCAGCCAGCCCGCGCCAGGTCTTCTGTTTGTCTTTCTTCCCTCCCCTGACTGAGACAAAAAAAATAAATAGGAAAAAGGAGGGAATTAATTTTTTAAAAAAAACCTGAAAGCAAAGCGAGGAAACAACAAAAGTACTCGCGAATTTCCCCACTATCTTTTGGGTGGACCGACCGCACATTTTCCTCCCCCTCCATTTCTTTCTCGGCGTCTACAGAACGACACTCGCTTTACCGCCTCGAGTTTCCTTCGTGCTACTAGCAGTCGATCGCTGGAACCTTTTTTCTTTTTTTTTTTTCCTTTCCATCGCCCCTCCGAAACCATGGCTGATCTACGAGGACGTAAGATCTTCAAGGTCTTCAACCAGGATTTTATTGTGGATGAACGATACAATGTCACTAAGGAGCTTGGTCAAGGTGCATATGGTATTGTCTGGTACGTTATAGATCATCATAGGCTTCTAACATACTCGTCTCTCCGTCAACCCTGGTCTATCGAGAGTCATAGCCATGCGAAGATGAAGATCATATAAAGCTGTTTGGATCACCACATTCTGACGACGATCTCCGGTTTCGCTATCTAGTGCCGCCACGAACATTCAAACCGGTGAAGGTGTCGCTATCAAGAAAGTCACCAATGTCTTCAGCAAGAAGATCTTGGCTAAGCGCGCCTTGAGAGAAATCAAGTTACTTCAACATTTCCGAGGCCACCGCAATGTACGTTTGGTCCCGACTTGATGCCACCGAAGCTGATAGGGCTGACCGGATCATGCAGATCACTTGTCTCTATGACATGGACATTCCGCGCCCAGATAACTTCAACGAAACATATCTGTATGAAGGTAAGGCTGCCCCCCTGAACATGGTCCACGCACAGCTACTGATATTATTTCCTTGCCCAGAGTTGATGGAGTGTGATCTCGCCGCTATTATCCGTTCCGGACAACCCTTGACCGATGCCCACTTCCAGTCCTTTATTTATCAGATTCTGTGTGGCTTGAAGTACATCCACTCGGCCAATGTTTTGCATAGAGATTTAAAACCCGGAAACTTGCTGGTCAATGCCGATTGTGAACTCAAGATTTGCGATTTCGGATTGGCGCGTGGTTTCTCGATTGATCCGGAAGAGAACGCAGGTTACATGACCGAATATGTCGCGACAAGATGGTATCGTGCTCCGGAAATTATGTTGAGCTTCCAGAGTTATACTAAAGCTAGTATGTGTTTTTGCCCCTGACATGCTCTTACCGTCTACTTTGCTGACATACACTAGTCGACGTGTGGTCTGTGGGCTGCATCTTGGCCGAACTCCTCGGCGGCCGCCCCTTCTTCAAGGGTCGTGATTATGTCGACCAGCTCAACCAGATCCTGCACTACCTGGGCACCCCGAACGAGGAGACCCTGAGTCGCATCGGCTCTCCCCGGGCCCAGGAGTACGTTCGCAACTTGCCTTTCATGCCCAAGATCCCCTTCCAGCGTTTGTTCCCCAGTGCCAACCCCGATGCGCTTGACTTGCTTGACCGCATGTTGGCCTTCGACCCCTCGTCGCGTATCTCGGTTGAAGAGGCCCTGGAGCACCCATACCTGCACATTTGGCACGACGCATCAGACGAGCCGACATGCCCCACAACCTTCGATTTCCACTTCGAAGTGGTGGACGACGTACAGGAGATGCGTCGTATGATCTACGAGGAAGTCGTGCGCTTCCGTGCCGTCGTCCGGCAGCAGTCCCAGGCGCAGGCCGCCGCTGCTGCGCAACAGCAGCAGATCGCCCAGCAGACCAACGTCCCGATCCCCGAGAACCAGCAGGGCGTCTGGAAGCAAGAGGAGCCCAAGCCTCAGGAGGCGCTCGCCGCGGGCGGTGGCGTTCACAACGATCTGGAATCGTCCCTGCAGCGTGGAATGGACGTACAATAAACGGGCATGGGTGGTATACAATCCCTTCACCCAAGTGAATATCTTCGTCCCTGGAATTCGCAGGCGTTTCCGGATGCCTATATGATAAGAACATAAATATATTCACGGGCTCCCCCATCTTTGGTTATGCCATGCAAATTAGTTTCCAGCGGTATCCCTTTTCCTTTTTCCTCCCTGTTTACATACCAAAAGGTTAAAGAGAGGACTGGTTCACTCCCGTTCCGTTCTTGTATGTACCCGACTTTACCTATGCTACTGGCGACTGGCTATTGGACCTGGGTCTGTGTGTAAGCGTGCATGAGAAAGACGGCAGTTGCATTGCAATTGAGCGCTAGTTTGATCTTTTGATTGATGAATGGATAGATCTGATGAAGTAGTTGATTATAGTATAGCATATATGAGAAAGTACTCTATTATCTATTTGTGGTTCATATTCTTCTCCTTTTGGACTAACATAATTCTAATTCTGATAACAGCACAGTAAATCCGAGGATATATAATCATTTCATCAATCGTCAATCATACATACATAGGAGCAAAGACTACATGAAATCAAGGGAAACAAAACCATCCCCATGCACATCAGATCAACCCATCAACCCATTCCATATACTCTTGAAAGAAGAAGGAGGGAAAAAAACAGGTTCATCAATCAATAGTAATAACCCCTCCACCAAACAGCCATACAAGACGCAACAAGCAAATCCAGCATCTTTATACCCTCATCCTCGATGATCAGTTTACCTAGTTTAGCGCTCTTCCCGCGCATGCCGCCCCCAGCGTTTTCTCGCGCAAGTGAGAAATCGAGGCGGTCGTCGCTTGGTGGACGGCGCAGAGGACGACGGGGTCCGTCCTCCAGGTCTGCGACGCCGCTGCTGGTGCTGCTTGTTGAGGGTTTGCGGGTGGGCGCTCCGAAGTTGGAGTTGGAGGATATGGAGTGGGCGGATGCGCCGGAGCGGGCACGCGGGCGGTTGTAGGCGTTTGGGTTGAGGAATTGAGCGAGGCTAGCGCGCTTTGAGGTCCGGTCTGACGGGGAGGAGGAGCTTGGGTCGAGGTTGTGGCCGTGGTTGTTGGGATTGCTGGTGGGGTCTTTGAAAGCTGGGGTTTGGCTGAGGGTGAAGGGCGAGATGTGGGAAGGGCCTGGTTGGTGGTGGAGATGGCCTGCTTGGAAGGGAGTGTTGAAGCGGATTTCGGCGACTGTTACGGCGGGATTGTCGATGGGGGCGCCGTTCGGGCCTGTTGAGGGCATTGGGATCATGTGCTTGCACTTGAGGCTGCGGCCGTTGACGCTCGTGGAGAATGTGCAGGTGCCGTTCCAGGGTGAGGTGAAGGTGTAGTAGCCGCTTTTGAGCTTAGAGGTGTTCGATTTCGAGGGACTGTTGGTTCCGTGGTCGAGTGAGGGTCGGTTGGCTCCTGGGTCTAAGGAGCCTCGGCCGTTTTCCTGGTATGGCTGTGATACTTTGAGTTTGCGGTGGAACTTTCGGGGATGCGATGGTTGGCTGGGGGTGCTCTCTGCCAGTTCGGCCTGAGTAGGTCGAGACGAAGACAGTGAGATGCGGTTGCTTATTTCGGAAGGTAGGTTGATTCCTAGACTGGCCAGTGAAAGCGGTTCGCTTTGCGCAGCGAACCGGTTATACCCTGGCGTGGACACCTCGATGTCAATGGCACTGCCGTCCATTTTCGGTGTTGATATTGTCGCGACATTCCATTGACTCCCATGGGTAGGATCGCGACGGATGAGGGTGATGTGGAAACCAGGTCTTTCCGGCGGTTTGCTGTCATAAGGTCTCCTACTTGGAGATTGGCCTGGACTTCTCGCTGGAGAACTCATGCGATTGTATGATGGATTCGCATGAGCCGATTGTGGTCGCACTTGTGGTCTTCTAGAGTCGAGGCTGTGACGGCCTGAGGTCAGGACCTCATACTTTTCCTTCCAGTTTTCTGCATTTCGTCCGGGCAAATACCCCGACAAGGCACTCCAACGATTGGCCTTCTTCGGCGCAGAATTGTCCTCGACCAGCTCAAATGCGAGCTCATCCTTCGGAACAGGCGGAAGTGGGCGAGCTGGTAATGGCGGCCTTGCTTCAGTCTCGTCATCCGGTAGCGTATGTCGGAAGGGATCGCGACTGTCCGTTGTCATCTGAGCCGCAGACTGGGGAATATCAATCGACGAGCGACTCCCCGCCAAGCTCGGACGAGCCGGCATCAGAGACGACGGTATTTCCGCAGAATTTGGCACCGGGAGAACATTCTCTGGCAGCGACACATTGGATCGGTGAGCAGGGAGAGGAGGGCGTGCATCAGCGTCCACCTTTGCGCCACCGCCGCCGCCGCCTGGAACAGGCTTTCGTCGAACCTGATTCATTTTCGCAAACTCAGGAGGAACATCCACCTCCTCTCCACGCTCCTTCCGCAGTTTTGCCTCTTCCTCGCGCTCTTGCTCACATTCCTGGAGCAAGACATCGTCCTCGGGCGTCGAGACATGTAGATAGTAGAGGGAAGCATTGATGGCCTCAGCCGAAACACTGGCTTTCGTTGGTGGCTTCAGTGGAGAGAGAAAGACATCTACATGGCAGGCCAACGACGTTGAAATTAGCATCCATCGTCCAATCTTGAATAAATTAAATGATCGGTCAATTTCTCCCACCGCTTATGCGGGGTACATCTATGCAGCAACCGATCATGACGTACCTTTACTGCCCGGGACTCTCACGATATACAAAATCAAAGGATCAAGTTTCTTCTGTGTCGGATTCCGTGGATACGCCGGGGGATTCGAGGCTACTGCGGTAATAGAGGACAACGAGCGAGCCTCAACGGGGCCTTGGGGAAGGCTGTGGTTTGGCGATGCGGCGGCCGGAGAATCCGCCGCAGCATCGACCTTGGCCATTTACGGGAGAGAGCAAGAGAACAGATCTCCAAACGTCAGGGATCAAGAAGGAAAGGGTGAGAAGTCGAGGGGATAATATGAAGGAGAGAATATATGAATGAACAAATACGAAGGCACGGTAAACAAACGCTTGCGGAGACGTCGGACGGGCTGCGGAGAGTGCCGCCAAGAGCTGAAGACGAAAATCACTCTGCCATCGTTGGCTAGTCGAGGCTTGCGTACATTGTGAAGATAGTCGAGGACAAGTGCTATTTATATGAGAGATGAGTAGATGTTAAAAATAGAAACTAAGAGTTGGAAAGGGAATAATAAACTGGCAAGGCGAGGAGGCAAAGAATGGGGTGTAGGGGAGGTTTAAAAAAAAAAAAAAAAAGGTTGCCTGGCTGGCGAATGACAGACGCGTACAAAGGACAACGATAGGGCATCAATGCCAAGTGCTATGTCTTTCAGATTTGGTATCTCTAATCAAATAGTTACAAGTGTCCCATGCTCAAAGATAAACGAAATGAGGACTTCACGTCTTATGGAATGTCCGTCGGGGGAATTAGCGCGCATTACCCATACAAAGCAAAGTATAGTAGGGAAAAAAAGAAAGGAAAAAAAAGACAGAAACGCCCAGGCTCCAAGGCTCCAACCCGTCCAAGATTTTGCAGATCACTATGCTGGCAACTTAAACAACGGTCTCTGTTCTTTCATTTGTTGCAATGATCGGCACAGGAAGGCCACGGTCAGGGCTTTGCAGCACCAGCTGTTCGTGGCGTCGAGCCCGTAGATAGTCACTGATAGCGCGGATTAAGATGAACCAACCAACAATCATGAGAACATATGAAATCCATTCACTCGTGGAGATCCCGGATACACCACCACCGCCGCCGCCATCGCTCCCAGATCCATCAGTAACGGAGCTAGGGTCAAAATTATGACTGTTGGGGTCCGGAGGTGTCACGTATTGGTCTGCACCATCGTCCGGTTTCGTATCACTTCCGCCTTTCATGTAAAATCCGTATTGTACGAGAGTAAGACCGAGACCAGCCCTACTTCCATTCTTCGCCGCATGTGTGGTATGGAGAAGGTAGGTCAGGAGGAAACCGACCAGTTGGAAGGACATGGAGATCATAGCGTTCCAGACAAACGAAAAAACGGACCCTACTGGTAACCCATCAACGTACACCTCGTCGGATGATATTCCGGGGGCCAAAATCGTAGTCTCCCAGTACGGAGGGGTAGCGTCAGCAGCCGCCTCTTCATAGGACTATACACAAGACGTTAGTAAGGGCTCAAGAGAATACGCATCGCTCAACACAAAGCAGTAGGTGAATACACACCGGTGGAAGGTCTTCGGTTTTCTCTCCACGCTCTGGCTTAGCCGCCAGATTCGCGAAGACACCGTCATTTGTCGAACTGATCACTCGGCTACCAGTACTGAAACTCGGTAGGAGTGTCTGCCTCCTCTGGATCCCACCACGCTCTTCACTGGACGGTTGCTGTTCATTACCCACTCCAGATGACGAACTAGCGCTCGCACTGCTGCTACCTGCCACTGGTCGCGAATCCGGCTGAGCCCGCATTAGTCGCTGACGGTCATCCGGCTCATCCGCTTCGGAGTCACTCTCGTCATCAAATGCGTCGGCCAGCGTCTGATCTGCATCGTTGTCTAGGGGGTCGTCATGGAGAAGGCGTCTGGATGATGGAGAGGTGGAACGAGAGCGAAACGAGGGAGGTGGAGAGTTTGGTGTTCCCCGGAGAGGGATTGACGATCGTGATTGTGATTCTTCATCTTCATCGTGGGCATTTACCTAGAAATCACCAAATCAGCAACCCGTCCCAAATATTTCACAATTTATCGGTAACTCCTATGCAACTTGCAACCAGTCCAGGGCGCTGGGCGACTCTTACCCTTTGATAGCGCTGCGAGCTCATGACGAGCTGAGCGAGGAAAGGAAATCCGGAAAGAGAGGGGAAGGGCGGTAAAGAGAGAAGATCAATATGCACAACAGAGGCCTTATAGTACTACCAACAAGGAAGACAAGTAATAAAGAGCGTCCGAGAGCAATCGATGATAAGGATGGAAAGGGATCGACTGTAGATGGAGGATGGGGTGGGAATGAGGGCGATTACATGACGGAGTGGAGAGAGCCTCTGTCAGTGGCTGAGAACCGTTGCTGCTGCCTGGGGCATTCCTCCCACCCCCGTGACTTGACTTTTTGTCCGCGTAGATCATATCAAATAATTTAGATATCGCTACTCCGACAACACATCGCAACCCACTTAATCACTTGCATTTGTGTCCGGGACAATCCCGCTGGCTTTTGGTGTTTTACAAAATTCCAAATCTCCTAATAGACCACTTTTCTCGCTCATCCATCACAGTCGCAAGCATCATGTCCAAGCCACCGGTAAGTCTTGAATTTGTTCCTGCAACCAAACTAGATCAATCAACAGTGACCTGACACCTGTTTTAGACCCAAACTATCACGCGCATTAACCACCTTCTCAAACACTGGCCCGTTGACCATGTCCGCCCTTCAGCCGTCTCCGTTCAGACATACCTCCAGTCCCACCTCCCTCAAACCTCAGAGAACCCTTCTAAGCAGCCGCAACAACAGTCGTCACAATCGCCACCTCCGCCTCTGTCAGAGGCCTCTTTGAATGCACTGTCGTCGCTGTTGGAAGATCGCTATGCCCGACGGTATCCATTGCCTGCTAAGCTGCGGCGGCCGACGGGTAACCCGGACTACTATGACAATGTCGTTAAAGAGTTCTCAGAGGCTCCGACACGGGATTTCTGGGGGAGAGTCAGCGCGAGGTTGAAGGGTCTTTTCAGGTTTAGCTAGGGTACTGCAATATTGGCAATCTTGGAAGTTAGGGATGGGTTGAGGAGTTTGTATACTTATGCTTCAATGTACTACTATCTATCTACTGCGATGGGAATATAGATCACGGATAAAGATTACCTTCACCGCATCACGTTTATCTTAATATCTTCTGGTGGGGGCAATGTACAGTTACTGTCCGAGACATATTTTTGAATAATATGAACTGTTT
The DNA here is from genome assembly GCF_009193645.1 of Aspergillus pseudonomiae. NCBI lineage: Eukaryota > Fungi > Ascomycota > Eurotiomycetes > Eurotiales > Aspergillaceae > Aspergillus > Aspergillus pseudonomiae. The sequence continues at coordinate 367,074 of NW_022475999.1, forward strand.
TCTGAAAGAATTGGTATATACAACAGTTCCCGTACCCGACATGATTTCACAAACTATACGCTTATAAATCCCATAATTCTGCGAATTGGTGACATCCAGACATGCAAACAAAAAGAGGAAAAAAGGACACAATTACAGCATGGGCTTCACATCATCAGCAACCTTGAACGGAGCTTCTGTCTTGCTCCGGACTTCATCAACAGTGACACCGTCGGCAAGCTCAACCAGGGTAAGACCGTCAGTGAAGTCAACATCAAAGACACAGAGTTCAGTGATGATACGGCTGACACAAGTCTTGCCAGTCAATGGGAACTCGCACTGCTTGACGATCTTAGGGTTGCCCTTCTTGTCAGTGTGCTCCATAGTCACAACCACCTTTGTAGCGGAGGGGTTGGAGACTAGATCCATAGCACCGCCAAAGCCCTTGATCTTACCGGGCAACATCCCTATCATACCACAGTTAGTACTGACAGATGCCAAAGTTTTACACAAGAAGATCATATGCAGAAGCACTTACAGTTAGCCAAGTCACCTCTGGCGCTCACCTGCATGGCGCCCAGAATAGTCAAATCGATTCTTCCTGAACGGATCATGCCGAAGGACTCGTCACTGCCAAAGCAAGCCGCACCGGGCGCAAGCGTAACCGTCTCTTTTCCGGCATTGATAAGATCCGGGTCTTCCTGGCCCTTCTTAGGATAGGGGCCCAATCCCAGAATACCGTTTTCAGACTGGAGCTGGACTTCCACGGAAGGATCGACGAAGTTGGGCGCCAGCATGGGCATACCAATACCCAGGTTTGCGTACATCCCGTTCTTGAACTCCTTAGCCGCACGGCGGACAATACGTTCACGCTTCGCGGCGGTTTCACCCTTGCCCAGGGCAGCAGTGTCTTCACCCTCCTCCTTGGCAAAGGTGTACTTCTCGATACCCTTCGGTGTCGTGCTCTGAATAACACGCTTGACGTAGATACCGGGCAGATGAATAGCAGCCGGCTCAATCTCACCGGGCTCGACGATGTGCTCCGCCTCAACGATTGTCACCTTAGCATTGCGACCCATGGCTCCGTTGAAGTTCTGAGCAGCATAGCGGAACTGGCAGTTGCCCAGCTTATCGGCTTTGTAAGCCTTAACAAAGGCATAGTCACCCTTGATAGACTCCTCCATGACATAGCTCTTGCCATCAAAGACCTTGACATCGCGGGGCTGGCTCCGCAGAGCGACGGTGCCATCAGCATTGTGCTTCAAAGGCAGCTCACCTGTCTGCACAACCGTACCAAAAGCGGCAGGTGTGTAGAAAGCAGGGATTCCATGACCGCCCGACCGACAACGCTCAGCCAAGGTGCCCTGTGGTGTCAACTCTAACTCAATCTCGCCCGTTAGGTACATGCGCTCGAAGGTCTTGTTCTCGCCCACATAGCTGGCAATCATCTTCGAGATCTGCTTGGATTCGAGAAGAAGGCCAAGACCCGCTCCATCCACACCGGCGTTGTTGCTGACCACCGTCAACCCGGTGATCGAAGGGTTTGCTCGCACAGCATTGATGAGAGTATCTGGTACACCAGAAAGACCGAAACCACCTGCCAGAACGGTTGAGTTGGACTTCAAGTCCTTGATTGCTAAATCCGCAGACGATACAACCTTGTTGATCTCGGAGCGACGGACGCTGCTGGAGAATGCACGCGCAAGGAATCGTTGATGCTAGTAGAAGACTCGTCAGTATGATCCCGCCTCGATATCACTGGATTGAGAGCACTACCTTGCTCGGATCTGCAGAAAATTGCCGCGCAAGGCGCAGACACGTAGCAACTTGTGAAGGCATGGTGAATTGAGAGCCCAGCGGGGTTAGACGCGCAGAAAGCACTACAGCTGCGGTTAAGAGTGGCTACTGATCAAGCCAGGCGTCAGTCTCTTCGTGAGATTTCAAGAAGACACTGAGAACCAGTAGGTCAGGATGTCTCTAGTTACGCTCGTGAGCTAAGGAGCAGTACGAACGGATATATAATGTCTGGCGGAATCCGACGGCGGCTTGCTGCGGAGATGCGGAAAGCTAGTACCCGTTGGGGGTATTTTCTTAGTGCCCCCGGAATTTCCCCGCATTCGTTGGAGCTTGGGCAACAGGCTCTTATCCATCATTTGCTTTACTTCAAAAAATAACCGCACTTTCGTTGTACAATCCCTATCGCAAAGACATCCTATATTATTTACGCCAATCTCAATCCTATGAGCCTACAGCTCGTCAACTTCCGGAATGAAGGCAGCGTGCTACCCTGCCGATGTGGACTGCCGATGGCGGGCAACGTTCCGTTTCCGATCCGCGGCCCGCCTTGTCGGATCAGCGGCGCAGTCCGAGTCACGTGGTTCAATTAGAGCATACAACCAGACGATATTAGACACAGATAAATGTCATTGTACATCATAGACAGTCATAACTAATGGTATCACCCGCTATTTACAGGAACAATAAGTACTGACCCGCTGCCATGTACAAACAACAATAACTCAACATCTCACACCTGACATGAAGATTCTGTGAATGCATGGGCGGCTTGTGGTCGACGTATGCATGGCCATAGGAACGGCTTAAACGTCCAAGGTAATTTGAATTAAGTGAGTCCTCATTGGATCGAGCTTGGGAAGAATGGCGAGGGCAAAAGGTTGTCTTTATCAATGGGTGTTGCCGTGGCCTTCACTTCGAAACTACATGTTCCGCTGAAAAGAACCGCCAAACCTCATCTGTACAGCATAGAAAAGGACGACATAGGCAGTATCATAAATATAAGCGCACCAGGCACGGGATCACGGTCAGATGTCGCTGCACAGAGGGCCACCCAGCTTAGCTAGTTGAGCCAGCCACATCATCTAACCCTTTCCGTTTCAATGGATTCAGTGTCGCGACTCCGGTCGGAAGTATTGTTTCAGAGCCTACCATTGCACATCATGGAAGTCAGTGTCTTTGTTTGAGGGCCCTCTGCCAGTGACCCCGTTGCCCCCCACGCCTGTGGGGCCCGTTTTGTCTTCTATATGGTGGTTATCTTCCGTACCTGATGTGCCTTTGTCAGCCCATATTTCATCGTACGCCGGTGGGTTCATATCCACATCTTCTGCAGTTGTCGGTGCAGTAACCGCCTTAGTAGCATTTGCCACATCTACACTCGGCTGATCGTCTGGAGGAGACTCGAGTATCTCCCTGCAAAGAGGACTGACTAGACGGTCCTTCATAGTTGCGTTGACATAGACTAGGAAGTACGGAGTCGGGGGATTTTGGCGGTCCTGGCTCGTAAATATTTCATCCAGGTCGTGCACTTCGGTGACATAGTTGTCGTTATATTTCCGCCAAACATTCCGTTCAAAGTCACAAATGTAAATGTAGTAGTGCCCGAATGAAACGGAGCCATGATGAACGAAGACAGCGTAGAGACGATAAGCCAAATGTTTGTAATCAGCAAACTGGCTTGAGATCATAGTTTGTAAATCCTTGATCTCTTGCTCGATGTCTAGAAATCATGTGAGTATAAATGTTCCACAACAACCAAGCCATATGTCGAAACAATATAGGAGCTTAGGAAAGATGAGAGCAGAGAAAGATGAATAGTGTGACACGTACAGTTCAGCTCTGCCTTCGCTATCTGAGAAAGTTGATTAAGCTCAGGTATAAGTTCTGGGTTGATAGGAACTGCATCTGCTGCGGTCTCAGGGTCCTCCTTCATAGAGTTCAGCTCTTCTAGCACATCCTTGGCATTATCGAATAAGCTCGGTATGTCTAGGCCATCAGCCTCCTGTGAGGAGTTAGCACATCTATTCACGGTGGATGGAAAACCACCCTTCGGTGGGTTCATACACTTTGGCGCTGCAACTCGGCTCGACGAGCCTCGAGTGTTCTTAACGTATTTTTCCATTCCCAACACTGGCGACGGCGATTCAAGATGTCGGGTTGTTGGGTGTCCATATACCGATCAAGGTAGATAGTTTCCTTCAATTCTAAGTGGTGGGTTGACTTGAAGGAGCGTTTCTTGACAGGATCGAACTGGACACGCTGGACCTGAACTTGGAGAACTGGCGGCAGCTTGCTGATTGCACTGAACTGTTCCGCCACCGAATTATCTACGCTAACTTTCTGGACGTCGAAAGCACCGTCAATGGCAGCATAGATATCTCGTGATCCAGTCGCGACGTCGATTTTAATATCACACCACCATTCTTCCTTTGATCGCACACCTTCATTTGTTTGGATGTAGGACTTGGCTTTACCGTAAAACAAGCTATTAAAGGACAGCATCGGTCAGCCCAGAACGTGAGATAAATAGGTAATGAAACTCACTCTTTCACTTGATCGAGCTGTTCACCATCTGGAGCAAGAGAGATTGGCTTGATGGCACATTGGCTCTGGAACAGCACATTGTTGATTACTTCTGTCACATCCTGTTGAGCTCCAATCTCCACTTCCTCTATAAGTTGCCTCTGCGGATCAGGTTGCGGACCGGGCCGTGGAGGAACTGGAGGAGGCTGGCTAGACGGCTCATTCTGCCCATTCTGCTCAGCAGAAGCCGGCTTGTCGGATGGTTGGTACTCAACTGCTTCAGGGATTGATTCGCCCTGCGCGACCGTCTTCGGAAAATCTGCACGTAGGGGCTCGGGCTCCTTGTCATTAGAAGGCGGGACCACGGCATCAATTCTAGTGCCATCAGAAACAAGAGTTGCCTCGCTATCAACATCGCTTGTCGTTGAGCGTTGGGGTTTCTCTGGCTCCGGAGCTATGAGCTCATTGGCTTCACTTTCTGTAGTCTGCTGTGGGGGCCCGAGAGGTCCCATCACCGGCACACCGTTGATTTCACCAAGAGCACTAGGTCTGATTCCAGATATCGTCGACCGGCGACGGATAGCGGCTTCGTTGGAAGGGCTGATCAGCGTCAACCGTGCCAGCTCTTGGGTGGGAATAACGTAAGTTGCTGGGGCAGTGATCATGTCATTGAAGAGAGTTCGCAATTCTCTGAGAACTGGAGCAGATAGGCGTGAGCTTTTCACATCGAACACGCATACTCAATAAATTAAGAACATCACCTACACCGTTGGGACCGTTCAACCTCCTTTTGCGACACTCTGCGAGACCCCACCTGCTTTTGGCTCACCATTTCTTCATTTATCTCCATTTTGAAATTCTCAAAGTCCAAGACCATATCACGGTATGGACGAATTGAAAAATAGAATTGCAACAGACTGTTGAGGTAGCAGGTATTGCCGATATTCTGCAGTCCGACAGGCCATTCAGCCAGGTTACGGTCAGGTTTAGTGGCGGAACCAGAAACCATATTGCTCAGCAGAGGGCTATTCTTATCTTTCGCGATAATCCGCAACGCTTGATTGTAGTTTTCAGCTTGTGCTGGAGCTTCGTCTACACAAATCGTGTATGCTGCCATGATTGCCCCCTCATCCACGGTGCGGTCGGGTATCTGAAGGAGACGATAGGCATCAGCAACGTCCATCTCACCGGCAGTCATTTCGCCTGTGTTGAGGAAATGCTTTAAGGCATCCGATTTTCGCTCCTCTGCTAGCAGTTGGACTGCACGGCGAGCAAGGTCCCGGCTAGATGGATTGTCGTTGACCTTGAGTGAAGTCAGCACAAAGGCTCAAAGCTAGGTTTCAGGCATCAAAGAAATACTTTAGCTGTGTAAACTGCCATAACAAAATCATCAGATGTGTCAGCGCTAACGCCAAGGAAAACCTGGGCCTGTTCAGCAGTTGACACCCCTATTGCCGTTAGTTATCTCATTGAGAGCCATTTCTGGTTGGGTCAACTCAGTCGTACTTTCTTCCGCTGCTGCCTTGATCCGCTCACTCCGTCTGCTATCTCCTATCCTCCATAGCTGTCTGCGGGTCTCGGTCTCCTGAACAGCAGTAGTGGCACCTAGATAAGCATAGAATTTCCCAATGATGCTGTCTTCTGTGAGTCGCTGATCATCGTGGCTTAGACCAAAGTATTTGTAGGCATCAACTACGTCCTCTTGGGTGTATTTCCCTTCGGAGTAGGCTACCTGGACTGCCTGATCTATAAGTGAACCATCATCCCCTCCTCTGAGAATTCCAATTGACTTTAGACACTTTAGGTAGACAGGAGTCCTAGCAGGGTCCACCGAGACTTGTCGGTTAAAGGCCTCTATGATTGATGAAGCCGCCATGTCTTCAACGACGCCCAGGTCTTCGTAGTAACTGTTGAATGATTAGCATTCGTTCACAAGGGTGTGATTCTCAGTTGAGACAGACGGTTGAGGAGCCATCTGAAATTCACTTGGTCGTGAGGCCTTTGGGTCTAAGTATTATTAGCATGAAAGCCATGGCATGAGTTGTTGGCATACACTTACAGTCCAAAGATTCCAATGCATAGAGGAGATCGTTGAAGACTGGTTGACGATTAAATTCTAGCTGGTGGCCCTTCCTCTCTACCACTGGCCTCTGTTCTATGAGTGCTGTAAGTTCGTGTATAACGTCATCGAGAAATATTTTTTGTTGGTCGCGATAAGGGAACTCTGCCCACGGATTCGGTCGCGGAGGCTCCCAAAAGCCTTCGTTCTGGTCAAAGTATTAACCACATTGCAACGTGCAAGCACATGGTACAGTGCAAGTTTACAAACCTTAAAGCTAAATCCCAGGAATGCTAACAAGTCTTTGCAGGGCTTCCCTTCAACTCCAAAGCACGTCATGAATCTTTTATTAACCGCTGAGATCGACTTGCTCTGTTGGCTATCAAGAAGAGCGTTGCTGATATATGTACGCAAGTTCAGCAAGACATTGAGAGGTGCGGGCGGAGCAACTCCTTCCAGACGGTCAGGATGGGTTGCAAACGCCTCGTTCGCCCGCTCTCGTAGCACTTCGGGGTCTACCAACAGTCGCACCCATTCATCATTGAGGACAGGTGAAGCGAACCGCACAGATACTGCAACGGAGCAAGACAGATATGAACATTCATAGTGAAATGTCTCCAGCAACTGTCCCTTAGGGCTGACCTCCTCTGGCGCAGCGCCGCCTCTGTATTTTCCGGACTTATATACCAGATGATGGATGTGATCTGAAAACCTCGCACTAGGTTGACCAATACCGGGCGTAGAGCTCACATCAACCTGCAAATGATAGCGGCACCTCAAGCACACGGCCGACACCTTTGTAGGGGCCCCAGTATTGCCTTGTTCCGACTGAGGGACATAACTCTGTGCTGGCTTCGATACAAAGTTATGGCGGCAGGCAGCCGATGAGATGTGTTCTAGCGGTCCATTGTAGTATTCAGGAAACACTGGCGGGACGTCCGCGAGCAGATTGCGGCCAGTCGCTGGAGGGTGAACAGGATCATATTCGTATATATCTTGTACAAGACGGGGGGCAGTCTTGCCTGGTCGTCGGTTTGTCCATATCAGTACCGTGTGCATAATAAAGCAATGCACTCCCGCATCGGGCGAAGCTACTTACCTGACCGTTGAAAGGACGTCATGGGGACGCTCATTTGAGCTCACAGTTGGCGGGGATCAGGCCGAGGGATCCAGAGTTGTTCAAAGAAAAATTTCCATAAAGATGGTTTTTATTATCTTCCTATTAGATGTAGATCTGCTGTGATTAATCACTTGAAAGCCAAGAAATCATTCGATTCTAATAGAAAGAGCGTTGGCAGCTGGGCTGGCGGGGAGCCCACTGCAGTTGGAGCAAGCGGGCGGCAACTTGGACGATGGATTCACCACCACCGACGGGGTTGATTTTTGGGATCTTTTCAAAAGAAGGAACCGTTATTATAGATCGAGAATTAGATACCTCACAGAAAGGGACCGACAAAGTCGTATGGTAAGCAATGCCATCTGTACTCCCATCATTAAACATGAAGCTCTAGGAGAGCCTGGGGAAGGCGGTGCCGCATGGCAGAAACCGCGACTTCCCAAAATCCCAGCGAACCGTCGGAACGACTCGCCCACTACAAGCAGAAGCCCATTCCAGATTCAACCGCCACCATGGCTGGACAAACTGAAGACCACAGCTACCATCCTAAGGATGCGATCCAGGCGACAATGAAGACCACTATGCTCACTGGTGGAGTGGGTCTTTTCGCCTCGGCAGTTCAGAACACCCTCACCAGGAAGAACGTTGGGCCATTCGGTGTCTTCGTGAGAAGCGGCAGCACAATCGGTGTTTTCGGTATGGATGCAATTGGAATCGGCCAGTGTTATGCTCGACTTTACTGACAACTGTTATCCAGCGGCAATGGGAGGTACCTATGAGTTCGTGAAGACGGCGTCCGCCAACCTGCGGGAGAAGGAGGATCACTGGAACGTCGCATTGGGTGGTTTCTTCTCTGGTGCGATCCTGGGTCTACGAGGTCCGTGTTCATATTTTCTCTCAATTTGCCATTGCATCACGTTATTCTAACCGCTGTGCAGCCCGGACTTTCCCCGCCCTTCTCGGTTATGGTGCTGCACTGGCAACCGCCATGGGCGCTTTTGAATACACCGGCGGATCGTTGTGGGGTTACAAGAAGAACGCCGATATTGACGAGTTCGAGCGTCGGGAGCAATTGCGGAAGTCATACAGAACCTCGGGCGAGCAGACCCTTGCCGAATTGGGTGAGGGACGAGGTATGTCAATCAATTGTGCCATGACTTTGATAGAAAGGTACATTATCGCTGATGTGATCTATAGGTCTCTATGGTCCTGGCTACGCCGAGAGACGGGCACAGAGAATCAAGGAAGCATACGGTATCGAGGTCCCCACATCCCAGGCTCCCGCTTCATGAATATAGTTCGGTTTCCAGGTCTCTTTTCAATCTGCCGATTCCCAGTATCCTTGTGTAAAATTACCCTTATATGTCGAACACATTTAGCTAGCAACTTTGGCAAAATTCTTCTCTGGAGATTGCATTGTTCATTGGTCATGTTTTCCTTGTTGATGTCTTTCCATCACTTGACCAACATGAACGTAAGAGCATGGGTGGCGGCGTGACTACATTTCTAGCGTAAGGGACCAATTGCGCACAGCCAACACATTATATGCTGAGCTATGTATGCCGTGTCATTCTTCAATGTGCATTGCGATTATATTTAGAGTGAAGCAGCGAGGGATGTTAGATACCAGCGGCGGTCTATCTGCAAGACTATGCGATAAGAATCAACCCATGCTTGGAGGATCAACGGCGTGCCTTAAAATAGAGCAAAAGCAAGTTTCACCATTGAAGCGATTACAGGCCCTAGATCGTTAAGCTTCATAATGTCGATACAAAGCTTATAGAGGCACGTAAGGTCGTACGGTACATCCATCCATGACGGAGTCTGGAGCGTGGCCGACCAATCACATGGCGGATTTATCAAATCACTTCAGCCTTGATATTCAGGTATCCACCCGCATTAGGCTGACCTAAGGATCATGTAAGAGACGACGGAAAACCGGAACGCCCTATCCATATGATCTATGGAACTGACAGAACGCTGTCAATCAATTGAAGCAAACCCAAGGGATGCAAGGTTGATGCAGGGGAAAAGTCAGGGGATCTGATATCATCCTCCTTGACTCGCCGCCGGAACCCTACGGCAGTATACAAACAACCTTTGCTGCAACTACTACTAGAGTTTTACCCTATGATTGATTTGGGAGTGTATGTATACAGCGACGGCGGCGGTGGTTTCTGTGGTACGGTTCTGGGTACTGTAGCTCCATGAATCAGACCGGCAGGTTTTACGACAGGATCGACTAATCACCGACTATCTGCAAGGTCTCTCACAACTCCAGACCCTTCTGAGGGATCTCATGAAAAGAAGTAAACATTGAATAAGGGAGTGGGTGGAGGTGCTAAACTGTCTATTGCAAAAAGGGGGGAGGGCGTGGAGCATCATCCTTCGCTTCGATACAATTGGTAGTAGATGATGTACTTTTGTATAGTATACTTACTATGCTAGTTAGTTCCTCCTCCGACTTAGTCAGGTATGGGAAATCAAAAATTCAATTAGGAGTATTTCTGTAAGTATGAACGGGAATCTGCCCGAACCAGTCTTCTGGAAACCTTCCGGCTTTGATCGACATGGAAAGCGATGAACCGTGCATGACGTCGAATAGAAGGTTCTTTTCCCTTTTACTTTTCACTTCTTGGGAGTCGACTGTAATTGCTGCCTCATCGCGTCCCGGAGAGGAAGTCAAGAGCACGGCCCGAATATCTCCTTTTTTTTTTTTGTCTTTCGTAACCTATAAGAGGGGGTGAAATGAGTGGAGATATTGCCACTGGACGGAAGGTCGGAAAAGGGGTGGGAGAGGAACCAAACGAAGACATGAGGAACAATTAATGCAGACGCTAGGAAGATGCAAAGTCGATGATGATTTCCTCCGTATGATTAAATTCGATCCACTGAGAGATGGATCGGGATGTTTGATTGGCGTATTGATTGATATGAGCTAAAGGGGGAGAACCATCGCCACAGGTCAGCCTCTCAAGTGTTGACCCAGCCACTGTCCACTCGGTCCCAGGGGAGCGAATGATTTGAGAAACTGATGATGGTGACGATGACGCTGGATATTTTCATTTGGACTAGTTCGCGACATCCTGCAATTATTCGCCTTGAGAATGGTTTCTGTCTTGTTGGATATTGATTAAATCAATATAGGCTTGACACTACTGCATACTCCTGAATCAACCCAAGCAGAAAAATGGTTCGTTGCTGGTGAACAGGCAACGGCATTTTTTTTTTTTTTAATCCCAAGGGTATTTTTAATAATAGAAATGGTCATCAAACTAACATTCTCTGGCCTGGTAGGCTTTCTACGACTAAGAGAAATAGAATACATAGTAATAAAAAGAAAAGGAGGATACACTGATGGGTGGACATGGGTACGGCTAGTATACCAACCTCACACTAAGCCTGAGTCGGTAACATTATTATTTGACCTTCTATTGTCCAAGGATTAAAAGAGGTGGTTAGGGATTTCCTCCATACAGAGTACATGGCACAGAGGACGTACTCTTCTTTTATTTGTTCTCTTCGATCCAGACAATAGAGATTGGTAGTAGACTATTTACGAGTAGTGGTACAGAGAATTAAGTACCCTCCTAGGTAAGGAACATCATTACTATACTTGTGAATTTTCCTGTTATCAACATTCTCTCTCTCTCTTCAGCTGCTATCCTTCGTTGCTGGAGATTGAAAAATATTTTCTACCTCGGTATGTCATTATTACCTTTCCATTCCATGGATGCCTCTCTCTCCCTCCCCATTCTCTCTCTTCTACCTTCTTCTCCTCTTTTCATTTTCCAATCATTCCTCGTGAAGCTCGTCCGTTGCTCACGCCGAAGATTGGTTAGGGTCCGGGGATTCCGTTTCCACTGTTTGGGGAACCAGTCGTAGTTCTTGGTCGTCATAACGTCGCATCTGCCTTGAAGTCTTTTTCGCCGGGCGTAGACGTCATCCGGAACCGTCCAAGGCTTTAACCAGATAGTACTTAGATAACCCCTCACTCTCTCAGCTGGGTGCATTTGGCTCAGAATTGATTGCTGCGATCGTACTTTTTCTCCTTGACAACCACAACTCAAATATCGCATGATCTGGGTTTCCCTCCAGGCCAAAGACGGCTATTCTGATTATTGATCCTATCCCAGCGCCGAATCCTTTAATAGTCGACCCGGTGGGGCACATTCTAATGAGGGATCGGCCGTGACTACTGCCGGACAGGACGACAGTGACACTATCGCCGAAGATTAGGAGGTCGTTACCTTTTCCCTTGAACCCCCCGCAAACAGTTCGCTCCAGACCCTCTGGGACGCTTCTTAGTTCGCGCCCTTAGTTCAAGGAGGTCACGTCCCAAACCCCCCGTTCGCTGGGTAACCAATTCCAGAAAACCGTTTCTGGTGATTTATCTTGGGAATTGGGACATTACCCGATCTGGATTTTTAAAATTATCACTCTCCTTTTTTTTTTTTTTTTTTTTTTAATTTTTTTTTTTTTTTTTTTTTTTTTTTTTTTTTTTTTTTTTTTTTTTTTTTTTTTGTTTTTAATTCCTCAGTTCTCATATAGGGTTTCTTTTTTTACTTTCTCTGGTTGATCTTTTCTCCTATTCCCCTTCTTTTTGCCTTCTAGAAAAGCGATTTGTCTTGACCACTACTCCATACATACATATACATACATCCCTCCCCATACGTCTCTGGTTATACTTCTCACCAAAAATCTCGGCCCGCATCGACCAACCGTCGGACTTTAGGCACACTACACTCTCAATCACGGGTCTGGTTTGCACCGCCCAATTGCTCGCTTTATCGAAAGCCATTCGCCGCCGCCCCCTCTCCAATCCCCCTCCTTCTCCTCTTCTACCCTATCAACCATGGCCACAGTGGTCCGGTCGCAGACACCGCTGCAGGACCCTTACGGCGCCATCTCACAGCCCGCAAATTCCATATTCTCAGGTCAGGGCTATGGATCGCGGTCCGCCTCTAGACCGAACTCCTTTATAGCCTCCAACTCCGGCTACAACTTTGCTTCTGGGGCTGTTACCGAGCCTTCGGTCTCTCATAACGGTCGATTTCATGAGGAGTTCGATGTCGCCAGCCAACGTGGTTCCGTCGTTTTCGAGGGCCCATCATCCGCCGCCGTACAGCGCTCCGCATCTCAGATGTCCAACTCCCGTTCTGCGACACCCACGCGATCCGGGACTTTGAAAAAGAAGTCCTCCCTTAGCAAGAGAGGCAGTATGCGACGCAGCGGGAGTAAGAGAAGCCTGCGCGCCGGAAGTGTGAGGAGCCTAGTCTTAGGCGACAAGGAGAAGTATAGCGTCGATGGCGCCGAAGATCACAATAGCGCGTTCTACATCCCTGTTCCTACGAATGGGAACCCGACGGAAGTTTTAGCAGATCGCTTTCAAGGTATGGCTTTTCCTGTAGCACAGCGCAGCTGTGTACCCTTTGTACACAGGAATCTGTGTTTCTGACATACATCAGCTTGGCGTAAGGTCCTAAAGGATCTCATTGTGTTCTTCAAAGAACTCCAGAAATCCTACGAAACTCGATCCAAACTATTCATGTCGGCATCAACTGTTATCAACAATACAGCGTTGCCCCCCACCTTTCTCAAATCCGGCGGCCTGGCAGATGCGACCGATATTCTGCGGAATTTCCATAAACAGGCGTATCAAGAAGCGAGCAAGGCTGCTGAGGTAGAAAACGAGTTGGTCGCTCAGCTAATGGGACTCCGAAACGACCTTCAAAAGAAAACCAAGGAGATCAGGAGCCTTTCGGGCGATTTTCGAAACTCGATTGATAAGGAAGTTGACGCCACCCGCAAATCCGTCCGCCATCTGCACGAAGCCCTAGGCCTGGTCGACACGGATTCCGCAGCCACAGCGGGAAAGGGAGACCCGTTTATCATCCGTTTGGGTGTCGACAAGCAGATTGAAAAGCAGATCGAAGAAGAAAACTATTTGCATAGAGTACGGGACCTCACATCATGGGTCACCTTGACATTTGCTAACTCGTGATGCAGGCGTTTTTGAATTTGGAAAACTCTGGTCGCGAATTGGAATCCATCGTGGTTAGCGAAATTCAGAAGGCATACAAAACTTACGCCAACATCCTTACACGGGAAGCCGACGAGGCGTACGATGCCGCGGAGAAGCTTCGGGCAGGGCCCATCTCGATGCCACACGACCACGAATGGAACTCGTTCATCGCAGAGACCGACGAGTTAGTCGATCCACGAGTCCCCCTTCGGGACGTGGAGAATATCTCCTACCCTGGTAAAGACCATCCGGCCGCTGCAGAGGTCAGATCAGGTATGCTCGAACGTAAGAGCAAATATCTCAAGAGCTACACGCCTGGCTGGTGGGTTCTATCATCCCCTTCTCGACGTTGCTCTTGTCACTAACATGATACAGGTATGTTTTGTCTCCGACTCATCTTCACGAGTTCAAGTCCGCCGATCGAGTGGCCTGGCAGACACCAGTGATGTCGCTGTATCTCCCGGAGCAAAAGCTTGGTTCGCATTCGCAGCCGGACTCCTCATCTCACAAGTTCATGTTGAAAGGGCGGCAAACGGGGACGATGCACCGGGGACACTCATGGGTCTTCCGTGCCGAGTCGCACGAGACGATGAAGGCATGGTACGAAGACGTCGAAAGCCTAATCTCCAAGACCGGTGAAGCAAGGAATGCATTTGTCAGGAAACATGTGCGCACTGTAAGTGGTGCAAGTTTCGGTCGGACGTCTACCAGCAGTGATAGGGTTATGGATGAGGACGAAGCAGATCGCACGCCCTACTCGGCAGGATCAGTGGTTTTAAACCAAGAACGCCCGGCATCTCAACCGCGTGAAGCTGGCGGCCGTTTCCCCAGTGACGTGCAGATAGACCGCCATTTACAGGCCCCACTGTCGCCATCAAGTGGAGAGAGCTCCGGCGAGAGAGATCTGTTGGCCGCCGTCGGATCGTTACCTGACGCTAAATCCCCTCTCCAAGGCACGCGTCGCTCCATGTCTGAGCGTGATATGGATATAGACCAGGTGCAGCCTTCAAGCCAGGCGGGTGAAATCACGCGCCAACCTTTTGAGAGACACGACAGCTATTATGGCCGCTGGATGAACACGGCCGACCATCAGAAACAAGTGCAGGCTCAGCAAATCTATGATAACACTCAGGATACCGCTGGATTTGAGAGGGGGAATATGGCTCCCAACTTGATTGCAGGATTGAGGGCAACCAATTCTCGTGAAAGCTCTCTGTCACGACAGAGAAATCGGGGGGAAAGCACCTCGACTGCGCCTACCACTACAAATGTGACAGATCACACTCTCAACACTCTCCCCACCTCGATAGATGAGAGGCCAGAATCGATATCACACGGACCCGATGAGCCTATGACTGACAGCTGGAACAAAGGACAAGGGCCACCCTCTGTCCGTACAGCTTCATCAACCACGGCAGTGCCCATCAACGCTCCTAGTCCGGGTATCCCCACCTCGAACGAGGCCATGAAGCGTCCCCCCGCTGCGACCAAAAACAGCGTATCCACACTCGACCTCAAGATTCCAGGTCACTACCCACCAGCCAACGTCCCCGCATAGATGCTTGGATGGCCAAGAAGGCAGGTTCCACCGACAAGTGGATTGATCTCACTTGTCATATTTCAATTCTTCTATAAATATTTGCAACTACCGACCAGTAGCATGTTTGTTTCCTGACATACATGCTCATTCACTCCCTTGTTTCTATCTGCGTCTTTTTCATTTCCTTTTTCTTTGTTTCCTTTGTTGTGATGTCTTCCCTTTGTTTTCAACGGTCACTCGGTTTTCCCATGCACGAAGAAAACACACAAGAATGATCATTTCTGGCGTTCAAGTACCCAAGGTCGGACACATGATCGGATAAGCAGGCGTACAGGTAACAGGTACAGGATCACAATCCGAAAGTTTGGGCGTGGGTCAGGGTTTCATAGGTCTCAGGTGACAGGGTGCGTGGTTATGTTATGGTTATGCATTTCCTTTGTTCGAATTTTCCTTTTTGTCTCGTCTCGCTTGAGTTTCAGGTTCAGGTTCAGGTTCCAAGTTCCATCAATTCCTCTTCGTCTGTATCATATTATATTCCCCCTTTTTGTTATTCCCCCCGGGGCGTTTTCGGTTCCCTGGTTGATTTACCCTGAGTTCGAGTTCCAGTTCACATTGTTATTCTTCCTATCGAAGACCCTGAGATGGTCTTTTGAATGCAATGCTTTGCTTTTGGCTTTACGCGATCGGGCTCCTAGATCGGCTGTTTGTTTTGCGCTTTGTTCAACGAGTTGTTATGAGTTAAAAGAAAACTTTAGGTTATGCTGAAATATCATTACGTTGGGATGAAGATCTATGGCTATTTCGTCTTTTTTAAATATACATATATATATATATTTGAAGTGGACGGTTGGATATTGTTTAGTTTGTAGACAAGATAGTGTGGGAATGTATGTTATATATTCCAAGGGCTTTGAAGAGATATATATTGATCTAGGAGCGGAGATCCACAGTTGTGTATTGCAGACTATCAGCACTGATACGGAGTAACGCAACTGAAACCGAGTCTGTCATAGTCTATGCGGTAATTGGAAAAGGAAGTGACGGTCTTACTATATATATAGCCTCCTTGTTGTTGCATGATCTTATTGCATACTTATTAGCTTACGTAGTTTATATCTTTGCGCGTATATAGATCGGGACTTTCTCTGCCATAGGTGACCCTGTAATACACTTACGTAGATTCTAGCAGTGCCTTTTGAAATGGATAATAATAGCAGGCACCGGATGATAGAATACGGGTTGATAAGAACAGTTAAAGGGAAGAACTAATGCCGCGAACGGCGAGAATATTGGCATTGGCGTAACATTAAATGATCGGGTATTGCAATTTCTACCAAAGCCAACTCGAAAATGAAGTAAGGAGCCTCTCCAGAACCGAAATCTTCTAGTGGAAACCCCACCCAAGATGTGGGAGACAGAGCAAAGCCAGACCATGGTCAATCACAAACTCACCCGTAGAAGAACATAAAGTAAGCAGAATCAAGGTCCGATTTGTCCCACAGAACCAGATCACCAGAGAAGAAAACAAACAAGACAAAAACAGAGGCATCAAAAGCGGTAGAGTAGCATCATCGCGTCCACACGAATACTTGGTCATGCAGTCATTTGACCGGGGTGTAATCACATCGCAAACTTTTCGACCTCATCGGTCCGTCGAAAGGAGCAAAGAATACGATACTATTACATGATCTGGTCCTGCGTGATACCGCCAGTGGGCTCGGCACCCTCCATGGCGTCTCCGGGGCCAGCTCCCGCATTCATGTACTTGACAAAAGTGATACCGAGTGGACGGCCACCGTATTGATAACCGGTGAACTTGGCTGTACAAGCGTCAGTGCTTGCATTGGAAGATGCGGCTTAAAAAAACATACCGATTGCAGTTTCTGCCGTCTCTGCGTTGTCAAACTGGACCACACCCGTGCCGCGCGAGCGACCATTGGGCTCGTACTGAATCTCTGCACGATCTACTTTTCCAATAGTCGAGAACAGGTCGACCAGATCTTCATTGCAGGTGGACCAGGGCAGCTATGATTACCACCACACATTAGTACACGGGTCCACGAATGACACTTGAGCGCGAAAGGAGGCTTACGTTGCGGACATAGATAACCGGGCCCTTCTCGCCTCCGGAGGTTGCAAAATCCGTGAACGGGTTGGGGGGCACCGAGGGGACACCCTCAAAGCCAGGGCCACCACCGCCAGGACCACCGAAGCCACCGCCGTAGCCACCGCGGCCTCCGAATCCGCCAAAGCCGCCACGGCCACCGCCGAAGCCGCCCCGACCACCGAAGCCGCCACCGCGACCACCGAATCCACCACCGAAGCCACCGCGGCCTCCAAATCCACCCGGTCCGGCACCGGCAAAGCGATCCTCACGAACCTCCAAAGACCGACCCTGCCAGTCGTAGCCATTGAACTGTTGGATAGCATTACGGGCATCCTCAGGAGATTCAAAGGCGACAATGCCGGAGCCCTTGGGACGTCCGGTAGCATCGGTATGAACATCGGCACGGACGACGCCGCCTTGCTGAGCTGTAAAGTGTTCTTGGGTCAATCACGGATTCAAATTCCGGATACAGAATGGGAGTGAAGGTTTGCAAACGAGGCTGTTTGGAGGGACGCCTCTGTATTGCACTTACCTGCTTGGCGGAAAAGATCCTTCAGGTCCTGCCAGCCAACATTGAATGGAAGCTAAACGCGCCTAAGTCAATATCTCTGCCGTGGGTGATATCGCATTACATCCAAGGTAAGAGGAGGGGGGAACAAACATTGGACACGTAGAGCTGTCTTCCGCCAGCTCCACCACCGTAACCACCACCAAAACCGCCGCGGCCGCCGCCACCGCCGCCGAAATCCCCACGAGAAGGGCCACCGGTGAAACGAGGTTCGGGTTCACGGTCCTGAGACCTGTCAGCATATGGGAGAGCCCGCTAGGGAGGTATTGAAGGGCTCGACATACCTCGCGAACGTAGACTAGACGGCCCATAAGGTTCTGGTTGCTGAGCGTGTTGACCGCATTTTGCGCTTGCTCCCTGGTCGCGTATTCCACAATCCTACTCAACGGTCAGTAATGCCTTCGAGGTGAACATAACGGGGCGTCGTGTAGAAACATACCCGCATCCCTACAGTATCCCGGACGGCCAGGCCCAGCCCGTCAACCCAAACAGTCCATCAAAACGAACCAACAAGGGGAAATGGAAAAAAAAAAGCCAGAAACACAAAGGGGAAAAAGGAACCAGCCACACTACGCATTGGCGCCCACCTTCGACATTCCATTGGGAAGTAATAAGACGTCGGCAAAGATGACCTCACCAGCTGTAGGGCGCGGAAAGATAGTCCCCCTCCAAGTCAGCCACGGATTCCAATCCAACAAAAAGCGCATCACACATCCGACACAATATGACCCTGCTCACCCTGTCTCATAAAGTCTTTCAAGTGATGCCACTTGACATCGTAGGAAAGGTTTCCTACATAGACCCGACGGTCTTGTTGGGAAGACTCGCGCACTGCTTGCATCATTTGTTCTTTGGCGACAGCGCGGTCCTCAAACGATCTCGGAGGCGGCGGGTAGCTGCTGCGTCCGCCGTAACCAGAACCCGAATGTCCTCCAGAGGGGCCTGGTGCAGTACTCATAGGCGAACGGGAACGGCGTTCACTGCGGCGATAATCGTCACGACTCCGAGAGCGACTCCGAGGCGAATAAGAGCGACGGCTACGTCGAGGGCTGCGCGAACGACGTCGGGGTGAACGAGACCTCTCGCGCTGCGCGTGGTCAGTATCGTAGTAATCGGCCGGCATCGACACGGATGGGGAGGGAGAAAAGAGGAGAAAAGGGAAAAGAAAGAAAAG
This sequence comes from Aspergillus pseudonomiae, assembly GCF_009193645.1. NCBI lineage: Eukaryota > Fungi > Ascomycota > Eurotiomycetes > Eurotiales > Aspergillaceae > Aspergillus > Aspergillus pseudonomiae. Next base: position 385,960 of record NW_022475999.1, read on the forward strand.
AGGATAGGAATGGCTAGAAAAGTATGACGGCGAGTGAATGGAGAACGAGATCTGCGCGGTGGCTTTCCAGGGTTGCAATTGGGTGTTCCGACACCTTGGGACCGAAGGCAGCCTTCACACCATTGAATTCCGGGAGAGGAGAAAGCCCAAGTCAGGTGACGGGGACGGGGACGGGGCGCTTAACAAAGCAATGGAGTAAGACTGGAGGACCCGGAGGACGGGACCCGCGAAGACAGGTGGGGAGTTTCCTTCAGACCTCAAGCTAATGCACTGCCACCAGGGTGTCTTTCGTGATAAAAGAAAAAGGAAAAATAAATCATATCAAAGGAAAAGAAACAAACAAAAACACCAGAGACAACCGTTTCATGTGAGCTAGGAAACTGCCACCGTGAATACCAACGCGGGTGATATCTGGAGTCCCAAACGTCTACCGTCCCAAACCGGCTGGTATAGTTGGAACCCTCTAGCCATGGTCACCTCCCAACTGGTACGGATCGGTGGTGGTTTCTGGGGTGGACCAAATATTGCGCAACACCAAGAAAATACAACAACATCAGGCAGGGCAAAGAAAAAAAAGAAAAGGGCAGATCCTTTAGAAAATAAAACCATGAAGGATGTAGCAAACCGATGCAAGATTTCGCGAACGGTGTGGAGGGACAATACTTACTTGATATGGTCGGTAAACGTCAGCTGCAGATTATACCTTAAATGTAAGCAACAGGTTTGACGATCCTCAGAGCACGAGGAGATCGAAGTAAGAAGATAAAGAAATACCAGTGATGACGCGGACGGGGGATTCAAGAACAGAGGAACAATTTAGAGAGTCGGAGAGAGAGAGAGGAGAGAGAAGAAGGAAGATGTTGTGAGAGAGAAGAGGTAAAGGAGGGTAACGGCGGGGTGTGAGGGAAGAATAAAAAAGCAAAGCAGCAGGATAAAAAAAAAGAAAAAACGAAAAAAAAACAAATAGGGTAACAAGGAAAGCAATGAATGCGAATGAATGCGCCCGTCCAATTCAGACCAGTCTGTCAGACCTTCACTCGGGACGGGGAGGACAGGATGAAAGGAGCATGCGGTATGATTGGCGTTCCCGTGGGAAACCGAAATGCACGCCTTCTGCCCGGTGGATAGCTTTGGGTAATCAAGTAGGTCAGAAGAGGTTTAGATGGACTGACCCTTCTTGCGACCTCCGAGGAGCCGGCTTAAGGACCAGGATGGGAGGGGGTGGACGATGATGGGTGGAGAGTAAGGCTACTAGTCCAAGGCACGGCATAAGAGGGGAAAGGAACAAAGTCAAAACAAGGGACGGCCGGTTCCTACAGTAGTGGGAAGCCCGCAAGTGAGGTGACCTTTCATGACTATGTGGATGTGCAGCTGCTATCAAAAGGCCAAGAAGGGAGGGGGGGAAACAGAAACCAGGGCAAGTATGGCAGATGTCAGTCTTCAGTGGGTATGGGAGGGGTCAATTGGGCTCGAAAAAACCACTGAAACCCATCATTTTAGATTATAAGACAAACGGAAGGAGTGGGAATGTAAACAATGTTTGTAAGGACATGGGGATGGGGGTTGCTGATGTGGATGGGACGTTTTTGATAGTAACCTTGAATGAGAATAATCATCTTGAGTAAAAAAAAAATGGAACCAACAAACGGCCATGGAATCATGCAGATAAGCAAATGCATAAGATAGAATTTTTAAAAAAAAAATAACAATAACAAAGAGAACACCAATAAAGTAAAAGAATTAAGTCACCTACCCATGACGGTTTGTGATGCTGCAATCAAGAGGGGAGAATGGGGGAGGAGAATGAGAGGAGGAGATGTGTTGTGGTGTTGTTTGGAAGGTCTGGACTGTTGTTGTCACTAGAGAATGTCGATGCTGAATGGGCGGATGTTCAACTCCCAACAGGATTTCAGAACAAATCAGAAGGACGAAGAGAAATAAAAAAGGGGAACAGAGTAAAAGGTAAAATAGAAAAACAAATTAAAAAAATCAATAATAGATTGGAAACGAAAACGGAGACTCTCCGGAAAGTTCAGTCAACACTGTAATATTGGCAGGGGTGATGGTTGCAAGTTGGCCTTTCTTTAATATTCTTGCGGTCTGTTCTCACTGTCCTCGACCGGTCAATGTTACTTCCACGCGGGGGTGGGCAATAAGAACTGGGGAAGGGGGGAAATAAGACAATGGGAGGTGGAAGAGAAGAAAGGTAGAGAAGCAGAGACAGAGACTTACATTAATTATGCCGGGGAAATGAAATCAAAGGCGGCAGGAACAAACAATCAAGAGACTCCGTAATCATGCGTTCAACATCGTCCCTATCGCAGATGAGATGAGATGCAGCTTGACTGTCATTCTGATAAAATAAACAATCGACTATCTATGGATATTAGTCACTTCTCGTCTATTTCCTACTGTATCCCATGTCACTCACCAAGATCGGGATCAATGCCTACAAGTAAGGTAAGTAGCGATGGCAGTAATTATTACTAAAGAATTTACTTGGAAATCAAACCTGTAGCATTCCTATTAGGTCCTATAATGTTCTGTTTATATCTTTTTACGCTTATCCCTACATTGTGATATAGATTGAGTATTCATACCAGATGTGATAGGAAGATGTTCCCAAAGAGGAAATCAGCTATATAACTCAAGATCAAATCCTTTTGCCTTGGCTTCTCGATCTTAGATAATCACCTGCAGCCTGTCTATCCCAACAGTATATACCATGAATTAATCCAACGCCATATTAACCAGGTATAACCCCATGGAGATCGATTCTAATCCTCAACCAACAGTCAATTGCACATGCGGGCATATACATCTATTTGACATGAACTCATTCCCTCCAATACACAAGAAGTAAAAGCAACCACTTTCACCTCGAACCGATAAGAACTTGCACAACCTATCATCCCAATAGTTCCCCAAGAATCAAAGTAGCAAATAAGAAAAGTATTAAACATTCCCCAAACCCCGGTTACCAGAAAGCAACCACAATCGTACATCATCTGACAGGAAGAGGTTTACTAGACTCCAGTCAACGTCCAATCTTGGCTCCGCTCAGGCCACCGCTTAAGCCCACCCGAGAAAATCCAACAGAATAAGTTCCGACAACACCCAAACCCTCCATCGCAACGACCAAACATCAAAGCACGAACACCCAATAACCATGGCACAACCGCACCATTTAGCCCGCTACCACGCGGCCCTCCTATCAACATCCAAACGTCAATTAGCCCGCACCACCCGCTCCATCATCCCCCAATGCACTCGCCAACTCCAGCACCAAACCCGACCAGCCCGCCGTCACCCTACTCCAACACACCTCACATCCTCTCCCCTCTCACGACCAACTAGACGACCCTACCACTCCGAACACCACCCGGACCCCCCGCCTCACGAATACACCAACTCCCAAACTACTATCCTCTCCGCCGCGCTCCGCCACGTCCCGACCCACGGCTTCACCCGCGACGCCCTCACCCTCGGCGCCCGCGATAGCGGCTTCCTAGACGTCTCGGTGCAATTGCTCCCCCGCGGAGAGTTCGACCTGGTTCTGTTCTGGCTAGCAAGTCGTCGAGGATTATTGCGCGCAAGTGTGGACAATGGGCTCTTCGAAAAGGATGAGCGGGTGAAGGCCGGACTGAAGTTGTCCGTGGAGGAGAAGACGAAGCTCTTGCTCATGGAGAGGTTGAGGATGAACACCGAGATAAGACATCAGTGGCAGGATGTATGTGCTCCCCTACTTGTCTCCAATTCTGCTATCTATCCTCTATCCCGGGGGGGTATTGAGGCGCAATGATTCTGGCTGTGGGTATGGATTGTGGCTGATTGTGATATTTGTTATAGGCTCTGGCGCTTATGTCGCTGGCGGGTAATATCCCTCTCTCGTTGTCGGAGTTGCATGCGCTTTCGTCGGAGATCTTGACGCTCGCTGGTGATGCTTCGGTCGATGCGTCGTGGTATACGAAGCGGTTGTCTGTTGCGGCGATTTATGCTTCGTCGGAGGTGGTTATGACCCGGGATCAGAGTCCTGGTCTTTCTGAGACGGAGGCGTTTGTTGAGCGGCGTGTCGAGGATAGTGCTGCTATTGGGGAGAAGCTGACCGGATTCAAGCAGTGTTTAGGGTTTGTGGGGTCGACGGCTATAGGGCTGGGGAGGAGCTGGGGATTGAAGATTTAATGGGTGGCCCTGTATGATTTGTACTATTACTACATCCGGTCTTGGTGGGTGTTTCTATACTTCTATTATGTGATTGTCTTACTATACAGTATGTTCATATGCTCTGGGCACGTGAGACCAGTGCTACTGGGAAGGTCTTTTCTCCTGCACTCGTCGCTCAATCCGGTGCATCCACCCCTCTGGCCCGAGCAACTCGCGGACGGCCTTCCGATTCGGCGCTAGATCCCACCACGGCTCACGGCGCGGACCACGCTTCTCATTACGCATCCGTTTCCAATGCTGCTTCAAGTCCCGGTCCCGCTGGTTGACGATTCCGGTTAACAGCCCGCACGTGCGATGGTTGGGCTCGATGCCAATCACCTCCATCTCGCGCAAGAGAGAAACCACCCCGGGGATGTCGTGGCAGCCGCGCCAGTAGAAGTAGATCAACTCATTGTAAAGCCCTGTCGAACTACCTAGAACGGCAGAGGCGCGGCCATGCGACTTGATCGTGGCTCGGAATTGGCTGATAAGCGGGGAATTAGGGAAGTGCAAGTTGAGAAGACGGAAGGCCACAAGTAGCATCTTGGGATATAGAGCCGTGACGACGGGCTCCACCGGGACCGATTCGGGAACCTCCAGATGCGAGGGTTCCGTAGGGGCCTGGGCCGCTTGGTTCTTATCCTGGCCCACATCAAGACCCTGTGCAAGACGGACATCCCCGAGGTGCTGCAGCATGGAGAATATCCTTTCTCTGCAAATGTCCCACACGCCCGTATCTTCCTTGCCTTGGTCAATGGCTGCCCGGAGGGCGCTCTCAATCTTTCCCGCCTCTTTCTTCACAACCAACTCAATCGCCTCCTCCATGGAGATCTGATTGCTCTCCAGCAACTCCGAGATATCCTCACTACTGTACTCGGACTTCCGGAGTCTCTCCTGCAACTCTAGATTTTGGAGTGTAACCGGGGTATCCGTCTCTGCAGATTGGCCCTCCGCGGAATCCGTCGTCGCACTTTTGCGTTTTTTCTGCTTTATGTCTTTAAGCACCTCCTCGAAAATCTCTGAGATCTGCGCCATTTCATTCTTGTCCTCCTCACTCAGCTCCGGCTTCTGCGTTTCGGCGGTCGGTGTGTCATTCTGAACAGCCCCCAGCTGTTCCAGCAGGTCGCTGAACACTTGTTTCTCGCCGCGGGTCATGGTAAGAGGGTTTGGTTTCACGTGGGGGGTTCTTTTCGAGACCGTGGCCGCTCGTTTATGCAGATAGCTGCGTCTTTCCGTGGTTTCGTTGCCGTGCTCAGTCTGCGGCTGCGAGTCCGCTGGCGTATTTGCGCAGCTGTCATTCTGGGAAGATTCTGTCCGGGACGGGTCGTCGGGGGTATTGGGACTCGAAGTAGAGTATGCCTGTGAGGGACATCGTAGCGGCCGCGGGAAAGATCCAGAGAGTGTGCGAGTTTGATAAAGGAACGGGGCGAGGGAATTGCGTGTTGTCACAGCCAGCAACGAGCGATGAAGATGGCCACTCATGGCGATCGTATAGACAAATACACTGAAAAGTTTCTACCGTAGCAATGTAAGACCCTTCAGCATGCTTTGCAGATAATCTATATAAACAGTTCGGGAAGGAAAAACAGGCGTCTATTAGTCGAGAAATGTTGTGATGATGAAGCTTTATGTTGACTTTTTGCCTCTGCCGCTTCGGCATGGAGGTTAACACAGCTTAAGGTAAAAGCCAATTACCGCTCTTAACTTTCACGTGACAGCGCGATGCCTGCGCGCGTTTCTTGACTTTCTCCGCGCCGGTGCGCTGTGCTACAATCAGACGAATCCAGACCAGCGCAAACACCCGCGGTATAGAAATATTCAGCATCTCGCCATGGGTAACGAAGAGATATCCGATTTCGAAAAGCAACGGCTTGCGAATATCGCGGAGCGCGATGCGCTTCTCAAGCAGCTGTCGCTAAACGCGCAATCCCTCTTCACGCCGACGGCGCCGAATCGCGCGACCGGGGTCCAGACAAAGGCGAAGAAAAAGCCGGCGCCGAAGAAGGTCAAGAAGGAAGAGGAGTCGCCTGTGCCGCGGCGCATGTCCTCACGCCTGAGGGGTATCGCGGCGGATAGTGAGGTAGCGAAACGGAAGGCAGAGGAGCAGCACCAGGCTTATCAGGAGGCTGAGAGGGCCAAGCGAGTGAGGAAGTCGGATCCATTCTCACTGGATGAGATATTTGTTTCGGGTCAAAAGCTTAGTGGGGATGGGTTGCTTGGTGTGGATGTTGTTACGAAAGGCGTCGCGGTGCCTTATCAGCGAACGTTTGGCGATGATGATATCAAGAAGACAACGGATAAGGAATTGAAAGCTTTGAGGAAGGAGATGAGTGAATTGCAGCTGTGGGAGGCTTGGGAGCCTAACCGTATGATATACACCTGCTGCCCAAAGCGTTGCTTTCGTATGCTAACTGTGGTATAGGAATCAAGCTCACCCCCGAGAGAGTGTATACCATGACATTCCACCCCTCGGAGACCAAGCCATTGATCTTTGCTGGAGACAAGATGGGTCATCTCGGTGTTCTGGACGCATCACAGGAAAAGCAGACCTCAGTGAAGCAGGAAGACGACGAAGACGAAGAGGACGACGACCCTGATCCAGTCCTGACGACCCTTAAGCCACATACCCGCACAATAAGTTCCATGGTGATCCACCCATCCAAACCGACTCATCTATATACAGCCAGTTACGACAGTTCTATCCGAGAAATGGACCTGGAAAAAACCACATCGGTGGAACGGTACGCGCCAGATTCAACGTCAGACGATGTTCCATTGTCTGGTCTGGACATGGCTGCTGATGACCCCAACACTCTCTACTGGACTACTCTGGAGGGTGAGTTTGGCCGATACGATATGCGCACACCCAAAAATGACTCGGTAACCGTCTGGAGTCTATCCGAGAAGAAGATCGGCGGATTTTCGCTACTCCCGACGCACTCGCACTATTTTGCGACGGCTAGTCTGGACCGGACCATGCGGCTGTGGGATATCCGGAAGCTATCACGTCGCGAACCTGTTCCTGTGGGAGAGCACCAGAGTCGATTGTCAGTTTCTCATGCGGCGTTCAATAGCGCCGGACAGGTTGCGACATCTTCGTACGACGACAGCCTAAAGCTGTATGACTTTGGCGCCAAGGGAATTGCTTCCTGGAAGCCAGGACATACCCTTTCAGATAAAGAAATGAAACCCGACACGGTGGTACGGCACAACTGTCAAACTGGACGATGGGTTACAATGTATGATCCCTATCCAAAAGTAACGATTATTAGGTGGAAGCGAGGACTGACCCAACATCTTATAGTCTCCGTCCTCAATGGCAAATAAACCCTCAGTCGCATATCCAACGATTCTGCATCGGAAATATGAATCGCTTCGTTGACGTCTACAGTAGTTCGGGTGACCAACTGGCCCAACTCGGAGGCGACGGCATCACTGCCGTACCCGCCGTTGCAGTTTTCCATCGGAGTAAGAATTGGATAGCCGGTGGTACGGCCAGCGGAAAAATATGTTTGTGGATGTGAATTGCCACATCGTGAGCGTTGTATATGTTTGCAGATCTCTGTTGCCTTTTTGAATACTCTAAACAGATTTGTATCATGGCATGTTTTGCTTGGTCGTTCCTCCGTCCCTTCGTTGCTTAGTTGCATGTCATGGCCTATGGGTTACCGATTGTACAGAACTCAAGTGAGATTATATAAACCATTGATGAATCAAGGACTTCAACCAGCAGGAATCGTGGTCTATCCGCGCCAATTGGATACTCGTTTCGTCTATACCAAAAATAGAAAGTGAAGGGAAAGACACTATTTACACAAATCGAGACACTGTTTTTTGCAACAGTCTGGTTTAACAAGACCCTTGCCGTTCACAGCAACCCAGGACAGTGATATTTCACATCCAGCGTTACTCGCAGGATCTCTCGCTTCCCACGTCAAAAACAGCAATCAGAGCAGGGTATCAACACCATGACAAATGCTTTCCAAAAATCGGGAGAAGTAGAAGGGAAACGCGTCAAGTCATGAGCACATGTGTAGGGGAAAAGGAAGAATGTACACCGTAAGATGCAGGGATTTGTTTGCACAGATCCGCCGTGTTATACAAAACCGTTGCCGCCTGCTAAAAATTTTTAAAGGACGATCAGTTCAGCCTCCACGGTTGCCTAAACCAAAGCCAAAACGCATTCCAAGGTGAAGGGATGAAGAGGAAGCCCCCCAGAGAGGAAGTTAGAGATCAAAAGGATGAAAAGGTGATAACATGCAACAGCCATGTCACCTGGTGTCGGCACCGTAAGGTGTAGATTGCGAAAGGGCTATATAGATGGGTTAGCCGGTAAAGGTAGCCCAGGTTGCCCGTCAAAACTCATTTCGGAGTTCTTCTCGGGATTGCTGTTGAGCATGCTCTCGGTCCCTCGCCCGGCGTCTAGATGTAGCCGGAACAAAATCAAAGAATCGGTACTTGCTCGTTGTCTCCCTGGTTATACTAGACCGGCGAGGCTTAGAGGAGTCTGGATATTCAAGAGAATAAGTAGAAGAATTCTTGGAACTCCCAGTGCTATCACGTGTGTCCGACCATCGTGGGATCGAGAAAGGCACACGGCTCTGGTCCCACGTAGCCGACGAAGAGCTTGGAGGGGTATCATCATCGCCACCGTCGGCGGCATAATCGGTCGACCGGCGAGGTAGAGAAGGCCGCGAAGCAAAGTAGCCGATTGAGTTTCGGTGACTTCCGGTGATAGACGCAGATCCCGCAATTGCCGTCTCCGTGGCCGGCGTGGTGGGCTTGGAGCTCTCCTCGTAGAAAGTGGCCGACCGTTCCATAGAGTCAACTAGTTCTTCCCACTTGACCTCGAGATCTCCACTTGGGCGCTCTGCTTGCTCGGCTTTACTCAAACATTCCTTGGTACGTCGGTCGAGGTGAAGCGCCATTTCATGAAATTTCTTGAGTGCCGGGTCGAGATCCTCTATCTCGTTAAGCCTCTCAGGTGCTCCTTCAAGCCATATCCGAATCAGAATCGCAAAGCTGCGAGGGTGGTCTATCAAGAAAGGGAGACTGGGAAACCCTTCCCGTGACGTTGGAGGTAAGCGACCAAGGATTTGGATTGGGGTGGCATAGGACGGGGTGACGATTGGAGTTGGTCGGTCGGCGGGTATTGCACAGATTGAATCCACGAACTGTTTGAAATCGGCACGATTGCCTACCAAGAACTTGTTCATAGGCTCCATCCAAGGCTCTTTGCTCCCGAACGTAGTCATGTTGGCCAATCCTTGCAAAGCTTTCGCAATCAGGGTCAAAGTACGTTGGGCTCGAGAGCGAGGGTGATCTACATCGAATGTATTAGTCGTAAAAATTCAACGGTTAGAGGCCAGTAAAAGCATACCTTTCAGCAACCCAAACAGCTTTGGGTTCAGGATTGCTGGACAGAAGAACCGCAGAAACAAAAAGCCCGAGACGCTACTATAGGTGACAGTGCGAAGAAAATCGCCGTAACGATCTTCTGCGCATGCCCTGACATGACGAAATATAAGTCGCAGCTCGGAAGGGCAACGAGACGCGGAGCCCGCAATCGATTTCCAAACACTGGTGGTGAGGGAGATGAGATTTCTCCAGTTGCGTTCTAGATCATCCGAACGATGCACGCGAGAAGGGTCTACTTCACACTCCGGATCGCTCTCGTCGATATCACGTAGACGTTCTCCGATTGTTTCTTCGAGATACTCCTTTCCTAGTCTACGCATATGGTAGTCCAGCGCCTTCGTTAGAAGGGAGTTCCCTCGGAAAAGGAGATTGGCTTCCACGGTTGCCGTTCGCCCCAAATCCCTTACGAGGACTTCTCTATCCTGACCAGACTCTCTTGTGTCATTGGAATGGATCCTGGTAGTATATCTAAGCCTGTTCGCGGTCGATTCCTTGTGAACACCATCAATCTCATCTTCGACCAGGGCCGATATCCACTCCACAGTTGTCCCTGACACCTGAAAGATGTTCAAGAGCGCCTCTGATAGTAATGTAAGTTCAGAAGATAGGATCTGGGCCATGTTGATGGAAAGTCCATTGGTGAAAGAATGGAGAAGCTCCGACATTGGAGTGTATTCATGGGACATAAGAACGACAGTTTCTTCCATCCGAGCTCTCATCAGCATCTCTCCTACAGGTTGGTCTCGATCATCAAGGATCGGCCACCACTTCTCGACCTCCACGCCCGGCTCCAGGTCATCCAGTCGAAGCTCTACTCTTCCAAATGTTGCGTCGTGGGAGGACAGCTCCACGTCATCCAACACACGCATAGGGTAGCTATCCTGATTCAATGCATACGACCCATGCGCGATAAGTGACCAGTCTTTTTGGGTCGGGTTGGGGTTCTTTACAAGTATCGAAACTTGGGATAAGACAGGCGGGAGGTCATTGAAAGTGAAATCTTCCCGCCAGAAAGGATTTGCTGTGCGGTACTTGACGGCGGTTTTGGCCCGGATCTCTCCGTCTAGTAAGACTTCAGTATAATAATCGTTCACGGCACCCGTTGGCGTCGAGCTGCTATGAGACCGGGATTGCTTGCGACTTCGAGGGGTCTCCTCCGACTTGCTACGGAATAATTTGGCCTCCGTAACTCTTACGGTGAGCATCCTCTCAATCCGGAACATGTCCGCTATAGAGGCAGCGGTAGAATCGGACCCTGGAGCCTTCGCCGGATTGTCCTCGATTGACGTTTCAGGACCGTATAGTTCTGGAATTGTGAAGGCACGTAAAAGAACGAACCATACCTCAAACAGCACCCGACTTTCTAGGGATAGATACACCGGACGTGTCAGCCCCGATACTGAGTGCGCTGCATACTGCGGATATATGGCAATACAGAATTCGTCTTCCAAAACGGATGAGTTCAACCGCTGGACGGCACACCGGGAGAGCTGAGATAATTGGATGCAGTGCACAAACGTGATGTCAGATTCGGTAAAGAGTTTGAAAACGCCATTCTCCTGCAGCGTGCAGCTGACCCTTTGCCAGGCTGACGAGAGCGCACGTTGCTGACGGTATGTTGAAACCCGACGACCAGACGAAGGTCGAGCACCCGAGGCATTTGGTCTGTCCCATAGGAGCATCTTGCCCACTTTGATAATGGCCGCTTCTTTCTGAACCGTGCTTTCAGAGTTTCTTCGACGGTCGGCAAGACGACGGTCACCGATTGCAACCGATTGAGGTTTGGTCATCTTATTCTGGACACCTTTTGGCCTGATTGGTTGCCAGCACAACAACGCAGCGAGCCATGAATCGAATGTCTCGCTCACATGAGGCCTCAACTCCACACCAAGACCGGAGGTAAATGTAGAGACGCTGAGATAGTTCGTCCGAAGCTCGGGGTCGACGAGGGAGCGGACCTGGCAGCCGCGAAGGTCTGGGATCAAGGTCTTAGCTAATGCGGGCTCTCCCTTGGCCTGGTATATCAAACTTCCCGTAGCAACGTTGATCGCGCAGTAACCGGACGTCCAAGCCGTGGTGTTGGCGGTCCGAAAGGAAAGAATGCCATGCATCCTTCCACATGTGGTCTTCATCAGCTGCAGGATCTTCGCAGAATCGGTACTCGACAAAGGCGACGGTGGTGGATTGGTACCGACACTCGCCAGGAAGTTGGAGCCCCCGGAGGCTCGGCTGATCCGATGACGCCCGAGGGTGTGGCTCAGATAGGTGGGCGATTGTATTGATGGATAACCGATTGAGCCGGTCGGTTCGTCTGAGTGTCTTGTCTGGGACGTTGCGGCATTGACGGAGCCTAGACGGCTCCGGGTTTTGAGGTAGAATGAATTCGGGGAGAGCTCACTGCGCTGATCTTCCAAAGTGGTAGTTCGCGATCGCGCCCGTTGGCTCTTCGATTCCACTTGAAATTCTTCCTCATCGCCCGCGGGGTGGTAGGATTGAAAATCGCGACGGGTATCTAGATTGGCAGGCCTCGTTCTGGCGGTCACACGAGGCGAAGGGGCTGCGCTTGAAGAAAGATGCTCCGCGTCCGAGAGAGGAGAATGATTCGCGGTCTCCGTGGTGGAGTCTGGCGTTACTGTGCGGATGCCTGTATCCCTGAAGCTCTCGGGGTAGACCATGCCGTGACGGTCCCTGGATGATGATTTTTTGCTTGGACGCCGTTCCACTGGGCGACTGTAGAAACCCTGGTGTATGGAGTTCCGTTTGGGCCCATTTGAACCTTCGGGCTCCATCTTGTTCCGTCACGCACGATGAAAATCGGACAGTAGCGGCACTCTCGAGAGCGGTCGCTACAAAACACGCAGGACGCAGACAGACACACGCACACACATGTACTCATGTAAAATGTTACCTTGCAGATGTCGGCACCCAACGCACGCTGCGCAACCGTCCTCGAATAATGGGAGGGTTTGTGTCGTCCAATGGGTCACGAGCTGAACGCATGGAGTCCGGGGAGAGGTCGACAAGTCGAGTCGCACATTCGGTCAAGGCCGGCGCGTTTAAAAATCCAGGCGAAGGACGAGAGCTGAGGGGGACCAAGAACTGACACGACCCCCGAACGGCCGGTTGGGTTCAGGGGCGGCGGGAGGGAGGGAGTGAGGGGAATGTAATATTTAAGAAGGGAAAAAAGCGTAGGCGATAGGTAGGGAAGTGTGGTGTGGAGCAGAGTTGGGGAGGATAAAAGAAAAAGATAAAAAATAAAAAAATAAAAAAAAATACAAAAGAGGGTAAAAAAATTATATGTAAAAAAAAAAGAAGGTTAACAATAGCAGTGAATAACCAGGCCTCCGAGAGTTGTCAATGTACCGGGACGAAGTCGCTGTTAGTGGGAAGCATGGTCGGTTACGTTAGCCCGGAGAGAGGGAAACTCTGGAGAAAATGGCAGGTAGTGGTGGCAGTTGGTGGTAGTAGCAGAGAGTAGGAGGAATTAAGGTCACCGTCGGTTGGCGGCAAAGATTGGTTCAACCAAACCAACCAGTACGTAGCGTGATATCATGGGGGAAGGGAAAAGCTTATGAGAGGCACATTCAAGAGGGCAAGGAAAGGAGGTTTAAAATAATATAATTTACTTTTTTTTTTTCTAAAAAAAAAAAAAAAAAAAGGGACACACACACCTTCATCAGTGGTAGAAAAATTAAAATTTCTATCAGTATTTGGGGTTTATTTTTGGTCTTCGATCTTGTTGTCAAAGTTCCCTGTGGCAATCCAATTTTTGATTGATTGAATTTGTTGGTTTTACACTAACAACGTGTATAGTAAAATACTGAAAGCTGCAGATCACTCTCTCGCTCGCTCTCAACACCTCTCCGTACTACTAGTATCTGACCTTCAAGTCGAAAAGTGACCAGTAGTGGACTAGACACTTGACGGTCAATTTACTCAGGGAGAAAATGAGTCGTAATAGGAAGACAATACAGATATATGAAATGTAAAACATCAAGGTTTAAAAATAAGAGAGATTGTGAGAAAGAGGTAAAAAGTATGAGAAGGGCAAGAGGCGGTGTTGAACCTCTCAAGGGCCAAGCAGGTGAAGACAAGAAATTTCCAGAGGCATAAGAGGCTGTAATAAGGCCTTACTTCTATGGGGTTCAAGAGCGAGAGCCAGACGGCAGAGGAAGAAAGAGAAAGAGAAAGAGAAAGAGGGGAAACCGCCCACACAATGAGAACTCTCTGTTCTCCACGGAGATACTCTTGTTATACAAAAAAGGAATAGAAACTTAAACCCGCCAAATACAACTAATGAACAATTCTATATTCATAACTATGAATACATGCATATGTCATGATACTTGTTAAATTGATCCTTGAGGATTCGAGCTCTCTTATGTAAGTACTACATATGTACTTACTTGGAGCACTACGTACGGAGTGTAGTATATCCTTAGTAAAGAGGACAGGAATCGTGTCCTGGGAATAATAATAGCCCGCTATTATTATTTACTACGGTATGAGTAAGGATAAGTAATATGATGACGAGATTAGGAATTGATGAAGGGAACCAAGACCCATCACTCGACAAAAACTCATACCACCAACTGCCCCCTAACAAAATAATCGTCGTGTAATGAATGAACCTGTAGACTTCTCCCAGAATTTTTCCCCTTTCCCCCTTGATAAAGCGTCCCCACCATATCATACCATGAAAACTGCCATGTCCTTTTTTTTTTTTTTTTTTTTTCCAAGGAGATCAATCTTCAAGAGATATCTACATGATAACGACATACTGAAAGAGGGAAGAGAAAGAGAAAAGAGAAAAGAAGGAGGGGGAGGGGGGAAGAAAGATGAAAATGTTACTGCTTGCCTTTACTCTTTGCCAATGATAATGAGAAGAACTTGGAAGTACCTGAAGAAATACACTATTGATTTGGGCTTACTCTGGCCTTCGTCTTCATCTCGTCGTGATGGTCAATATGTAGAACTATGATTCGACCGCCTAGCCGGACGGAGACTCCGCAACTGTGCCACTATGAAGTGGATTCCAGGAATGGCAACACATCGGCATCGAATCACCACCAAATGCGGCGAAAATGACAGCCCAGTTGATTGGGACCTCAACTCTTACTGGTCTAAAGTAAGTGATAGTTATGGTTTTCTATCTGACAAGAGGCGCAATGCTGTAAGCCTGGACCATGAACCAAGAATATCTTGCATGGTCGCCTCTGGAATCAATACGAACCTCCAAACGGATGCCCACCTGTCGAGTGGACCTGGGCAGGGCTAGCAGCCCGTCCCTATCTCCGAAAGTATGCCGATAAACCAAGGTGGATTTGACTTCCCTCAGGGAGTCAGGGACAGGTAAGGTAGCCAACAGACTAATGGTAATCTTCGCAGGGGTCCGTTTCACCGGCCTTCCTGACAGGACAGGTACAACTTAGTTATTTATGTTGAGACAGACAGGGTAGGCGATGGCCGATCTGATAGAGAACCATTGCCTCTTATCGTTTTTATCATGTCAGCATGAATTATGTGACACTAGATGATGTCTTACCGGCTGGCTGCTCTACCAGGAAGGATCGTACTACGTGGTACTTAGTAGGACTCCGGAGTAGTCAGGTGGTGCCGGCCTGCAGGC
The DNA here is from genome assembly GCF_009193645.1 of Aspergillus pseudonomiae. Taxonomy (NCBI): domain Eukaryota; kingdom Fungi; phylum Ascomycota; class Eurotiomycetes; order Eurotiales; family Aspergillaceae; genus Aspergillus; species Aspergillus pseudonomiae. Next base: position 401,210 of record NW_022475999.1, read on the forward strand.
CATTGCGCTATGGATTTGGGGCTCAACATCTCTTAGCTTGTAGGCGCTAGACTCACTTACTGGTCCGTGTGGGTTTTCTATCCACTTCTGGGTTCCTGCGATTGTCAGTTTTCTCTTGGATGGGCAAAAGAGCGAATAATAGATACCATCTGAAGGTGAGATCTGGAACCCCCCTCCCTCCCTCCCTCCCGAAAAAAAAAAAAAAAGTTGTTCGATTTCAAAACTATTTCCAGGAAATCAATGCTGTTGGTTTGTAATCACTTTGAGTGCTTAGAAGGGGATTAAATAAATTAGTACCTTGAGGGCTAACGTAGGTACAATACACAATGTGGATCTTAGGATGAAATGAAAGGGGACCATGATAGCCACATGTACGGAGTACAGAGTACAGGGTAATAATATTTCTTTTCTCTTTTGTTGTTTTGATTCTCACGACTGAAGGTAGGCGAAAAAAAAAAAAAAATAAAAACGACGGATTTACATAGGGTTAGGGATCTATGTAAGACTCCTCAGCCCATGTTCGAAAGATGCAGGAACCAACGGTGACAAGACCTGTTCCATCCATGATCACACCAATGCACGAGAGCTGTAGACGGGGTCAAGACTTATCTGACCTCCCTGCAGTGGAACATGTCTCGGTATTTCTAGAAAGATACTCTGTATTCTGGATGCATTCTCGAGCCCACTGAGACTCACCGACAACCGAAGTCATGCACCTGGCGTTTCTAGTAGGAGAGAAAAACAATCCCTCCCCCCGCATGAACGCAAGGGAGGCTGAGGATTTTGAACCGTTGGAGCCAATGAGCGGTTTCTGGCGGCTCATCCCGAGAAAGCGACTGACTCGTGTCGTCAGCGACTCCTGACTCGATTTCCGATCACGCTGACGCTGTACGTAATCGTCAGTTCATGGTGCCATTCCGTCGTTGGGGGCCGCCCGCCGGATCATCCATTGATCCTGTTAAAGTCACATGACTATTTACATAAAGCATCACATGACTCAGTTAGGCCTCAGGCTGCGATCTGATATCGGCGTGACCGCCTGCATCATAGCTTATCACGAGGACTGACCGTATGCTGCTGCTTGTCAACCAGTCAACGCTGCTCTTCCTGTTCACTCGGCTTTATATCACTCTTCAGTCTAGCACATAAGGCTTCATTAGTTCTCTGCTGAATATATCTTATTTTGCTCTACTAGTACAACGAAATTCTTTGGTTGCGCCTAGCTCCCATTCGTACCTTAAGCTGGCCGCCGCTCACTATCTACCTCCATGAATGGTCCTTAGCTGTCTCTTGTATTCTGGTTTAAGGGTGGATATGATGCACTGCTGCTTAGGCAACCCACACTGATGTGATTCGATTAACATTGCAAGATCTTTTAGCCCATGATGATGACATCAAACATACTATCCCGTTTCCTTCCTCCGAACGGCTCGCCATCGGTGTACGAAACGCTTCGGCAACAGGACGCGGAATCGAATCCATCGGATGTTGAGGAACGTGCAGGATTAGAATTCGAAGATGATCGGAGGACTCAATTTAGTGACCGTGAGTTGGAGGAGGCCATGGTACACGCTGCGAGAGACGGCATACAGAGCCCGAGCCCGAGCGAGCCGTTCCTGACTCAAGGGAGCCCGCAAAGAACCTCTGGCACAGCAACAGCTAAATCTGGTTCCCGGCGGCGGAAACACAGTCGTCCTCGGTGGATGCACCAGGACCCCGACGACGGTGATGATGATGTGCCTCCCTCCCTCCTAGTAGAAGGACACCAGGATGACGACGAGATGAAGTCCCGACTCCCCCCTCCTCCTCCTTCTCATCGCCACCCGCAGCGAGAACATTCTCCTGCTCCTGGTCCTTCATCGCGTGCAGATCGAGCTCGTTGGAACACAACAAGGGAACAGCTGCCGCTCCACAATGATCGCAGGGGGCAACGTCCCGGGGCAATCTGGTCGCTGGGGCATCCCAACCTGGCCACAGTAGATCCCAAAGAGAAAGCCATGTGGCTGTGGGCAAACGTGGAAAATCTGGACAATTTTCTGAAGGATGTTTATACGTACTTCTTAGGGAATGGGATATGGTCAATACTGCTGAATCGAGGTTTAAGCCTCTTGTACGCCCTTACCTGAGTTCACCCTTTGCTCTTATATGGTTACCTCCGCTGACCGATGACCTAAACAAATTGCAGGACATTTGCTTTCGTGGTGGGATTTAGTACTTTTCTCACCAACTGCATCGATTATCGCAACTTTCGAGGAAGTAGAAAAATGGATGACATACTCATTCAACAGTGCACTAAGAAGATGTCTATGTCCTCTACCTTCTTGCTCTGGCTGTTGACTGTTTTCTGGATTGGAAAGGCCTTTCAGTACTTGATGGATATCAGAAGGCTGAAGCACATGCATGACTTTTACCACTATTTGCTCGGAATCTCTGACAGTGAGATCCAAACGATCTCCTGGCAGGAGGTTGTGAGCCGGCTGATGACTCTTAGAGATGCGAACCCCGCCACTGCTGGGGCAGTTTCTGCCAGGCATCGCAAGTTCATGGGGAGCCAGTCCAAGCAGAGGATGGATGCTCACGATATCGCAAACCGATTGATGCGTAAAGAGAACTACTTGATTGCTCTGGTGAACAAAGACATACTAGATTTGACTCTCCCAATACCGTTCCTCCGAAACAGGCAACTATTTTCGCAGACGCTAGAATGGAACATCAATCTCTGCATTATGGACTATGTTTTTAATGACCAGGGCCAAGTGCGAACCTTGTTCCTGAAGGACACCCACCGGAAAGCCTTGAGTGAGGGCCTGCGGCGGCGATTCATCTTCGCGGGTATCATGAATATCTTCGTAGCCCCCTTTATTGTCGTTTACTTCTTGATGCATTATTTTTTCCGCTACTTTAACGAGTACAAGAAGAACCCAGCCCAGATTGGATCCCGGCAGTATACCCCTTTAGCCGAATGGAAGTTTCGCGAGTTCAACGAACTCTGGCATCTGTTTGAGCGTCGTGTCAACATGTCGTATCCTTTTGCTGGTCGTTATGTGGACCAATTTCCCAAGGATAAGACTGTCCAGATTGCTGGCTTTGTGGCGTTCGTTTCCGGCGCCCTGGCGTCCGTATTGGCCCTGGTATCCGTCATAGACCCAGAACTTTTCCTGGGCTTTGAAATCACACATGACCGGACTGTCCTTTTCTACCTGGGTGTTTTTGGCTCTGTATGGGCTTTTGCACGAGGGTTAGTTCCGGAAGAAACAAATGTGTTCGATCCCGAATTCGCACTTCTTGAAGTGATTGACTTCACCCACTATTTCCCGAATGATTGGAAAGGGCGGTTGCATAGTGACGAAGTTCGCAAGGAGTTTGCTATGCTTTACCAGATGAAGATCGTTATCTTCTTGGAGGAGATCCTGAGCATGATCTTCACCCCGTTTATTCTCTGGTTCAGCCTGCCTAAATGTAGTGATCGTCTTATCGACTTCTTCCGGGAGTTCACCGTGCATGTGGATGGCATGGGATATCTCTGCTCATTTGCCGTGTTTGATTTCAAGAAAGGCACCAACGTCATCAGTCAAGGCGATACGAGACGACGAGAGAGCGGGAGGCAGGACCTACGGGCGGACTACTTCTCGACCAAGGATGGCAAAATGCTCGCATCTTACTATGGGTTTTTAGATAACTATGGTGGTAATCGCCCTGCGAACCCATCCAGTCGCCGCCAGTTCCACCCTCCACCTGCCTTTCCCACGCTGGGGTCACCATCTGCTGTCGAAATGGGTAATATCGGCGAGCGGCTGGAGCGAACCCAAACACGTCATGGTCCAGCAGCAGCTTTTATGGGGCAACAGTCGGGCTTGGGCCCTGGCTTTGGAGCTGCAGGCTTTGCCGATCATGCGTCGCCCGCACCATCTATCCTCCTTGACCCGCATCACCAGCCGATGGGGTCAGAGTTCCGGACGGCAAATCGATCTGTCCATTATCCACGGTTTAGGTCATCGCGTCCAGTGCGACCCATGGCTGACCCAATTGAGGACGACAATGAATCAACCTCCGCGGAGATCCGTCGTGCTGCTGTTAAGAAGTCACCCCAGACGGGATCCAGCGGTGGAGCTATCGGCACCAGTGATAGCAACCTGGGAGAGTCCTGGCGGATGAATCTGATGGGGGATGAAAATGACAAGGACTCAGGCGAGGACGAAGAGAACGTCGAAGAGATTGCTGGGAACGCAGGGGTCTTAGGGCTTATCCAGCAATTTCAAAAAGTCAGCAAAGACAACCGCGGACGCACCACAGTTGGGATATAGGGGTGGATGGGTTTGTCACCCCTAGACCTCTTCATTGGCATTAAAAGGATTTGTGACTGCTCCTTTCACACGACCAGCATGGAAGCTCTGAGGTATTCACGGCTTATACAAGCGCGCGCCTATATTAAGTGTATACACATTCAAACCAGGTTTTACCTCCCCGTGGCACTGTGGAGTAAATAATGGCTTATAAGCCCAGATTACTATTCGAGATGTTCTGTCTAAGGTCAGGTATCAACTATAGAGATATTCAATGATTGGTTGCTATCTGTTATGATGTCCCATGCGGAACTCCACTAATTATAGTAGTTAGTTGCGAACATTCTGGCTTAGGAAATCGAGGAAGGCGAGAAGTCACAAGTATGAAGTGTCAAATTTCCTTGCTGTGAATCACTTTGGCCATTGTCTAAGAGAATTGTTAGCTGTCATCTCCAACTATATAAAGGCCTGCTTTTAGCTACATACCATATGCCTTCTGGCGTACTGAAAGGGGTACGTTCATGGCTTTACTAGGTACTTAGTGCAATACCTATCGTTCCATAGTTAGATGTGATTGGGTTAATCTGATCCCAACTCCAATTGAATAGCCATCGATGAAAACGAAAGGTAAATCAGGCCCGCAATAGACGTTCTTCAGTACCATACCAACCTAGCTAAATTCCTCCATCTTTGCCTTGCGCTATCCTCCACCAGTAGTTGAATGTCGTTTGTAGTTTTCCAAGGGGAGGGCTGGATTAAGTCTTCGATAACAGTACTTCGGGCCACTGGTCTGAGATTTGACATCTCGACACGGCAATAAAACCAGGCGTGCCCCTATCTGGTGGGTTGTCTGCTTGGAGCTTGACTAGCAGCTGGGGAAAGGAGGGCTGCATGGTCCATTATGTTGTGGAGATGGGAAATGATTTCGGGTCCCTGTCCATCGATCCAGCTCAGGGTGTGTTAGATATCTACTCTGTAATTGAGTTAGAGATGCCCTCGTTGAACAAGCCTGAAATAGTCCACTTACCTGTGCTTCACTCTGAGCGTCCACTTGAAACTATCAGTTGCAATTCCATAGATGCCCGTGTTCTGCTTCCCAGTCTGCTTTCTGATATGATGCAACATCCCTGCAGTAGAACGTAAGTATATTATCCAGCCATGATTGACCTTGACAACCTTACCCATATAGGATATGCATTGGTATTCCCCGTCCATACCACGCCATTTTGTCTCTACTACAACTAAATTTGACTGGGGTTGCATGGGATCGCCGTACCACAGGGAGTAAACCGTTCTGCCTACGGTCACGTAGGTCTTGCCCCTGTAGGGCCATCGGAGTCTCATCTGTTTTTTTTTCAAACTGCCAGTGAAGAGCCTTAAGTAACTCAACAGACGCAGTTGATGCACGCTCGTCCTTGCCTTTTTCTTTACCATACTGGCCCAGCCCCTCTCGCTTCTTGCGAGCGAGCGTTGTCAGTAGGTACTGCATCGACTCGGGCTTGTATAAACGCCTCATTTTGAGGCAATTCTCCCAGTGCCAAATCATAATCCGCGAGGATAGATTCTGTTTATATTAGCCATAATCCAAGCGTATCGGGTTTGTATTACTCACTGAGATAGTCGGGGACTGGGCATCGCTCCTCAGGACGAAGGTGCCAGATTTGCCCAAGGTTTGTGCTGCGCTTTACTTTAAAAGTTCTTTCAACGTCTTTAGCAGGAATTCGGGTTACTCTGAATGATGGAATATCCGGGGCTTTGGTTTCGTGAATTTCTCCTCATGCCACGATAATTGCCAATTCACCTTGATTCGCAGTCATGCAATAGTTTCAGAGTGACTCCCTTATTCAATCCCTTGTAAAGTAGGCTGGCAGTAGCTTTCGCTTTGGTTGTATCCCATATCAAACCCAGTGAAGAATACTTATTCAACCGATAGGTTAGCCTACTATAGTATATCCTGGAGAATTAATAGAAAGTTAATATCTGATTCCAGGTACAGGAGCACCCATTGAAGTCTGCCTGTAATTATTCCATATGTTTCTTGCTTGTCATTATCAGTTTTGTTTCGACTGTGTGGGGTCAATACTGTTAATATTTCTGTGTAGGTGAATTATGCTGAAGCAGAACTTGTCTGCGCTAGACATTTGCTTTATATAGTATGTACTCCGCACCTATCTCTATAGCTCGCTTCAGAGTATCACCGGCATTAAAATAATCTAGCGCTATATAGACCTTTATATTGCGAAGAACAAGCACATACGACCATAGGGTGTGGAGAACAGGGCTTCCCGTCCGCTCAGCCGTACTTAAGCCACACGCCGGGAGGTTAGTAGTTGGGTGGGTGACCACCAGCGAATCCCTCCTGTTGTATGTTTTTCTTTTTCTTCATGCTACTTATGTGAATTTTATCTTGTCACCAGATCAGACTAGAGTTTACTATAGAACGGATCAGGTACGGGCTGATTACATAAGGTCTGCCCCTTGGTCACGGGTTATTTTTAGAAACACTGAACCCTGCAGGGTCCGGCAAGACCCTTTCATTGTTATAGTATTCGAATTCTAGTCCTCCGTCGTTAGGGATTGCTTATACTTCCACCAATTTTAGAATTGGGACAGCTATATTATTTCAAGTATTTTTAAAAATGAGTCTCCCAAGGTGAACGGTCACCATGTTCACGAGCAGGGACTAATTGACCTGAAGAGTCTGGAACGCATCGGGTGCTGATCCTTCGGTCGCTGATCCGGGGGATAAATTCCTCGGTGCCGATATCATCCATAAAAGCGCATCTGATCCATACAATTAAGCAGAGGAATGTGGCTCTTGATGGGACTACCGAATTCATTAATACATCAAGCGAATGCTGATCTTTACCATTTCTTTGCTCCCCCTCCAGGACCTGAGTTGGGAGTAATGTGACTGACAATCAAATTTCGATCCCCGCCCGAGGGACTCGTCTCTTGGCCTTTTCTCCTGTTGGTTCGAACATTCTGTTCGGTCTTCTTTTCTTCAGCCGGGCAATTGGGGGGAAAAAATTCTAATAGTTCCCTTTCTCAATCACTAATACTCATTTCCCATAGGTAGGAGAGTAAAGTACCTATCTTTATGATGATCTATCCAAAGAAAGCGCTCCCCACTTGATTGATCCAATTTGCGATCATTCCTTTTCGTTGTTTACTTGAGCTTTCCAGTCTCTTTCTCGTCTCCTGAACTCGACTCTCACGACAGTTCCTTTCACTTTTCCTGACCCTTTTGGTGGATTTTTTTCATGTTGCTCTTCGTCCTTCTTTCCTACTTCTAAATCCTTTCTTGGATCACTTTTTATATCTCCGGTCCCCTCTTTTTACAGCAACGTCGCCTACCATGTTTCGAGCCCGACGATACCGAGCTCTGCTAATATTTGCAGCTGTATTCGTCTTGGCTGTCATTCATTTTGGTCGATCTCGCCAGCCCCCTACAGTGACACTGGGTGTTCCTCCACCTGTCGATCGGCCGGGCTCTTACCCTCAAAGTCCACCCGCAGCGGACAACAAAGGACCTGCACCAGAGACCCCTCTACCAACGCCTCTACCGAAGGGCTCGACTGATCCCAGTACTTCAGACGAAAAGGTCCCTTCGCAGTCTCCCCACTCAGACAACGGTTCATCGACTCCTGAACACCCCAAACCGTCAGACGAGCCGCAGTCCAAGGAGGATGGGCCTCATTTCCCCAACAACTCTGGCTCACAGAGTCAGGGTACACTAGATTCGGACCGGCTCGAGGATCTACCGGTGCCTCATTGGAAGAAATTGCCGGAGCGATATCCTGTCACACCCGCAGATTTGATCAAATTACCGACCGGCAAATCTAAGTCGCTGCCAAAACTGCAGGCTAAATTCTCCGATGAAGCATCTGAAGATAAGATCAAACGGCTAAACAGACTATCCACCATCAAGGCGACATTCGAACATGCATGGAACGGTTACAAGATGAATGCCATGGGTCACGACGAGGTCATGCCGCTCCGCGGTGGATTTCGAGATCCTTTCAATGGGTGGGGCGCAACACTCGTTGACACGTTGGACACCCTTTGGATCATGGGCTTGGAGCAGGAATTCTCTCTCGCTGTCGATCAGGTGAAGAAAATAGACTTTACGACAAACAAGAAGAGCGAAATTCCAGTTTTTGAAACGGCAATCCGATATCTCGGTGGACTACTGGGTGCCTACGATATCTCGGGACATAAGTATGACTTGCTTCTGGAGAAAGCGGTCGAATTGGCGGAAGTCTTGATGGGCGCCTTTGATACGCCCAACCGGATGCCAATGCTCTTTTACAAGTGGAAGCCGTAAGTGTTACCGTATGGACCTGATATCTTTGTAGTTCTGGGCTAACGACTTTACCAGGGGAGATGCCTCAAATCCTCATCGTGCTAGTGTCATGTCCGTTCTTGCCGAACTGGGCTCTCTTTCGGTAGAATTCACACGCTTGGCGCAATTGACTAGGGATGACAAGTACTATGATGCAATTGCACGGATCACGAATGAGTTAGAGAAATTCCAAAGCCAAACTAGCATGCCGGGTCTGTGGCCGATGAAAGTCGATGCTTCTGGATGTACAGTTTCTCAATCCCGAACTGGCCACGAGGCCCCGCGTGATTTACCACGGAACTCTTCCATTCCTACGGCTGCCCCTACAGCTGCTGAAAGCCCGATCTCTTACCCGACTGACGCGGAAAGTTACAGAATTCTTTTGGACGCACGCCAGCTCCATGAAGACGCAGAGCCAGCCATCTACGACACAAACCCCCAGATCCCAGCTCCCAAAGCGCATGAAATTCCAACTTCAACTGGAGAGACTGCGGAGTACTGCAAAGGGGGGCTTACCAATGCGCCGGGGTCCCACCAATTTGGGCTCGCGGCCCCCGGGGATTCGACATATGAATACCTTCCTAAGGAGTATATGCTTTTAGGCGGTCTCAACGATCAGTATCGCACAATGTATGAGAAGACCGCGGATGCGGCGCGAAAGCATCTCCTCTTCCGGCCCATGATCAAAGACGACCGTGACGTCCGCTTTTTAGCTACCGTCACCAAACCCCGACTGGACGCCGAATTCGTCTATCAGTATGAAGGGGCACATCTGACCTGCTTCGCTGGCGGCATGTTTGCCATTGGATCCAAATTGTTCGGAATTGACAGTGATCTTAAACTCGCAGCTAAATTGACGGATGGATGTGTATGGGCGTATGAGTCTACGAAGACCGGTATCATGCCGGAGCAATTTCAGATGATACCCTGCAAAGACAATGAACCGTGTGTGTGGGACGAGGCTAAGTATTGGAAGGCTTTGGACCCTAACGAGGAGCAACGCCTTGCTAGGGGCAGGAACCAGAAAGAGCTTAGCGCGAAGATGGAGGAAAAGAAGGATGAAATGAGAGGAATCCAGACCAACGGGACGTCTCCCACTCCAAGATTTCTTCGCGAGAAGCGTGACCCCGAGCGAGGCAATTGGCACGTTATTGCCAGCCCTACCCATACTCCTAAACCTAGTGATCTCAGCGACGTAGAGGGACGGGACCCTAAAGGATCTTCGACAGATTCAACGCCGTCTCACGAAGAATTTGCTTTGTCGCGGATCCGGAACGAGCATCTTCCGCCGGGTGTGGTCCGCATTAACTCTCGCATCTATCTGCTTCGTCCCGAAGCCATTGAGTCCGTCTTCATCATGTACCGCCTCACTGGTGAGGAACACTGGCGCGAGAAGGGTTGGAAGATGTTTGAAGCCATTGCCAAGTATACTCGGACGGACATAGCGCATGCCACGATCAAGGACGTCACCGTCGAAAAACCAACAAAATCCGATGAGATGCAGTCGTTTTGGCTCGCCGAGACATTGAAATACTTCTATCTACTCTTCAGTGAGCCGAACGTGGTAGATCTAGACGAATATGTTCTGTAAGTGCTTTGGGGTGTTCTGCCTTATGGATAATGATGCTAACAACTGGTCATTGCAGGAACACTGAAGCGCATCCTTTCAAGCGCCCCGTATATTAGTTTTCGTTTCTTTATGTTATGCTTAATTCCTGTTATTCTCTATGTAAAAAGTGTACTGTGATACCAAGGAGCCAGTCCATGAGTATATAGGCTATACATCTTGAAGAAGAGGGTTTCTAATCTTGAAACGCCAGCAGTTGAGTAATGTCTAGTGTAGTAGACGAAGTAGACGGATTCTACTACTAGGGCTCAGATTGCAGCGAAAACGTCAACCAGTGCCCAAGTCCGGGATTGAAGTGCATTCCGAAGGGAAAACGAAAGCCTTAGGCCATGCGGAGGGATCGCCGCAAGGCCCCCCGCCGCCCGCCTTTAGTTCCAAAAGTTGGCCACACTCAACTCACCTTTCATCCTCAAGCACCAACGTCATAAACCCCAGTCAATTCGCTACCCTTTGTTCCTCCCCCCACGGAGCCCACAGGCATTCGCGACGGGCGCAAAGACGGGATGAGTGCAGAGTCACGACACACCCGACGACGACGAGCGAGCCGTGGGAAATGGAGTTTGAGGTCTCATTGGAAAATGAGCAACAGTTCTGGGATGGTAAGTGATTTCATAGGGATCTGCGCTCTGCCTTGCGCCAAAGTACCTATCTGGATTCAACTCTTTCTCAGAGAGACATTTGGGCTATTCACCATATCCCATGCCCATCTACACTCTACAATCACTCGGGGTAAAATGACTGACATATGCGACGTGTTCTTATGACAGAGATTCAAGAGATTGTATCCGCCCTTTGCTCCTCCGAAGACGTCATTGACAATGCTCTGCGATCTTATCTGAATCTGGCGACGAAATACAAAGGTCCGATATTCTATTTCTTTCATCCGAATTATTGAAATCCTTGTGCGGTTGCGTCATCAGAGGAGGTAATAGGGAACTGGACATGGGCTGATAAGATAGTATCTGGACGATAACAGATGAATACCTCCAGACTGAATTAGAGGTCACGAGATGCTCGTACAAGCTGCTTTCATCGAAAATTTTCGCCTCACATGCGGGTTACGTTCGGAGACAAATGATCTACGGTTTATTGCAGGTATGATCTTGTCATGGTCATCCCAGCCGTGCCCATTCGAGACCAGTCGTTAACGGCAGATTGCATAGGACGATGATCCGGATACACTTTACCTAATCTCGTCGTTTCTTCTGTTTGACGGTCGGCAGAATGAAGTCGCACTACAAATGATGAACGAAGAGGGTGCATTCCCACGTTTGTTAGAGCTCCTTCAAGTGCAGAACAGGAAGAGAGAGGTCGAGGGCGATGGAGCGGGGCTTGATCGACTTTTTATGGACTTAATCTATGAGATGTCAAGAATTCAAAGAATCAAGATGGAGGATCTGGGTGAGTAGTCCCTGTTCGTGCTGAGAGGCTTTCACCAGCTGGACCCACCATCCAAAGAAGGGTGTGTGTAAACTAACTATCTTGATGACCGCAGTTCTCGTGGATGATGAATGCATTAAAAGCCTCTTTGATATCATTGAAGAGCTCTCCTACGATTCGAGTGACCCGTACCATTATACAGTAATTCGAGTTTTGGTGAGTGGACCCCGGGCATGCTTGGTGCTATTGTTCGAAGGATCATGCTCATTACTAGCAGTTGGTTCTGAACGAACAATTTATGATCTCAGCACACGATCCCGTGGACGAGAAAAGCTCGACTCCATTGACAAACAAAGTTATCAAAATCTTGTCAATGCATGGTAACCTCTATAAGACGTTTGGCGAGAACATTATCCTTCTTATAAATCGAGAAGGTAGGTGGTATCATTCCAGACTTTCGCTGTATGCGGAGTGGTATTAACAAAGACAGCCGAAACGTCGCTTCAGCTTCTCACCCTAAAGCTACTGTACCTGATATTCACAACGCCCACAACCTTTGAGTACTTCTACACGAATGATCTCCATGTGCTGGTCGATATCTTAATCCGAAATCTTCTGGACCTGCCCGAAGAGGCTTCTGCTTTACGGCACACTTACCTGCGCGTTCTCTACCCATTGCTAGCCCATACCCAATTGAAGACGCCGCCACACTACAAGCGAGAAGAACTGAAAAGAATGCTCAGCATCCTCGTCCGAGGTCAGCTTTCTAGCAACGAGATCGACCAGGGTAAAATCATGCACTTCGACGAGGTCGACGAAACGACAAGAAGACTCGTCATTCGATGTGCTACGGTGGACTGGCTGCGAGATGAAGAGCCAGACGCTCAATCTCCTAAAGAGCTCGAGGTAGATACTACTACACCTTGTCCTGCAATCCCAGATGGCTGTCATCCGGAGGCTGAGATAGGTACACCTTTGGAGCCAACAACGTCACAGCCCATTTCTCCCACAAGCACGGTTGGAAGCTCCCCTGTGGCTCTGTCTCCAACCAATCTCGATGAATCGCCCAAAACAGAAGTAGTCAACCAAGCGCAACGCTTGGGCATGCACTTGGAGCCTGCATCGTCGTCCTCCCTGAGCGTACAAGAAGTAGCCGCACAGCACGAGAAGCCAGGCGTCCTAACGCCGAGCCGCAATCGGACTCAAATAGCGACAACGGACCGCCCATCCAGCCCCAACAAACCAAAGATCAAACCACTACCACCGAAGTCAAGACGCTGGCGTGGACGACGCACCACTGGAGACGAAAACGACAAGATCCCCGAAGAGCCAGGAATAGGACCCGGAACAAGCGCAAGTCCAAGTCCCGTCACACCCTCAACACCATCTATCCCACAAGAACCCTCCGACAGAAGGGGCTCAACAACCACATCCGGCCTCGTCCCTCCCATCCCAGCCCATGGCCGTCGCTCCGCCTCAAACCCACCCCCAGCTGTTCCCCCGCCGAGACGCTCTACCCTCCCAGTAGTCCACCCTCATCATGCCTCCAGCCACTGTACCCCAGTCACGAGTCCGTCCCGACTCCAAATCCAACAGAACAGCAACTCCGTCCAAAAGCACGGCCAGAAGCCCGAACCACCCAAGACCCGTCGATCGGGTCGGCGCAGACCATCCCAAACAGAATCCCCAACCCCAAGTCAAGACGGACACGATGGACACGCCGCGCTCGCTGAAGTTCCGAATGAAAAGCACCACGAGAATATGACAGTCAGCGTGGAAGAGGCCGTACAAAACGTGTCTCTTAGTTAATTATTTGATCAGCCGGGGCCATTGATATAATCAATTGACTAATCCATTGCATAAGCATTCATGGGCATCGGTATGGCGCTGTGTTTGCAAGATTGTTTTCTTCAGGCTCGGGTGTACGGAGTATGATTTCTTACTTGGTTGCATTGATATACAATAGTAATAGCATAGCGCTAGAATACTAGAGATTGGCATTCGTTTTACTGCATCTGCTTTGTGTTTCTCATTTCAAGGAACTAGAAAGGACGAAACTGTATTCGCGATTCTTTACCTACATTCAAGCGAACGAAGAAGACCAAAGGTAGCTAGCTGTATGACTGCATCTTGCTCTTCGGCTATATCCCAACGACCAAAACCAAATCGAGTAAACATCTGTGGATTGCATAACCCTAACCTAGCATGAGGCTACTATCGTACACAGTGACTTTCCAAGTACAAGTCACATAAGATAAGCCTTACCTCCCAGGGCCAGTCTGCAGAACAGTGTACCCAGAGCAAAGAGAGAATAGTTCCCGGCCAGAGCCTTGCGGCGCCCGAACACGTTCGCCAGGTGCCCGCCAATAGCCTGTGACACGGTGCTGCCGATGACATAGGCCGTGGTGATCCATGAAAAGCTCGACGTCGCCGATAGAGAGCTGGCAATAGGCGTCGCGATGGTAGCGATCATGGTTTCATCTTAGTGTTTCGTGTTAGTGGAGGTATTACCATTGATTCGTACAACGACGATGACATACCAAGTGCCATAAGCAGAGTTCCGAGCTTTTCAGCTGTTAGCACACTCGAGACAGACTTGATGAGAGGAAACTGACCCAGAGGCTACCAATTACCACCACAAGACGGCACTTCTTTACAGCGCTCGACTCACTCAGGGCGGCTTGTGCAGTCCCACCATGCTCGTCCAATTCACCACCGGCATCTGTGTCTGTATCCTTTTCCCCCTCCGTCTGTACCGTCATTCTGTCGTCGATTCGGTGTTCTCCGGCCATGTCAGATGCCGTCAGGGCTATTCGCGATGGATCAATTGCTTGCCTCGAACCACTCCTGTGATATCTCTGGTGTATATAGCAATATCCCTTAACAAAGAAATGTTAGGAGGTTGGTGAGTCAATGGTTAAGTGACTCATTGACTTGGTAGGACTGCAATCCCAGGTGCACCACATTTACCGAACCAATATCCCAGTCCTTTATGGACTGGTGGTGTACAACATTTGGTTCAGCTGGGTATAAATCTACCTTTCTTTTTCAGACTAACCCCTGACTGGCGCAGTCTTTCATCCAGGACCTAGTATCTTGCTTTATTTTACTATTCATCAGCGACCCGACTGCCACAGGATTTAGTAATACGTACAAGTGACTATGTACTTACTGTCCGGCGGATGTACATTGAGAGTGGGTTCGTGTGTCCAAGATTAAGCTTTGAACTAACTTAAATTTAATGACAGTCATTATATTGTATATACCAATCAACATTTCTGGTTCAATATAATTCCAATCTCCTGAGTATAGATGTATAGGTATACGTAGATATGTCAATGTGGTTGGTCCGAGACAGCCTGTGTCTTTGTTCTCAAGGGCCACATATACTGTCAATCATCGGTAAAGGTTCCAAGCGACAAAGAAAAACACCCCCTAACCTATTATTGGTGTGGAGAACAGTGGATCACCGCGGAGGAATCGCCCGGATTCACCATGTCAAGTTAGCGTCTCCAATTTTCCTTGATAGAGCCCCAACCATTGTGATGACCCTGGCAGGAATTAAGATAGCCAGGATAACTGAGTCAGAAACGGTTCAACAGAGATCCCTACCAGTAATTCCACTGAAGAGCGGTTGTAACCATGCAGAACGATCCAACCACGATGACTCAATCCTGGGCTCTTCCCAGGTCTGCATTACTTTGGCCGAAAAGCAGTGTAGACGTGGGAGCGTAAAAGTGTACAGTCACGTGAGGACCATACCTTAGCCCTAATGATCAGATTAATTTGGAAATCAATCTGATAACCTCCCGTCCCTCGGCTTCTGCTGCATAAGGATAGTTAATCTGCGGACTTTTGGTCGTGCTCATAAGACAGCTGAAGATACCAATCCTTCGTTGAAACGAATCCATGATTGCATGTCCACTGGTTTTGCAAATTTCCTTGCTGGTTTCTGGTCTATAAGTGAGGCCTTGATGGGGTGGGTAAGGGGGTGGACAGCCGTCGACTATAGCATCTGCCAACCGATAGTTAGCAACGGCAGGCATTAGTAAAGGACTCTTGCAATGATACCATAGATGAGCGAGGAGGAATAGAAAACAAATCGATGAGACCAGAGGAATCCATATAGTGTACTAAACGCTTTGTCACGGATAAACTTCAATACCCATAGCAGCTAGCTGATCATTGATTGCTGTAGAAGAAGTCCGCCGTAGAGTATTCATGAGCGGGTGCTGGCATAAACTTCTATTATACCAACGGTCCCCTCCTATTGAAACCTGGACGCGACACCTTGTAGACTCTTCTCGTGACTCTCACCTGGCCATGGCCATCAACCCTCGTATCCCAGGGCCACTTCTCCAGATCGAGTATAACTGATTCCGACTGTTCGTGGGTTGAATTCTCAAAGTGGAAAGATGAAGAATCTTCTGACACGCTTCTGTAGAGGCGAACTCACTCACTCCATGATCCGAGAAGACTCTGAGATGTATCAGGTTATTCTCAGAGACTGGGTAAGGGAATGTGCTACTTAGACTGTGAATAAACACTTGGCTATACGTTTAGTGCTTAATACATGGTACTGTTGAGCCTAGCATGGACAACTTCAGTCTGCAAGTACCTGCATCAACATCAACTCAAACCCCTTACGAGCTCTATTTTCGCATGCTAATACAGTAAAGGCACTCCATCGCTATGCTCGTTCTTCATGGTAAGGCTTGAATAAATCCTTATATGTACAGCATAAATGCACGTGTACGTTGCACAGCACATGACAGAAAGACAAGTAGATACCAGGAAAGGAAGAGAAAACCGTGGCGAGAGAAAGATCAAAGACTACGCCCAGCGCAACCAATGTCAACCATCCCACGACACATGGTAGGAAACCTGAGACACTCAGGAATGAGAGAACAGTAGAGACGAACAGAAGCGCTCAACGCCTCATGATACCCCAGAATTTCTCGGCGTTGTGAGTCCCTGGGCCATCCTGTTTCCAGAAGTCATCGAAGGCCGAGAAAAGCACCATGTCCTCCTTTCGATCCCGGAAAGAGTACCCCAGGGCATAGATAGCAATGGCCTGATTCCAGGTAGAGGGGACTGCTTTCCCATTGGCTTCGCCACGGTACGGCCAGCCGGATTCAGCAATCACGGTGCGTTTCCCGCCTGCTGCGGCCGATATACGGTTCGCTTGTTCGAGGGCGTATTGTCCAGCGTTGTCGGGAATTTGGTTCGCGTCGAAGAATGCATGGCAGTTGGCTGCGCAGTAATCGGACGCTTCGCAGAGTTGGGGGTGTTTGAGAAGGACGGAGAACGTGTCCACTGTTACGACTGGGCCTTGGTAGCCTGCTGCGCGGAGTTTGGCGCGTGCGGTGTGCACGGCATTTACTACGTCTTGTGGATTTTGGCCTTTGTTGACCAGTTCGTTTCCAATGCTGATTGTGTGAAAGGTGGACCAGTCGCCTGCTGCTGCCCAGATGATATGGTCGAGGCTGTTTGGGAAGTTCTGCAAGTCAAAGACGCCAGCGAAGACACGGAGGTTGCGCTGGCGGGCTGCAGATACGACATTTCTGGTCTGATCGCAGTCGACGCCGTAGATACGGACGTAGCTGTAATATGGGCTTATTCTGTCCAGGTCTTTATTGATTCCGTCGAGCGATCGGCAGGTGCCGTCGTCGTTGTATGGGGCGTAGGAGATGCCGTATCCGCCTTCTACTGGGAGACTGGGTACTAGATCGTGTGTGGCTGGATCAGGTAGTGGTAGCAAGGGTGGGAGGTTGTTGAGATAGCCATTGACGGGGTTGTCTGGGTCTCCTGGAATTGGTGCTGGATCATTTTGGTCTAGGCTTTCTGGCAATCGGTGGATCAGCTTGTAGAACCCTTCACTAGAGAGAGTAACGCATTCTGTCGAACAGTTTCTCTTCTCAGGTAGCACGGTGCAACATACCATGAGGAAGCGCCTGGGCTTGAAAGCTGAGCAGGAACACAGCAGGGACGCATACAAGCCACTTCATGGCGATTGAAATTGCACCTTGGATCAAGGAATCTTTTCGGATGGAGCCCGTGCGATGACCTGGTCCAGAAGGTATCGGATGATAGAAGGAGGCAGCCGACTATGAGAGCATTTCGACCCTGAGATCAGCAGAAAGACACAGGTAGATAATCACCTAATAAGTGCAAGAAGAGCCATTGAGTGAAGGATGAGTGGGACAGTCGACCCTGGAATGAATTGTTCCACCAACATTCACTGGGCAGTGGCTGGTGAATATTTGAGATGTTCTCGGGACTATCGCCTCATTCCTGTGTTGGGTGAGAATGTAATAGGCAGATGGGTGCTAGATATCTGGAATGCTGGCTGGCCCCTTGCCCTACATGAATCAAACCCCGCCGGGGGTATACTCCAGGAATGCATGGCAGTTCAAATCTCTTCACTCAAATAGATTGCGTTCTCCGAGTTGAGAAGATTCTAATCAATAGTATGTGAGGCAGGGGCCAAGGCTCTTATGGTCCCTATGTTCTTTTAGTGACTGTGTGGAGTCCGCTATGCAATGAAAAGGGGAACTGATGAAGATAATGCATAAGAATGGAATTAATATTATAACAAGGTAGAAGTCTAATAACGGCCTGTCAATCTGAGACAGAAGTCTTGGAAGGAATGAAGGGGGAAAAAATATTAGTAAGGGGCCAAGGATTGGGGAAGTATCTCATCAAGGTAGAAGAGACTAGGGCTCCTGAATCATGCTGGATATCCCCTAAGTGGCCCCATCCCGATTTCCGTGAACCAGTTGTGGCAAGCATGTTGTCCACTTCGAAGGTATGCTGTACAAAACCAGGGCTAAAAAAATTGTACAAGGTGTGAATATGACAAAAAGGCATGGCGTAATGGATTGAGAGGGCATCAATTTTCGTGGCCGAGTCCTTCAAAAGCTGGAAAACGTAAGGATTACTTCTTTTTGCTCAGTACTTTCGTGATAGCATGACGGATAATGGTTCCAGCTTTCTCGATCTCCTTCTTCGTCAGGCCGGTCGTCACGCAGACCTTCAATGCTGGGTAAACGACCTGCTTCGGCTCAAAGTTATCTAGGAGGGTCTTGAGGCGGGTGATTAGGACACCATTTGCAAGGCACTGCGTCGTACAGGTTAGCAATTGACAAGATACCAAAAGTCGCTGAGAAACCCGTACCTCATCCACCACATCCTGCAGCAGAAATTGCTGGTCTTCAACCGACAGTCTCTTAGCAGCAACCACTTCAGGCTTAAGGGCCAAAATCATGATAGGATTCTCGGGAGCACTAGTACAGTATACCCAGTCACTACGGGGGTCAAGCTGTGCCCACATGGCCTTGGTATGCTCCCGCAGCTGGGATATCGTTTCAGGGCTATTCTGAAGGATATTAATTGTGGCACTGGCAGTTGTCGAAAGAAGAGCAGGCAGTGCCGCGGAGAATGTGTAAGCAGCGGCGGAAATGCGCTGATGATGAACGATCTCCTCCGAACCAGCGCAGAAGCCTCCACCCGCAACTAAGGGGCCGGCCAGCGAGCCCACGATCATGTCAACTTCGGCCGCGTCAACATTTTGATGCTCCGTAACACCACGACCGGTCCTTCCGAGGACGCCGAACGACCACGATTCGTCGAGGATGAGTCGGAACTTGTACTTCAGTTTGAGCTCAATCTAGAATCCTTATTAGCGGTCGAGTTTACTATGATGTGTAAAAGGCTTGGATGGACGTACGATCTTGGGCAGGTCAACCATATCACCGTATGATTCAAACAAACCTTCCGTGATGATGAAACGTCTCGTGAGTGGTTTTCTGGCTTGTTCTTTGGTAACCTTGGCAAGGACTCTTTCCAGATCCTCCATGTCGTTATGTTCATACCATCGAACCATGCTACGGGAGATCTGAATGCCCTTCCGGATAGCAAAATTAACGCCCTTATCTGCAACAATGATGTCTCCACGTTTCGAGAACGCGGGGATAACACTTGAGATGGTGGAAAAGGCCTGGGAGTAGATGATACATGATGCAGTACCCAGGAACGAGGCAACGTCCGCCTCCGTCTTCATATGAACATCTTGAGTGCCGTAAAATCCTCGGGGGCCACAAGGACCAACGCCGTAATTGCGGAGAGTCTGAATAGCTTTCTCTTTGAGGGATTCGTTGGTGTTAAAATTGTAGAAGTTATAGGAGCCAAGGTTAACGACGGTTCTGCCATTGGCCAGTTTCGACTTGGGGCCGACTGGACTACAAGCCGCGATGATCGATCAGCATTGACAAGTACAACAGGACGTCCAGTAGCAAGGGTTTGTGAGAGGAGAGTTACCCAACAATTACTGTCCGCTTATCGACCTCCATCTCCTCCAAGACTGTGGGTTTTCCTACAAGTGGTTCAGGAGTCCACTCGTCTACCAAGTCGTCGATCTCATCCTCTGAGAGTTGGACCACTCCAGGTTTGGTCGAATACTTGGGAGCAAGCAAATAGCGAACCGCGAATAGGAATAGAAAGAGCTCAACCGCAGAACGAATGGGATCATTTTGATAGCTGGATTTGACGTAGCGAAGAAAGATCGCGGAACCCGGAACGCGATGGAAGAGGTCTGCAAGCTCATGGAGATACTCCGAAAGGAGACGTTGGGTCTCCTGGATATCCATGATGGAAAAGGTAACACGGCGCTCGCAGCGCAAAAGGGCGAAAAAGCGGGGGTCGGAAGGGAGGTATAAGAGCTTCGCGATCAAAAGCCGAGCATTGACTGACGAATTCACGACGATGACCGTCTTGAGGGAGTTGTTGCGGCCGGGCTGGATGGTCAAACACGGGAAGCACGTGATGCTATGGATTTATCGGAAATCGCATTGGCCCTTCCCGCAAGGCACCAGCGGGAAGGAAACCCCGAGGCCGCGCACGTGAGGGTAGCCAGCCCCGATATACATCCATACATCGTCGAAGGCCAGCATTCAAATGAGATTATCGTCACAAGGACTCTGAAACAAGTGAGAATACTCCCAGGCTGTCGTTCCGCTCCCAAAACTTACGTGATGCCACAGCATTAGGCGATAGTACGTGCAAATCAAGGTATTCTACGTTTACGTAGTACTGTGTGCCCAGCGCGAGAAGACATACGAGAAGAACGTCCTGTGACAGAAACAGGTGTAACTGGATATAGAATGAAGGATAAATGTTTGGTAGGCCACAAAGGGAACAATACAGCAATTCGCAAGTCTAATGATCGCACATGAAACACACAACACCGTGAGAATACAGAAAACAATGAAACAAGTATAATGCATTAAACTTAGGCGGCAACAGAGCTGCGCGCGCAAAGCTTTAGAAGAAAGATTGTGGCAAAAGCAAATGACACCGCAGCCACTTCAAGGCGCTGGATACTTTATACAGCTCATTTTCATGAATGCGTTCCCAAACTAGAAAGAAGGCAGCAACGTGTAATTTCAGAAAGCGATCCTACCGCTTGTACGTAGCGGAAGCCAAAACCGACGGCGGGATTCCGCTGTCGCCATTCGGAAGTCCATAGCCGGTATAGCTAGTGATGGTATTGTTGTGTTGCGCGTCAAGCGGTTGTAAGAGATCCAGTGGGATGCTGGGCAGGCTAATGTTCAACTTGCGAACGACCAACGGTGCGATAAGAAGGATGAGGAAGAGGAGCAGCATCGCAAAATAGAGGACCGCGAAGCGAACCACTCTTCTCTTACGAAGCTTCGACTGCTTCAAAGAGTAGATCGGAGGCCGGATTTGACGACTAAGGTTCAAGTCAGAAAACGAGCGCAATTAGGGGGTTTGAGAAGGTCCAACATACCTTGGGCGCAGCCAGAAAAGAATAACGGAGTGGAACTTATCAATGTAAGGAACACAGAGAGCAGGCAACATGATAAAGAGAATCAGATGGCCAAGGACGAAATCAGCAGCGAAATAGCCGAGCTCTGTGATCTTGCACAGGAATTCACGACCAGGCTGGGACAGTGAGTGCCAGCCCATGTTGTACCACTTTCCAGTCCACCAGGCGATGTTAGATTGGTCGTGCTTGAACTCACGAGTCAAGGCAAGCGAGATGATAAGCTTGTACACAAAACGTTGAATTGCAGCCGCCGAGATCATACCCAAGACACACCTAGGCCAAGACCAACCCTCGAGGAAGAACATGACCTCGAAGATAACGAGCAGGATGATGACAGCGATTGCGTGCGCGATGGCAGCCAGTACGGCACCGAACTTCTTGCAGCACATGCTAAAGATTGGACCCATACAGCATGCCATACCGAAGAACATGCCAGCAACACCAGCGTTGATGGCGATGGGACCAAAAGCCACAATCGCAATTCGGGCAATAGCATTCTTCGGGCTCTTGTCGTCCTCCATAGTGCCAGTTCTAGAGTTGATGAACAGGTATGGAATCAAGGTAACACCAACCAAAACTAAGGGTGCGACGATTTCGCTGAAAAAGATGTTCGTAATACGAGCTCTTGGGACATCACCAGATCCCTTTTCAGAAGGAACGCCGAGGAGCTTCCGCTTGTAACCCGTAATGCGAGTACGAGACAGTCGGCAGAAAGCGATCCAAGAAGACGCGTGAGACCGTGAGTTACCGCGAGAGAGCCAGCGAAGGTAGTCACGGTAGTCAATGAAGAAGTCTTGCCAAGCGAATTGATGAGGGTTGAAAAGGAAGGGCGATATGCAAAGAGCAAGCAGCGAAACCCAGAACCAGATCAAAGCCGCACTCCATACGGTAGACGTGGAGAAAAGGAGCATGAGCAAGAGTCGCGCACCGGCGTAGATGGAAGGACCAGCGAAACGTGAGTAGAGCACACCAAACGGAATACGAGCGGTCGCGAAACCACGGCCAGTACCGATATAACGAGCACCACCAAACGACAGGTTTTGATGAACAGCATTGGCGTAAATCTGGCAGACAAACACTTCGAACATGAACGAGAAAGAGCCGAAATGTTTTGCGAGACGAGTGGCCATGCGCCAAACACCTCTCTCTGTAAGCTCTTGGACCGCGAGTGGGACGAAAGAGATAAAGAAGACGATGAAGATGGAAATGACACAGCGGTTAACCCAGTCAATGACAGGCACAAGGTTGGCACAGAAGGTTGGGCGCAAGGGGTCGGTAATTGGCAAATTCTTGTTGTACCTGCAAGTGATGGTCTCATGCTTCAGGGCTCCCAGATTGATCAGAACGATCATGAACATCTGCACAGAAAGCATGATGAACATGTTGTTAAGATGGAAACCAGGATGCGCGTAATAGAAGGACAAAAACCGATCGAGGGGCAGCTGTGTGCCAAGATAATAATACTCTCGAGACAGCATTTGCTCGCCCATACCAGTACCAATCTTAGTAGTGAAGTTAAGAATAGAGCCAAAACCAAGATCACGACCCTTACCACACTGGAAGTATTCACAGTGCTTGATACGACCACCACGGACCATAGCATTCATACCGGCATAGATATCTTCGTTCAGGTGAAGACCCTTCTGAGCTTTCGAGATACCACCGCGGGTGCACATGAAGATACCGTTGAGGAAATCAGGGTGACCATAATGCAGCTTACCACCAATCTCGGCAAGTGTACGGGCGAAGAGGGTACCGAATGTTTGTTCCTTACTAGCGGCGACATCACCAAGGACACCAACGTTCTCGGAGAAAATGTATTCACGAGCACCAAGGATAGCAACAGGGTTGACGTCCGATGACGGGATACCGGGCGTGTACGGAGAGACGTTGTCAGTTGTCAACTCCTCAAACTCGGCAAGAACACTACGAATCTTCAAACACTCTTCAAGGTAGTTGTCCTGGTTGGCGTCAATGACCTGAATGTATTCACCACGGTAGAAGATGATGGCGTGGTTCTGGTTGTCGGACTTGCCGTCTCCCAGAATGGGGTTTCCAGACAATTGAATCCTGAACTTGGGCTTCCGCATTCCGTTCTCGAGTAGCTCGCAGTGTCCGTCAATCAAAGACGAGTACAGGCGGGGCTCATCACCTTCATTCTCTGGCGCTTCCTCATCAAGGTAGGCAATTTGCAAGTCGGGATAGGCACGGAGAAGGAATTCAGTGTTCTCGCGTTCTTCTTTGTTGAACTTGGCATAACGCTGCATCGAAACACAGATCTTGAACTTGCGACGAGCCATCCTTTCCAGTTCCCGTTCCAGCTTTTCGGAGTTACCACCAAACATTTGTACGACTTCCGGGTTCTCAACACGATAAAGCAGCTTGATGGCGCGGCTGTAGTTCATAAAGCCGGAAATGGTTCTGTAGAGTGTCTGCGAACGCAAGGAAGACCAAATACGGGTACGAAGAGTATATTCTGGAGCAGCGGATTTGAAACCAATGCAATAGAACGGAAGATCGTCGATCTTACTCTTAGCGACATCCTTCTCAGTCTTCTCCATTTCACCGTTGAATTGAGAGGTTTCATCTGCAAGGATCTTCGTGTCCTTGACGAAACAATCCCACTCGTGAGGGTGCAGCTGCTTGAGGTACTCGAGCAGTGTGACACGGGAGTAAGGTTCGTCTTCACGGATAATCTCACGGAGCGACAAGAGAATCTTCTCGCTGTAGTGGGGAATCAGGACAGTGAAAGTGGGCATGTTGTCGACAGGCAAGGGCTCGGGCATAGGAGTAGACAGGGACTGTGCGAAGAAGGAAATACGGCGCTCAGCTTCGCTTCCCGGGGGGAAGAATTCGGTCTTGAAAGATTGATCTTCCTGGGATACGAAGAAAGTTGGGGCACGCAGAGTCCGCTTACCCTCTTGTTCAGAAGGAACTTGGTGGTACAAGAGCTTCTGGACATGGTCAATAGCCAGCAGATGTTCGCGATACATGGAAATGATGATTGCGTTCCAGACTTGTGAAATGAGAACCTTTGGCTTGTACTTGATCTCCATGTCCGTGGTGGCAAGAACCTTGGAGTAGATACGCTTCGGGAGGCGAGAGAAGATGTTTCTCCATGGGGACCAGATAGAAACACCAAGGTAGAAAGACCTTGCAACAGAGAAAACGGTGTTGCAAATAATATACCAGAGGTAACTATCCAGGAAGAAGAGGGTCAAATCCATGAAGAACATCAGGCCGAGCAAGATCTGCGGCTGACGATAACACAGCACAGTTCCGAGGTATTGGACACCAGAGCACCGCTGGATCTGCATTGGAGAAAGAATACGGATGGGATCCTTGAAGGAGAGAGTCAAGAAGAAGTAAGACTCAGCCAATTTTGCTCCAAAAACACAAACCCAAAGACCGTAGGACATCCACATGTCATTGCCCTGGAGACGTGCCCAGCTGGCAGTGAATGTCTGACTGGCAACGTATTGACGACCATTTTTCTTCAAGTAGCTACCGAACAAACCACCAAGCGGCATGACGGAAAAGAAGAAGAAGGTCACCAGTGCAATGATGAAGTGAACGATACCAATGACCAGGGCAATTGTTTCACCGATCTGCTTCTTGAAGCCGAAAACAACCACACCAGGGGCCAGGTTGATGATGAACATCAGCAGGAGGAACATCAGTCGCTTGGTGAGGTGCTGAGCACCGGCCCACCGTCGCGGGACGTACATCCATTCACAAATAGTAGCCAAAACCTGAATGAAAGAGGCCAGGGCACCACCGAAACCAACAGCAGACCAGTAGTAGGAGCCGGGAGGCTTATTATTCAACTGCTGTTGGTAGTTTTTCGTGTATAGAGTCGGGGCGTTGTACGCGGTGAAGAACCAGAAAGAACACAAGTGAATGACCCAAATACGGTTGAAGTTCGTGATCATATGGAACCAAGATCTGGTTTCCCTGTATGTCTTGAAGAACACCTTCTTCCAATCGACTTCCTTCAGCTTGAGCCATCTTTCAGCGGTTGGAATGTCAACAAGGCGGGTCTTGTCTTCGAATACAATTCGCTCGATACCCTCGGGGTACCAGAAAAGTTGGTTCATGTCATCGTAACCAATGATCTGGTTGTGATCCTTCTCTCTGCGCACGTATTTTCCGTCGGAGATTTCATAGCCCTGCTCACGGCAGTACTGGTAAAGAGGAGTGATGATTTCGTTCAGGTAAGTAAACTCCTCGACGGGCTCAACCCGGTTCTGGCATTCTGGCGAACTATAGTAGTCATCCGCGCACTTGAAGATAAAACAGAGACACTCGGGCAAGAACCGGACCTGATTAGCCTCGCCCCAGCACAACAAGTACAAGGCCACTTGACGGACTCGGTCGTGCTGCGACATGCGGTTCATGCGGGTCTTCCACCGGTACTCGGCGGCTTCGAGACTGTTATCGCCCTCGAGTGCTTCAAGAGTCTCATCCACATTCTCCGGGTTCTCTTTCGCCTTTTTCTGGGCCGCTTTGCGGGCCTTTCTGGTCTTTCGATCCGCCTTGCCCAACTTCATGTTGGCAAAGCCCACGGCATCATCGAGATCAAGGTGAGCCGCGAAGTACCAACGACGATAGTTCGCATTATCACCACCGATGTAGTCAGCGTGCAGAGAAAGGAGTGCCTGGTTTGGCGTCATACGGGAGGCACGCGAGTCTAGCTGTGTTAAGAGGTGGTCGTACATGTTACGCATACTATCCCTTTGGAAACCGAATTTGTTGACCAGGTCGAGGAAAATGTCCTCGATTTCCTCCTTGGAAACAGGAACTTGGGCATCAGAGGACCACGCCGGATACGGCTCCCGGGATCGCTGACCAGCAGGCAGAGCATTTCCGTAGTCCATGCCGTAGACGGGAGTCGACGCTCCGGACGACCGGTTGCCTCCGTAGGAGATCTGGGAGGAGGGCGGACGGTAGCCATATCCACCACGTCCACCATACTGGCTGTCGGCATAGCTGTTGTAGCGTTCGTCCCCGCGACCGTAGTAGTCCATGTCCGCCGCACGTGCCGTTTCGGATCTCATAGTAAAATCACTGAACGTCTCCGAGTCTTCCTCCGAATCGCCGCGACGTCGTCCTCTTTGCTGGCCGTTCGCTTGGTCATAGTAGGGCTCGCCATAGTAATCGTCCTGGTGGCCAGCGTCATAGTACCCGCCGTCCTGCTGGTAACCATGTCCACCATCGGCATAGTATCCTCTGCCACATGTCAGTTACCGCTACAGGTTCGCTACAGCAAGAACTAGGACTATTAACGTACCCTCTATCATAGTAGCCATCGCCATAGTCGTTGGGATCGTAGTAAGCCTGGCCATGATGTTCATCCTGGTAATAGGAATCCCCATGGCCACCATGTTGGCCGTAGCCATCATCGTAATGGCCGCCTTGATTGTAGCCTGACATGCTGAAAGGCGAGTGTAACCGAGCAGTGATTGGTTCTAATACAAGCTTAGCCCCTGGCACGCAAGTAAATCCATCAACACGAAGAGTGCCATGATCCGACTCACCTTAACAGTAACCCATCCAAGTTTCAAATTGATCGATTCTCAGTATTTTCGCATCAGCAGGACTCTCAGGATCGAGAGCTGCAGTAGAACGGGATAAAGGCGACGCGTCGTGAACAATTTTCAATGCCGACGAGCTGCTTTGAGGCACCAGTCCCCGATCGTTAACGCTGGAAGTCGACCAGTCTGTCAATTAATGATTAAATCACACTTTTCGATAGGCTGAAGAGCCGTATGGTCGTCACTAAGGTGTTGTGGTAAACGAATGGAAGGGCAACGAAAATCGAGCGACGATACAAAGACGGATTAAAAACCTAGACTGATACTAGGCCCCGAACCTGTCTCAGCCTAGGACGAACCTCCCTCTTCTTTTTCTCAAGCGAGAGCGAGAAAAGAAAGATAGGAGTTCAGACAGGATTCGTGAAAAATAAAGCAAAGGTGAAAAGAAACGAAAAAAAGCAAAAAACAACAACAATCGTTCCTTGGGTGCAAATCAATAAAAGAGTGAACAGGAACCCAAAGATGAAGTGAAGGGACGAGAAAGGAAAGGAAAGATCCCAAGCGATGGTCGAAGGGGGGAGAAGAGAGAATAGTGTTTGAGTTGGACGATTAGTGGTGAAAAGGGAATCGATTGTCAAGCCGAAACCCAGCAGGGAATAGGAAAAATACTGGTGAGTATGGGGCCCGGTGGTTATTTTGGGATCTGGATCTGCTCAATTTACTTCGCGACAGTACCTGCCTCTGCGTACCTTACCTGTATCGGGGGGAAACGTACCCACATTATACCCTCCCGGGAGGCAACAAGTTTCCCCTCTCCTTCTCTTCTCTCCGTGTCTGGTAAGGTGATACACAATTCTGTCCGCGGGACAGAGACTACACCCAATAGAATACTATTTTGATGGAAAAGCATTTACTCCGCACCGCTGACTGGACCATACCACATTACTTGGTATTACTGCACCCGGCGCCTGGATACCGCTCTGGTATTAGGAGACATTAAATTATCAAATCGTCCATGATCTGGACACATCACCAGCCTCTCCTGATTGGAAGCTTTCTCAGGATTGCCCTCCCGCCCCCTGTAGTCATTGGCCCATACATTTTGGTGGCTAAGACTCTATCAACTGGAAGAATTACTCGCCCTGAGCTAAGGTTGAAGTTACATACACGCATATTCCATCGATTGCATCCGCAACGTTCGAGTCTTGCTCATCCGTTCATGTATGAATGTACGGTACCACTTTCGGTACCGGGTTGGTTACGTACCGCAGGTACGTAGAGGTTGTTCTGTTTTCGGCCCGCCCCTCACCACTTCCACTCTTCAAACTATCAACAATCCCAAGAGAAGTTTCTCTTCAAAAACTTGATGATATAGTATTGTAAAGTGTGTTTCAATTTGTAATATGTACCTTTTACAAACCTTTGGGGCACAACCCTCCTCTCAAACGCCTTCAAAACTGGGCTCATACCGTTGATTCCAGTGCAGGAACTTGGTTTTTTTGAATAGGCCAAATTTTAGTTGAGAAGTGATAAGCCATCATTGGCTGTGACGGTCCGGAATCCATGGAAGCCGGCAGCGGCCCCCCTGAAACCAGATCCACCACCAGCCTCAGCGAATGGGCCCCACGCGGATAACCTACAATCCAATACAAGACGTATTGTATTTTTGCTTTCCTTCTTTTCTCTTTTTTCTTTTTTTTTCTGTTTTTCTACTGGGAGGAATGCAGGGATTCATTCCACTTCCAACCTTGAATTGATTCTGCCACTACGACAACGATTGTTAGTCGCAAGTGTCATGAACGCGTCGCTATGCGGCCGGCAGCCACATTGTTTATTATGATTCAGTTCTTCTGACTGCGCATACGTACGTCCGATGGAGGTTCTCTGGTACAAAGAACATTTAACCCACGGGTCCATTTCTGTACCTGAACCAACTAAGGTGACCCTGGGTGTATTGATAGGGGAGGGATAAATTAAAATAAGAAATCCAACTTAACTGGGAGGGGGTGGACAACCCATCTACTTCGTACTCAAAATAGAAGTTTCTCTTATGGTATGAAGAATAATGATGCTATCAGCAACCATCTCCTGCCGTTGTCTATCAATATCTTTTAGAGGTTCCTATGTGCAATTATCGAGAGCACTTGTCCCGAGTAGGTTCGCGGGTCCGTGAGTCGGTGCCTATCATCTGGAACATTGTTTAGAATTGCCACCGACAACCCACCATCAAACCCAAGAACTACAAGGGTAGAGCCCTCATTTTACTCTTCCTTGCCACTAGAGTTGCACTGTGTAGCACATATATAGCCAATTATTGAAGTACAAAATTATACATTAAGACATCTGCGACATGCACAAGGAAGGCCGGATCAAGACAGGGTTAGCTGGTTAAATTTAGCAACACAGACTCCTGCGTATATACCGGCTTAGAGAATAGTGTGCTTATGGGAGAGAAGACATAAAACCACAGACCATATTTATTTTCTTCTCCATTGATACATTCATGATGAAATGCGAGAACTTGGAAGCTAGATCCCAATATCGGAAATGGAAGCTTCCCGGTGCCTATGAATAACTTCCTTGGAAAATGCTTCCTACTCTTTGAGACCAATAGTGACCGTTATTCCGTTCACAGGAACCATGGCTTCTAGCTTAGAGTCTATCCAGCTCCGATAATTTATAGAATAGATTAGCTTTTTGATGTCTTCGGACAGCCTGGGTTCACCTCTAAAGGCAATCTTCTGACCCGTCACGGGCTGTATAAGGACATATCTTAAAGGGAGGAAAGAAAAAAGCGGGGGGAGACCCATAGGATCCTGAGCTCCTGTCAAATATGTGCACACCTTAAATTGAAAGCCGATTGTTTACCATTTGTCACCGGCATGTACACTGGAATTTGAACAGAACCTTTGCCTGAGCTCTTCGTAAACCCTGCGGGGTGAATGTACACATTGCATCGGAGCCCATGGGCTCCGGACGGATATGTTTAGATATATATATTCTCAGAACAACGATGTCCTATCGCCCTCGTGTCCATCTGGGCCTTGTTCTCCGCCTAGAGACAATTGATATTCTTCTACAGCGTACTCGGACAGTGCGGATACTGTGTAGATGTGAATACAACAAGTAATGTGTACTTCAGTTCTTTTTCTGTATGATTAGATCGCATGGCCGTTGCATTAAGATTGATTACTGAAGGGTTATTGGTCTTCCCTTAAACCTTACTAACTCGTCCTGCAACCAACAATCATCCAGGATATTGAACGCCAACAGCACTAGTAATCCAAACCATATCTTACCTGCTAGCATATACTACTAGTAGTAGCCCCAGACCAGTGAGGATTAAAGCATACCCCACTTTTGACTTGAGAAAACCAACTTACCTTGGTTTTTCTCTTTTTTTGCTTTTTTCTCACTCTTTTCTTAAACCCAGATACATTTCAATAACATAAATATAATGCTCTTTGTCCCGTTCCATGGATGCTGCACATGTGCCCAGTTCTTTGTATCTTTCCCAATAATTTCATTGGTTTGAGACTACTCTAATCCATTCAAACCATGTCCACCTGCCCCACCTTATTATACTGTATACAATAATACAGGCATAAAATCTACGGTATTTATGATGAATCATCGGAGCGCAGACCTGAGAACACAGGAGAAAATCTATATATGGCATAGACGGCTACCTCGGGAAGAGGTAGGGGAGGATGCTACTAGTAATAGTGTCCATATAGTATAGGTATATATTTAGGTAGGGGTTGGGAAGAGCGTGTCAAGTGATGTTATCATCGGTAATGTGACTTCTGCCAACCCATGCAGCTGAAAGTTTCCAAAAATATCGGAACGGCGATAATCGCGGCTGAGATCTCTCCGTTCTGAACCCATGGAACCGAATGCGACTAAAACGATAAACACTCGAGTTTCCTTTTCTAGTGTGTTTGCGATGAACCAGTGGCTGAATTTTTTTTTACTTCTCTTGTCTGAGCTTGTCCAAATCCCCCAAAGTGGCGAAGTTAAAGAGCTTCGATCGGACTTTTGGGACGTGAATTCTTGTCAGAGGCTTCTCTCGTATATATGTGCAGACAGATTGGTACTTTCATACATATGCGCCGGGAGACAAGTGGTAGGTGGACCTTTCATACCCCTGCCCTTGCAGAGTATGCCCTATAGTCGCTTTTGTCAAGCTTTTCCATTCTCTTCTGGCTCGCAATCTAGACTTGTTCTCTCCTACAAGCTACTCCATTATAGGACTGGATTGGAAATAGTGGGTTGGTGTATGAATTGGACTACGTATATTACCCCCCGCTGTAGAGTCCGCTATTGTTTTCTAGAAATGATTCGGAGCGGAAATAAGCAAGATGAGAATGGGGTCTTACCATTACTCGAGATTAGGTATTTACAGTATTACCTACTACTAGAAAGTACAGCTGCACCCACACTTCTCATATTACTTAGTACTCCATCCTGCAGGAGGTATGAACTGATTCGCCAGTTTCACTAAGAGAACCATGATCTTAACCAATCTGTAAACAGGTGGCTGCGTTGGATTTGATCGTTTTTTCTGTATAAATCGTAGCGGAGGGGCTGGCGTGACGACTGGCCAATCGGGAACCCCAATCCCGCGGGTGGCAAACGGGCAAGGTCCACAACCGCCTCTGCTTGATTGGCTTCCAATGGTCCAGCCCTCGGTCGAAGGTGTGGAACGCCTGGAAAGGCCAAAAAAAGGGGCTTTCAAGTTTCAGCTTTGGGGATCA
This sequence comes from Aspergillus pseudonomiae, assembly GCF_009193645.1. Taxonomy (NCBI): domain Eukaryota; kingdom Fungi; phylum Ascomycota; class Eurotiomycetes; order Eurotiales; family Aspergillaceae; genus Aspergillus; species Aspergillus pseudonomiae. The sequence goes on from NW_022475999.1 coordinate 432,983, forward strand.
TCATTAGTCGGTAATTTCTCAACGTCCAATCGATAGAAAATAATTGTTACCTAGAATCGTCGTCATTGTTATTTCTCGATGTAATGGTGTAAGGTTACACCATATTCTAATTCCTGTTTTTTGTTACATTCGCATGACGACGATTACTAATATAACCTATCGAACCATCCGAGCAAACATCGAGACGTGACTTTCATATGACTTGGGCTCCGTTGGCCCGTGGTTACCATGCTTCCATTAAACCTCGGTGGATAACGCTGGCATTCAGTAGATAGTCTACACTGGCGTGGGAGAAGATTTCGACTTAGATAAGCTTGTTTCTCTAGCCGTAAGTGTCTATTCATCAAGATGTTTCATATTGGACCCTGATCCACTGACGGAGAAGGAAAGATCGTCAGAGGACGTTCAACCGTCCAAGGGAATATGGATCTACAATGGCTGCCTGCCACTCACAACCACAGAGATGATACGGAGTGCTTCGCCACAATCGAGCTCTGACTATCAAGATTCTCTGAAGATCAACATTCTCTAGAGGGCCGGAAACCTTGCCTGCAAGCATTTTCCGGATGCAGCGACTGCATTCATCATGCTCCAACTCATCATGTTGAGCCTTCGTAGCAGCTGATGTGTATAGACACATGTGTTGCCACCCTTCGAAGGGGCTGAATGAGCAACAAACAAAGAAAAAGTGACAGATATTCTGCATTCGGCGATCAACCCGTGTCCGCCACATGTGTGGATACAAGATTACAGTCGCACGTCCATCGCAGTGGGCATTCTGAGCTTAATCAGACTACCAAGCCATGTTTTTCCAATGCTTCAGCATGGGCCAGATACCCCAAACGGTCTCGATGTCAATAATGGTGATGTGTTAGGGTCGCAACTGTGGGACAGATTCAGGGTCGGTATGTCTATTAGCCGCCTCTCTATATATATGATTTATAGGCGGGCGAACAGTTAAGCTTTTCACTTAGACAGCATCGACCCCTCTGATCTGTTCCGTTGTGGACCGGGATTGCGCGTTCCTGAGGCCTCTGATATCAACCCATCCCTGCACCATGCTCCTGGACAAATGACAGCCGGCAGACAGGAATATCACTGAATATCACCAGTGATCATCATCTTATCACATCCTTAGAGGAAGGTCATTGTGGGTGTCTGTCTATCCCGTCCCGCTCTATGCTTCTCGTGGCCCCAGAAAAGCGGGCGCTTGAGGCATTTGTCCCTGAAATCCCTCGACCCTGAGTGCCCACTAGTCATACCTATAGAAAAATATGTAGAGAACGCGGTCCCAGGGACGTCCTCGTGGTGACTCTTTCTGTGAGATGCGCAAGAGTTTCTCGCTGCTTAATTATTACTCTCCTTTCATCTATAGATTACAGTCATTCCTTATCCATTGTCCCTCGTTTGGGTTTTTTCTAAGCATTAAGATCTTGGTTTCAATTATTTATCCCAGTCGTTCATTAATCAAACTATCCATCGTTGGCCGTTGAAGCGCAATTGGACTTCTACTTTCAACTCTGACTTAGTGTCTGGCAATCTCGCCAATTGTTGCTATAACGTCCTGTCCGCGCATTCAACATGAAGCTGTCCAGCATTGTCGCGGGCGCGACCCTCTTCGTCAGCAGTGCCATCGCTGCTGACCTAGACCCTATCGTCATCAAGGGCTCCAAGTTCTTTTACAAGAGCAACGACACCCAGTTGTGTGTAAACCCTCCATTGGAGAACCTGTGGCTTCACCTAATGCTAACAACCCCTCAGTTACATTCGCGGTGTTGCGTACCAGCGTGGGTTTTGGTGGTCTTTGGTATCATTTCCGTGACATAAACTAACGTACTATGCAGAGGAGTACTCTGGTCCCGATTCTTCCGCCAACAGTTTCAAGGATCCCCTCGCCGACGCCGATGCTTGCAAGCGTGATGTTCCTTATCTTGAAAAGCTGGGCACCAACACCATTCGCGTGTATGCTATCGATCCTAAGTCCGATCATAAGGAGTGTATGAGCCTTCTCAGTGACGCTGGTATCTACGTCATTGCGGATCTCTCGTCCCCGGGGGATTCTATCAATCGCAACGAACCCAAGTGGGATAACGACCTGTACAATAGATATGTGACTGTGGTTGATGAGCTGTCACAATACTCGAACGTCATTGGCTTCTTCGCTGGAAATGAGGTCTCCAACAGTGAGAATACCACATCTGCCAGTGCCTTTGTTAAGGCTGCTGTCCGTGACACGAAGCAGTATATCAAGGCCAAGAATTATCGTTCTATGGGCGTTGGCTATGCTACTAGCGATGACTCGAGCATCCGGAAAAACATGGCCAACTACTTTAACTGTAACAGCGCGGATGACAGTATTGACTTCTGGGGTTACAACGTGTACTCTTGGTGTGGAGATTCCAACTATGAGAAGTCCGGGTACGCTTCTCGTACTGACGAGTTCAAGGACTACACTGTCCCTGTCTTCTTCGCGGAGTACGGTTGCAATGCTGTTCAACCTCGCAAGTTCACTGAAGTCCAGGCTCTCTACGGAGACAAGATGGCCGATGTCTGGTCGGGGGGTATTGTGTACATGTACTTCCAGGAAGAGAACAATTATGGTAGGGTCCACCTTGGCTAGCTTGACGACTTATTGGCTGACTGTGCTAGGGCTGGTGTCTGTTGATGGCAACAAGGTCAGCACCAAGGCGGATTTCAGCTACCTTTCGAAGGAGTTGGCTAGCGCTACCCCCTCCGGCACCAAGAAAGGCGATTATAACCCGACAAACACTGCTCTTCAGTCTTGCCCGACCGTCGATGGCAAGTGGCTCGCAACTTCCAGCCCGTTACCCCCCTCTCCAAACCAAGACCTCTGTTCCTGCATGGAGGAAAGCCTATCCTGTGCTCTGAAGGATAAGGTATCCGGCGAGCAGCTGGATAAGCTCTTCGGTACTGTTTGCGGCTATGACGTCTGCGATGGCATCAACACCAATGCCACTACTGGCAAATATGGCGCATACAGTGTGTGCACTCCTGAGCAACAGCTGTCGTACGCCATCAACCTCTACTATCAGAACCAGAAAGCAAAGGGTAATGGTGACAAGGCTTGTGACTTCAACGGGGCTGCCACCACCCAGAGCTCGAAGAGCGGCGGCAGTGCTTGCTCTGCACTCCTTAAGGAGGCCGGAACTTCCGGCACCGGCACCGTTACTTCTTCCCCTACCGGTACTGCTGGCTCTGGTGCTTCCGGTGGTGCTGCTGCTGCATCTAGCTCTGGCGCTGCCGGTGGTGTGGTCGCTCCTTCTAGCGTCAATGTTGGTATCTTCCAGCTCGGCGCCTATGTGGTGACGGCCATGGTCGCCGGCGCGGGCATGATCGTCCTGTAAGGGCCGTTCACCTCTTCTCATCTCTTAGCGGCGCTTAGTCCCATCCCCTGCCAAACACTGTACAGGCGGTAGGTCTCCTACATGTCTGTATGATTGTGTGATACTCTTCTTGTACATCCTGACGGTGAATCTACCTCTTCAATACGAGTTGTTTGCTCTATATATATTGCCATTGCGGGTACTCGGTATTTGGCTTTATTTTTTATATATTTATTTAATAGGTCAATTGGTTTTATTGGGGTCAGATAACACTGTCAATCCATTCTCATTTAACCGAATTGAAATCAAGGACAGTAAATGGTAAACTTTTTGGATAGCAATACAGATCAGTTCCGTTAGCGCTGCGTACATTTGCTTCCATCCACGATTTTGTTTACAGCAAAGAAAACAGTTGTCAAGTGTCGATAAGAAAAGATTGAAGGGATTACGGGATTACAAAAGTCTTTTCAAGCATGCTTTTCTTCGCCGGAAGGATGGGCGGTGGTGTGGGAGGTTGAAGGAGACATTCTCACGGTCTTTCGAAGACGGGCGAGACGGGAGGGGAGGGGGTTGATTTTCTCTTCCGTGGCTGGGAGATCGCGACGGGCGAGGCATTCAGTAGAAAGGGCGCCCAACGAGAACTTCCTCCTCCTCCTCCTCCTCCTCCTCCTCCTCCTCAGTATCATCCAGCTCGTCATCGTCCACATCGGCGGCTCCACTTATTGCGACGAGTCGATTCAGAGTCCCTCGCATTTGGAGAAGTTCCATAGATATCATGGAAAGTAACACCTAAATAACCATGGTCCCAGTCAGGACCCATCAAGCTCTCAACCAAAGGAAGTTCGAGCAATCGCCTTGCTAAGGGTTGTACAATCTCAATGTGATAATCAGTGAGTGCTTCATAGGGCTTGTTGAGAGGATCATCAGTGGTCATAGTAATCTCATGTCCTGAGCAAATCTTCATCTCTGAGAGACAATCAAACAGCTTTGCATGTTTTGGCCCTGATTCCAAGGCTGGTGGGAGAGACGGCTGGGTGGAGATGCTCATTCTTTTGGCAAATTTTCTGGTCGGCAGCCAGAAGAAATGAAGTGTAAGGGATTTCTGATCTTCAGAAAGATTCACAGGCTGAAAGGCAAAACGACCTCGCCCCCAGAGTCTGTGCGCATTGGGCACAGTGTCAACAGGTTTTGGCACACTTCTGTTCTTTCGTCTCCGATAATGCTGTTGTTTCCACTCATTTATTCGCTCCTGAGTCCAAAACGCTGACAAAATACCCCAGAACACAGAGTGGGCCTCGCCGCTCGGTTTCCCCATGGTAAAAGGGAAACTGTGGCAAACCTCGATGGGTTCGCCGGCATTGGTCACAATACAGGATTCCTGATCTCTCTGTGCACACTATTAATAGTTAGCAATAATATTATATTGTCACAATAGGTGGGGAAGATCTTGGTCCAAAGATAAATAATAAGCTTACCGGTTTTTTTTTTTTTTTGCGGCACCGGAACGTTTGAATGGTGAGGCCTGCTTCTGATGGGTCTTCTTCTATCTTTCGTTTTCGAGAAACTTGTGCGGTGTCCAAGGTATCATCCTTTTCATCGCTCTTTGTTCTGCGACGAGCAGTCCCTAAGCGTAAAGTCAATATTCATCAGCAAAATGCGTTTTTGAGAATGTGTAAGAAATGCTCACTGATAGTTGGTACTTACAAGATTTTAAGACAAGAAAATCTTCAGCATTCACAAGGGTGGCAACAACCGGTCTGATGACCTCACTCCTGTGAATGCCATGCGCCTGTCATTTTGAGAACGACATTTTCGGTCCAAATATTTCGCTCGAGAGATAGGCTATGGTAGTAATCGTGTCATAGCACCTCATGACAGAGATGTCTGAAGTGGGTGGTTGAAAAGACGTCTAGATAACCATTTTATAAGTTCAGACACACCCTCAACTGTGTCCCCTATATATCCAATATGGGCTAGTATTTTGAACCCTGTAACTATTAGTGCTGCCGGCCTTTCTTTCAATGTCGGTGACTGGTCTTCATATAACTTTCGGGAGAAGCTCAATTTGCACGGCAATGTCCTGCCCCGGTCGAGATTCATATCAAGTAGCTCTTAGAGGCGTTCCACATCAGAGAACCAAAAAAAGGACCAGGTGGCGCTGTCAACGCGTTTGATGCCAGTCAAGGCGCCGATCTTTTCAATCAACTGCACCCTTTCCGTACTGTTCACCTCTGCGGCGATGTCTATGGTGCCTTCCATAGCTAACCTTGATAAATGTAAACAAGGACGATCTACTCCAGTCTCAGAGTATGAGCGGTTAGCAGTGGGGACTTCAAACTCCAGTCCTATCCGGGGATTGGAGGGAAATGCATTGTGGGCCTGTGAAGCTCTCGACTAAGAAGTTAGAACGCCCAGCCAAATCTGGGAATCTCAGCGAGAGGTAACCCGTGACAGCCGATCAACAATTCAATGCAAGTTTCAACCCACGGATCAGCGGGAAGCGTTGCCATGCCAACGACCCTCCCCCAGCTGCAACTCAATATCGTCAACACTTCCACTGAAAGCAGCTCGAGCTCATGCAATATCTCCATCCAGCTTTACTTATATTTCCGACACTACCTATGCTTTAACAGACCGGATATTTGATATGTCCTACTAAACCACGACAATCACAGCAACCCACCACGATCGTACACTACCAAAGCCACATATATATATATATACTAGCAGAACGACCATGGCTCGACTCAACCCAACGAGCCCCGTGAAACAAGGCGGCACGCGTGAGAATGTGACCAAATCAGTCCGCAAGCTGAAGTCCAACACCAACTCGGTCTTCTCGAGCAAGTTCAGAGACACGTCGCCCACACCCAAGGTGGGAGATCATTCGGGGACATTATTCGACGAACCGGAGTTCAAGCGACCGACTGCGAGGGCGACGACAAACGATAAGCCTGTCCAACGACAGAGAAAGCTGCAACGGAGCGGGACTGTATCGAGCGGGACGTTCAATATCTTTTCCGATAGCGATGGACTGAGCGACCGTGAAGATGATGTCTCCTTCGCATCGACGATGCGCTCCTCGACTACGCGCTCTTCGACGGAAGGACGTCCCAGCGACCCGTTGCAGCTGGCACGTGCTAACTCGCTGCTGATGCCGCAGTCGAGGCACTCCAGGAGTCGGTCGACCAGGAAGTCCGAGCTCTATGATTACACGAAGGAGAATTATCCTGTGGAGGAGGTTGTGGAGGATTACTCCACTACCTCTTCTATCAGTCGGAATCCCTCTGATGCATCCTCGACGCGGCGTTCTCCTACCAGGAGAGAACCGCGGGAGGCAAATACTAGAAGACAGAATGGCCGTCAGTTCCGGGATTATCGCCAGTCGGCAAATCGGTCCGAGGACGAGGAAAGTGATGATGGATTCAACTCTCTGGATGACTTCATCGTCAGTGATAACGACGAGCCTAGCCATCACGAGGCATCTGCCAGCGACCCAGAACCAGAAGAGACTAAGAGGGCACCTTCGCCGCCGAGAGTGAAACGGAGACTCGTTCGGGGCAGACGGCTGAACCCCGAGGAACAAATCAAGAGAGCTCTGGAGAGCTCAGTGCATACCAACCTTCGCCTCGAGCCGTCATTACCCGCTGCTGTTTCGATGCCCTCTTCGGACCCCCAGGCCAGGCCAAGAAAGCTATTCCGCAATACTTCTAACATCGACGAGAAGATGAACCGTCTGGATTTGGAGGACGATGCTGATGTGCACGATGATACGGTTGACTACGACGCTGCTGAAGAGGCGGCTGATGAAGTAGACGCTGATGAATATGACCCGTCCGCTCAACTCCAACAAGACTTGGATAAGTAGGTCTCGATGCTGCTACATAAGCTGAAGCCTAAAATGTTGACTGTCAAATAGTTTTCTAGGAGGATTCGAGCCTCGCTCCCAGCGTCCAGAGATCGAAAAAGTGAATTTGGAAACACCACCTGCCAGTCCCTCCAAAAGTGCTCTAAAGTCACCCTCAAAAGGCAAAGCCCATATTCCACCCACACCTTATCGCGAGAGCGTAGATGCCTTCTGGTCCCAGGAAGCTACAAACGAATGGACCGATCAACATTCGCCCCGCAAATTACAGAACTTACTGCAGGAACTCGACGAGTCAGACAACGAGATCGATCCCGAGATCATGCCCAGAAGCAAGACAACAAAGAAGGCGGCCAAGCCTCCTAGCAAGACGGCCTTGAAAAAGGCCGAGACGGAGAAGAAGAAAGCCGCCCTTGAGCGCAAGAAATCGTTTGATAACAAGAAGGCCGCCGTCGCAGAGGACTTCTTCAAGGTTTTAGATGACCACGTTACTGGTGGCCGCATCCAAGAAATGGCCGAGGAAACGGGTGGTGTTCAGATCATCTGGAGCAAGACACTTCAGACTACCGCTGGACGGGCCAACTGGAAGCGAGAGAAGCTGCGCACGGAGGGCACGCTTGGGACCGAGCCCCAGACACCTGGAGGATCTCTGTCCAAGCACCATGCTAGCATCGAACTGGCTGAGCGGATTATTGATGACGAGGATCGCTTGCTGAACACGCTAGCTCACGAGTACTGCCACCTGGCCAACTTTATCATCTCCAACGTCCACAACAACCCCCATGGAGCAAGTTTCAAGCAATGGGGGCTGAAATGCAAAGAAGCCTTGAAGGACCACCCTGTCTATGGCGGACGCTTTGAAGTCACGACCAAGCACAGCTATAAGATTGACTACAAGTACGTATGGAGCTGTGTGGACTGCGGCCAGACATACGGGCGTCATTCCAAGAGCATTGATACGACCAAGTCTCGATGTGGAAAATGCAAAGGTCTGCTCCAGCAGATCAAGCCAAAGCCACGGAATGTCTCGCCCCGCAAAAAGCAGCCCCTTGGAGATGCCGAGCAGGTGGCCGTCGATGAGGTCGCGAACGTGTTGGGCGAGATCAGCTTGCGTAACTGAGGCACTTGCAGCTGTTCGGTCAAGTCATTAAAGGTGTTTACGGATTTGTCTCTCATTCTACATACATTTCGGGAAGATTTGCCTGTCATTCTAGCGTTCATTTGATGACGATATATCTACATATGGTGTTCTCTCTTTAGCGATGATATGTCTGTCCGTCTCTCATTTGGGATACTTGTTTTTCTGAGGTTGATGTACACAACGATCCTTATGCAATGAGCACACGAGTATGTATATACATAGGTGGTACTTGGGTGTTCATAATCGATTTATTTCGGATTGACTATCACTAAGCTATCTAATTAGTCTTTCTATATACATGCCAGTGTGCTAGTCATGATTTCATCCATGATACATGCAATTCCTTAACCCATCCATACATACCAAGCCCGCCATGCAAGAGCCCAAATCTCATGATATCCTCCAAATACAGTCCCATCATTCCCAAACCCATCAATGAATCATACACACCCCAAACAACCCCCAAAATGCAAAAAAAGAAAAGAAAAAGAAACCTAACAAAACAAATCCCAGTCAACAACCTCCAGCCCCTCCACAAACGCGGTAATCAACCCATCCGCCAGCCTTTCCTCCGCCTCCAACGCCCTCAAATCGCCCGCCTTGTCAAACTCCTCCCGGGGCACATTCACAAAGACCACCAAATCCGTCTCCTGCTCCACGAGCCTGACCAGCAGATACCACAGCGTCACAGTACTGGTCAGTCCGCCCTCCGAACTCGACCCCGCAACCGCGCCCCCAATTCCAACCCCAGAGCCAGAGCCAGTAGTACTCCGTCTCCCCTTCGGAGACGTAACCCTCACCACACCGCGATACCCCACCGTCCCGGCCGGGAACTTCCCCAAGACGACCCGACTCGGCGGCGCCACGATCTCCAGCTTGTCGTCCTCGTCGCAGAGGTCGTGCACGTGGTACAGCGCTGCTTTGGCGTCTGCGTCGAGCTGCTGGTGCTGCAGAGCCGGGATGAGTGTATCCACGGCGAGGGTCTCGGCGTCGGTGACGCGTTGGTTTATCTCGGTGATTTGGGATGTGAGCGTCGTGGGCGACAGGTAGACTTCTTGGTGGGAGGGAATTTCGCGGACGTCACTGTTTTTTTTTCTTTCTGTTAGTGTTTGTTGTCTTGGGAAATGCTTGTCCTTGGGGGTTTAAGGAGTGGACGTACCTTGCGTCGACCCAGTTTTGGGGAGTTAGGCCTTTGATGGCGCCGCCGTAGAAGTCGCGCGTGGTGTATGTTGTCATCTTGTTTTTTTTTTGGGGGGGGGTTTGGTATCTTTTTCTGGGGTGGTGCGGGGTAGGTTGGTTTGTGGTGGGGTTGGTGTTGTTGTTGGGGGGATTGTGGTGGTGGTGACCGTGTTCTCTAGATGCTGCGGTTGCTGTCTTTATAGGTGTTTGTTGCGAGGGTCATGAGTCATGGAGGAGGATTGTGGTGTTTTGAAGGAGACGTTCGAGGAAGTTGATTTCTGCTTTGGGATGGATTTGAAGCTTTTCGGGCCAATGAGGGACATGACGTCTCGTTCGTTGTTGGCGGGCGGTAAGCTTATCGCCTCCTGATTGGAGGGCGGGGTCATTCTCACACGAGCTGCCCTTTGGCGTGACTCACGGGACTGCGGTCTGGACTACTAGTATGTATAGACTACTAGTATGTATAGACTACTAGTATGTATAGACTACTAGTACTACTAGTACTACTTATCATAATGCCGTGTAAAAGAGAGACTTGGATTCAATGAGACCCTGCGAATATAGGCCTGACGACTATCTAAGGTATCTAGGCTCATAGGCAAGAAGTTCCTGCTTCCAGACCATCCGAATTACATGTCCAACAGCTCTTCGATATATCCGTCCAACGCGATCATCTTGAACTTGTTCCCCCATTTCGAACGGAACTCTTTCTTGCGATAGGCGTAGCTGGTCACCTGGGAGAAACTCACCAGTTCCACCGTCCACCCCCGCCGCAGCGCTCGCTCCACCATCTTCATGAATCCGCCGGAGAACTCGGCTTCCGCCGCGTCTCCCGTAGCTAAAACGATGGTGGCTGGCTCGTCCGTATCCAACAGGCTTTCGAGGATCTTCAGGTGCAGAATTTCGTCCACACCCTGTTCGACCCAGCGCTCCTCCGGCGCGTCGTTCGTTTCAGAACCACTGCCTCCGTCCGGAGCGCCCGCCCGCGTACCCTTGCGGAATTTCATCTGACGACGAGTCGGTTGTTTCACCTTGTGCACTCGGTCGAGAATGTTCGTCTCGTACCCGAGTTTCTCGCCGTCGTCGATCGCAGCAAAGCGGTCGGAGCCCACCAAGACCCTCTTGGCCGTGGGCCGACCACGCTCCAGGATCAACGAGAAGTTCTGGAATGAGAGTGGCAAGCGGCGGATCCGTGTTTTCACAGGGATGTTCCGAGATACTTTCATGGAATCGTGAAACCCGACCATAATCTGGACGATGGCGGTGGTCAGTAAAGGTCAAACGACACTGACGGGGGAAGATAACTTACATTCGACATATCGACAAAGACATGAATCGGGCGAGATGTGGGAGGAATGCCCGGCTTGGACTTACCAGACCGCCCCACTTGAGTTATAGTTTCTGCGTAGTCGGGGAAGTTCTTCAACAGCTTCGTTAAGAGACCGACTTTTCGATCGGTTGCCGACTTGTACGCAATGGGCTGCACACGAATGGCGCCACCGGGGAGGTTTTGGATAGCGATAGGGCCTAGTGCCCCGCCGACTTCATCAAACGAGGATGGCGGGGTTTCGGACGACTCACTCAAGACCTCCGCTATGCCCACCTGAGACGGGACTAGAGCGAGAACGCCCCGTTTGCCGTAAGACGGGTCGAAGATGCTGGGGTTGTCGGACTCTGCCTCCGCAGTGCTCTCCGACAACTGAGGTTCATAGGTTGGTTGCTTGGTTTGGGTGCGGTGTTTCGTGGTACGATATTCAGCAGCAGCCTTGTGGGACTTGGACACATCTGATGTGGGGATCGGCCGAGGAGACGTACGCGGAAGCGCCTTACCAGGGCTATCGACGGTTGTGGTCCCGGGAGAAGGACGTTTGAGGATCTGAATCTGCTTAGGCTGCTGTGGAGGTTGTTCGACAATGCTTTCCTTGGTCGCTTGACGAAGTCCAGCTTCTGCACCAGGCGTGGTGTTGCCAAGGAAATCCCAGAGTGAAGAGAAATCACCAAGCTTTGGGGGCCCACCCCTCTCGGGCTTCAGATCAGGTGCCGAGTCAGCTAGACCTTGGGCAGCAACCGTGCTGGGCCCGGGAGTGGATGGAGCTTGGTCGGAGTCATTGTGGCGAGCAGGGATGGAACGGTCACTGCCGCTGTACGTCGGCGAGCGCAGTAGATTAATCACCGGAGTGAAATCCCAGTTTGAAGAGGGTGTGGCCGACGATGGCATTGACAGCAATGGACGCCGATGTTAGATACAATGTTGTGTAGGGATTCCGCTCGAAGTAGGGATGTGCCTGGTGGCAATGCGCGGGGTTTGGAAGACGGAAGAGTAGAAAGCGTTCAAGTACAAACGACAACTATAAATGTGCACAATTCAAACGCAACAGATAGGGCATAAAGATAAAGCGCATCAACATGGTGGTCATTGAGACCCGACCAGACGACGATGTTCACGCCAAACGCATTGAAAGAGAAGGTAAGTTGACAAAGGATGTGAGAGAGGTTAGGTTAGGTTAGGTTAGGCACGGAGACTCGGAGACTCGCCGCCTGCAATGACTCGCCGCGTGGCGGTGAACAACTGTCACGGTACTGCCATGGTTTACCGCTTGCTATCTTTAGCCGACAGCAACACTAGTCTGAAAACGGAAGGTCCCTTCTCGGCCTTCGGTGGTATAGATAATCCGGCGGAAGTATATTTCCCCATGACCCACCGCCCCCGCTAAGTCTGTTCCGGACTAGTCTATCCTGGTCTATCCTGTAGGTCATGGCGACGTCATCGGTCCAGACTGTCACCTAGCAAGGATGACGATTTCAATGTTTATCCCTGCTTTCTTCTGGAATCGCCAATTGTACGGTTGTCTAATGGTCATTGGCGGGTTCCCTCGTCACCATGACGCGAGATTCACAGATCCTCGTTCCATGGATATCGTTCTAGATTCACGTTCAGAGGCCAGACCTCAACATACATGTGCCTCGGGTGAATTGCGTAGCGGAGAGAAATCAAGGCCATCAACGTCATGGAAGTACGGATATAGCAGCAGATGAAAGGTATATAAACCCTCAAATCTCTCGTCTTGTTTTATTCTTCATCAATCTCAACAAGACAAACAATCCGACTACAACTACTTTATCAATCTTCCACTTTAACCACTTTCACACTTTCTATCAAACCACTCGCAAACATGTCTGACGCCGGACGCAAGGACTGGAGCACCAGTACGTTGACATGCAGGAGCATGATGCTGCATCGAATGTCTCGCTAACTTCCTCGCAGAGGCCAAGGAGGAGCTCACTCCCGACTCCGCCAAGTCCACCCAGCAGAAGATGAAGGAGGGCGCCACTGATATTGGTGACCGCTTCGCCCGTGGCGTCCAGCCCGACGACCAGAAGTCTGGCATGCAGGAGACCTTTGACAAGGGCCAGCGCATGCATGACAACAAGGCTCACGGTGGTACCGACAAGTCGATGTAAGTGTTCATGCATAGCATTCGAGCTATTGCCGAGAGACTAACGGATTCGGCAGCCTCGACAAGGCCAAGGACGCCATGGGTCTCGGTGACCACTAAGCTTGTGTGTGGGGGATCGCCTGTGGCCGTTCATCATGGATAATTTTATGATTTGATGACTTAATCCTCATGTACTGTTTTAAGCTTAGTATTCCGTGTCGGTTAATGACTATATGATATAATCAGAACCCAATATTCTGAACCATTTCACTTTCCCCGTACGGATTGATCAAGATTCGAGTCTCGTTCCTGGGTAAGCTCATTGAGTTCCTCTAGCAACTCCCGATACTTAGCCCGCGCCCCTTGGACATCTGTAGGAAGGTCATGGAACAGCTGAAGTCGATGTTCCAAAGTTTTGACCGTGTTCATAAGCTTCTTGACGTCTTCCTCTTCCGCCAGCAATTCTTCCAACGTAGGCCCTTTACTCTGATTTCTCTTCAAAGTAGCAATCCGATCCTGATACTCGCCCACTTTAGCAGCGAGAGCTTTCGTACCTTTCGTCCACTCAGCCGTCTTAGCCGGCAGATCAGCCGGAACCTGATAAGCCGGATCAGACCTGAGTTCATCCAGTTGCCGACGCAGCGCTTCTAATTCCCTCTGCAGATAATCATGTAGCATATCCACCTTCGCCAACTGATCCTGAACGCCAAATTCCTCCTTCGTCAGTTCGATAACCGACTGCCCCAGGTGTCCCGCATCCGCGCTCAGCGCACCCAACGCAGCAGCCGATTTCGCCAGATCGTCCAGATCCTGCTCCCCCCTATCGTCGAGACAAAGCTCCAGCTCGTCAAGTATCTCCTTCTTCTGTTTCTCTTCGGTCTCTTCGCGCGCCTTGAATCCCTGCACGGCTTGTTCGCGTGCCTGGTGTACGAGGGCCGCTTCCTCGTCGGCGGTATCGTTGGCGGCCGCTAGGGCAAGCAATGTCCGCAGTGTATCTTCGTTTCGCTCGAATGTGGGAACTGGGTTCGGGGCGTAGTGACGACTGAGCCAGGAGTTGACGTAGGCCCAGTCTTTGGCCTGGATGGCTGCTTGTCGCGCTTTGGTGGGGGAGAGGAGGGGGCTGTCCATTGGCGGTAAATGTTGGAATTGAGGGGGTGGTCTGGTCGTAGTAAGATTCCGCTTTGATTTCCGAATTGATGTAATAAGAATTGGAAAAGTATTCGCTAGGGTATAGTCGCTAGTATATCGAAGTTGGAGTTTGGTAGATTGCGGTTCGTCCAACGGGGATAAAACCGTTAGTCTGCACTCAATAAATGCCAAGACACGCTACTTGCATAGGAGTATAGCAGGAATAACATTAGTCCGCCCGATGTATACCATTGAAGAGAGCTACTGGACCATACTTTCAATTTGCATATAATCTAGCTGAGGTCATTAGGAGAAGCCCAGGTCAAAGTGTAATTAAAGTAGGCTCTGAATGTGTAAAGGATAATGGAAGTTCGGGTCTCATGGAAATAGGATAAAAAGAGTAGCAAACTTACAACCATCTCCAATGAGCTCCATACCTGATGATTTTCAATCTACGGGACTTTAATGGGATAACACCCTTGAATGTAGATTTAGAATATAGGTAATGCACCAGATATTGCGAGTAATTTTGAATCCCGGAAAAAGGAAATCCTAAGGACATTTATATCAAGGTTATCGAAGAAGAAGCGCATACTAGCACGGAATGGCTTCTCTATGTAAAACACGTGTTATCAAGGCCAGATAAAGTAGTGTCTAATACAATGGAGAAGATTGTGCAAAGTGCATAATCTCATCATGATAGGATACTTTGGATAATGTCGCACCACCCCCTAACTAGGTCGGTATCAGAACTGGTAGAGATCCTGGTATCTTTATGTTCTGTATTGCTCAACTGTTGCTTGATGGTGATGCTTATAGGGCGGCGTACAGAGAGACGTATCCTTTTTCACGGTATATACGGTTTTCGCTCCTTTATGCATGTGTCCAGCCTGGATTGTTTCAGCGCTCTTTGCAGGTTCACTCGAACAGGCTCACTGGAAGAAGCTTCAGTAGGTGACTCATTGCCATTTCCTAGATGGGAAGTAATTTTACGTGGGGCCAGCAGATCTGGCCCACACTAAACCATATCATCCTGGCTGATGTTAGTGCAGGTGGGTTCATGAAACATCCAACTTTCAAGATGCCTCGCCGTCTTAGCAGTAGCACATGATCTACTGTGATACGTTGATGATGAGATTTAGTTCAACCCCCATTTAGTGTCGAACAATTAGGGCCCAAACAACTTAAGCTTGTCTCGGTTTCTTACTTTTTTATTCCCCGCAGTGCATATTAGATTTTATCACTTTGCCTTAGTAACTGCACTTGGTTATAACTACATATTCCGCTAGTTAACGGACTCCTATACTGGTAGAACCAATAGTTCAGGGTATTAACCAAGGGTTGGCCATATCTTATGTCGACAATACGGAGGGGTTAGGTAACGGGTGTCTTGGCCAGTATCCCTGCCACATATAAACAGATTTTTCTCTACCATCATTCAAATTACAAGAATGTAATTAGCGATGAATTACTGGTGGATGTTGTAGCGATATTCAATTGGCCAAGCAAGGAAAACTAATGATGCTACCAGCTTCTCCCTCTATACATGTAAGACTTTGAATCCAGGAAAAATAGCCTTAAGCCGAGGTTTTCGCTTCTTAAGCCTCTGCTCGAGGAGTCATTGTCCGGAGGATGTTGGAAGGCGCCCCAGACCCACATCCAAAACGGCTACTTTGGACAAGCCCTAACTCGGGCTTGATGAAAATTGAGCCCGCGGACTCCCAACAACCCCTTGACGTCTGACTCACTCTTGTAGGTTATTATAAAGGCCCGTAGATGGCATGTATCGCTGAAATGGACTGTTGAAGAAGAGACTCAGGAGTCTAAGTAACTCAAAAGGCTGACAGGACTACCATACGATTGTGGCATTTGCAACATTGTAGCGTTCTATAAGGCCCATAGTTTTCGTCAGCATGCCTTCTACATCCATTGTACAACAAGATGACATGCCTCATGGAACTGACGGTCGACCTGCATATTCCTTGTCTCTCAGGGCAAGTGACTCGCTGAAAAACACCAGCAATGCTCTCTGGGACATTCTTAGCGACCTTTGGCATCCGCAGAGCAACCCTCACGGCTTCGTCACCCTCGGGCTTGCAGACAATGCTTTGATGCAAGAACAGCTGCTACTTCGTGTGAACAGCGACTTCGATCTTCCCGGACGACATCTTTTGTTGAATGATACCATCACTGGATCTGTCCAACTTAAAACCGCTATCGCTCATTTTCTCACTCGGTATCTCAGCCCTTTTAAAGCGCTCAAGCCATCGCAGGTCATTGTCACCAATGGGGTATCGTCAGCAACCGAACACTGCTCCTGGGCTTTCTGTGACCCGGGCGAAGGGATTCTGGTTGGGCGCCCGTATTATCGAGGTTTCAACAGAGATATCTGCCTGCGGCCAGCAGCTAAGCTCGTTCTAGTCAGCTTCGACGAAGTAGATCCCATCAGTGTTTCGGCTGTGTCCAAATACGAAGAAGCTATTATCAGCTCCCGTGACCAAGGCTGTACTATACGAGCCCTCATGCTCTGCAACCCGCACAATCCTTTGGGTCGATGTCATTCGCGGTCGTTCCTTGTGGAGCTGATGAAGGTATGTCAAAAGCATGGCATCCATTTGATCAGCGATGAGATATATGCTTTGTCAGTTTGGAGACATGGTCTAGACAGGGCAACGCCCATGGAAGATTTTACTTCAGTGCTTTCCATCAACCCTGATGGGTTGATCGACCCAAAGCTTGTCCATGTGTTATGGGGTGTTAGCAAGGACTTTGGCGCGAATGGAGTGCGACTAGGTGTGATTATATCCCAAGAAAACGGTGACTTGCTTGAAACGATCAGAGGGGTCGGCCAGTTTAGCTCGATTTCGGGCTTCGCAGACTATCTGACGACAACTATTCTCGAAGACGAGGAGTTCGTGGACCGATATATCAAGGAAAACCGTGAAAAGCTTGCTGCAGCCTACAACTATGTTGTCACCTTCTTAAATGACCATGGAATACCCTATACAAGAGGATCGAACGCGGGGTTCTTTGTCTGGTGTGATCTATTAACAGCGTATCGGAGAGTCCAACCCAACAGTCCACCTGATGACAGCGACTCTGCAAAGCAGAACAGAAGTAGGGAGCTGGCAGAAAAGTTGGCGCAGCACAGAGTGCATCTTGGATTTGGTGATGACTTTGGTAGTGAGCAACCCGGATGGTTCCGCATCACCTTTTCTCAACACCGTGCTCAGCTTGATGAGGGACTGAAACGAATTGTCAAAGCCCTTCACTCTTAAGTGTTTGGGCAACTGAGATTTACATTGCTGGTCAATGCCAGCTCTGCTATGACTGATGTGGTCTCCTGCTTGCAAGGCTTCAATTTATCACTTATGAATCGGCTTGATTGATAGATCACCGGGGCTATATGACACCACGAAGTGACTGTACTCCACATGCCGACTCATTCCCCCTGCTGTGAATTACAACAACTTTACTCTTTCGATTAGTCTGATCTATTTTATAAGTTGTCTAAGTCACTTCGCTAGTCGAGTTGTAGCTGATAGACTGAAAGGATGGGTGCTAAGTTATGGCCCTGAATTTTCAAAGCCCCCCCTTAAGCAGAAGTACGAAAGGAGACATCCCTACAGTACTTGTAGTATAGACTTTGTGAGTGACGAGTGGCGTGAATGCCTGACGCTACAGTCAAAACAGCCTAGGATTACAGGATTACTTGGAGAGCAATTGAGATTCCACCGCAAGCCCAACATTCATTCTCTACCATATTCCTGCACCCATTCCCCCCTGGAAAGTTCAATCTAGCCATCGACTCCTACCATAACATACCTGACACTCTCCTCCATGCTGATGGCCTCTCATCCTGTCGGCTCCATCGTAATTGTTACCCTCTGGGTTTCCTGGCACTACCAAGTGAACCGAAGATTGACTCTGTTAATCCACCATTCTCCATGGGCTGGCTATTATCGCGGTTAGTTAACATTTGACCCCCTCCAGAATATCCCCCATCCCAAGCTTCTCTATTTCCTGCTATATTATGACTTATACTCTTAACTATTCTTTCAGAATGATCGACTCCATTATACTATTATTTCTTATAATATATCAGATTTCTATCGACCTGTATATTTCTAAATATATCAAGTATACTAGTAGGAGAAATGAACCCTCCTACTGCACAGCTTGGCTCTAGCACCACGCCCGTTGCCATCACCCAAAAGAAGATCATCTGGTTCGATTCCTTTAAAGAGCTAAAAACAAACATGTGGTACAAAAATGGATCTAGACTGCTAGAACGGCCTCCTGAATCCAATCAAGATAAGCTGCGGTGCTCGCATAAACACCATGTTGGCTGTGTTTTCCACATCCAAAGCCCCACGAAACAATTCCTACCTGCTTCTTAGAGCTAGCATCTACCAATGGACCACCGCTGTCTCCCTGGCAAGCATCCTTTCCCCCAAATTTGACACCGGCACATATCATGGAGCCATCAACTTCACCGCGATTCACATATTCCTCCGCGCATTTCTCGTGGTCAATAATGTCGACGTACGCGACCAAGAGGTTTGAGGGAATCGAGCCTCCAGCGGAGGTACTCCCCCAGCCAGTGATAGAGCACTTGGTCCCCACCTGGGGCGTATCATCCGCTGAGGATGGGAGTTCCACAGCCGAGATAGTAGACCCAAAGTCGAGGCTCGAGGCCAGCTTGAGGACAGCGATGTCATTCTTGATTGTTTTTGCGTCGAACCCCGAGTGTTGCGTGACTTTGGCCACCTTGACCAACTTTCCACCCGAGGCGTGCTGGGTTGAACCCGCCCGAATTCTCAGGCGATTTGGGGATAGTCCATCCACGCAGTGAGCGGCAGTTAGGATATGATCTTTATCGATGATAGATCCACCACACATGTGGTAGCTGGTTTGAACGGAAACTTGATATGGGAATTCTCCATCTGCAGCCTGGGATCCACCCACAATGGCTTTCTCAGCGATGGCTGATCCTGCGATGGATAGCAGGGCGGTGGAAAGGACGAGTCTCATGGTTGGCAATTATGTAGTGAGAGAAAGGTTGGATGGACGCATGGCTAGAGTTGTGTGGGAGCAGAATAGCCTTTAAATAGGCCAACATCGGGTCCCCAACAGTAAACAATATTTCGTTGATCTGCACAATTCCACCATGTAGTGTCTTAGTTCAGCGCAGCTCATTCTTCACGCTAAGATGGGGGATAAGATCCACACAACCAATGATGTCTATGTTCTCCGTTGCAAAGGCGCAAAGAGATCAAGCCACAATGAGCCGATTTTGGCGCTATTGGTGCCCTGCGAAGTTTATTGTCGATCTGAGATCTTATATGTCAATCATGGACATATTCCACATCGACCCACTCCGAGCTGAACCGAACCCCTTATTCTTTTCAGGGCCACAAGTATTCTGTCTCATTAGCTCTAGAACAGTGATGTCTCATGTGGCATTATGATGAGCCTATTTAAGCTAACCCTTGCATCTAACAAGGTATCGGGAATACTCCGAACGGGAGATCCGTCCATGGATTTGTGATCTGTGGGGATGACCTACCAGCTGGACACATCGACTCTTTATATACCAGAAGAAATCCCATAGCGCATCATGGAAATGTTATTGTAATCGCAGAGTCAAGGTAATAGAGAAGGAGAATCAACATAATTTGACCAAAAAAAGGAGAATTCCAACTTCGTCTACTCCGTAGCGTCAGAAGATGACATATACGTACGGAGTATGGAGGTCGCTTAAAGAACTGGCCCTCTCGAAAGATAGATCCAGCTAAGTGTGCATGTTGATCTACCACTAGTACTTTACGTACACACAACACTAGTGATTGCCGACATACTGGAGTATTGCGATGTAGACCGCATCGCACCACATAACTGTCCCAGTATTATTATAGACAGACATGCTCGGGAAATGCCTCAGAATTTGAAGAGTTCTGCAAGTCAGATTCAGCCAGCGTCTAAGCAGTATCCCCAGTGTATGGCTCGCGCATATGTATTGCTTATCGGCTGATCATTGGCATGGTACGCAGGTAGCATATATTGTCAACCTTACTGAATATAAATCCCTGCTTATTCCTCCCACAGCATGAAGACACCAGCTGCTTCACATTGTTCTAAATCACCTCACTGGCCATATCCAACATCATCCACCCCCCTTTTACTTTTATCAGTCAATATGAGATGTTCGTGCAGGCATTAAGCGGCTGGGCTCTCCGACAGCCCGTCATTAGTACGGAGTACAAATGAATATTTTCTCAGATGCGGTACAGTCGATTTCGAAAACAGATTACCCTTGGACACATTGGTTTCGTGTCGAAGAATACGGCGAGTGGCGTGCACCGAATGTTTGATGAAACCCTCAAAGCTGCATTTCGACCAGCGTCCAGCGTAACGCTATCAGATGGCTTTGACCTTGAACACATCTACAAGGATCAACCGCTTGTTCTAATTTCTAGGAGTCCTTATTTTTTTGTTATTTAAGAATTTTGGGTTCCCCTGAGAGTCTAAATCAATATAATTAATATTGAGATATAGAGTACCATACATTCTTAAACCTGAATTTTGGTCGACTTTTGGTGATATAAACGACTATCTGAACTTATTAGGAGTTGTAAATCGAGGAACATAAACAGGATGGCCGTACAAGTACTAGTGGGTCTTGGCATTTGTCAGTGATCCTCCGGAATGATGACCAAAAGCGTGACCGGCGTTGCTTCACTCCCGCTTCCGTTGACCCTCCACGGAGCACCAAGTAGCCCTCGATGACCAGCTATTTCCCCCCAGTTGGGGCCATTCCCAGTCATGCTTCGACCAGGACGCCTTCCCCAGCGGCTTCCCCGCTGTCCCCGCCAGCGACGCAGCGATCCAATGCTTTGACGAACCGATTGACAAGTGTACTCTCCGCATCCTATGCCGACTCGGACATACGCGATGCGCTCGAGACCCTCAGCCTGCGAGATATACATAATACACCGGAAGTGCGACGACAATTGAGGCTGGACGTACAGAAGGAAGTGGTCGATTGTAACGCGGAGATCGTACGGGACTTTGGGAAAGTTGCGGAGGTAATATACCGGGAGGGGAATGTAAAAGAAGAGGCCGACGCTAACTCTGAAGGATGAGACAGCAATTAAAGAGAATCGGTTCCGTGATTTCCAGCTTGAACCAGACATGCGACGAAATGCGAAAGCACATCGACCTGGCTAGACAAGACACTGCCCCTGTCCTGGAGGAGGCATCCACGTTGATGAACCAGAAGAAAGAGGCCGAAACGAAACAACAGTTGCTAGATGCCTTTACGAAGCATTTTGTTGTTCCGGATGATGATATTCTGGTCTTGACATCGCTGGAGGACCCCATCAATGACGAATTCTTCGATGTGCTCGCCCGTGTGAAGCAGGTGCACCGCGACTGCGAAGCTTTGCTAGGCGGAGAGAATCAGCGCCTCGGCCTGGAGTTGATGGACAAGAGCTCCAGAAATCTCAACTCTGCGTATCAGAAGCTCTACAGGTGGATCCAGAAGGAGTTCAAATCGCTGAATCTGGAAGATCCCCGGATCAGTAGCTCCATCCGACGTGCGCTGCGGGTGCTGGCGGAACGACCGAGCCTGTTCCACAGCTGTCTGGATTTCTTCGCAGAGGCGCGTGATTACACCCTTTCTGATGCTTTCCATTACGCACTTACGGATGCGGTTTCCGGCACTGCAGGGGATAGCAATGTGAAGCCAATTGAGTTTTCTGCTCATGATCCCCTGAGATATATCGGTGACATGCTGGCCTGGGTGCATTCGACCACCGTATCTGAACGGGAGGCCCTCGAAGCCCTTTTTGTGGCTGATGGCGAGGAGCTTGCAAGGGGAATCCAGGCCGGACTCAGCAGCGAGCCTTGGTCTCGTATCGATGAGCATGAGGAAGTCGCTTTTGATGGACAAAAGGCTCTCAGTGACCTCGTTAACCGCGACTTGATTGGAGTCTCCCGAGCTTTGCGTCAGCGAGTCGAGTTGGTGATCCAAGGTCATGATGATCCGGTTACTTGTTACAAGGTCGTTGGTCTACTGTCTTTTTACCGCACGACTTTCCAGAAATTACTGGGACCTAATTCCAACCTGGCGGAATTATTGGTGACACTGGAAAAGTTCACTTTCGGCCACTTCGAGGTTCTTATGAAGGACGTCGTTAGCAGTCTGTCGACAGACCATCTAGCTCTGACTCCTTCAGAGGATCTATCCACACCCCAATTTTTGGTTGATGCGCTCGAAGGCTTGACTTCTCTTATGAAGACCTATGAAGCTTCTTTTGGAGCGGACGATACGGAGTCCACTTCGAACGAAAACCGGTTCACTCCTGTTCTCCGCGCCGCATTTGATCCGTTCTTGGAGTTAGCGACATCGTCAGCGGAGGAGCTCTCCGATGCTACCGCGCGTGCAATCTATCTGACCAACATCCATCTTACTGTACGAACGACCGTTTCGGAACACTCGTTTGTTAGTACAACACATCTCAACCCCATTTCAACGAAACTCTCGTCCCTCCGCATAGATCTACTGGAGATCCAACACCGCTACCTTCTGGACGAGTCTGGTCTCCAAGTATTGCTCACGGCACTTGAGCCTTTCTCCCCATCATCGCTAGCGAAACCATCCGCGGAAACGGAGAAGCAAAACTCACACCCGCCAGAGAGCCAGCCGCAACACCAGCCTAACCTGGCTGACATTGCGACTCTGCCGGCCTTCCAACCCGAAGCTCTCATCGCGGTCAGCCAGCAACTTGACGACTTCCTCCCGTCCGCCTTGATGGACGCCACGGACAACCTGAAACGCCTGCGCAGTGCCGCGTTCGTCAAGAGCGTGACGGAGGAAGCGGTGGAGGCGTTCTGTCGCGACTTCGAGTTTGTCGAGGGTATGATCATTGGTGCCGATGAAGCAAGAGGGAAGGTTGATGTCACTCGTGTGGATAAGGGAAGTGAGACAGGCGCCGAGAGCGAGAAGGGCATAGAGGAGGGAGAAAGTGAATGGGGGTTGAGAAGACTTTTCCCCCGTACGACGGGAGAAATCCGGGTATTGCTGAGTTGATTCAACCCACACTCTATCCTAACCATGCCAACATACTTAAACTCCAGTTTTTGTACATATCATTCCATACATATAATCTGATTCTACCAGTCCTACCACATAAAACCATTCCCATCCAATAACCCCTGATTAACATACCCCTAAACCCTCCTAACCATGATCCCATAAGGATCCCGATCCTGCTCACTAACATGCACCTCACACGCCCCATCCTTCAAAATCTCCGCCAACCCCTCCTCACCACCCTCCAACGTCTTCAACGCCTCCGCGCGCTGAGCCTCCCACTCCCCCTTAAGCACGCCCTCCAACTTCTCCCGCATAACCGCCCTCAAATACCCCCTCTCCGTATTCGAATGCGCAAGCGCAACAACCACCTTCCCGCGCTCAATCGCCGCCAACGCCTCATGATGGCTCATCTCGCCCGTAAACAGCAAATCAGGAACATTGCCCCCCTTCATCAGCACACTCGACCCGGACCCGGGACAAACGCCCACCGTGCGAATCGAAATCTCATCCACCGACGCCCCCTGCGGAACCGCAATGGGGATACCACCGGGGAACCCGACACCCTGTGCAATTCTATCAACGAGCGTTGTTAGTGGCTGCGGAGCGTCGAAGGTGACGAGACGGCCCATTCCGGCTGTTTCCATGTTCTCGGGCAGAGGGGGCGCCGAGGGGTGGATGGTTGTTCTGGTGTGGGGTGGGACTGAGCTCGCGTCGGCCGGGACCACGGCGTGCGGGGTTGGGTAGGATGGGGCGGAGTAGGTCTTCGAGGAGGATTGGGCTGGTGTGTTGGTGGTAGTGGACGAGGGGGTGATCGAGCCTGTGACGATGTCGCAGAGCCAGTCGGCCATTCCGCCGGGCGTGGCGTCGACGGCTGTGTGCGGGGAGTAGACGCTAATGCCTTCCTGGGCGAGACGGAGGAGGGATTGTTGTTGGGGGTCGGTGAAGGTGAGGGATTTGAGGCCGCGGAAGATGATCGGGTCTGGATCGTGTTATATTAGTGATTTTCTATCTTTCTAGGTTGGAGGGGTCGCGTACGGTAGGCGACGATTGCGGAGTCTTTGCGCGCGATGGCTTCCTCTGCGACGGCTTTTGTGAGGTCTATGGCTAGCAGGACGGAATTGTTTTGGCGGCGGGTTGGGTTGAAGGGGGCTTCGAGGAGGACTGGAGAGTGTGTTAGTTGATTTGAGTGAGGTGGGTTGGAGAGAGAGGGGCTTACGGCCGGTGTTATCCCAGCTTTTGTCGGCGAGGGATTCGGGGTAGCTGTGTGTGTGTTGTTAGTGATTGGGTTCATGGGTGGTGTATGCTGCTCAGACCAAGTGGACGAGGGCAATTGGGAAAGGTAGAATTGCATACAGCTTCCTCATGGAGCTCACCACGGCCTTGGTGAAGGGCGATGACGTGGGGGACAGTGATGCAGACATTGTTGAGTAGAGGCGGACAGAGGACCGGAGAAGGGGGTTCATAGAAGGCTCTATACTGCCTGGGTAAAGGGGTAGAGGAGGAATTTAAAGAAGGGCTTGTGTGTGGGGAATTGAAGCTGTGAGGTATAGAGAAGACAATATCAAATGATGCCGATTAGATGAAGCAAAAGCTGACGCCACACTTCACCAGCCACATCATCTAATCACATGACCTGACGAAACCCCGATTCAATGCATTCTTACCTTATCGTAGAAACGTGGTTGGTTTTATTTATGTAATATCTCAGGATGTACTGTGAATCTCATGTCGATGATTGGATAATTGGTATGATGATTTATTAGTCGTCTCAAAGCAGCGTATTGTCGACTCATGTTACGTTGGTATTCGAGTGCTTTTTGACGCTCACCCAGGCAAACTACACAACATAGACTTATACCTCGAGAAATACCAGTAAATACTGAATGGGTATATTAGTAGCTGGACAGTCGAGCTAAGGATAATGAAGCCAGGTAAAGTATACGCAATCGCCGGGTTCGTTATGATATTCAACGAATTGGACATGCTGAAGGATGGACAAGATACCGGCGATGATCTCGCCGTGGGGAAACCCACTGAAGGTACATCAACTACAGTAGAAAGGTATACACATGAGAGATTGAATATCAGGTCCATATATGATTCTCCATGTCGGCAGTTACTCTTATACCGTAGTGTAGATCCTAGCAGGTGACTTATCCAAGAATAGACTACTAATATCCATTATTATCACTGGGTCAGAAATTGTATCTTTTATGTTGGGCCATACTCAGCATAGTGATAATTTTTCTTCATACAATAAGGCAGGGTAAATTATTGTTGATACCTGTGACGCCGTAGGGCAAGCCTTACGGTGGGTCCGTACTTAAGCTTATCTAGAAATGTGGGTCAATTCCATCTCGGAAATTGATGTCTTGCTGGCTGATGCTTATAGTCATTGAAAAAGTGAGTGAAACGGGAGTAAAGCACTCTCAGGGCTCAGGTTGTATTGCTCAGAAGGTGCCTGCTTAGAATTTAAGTTTTTAGTTTGGTAACAATGCGACAGACAAAACATCCTCGGTTTTCCTACATTCAAGGATGAGGAGTATATGAGCAAATGGGGAGGGCTTGATTAGCTTAATGCTTACGGTTGTTACATTGCTTACCCCAATTGTCGGATAGTGCCGTCAGAGGTACCTAAGAGGCTCAGTATAATCGATCGGCTTGTGTTTGATATTTAATCAGGCGTGCACCTTGCGACACAAAGGTTGGGCTGCCCATATGTACTTCATATCGAAATGGATATCAAGAGAGAGTCAGCCACTGACAATAGAATGTGAGGAGACGTATGGATGTCTTACTAGATATTAAATGTAACGCTAACAAGGGTCTAGGAAGCATAAATGAGTTCGAGGGCCAACTACCCTCAACCCTTGAGATACAAACTGAATTCGTAGGTGCATTAGGCGCCATGGATTTAAATGATACCCCTTTACACTGTCCTTCACAGATTAATAAACATAACATTTATACAGAACAGTACCTCGTCAGAAGGATGATCCTATAGCACTTCTTGTAATATGTACACTTGAAAGCTTCTTACAAAGCAGGTCGTGGTGGCTTTCCCGCCACCTCTTCTGCTATTCTGATACCTGCCGTTCGCCCCGAGAAGATACAGCCTCCCAAGAACGTTCCTTCAAGTGCACTATAGCCATGCACTCCACCGCCACCAAAGCCCGAGACCTCGCCTGCAGCGTACAGGTTTGGGAAATGTGACCCATCCGGGCGGAGTACCCTTCCATGCAAATCTGTCTCAAGACCTCCTAGAGTCTTGCGAGTAAGGAGATTCAGACGTACAGCGACAAACGGGCCGTGTGACGGATCCGCTAGCTTATGTAGTTTAGCCACCCGTCCCAGTCGATCTGGCCAGTAGTTGCGCCCATTCTGAATCAGCATTACTTGAGCATCTTTCGTGAATTTATTGTCAATTTGCATATCACGGAGGTGGATCTCGTGTTCGATCTTCTCAACATCTAGGGTGGGACCGCCTCGTTCTTTGGCAAGTTTGTTCATCTTAGCCACCAGCTTGGATATTGTTGGCTCCACCACGAAATCCACACCCTTATCCATGAATGCTTGAACAGGGCCAGGGATTGCCGAGCCAAGCGCTCGGTAAAACGTTCTTAGCCTGCTTTTGCTTGTCAAATCTGGGTTCTGCTCGGAGCCCGAGAGTGCAAACTCCTTGCTAATGACTGTCTTATCAAGCACAAACCACGTATAGTCATAGCCGGTGTTGCATATGTGCTTCAAGGTGGCAAGGGTATCGCATCCAGGATAGAGCATTGGAGGAAGCCGCTTCCCTGTAGCATCCAACCACAGTGACGAGGGTCCTGGGATGATACGTATCCCATGCTGTGGCCAGATGGGATCCCAGTTCTGTAGACCTTCAGTGTAGTGCCACATGCGGTCTTCATTGATTACATTGGCCCCAGCGTCTTTTGCAATCCCAATCATGCGTCCGTCCACATGTGCAGGGACGCCGATAACGAAGTTTGACGGTGGAGACCCGAGTCGATCAACGGGCCAGTTCTTCTTAACCAAGTCGACATTGCCGCCGATGCCTCCACTTGCAATAAGCACTCCGCTGCCGTACACTTCGAATGTGTCGATGCTCCTTCGGTTGCTGGCCTCACCGCGTGCTGTGTCCGACGGTTCAAGCACTTGGCCTCGTACGCCAATGACAGCACCAGTATCCTTATCAACAATTAATGAGTCCACCTGACGGCGAAACAGGAACTCCACCAACCCTTTCTTTGCAGCTGCACGGACCGGTTTCTCAAAAGCCTCCACAATGGCGGGACCAGCACCCCAGGAAATATGAAATCTCGGGACCTAGAAGATGTGCGAGTTAGAGTCTTGCTTTTTCATTACACCTCTTTCACTGCGCACGTCTTCCACCCGGGGTTAAACTGACTGAATTTCCGTGTCCTCCTGCATTTCCATCCCCACGTTCCGCCCAGCCAACACTGGCAAAACTCACCCCCAATGACCGGACATAGCGCTCCATATGATCAGTCGCAAAGTTCACAAACGCCTCCGCCCATTTCCGGGGCCAGAAGTCACACTCCCGATCAAACCGAGCACTGTTGAACCAGTCCTCCATTGCCAGCTTTCGACTATCTTGAATACCCAGCCGACGCTGGTCGGCCGAATTCACGCAGAACAAGCCTCCCAGAGACCAAAATGCTTGTCCACCTAAGCTGGCTTCATTCTCTTGATCTATGATGACCGTGTGCACGTCACGTTTGGACAGCTCGAAAGCGGCGACTAGGCCAGCTAGTCCACCGCCGACGATGATGATGGGTGAATTCTTCTCGGCCATTCTTGGATATCAAAGGCTGTAAATTCTCTCGGATATGGTAGATTGTAGTTCAGAGTCTGGGGTAAAATGTGGAGTCGTTGGATTCTGGGCTAGGTAGTACTTAAATATCGCATGAGATCACGCGATGGAGGAGTCCTCGGCTTCGGTCAATTCACCTCGGCGAATTTATTCCTCGCTGTCACAGCCTGGTATGCTAGTATACATGGTCGAATATGCATGATAGCATGATATTATTTCCATATATTGAAACCGAAAAGCGGAAAAAAAAAAAAAAAAGAATTCATTGTGGTTGTTCATGATCCATATCATACTTCATTCCATGTATCTAAAAAGTCGAAGATCGAATTCTCATCTATCAACGCATCGATAAAGCCAGCAGGCATAGATGAATCAATCCCGTCACTAATCTTTGGATTACATTCTCCACTGGCTGTTTCAACAGGACCAGTATCTGAGTGAGGCCCAACCGGATCAGCACCTGTAGAGGCACCAGGCCGATGTGATAGCGGCGAGCTCGCGGCATATGTTGGAAATATTTGCTGCAAAGCTTTTATGAAAATCCCACGAAATAAAGACGCTACTGTATAGGTTTTCTGTAATTCTTCTAGGACTCCCATGCACATATCGAGCTTGTTGAAGCTGAAACGTCTCGAAAGTGGGTTGCCATATTTACAATTGAGAAGGTGGGTTTGCATAACCGGGACTAAGAGGGCGGGTCTATCGTACATTAGATGAAGCTCTTCTGGGAGACAACGTATACAAGAAAAGGTATCTCGAACTTACGTCATTGGCCCTACATATTCCAGCAGATTTTCTCGAACAAGAATGTCAAGGATCTCGGTTGACTTTGATGCCGCAGCATCGGCCTTTGACTGCAGGCGTTGCTGCTCAACTTCTTGTTGGCTTAGAGCGAGGCTCTCAGTATGTTCGATTCCGCAGGGACGGTATAGTGTGATCAAAAGCGCCCTATGGTCGTGGTATTAGTGCTGACAATGCTAAGGGGGAGGAACAGTCTTAACTGGTAATGCAGATGAACATGATGTGCATAAAACTTTGCCAAAGGAGTCAGGCCATGCTCATCTTGGTCTGACAATCTGCATCGCGTAATCTGTGCTTCAAGAGCATTGATCTGATTGATCGAGGACTTTGACTTCACGGATTGGCTTTTCAGCAGCAGAACCTTACCCAAGAGCTTGCTCAGTTCAATTAAAATAACCCAGAACTCAGCCAATTTCCGAAACTCCTGGGGAATATACGACGCATCAGTGGCTTCAGGTATGCTCTCAAGCTCGCTGAGTAGGTCCGCCGGTACGGACATAGGCAGGTCACAGTCGTCCAGATTGATTCTCAGTGGTCTACCAAGAGTAAGGCCAAGCCAGCGATCGCGGAAGAAGCAGGTCCACCACAGACGGCGCCACAAACGTCTCTGACAATCTGTGATAGATGAATTATACCTCAAGGAATCCGGATCGCGGTGTAAACCCAGCATTTGGCAAAGGTTAATTGCAATTCCGGTCCAGTACCAAGGTTGCATGTGTTCGTCTTGCTCCGAGTGCCAAAATCCCAACAGCAGGGAGGCTTGCAGAAGTGTGACCTTGTTTCTCTCCCCGCCGTTATCGTACATGCACTACATGTATCAACACGACAAACGTAAAGGGCGAGATGACGCTAATAGCTATAGAGCTTGCTCACCTTCGCACGTGAGTACATAGTGGCTTTCATTTCCTTCCGAGAGACATAACCTTCTTGCTCATAGATATGCGAAGACACGAACTAAAAACCAAACGTTAGATTTGCTGGATCGTGACTTGGTTGTAACCTTCTTACATTGACTGCAACGAAAAATACGCTCCACAGTAGTAGAATATTACAGTCACCAAGCCGGCCTTGATCTTGATAGTTCAAAATGGAGCCCACTTCAATCACTGGCATGATTGGATGGACATGATAGAAATATGCACGAAGCAGGCTCTCACAAGTGTCGGGCTTAGGTAGGTTGAAGACCCCTTTCTTTTGGAGGTAGTCCCGATCATCGTCTGACAGGGTAGTCTGGTTATTCGATGGGATTAGACAGTGTCTTGGCAAGGAGTGATCCGGCGAGCAGATATCCAGAGTAGATACAGGCCCAGTTCGGTCTCCTAATTAGACAATAAACATAGGTAATATTGGCAACCTAAGCGTCATTGTTACCTGTATAGAAGGGCACTTCGCCCACCCTTCGCGGTTGCCCTAAAGCGGCCGCTGCAATTTCATCACCGTTTCGCTCTTCATCTTCGATATCATGCGCTTCGCGAGCTGCAGTGGCATCCGCGCCTAGAGACACATGTGGCTGCACTTGGAACGCTGGGGGCTCCACTCTACGTGCTGGTGTCTGCTGATTCGGACTCTGAGGGCTTGCAAGGAGAACCGGCCCACCGTGTCGCTCAGGTCTACAACACACTGACGTCAACATCTATCAACTCATGCTTCCACATGAGCTTCCATCTTACTTCTGTCCTCGCCTGGTTGGGACTATACATTGGGTACGGTCCTGTGTGCAGCCGATACATGGAGCCCCGGTGACATTCAAGCTGCACCGTACTTTCCGTTGGCGACACCTTTGACATGCAATCGTTCTCCGACTGCGGCGGGCTGAGGTAGTAGAATTCGTAGGCGGCATCGTAAACCCTGTAATAGTACCCTTCTGCTCCTTTTCTGTCGCCGAGGTGTTAAGATAATGATTGACATAAAAGAGCGAGAGTGGGGCAGGCCACCTCGGAGGCGAATAACCCTATTCTTCACCCCGAGGAGTTCCGCTCGATGGGGAAATCTTGCCGCGGTTCAACTTCGTCGCCGAGGCTCACTCTTAGTCCTTTTTCGGACGGACATTTGCTGCCCCAAATCAATTGTTACATGATGCTGAGTCTGCGTGTGATATTACTTGCATAATTAAGTTATGTTGTATGAACTAGTCCACACACTGATGGCCAGCTTAGGGCTACTTGGGCCCTTCATAAGCTCGAAAAAGCTTCACCTTCACAGGGCACATCTACCGAAAACGGATTTGCAGTAGGTAATATAGTAGAAAAGGATTGAGTTTGTATGCTAATCGTGACTATCATTACTAGTATACATTGGGAGTCAGTTATTGAATTATGTATGTACTGTACATACGTGGATATTTTTGTATCATTTTTCCCTGGGTATATATATCCCATCCTTCAGTCGCGGAAGTCTCCCGATTCCGCCAATTTCCTCGAGTCAGCAGCATCACTCAGTGAAAATTCCTAAAATTGGTATGAGAATAATGTTGAGATATGACATAAGTCATTTATTCCATAGTTGTATAAAATTATGAATAGCTCAGGTATGCTTTTTCTAGCCCTATCTCGGAGCTGCATCCGGTGACAATTTGCGGGGAAATGTTCGGAGGCCTCCCGTAGCGGGTGGAGATAGTAGTCAACCCTTATCTGAAGACTGGTCTAATTCGCTGGCCAGTCTGCTCATCTTAATATCCTATTTGGGTAAGAGGTAGAGGTCTCCACATTTCTTATCAAGGGGTAAGGCGGTCTGTATACTTGATTTTGTAAGATGTAGTAGAAACATCGACGTGCGATCAAGATAGACCGGAGTGCATCCGAGCAGGTTTGAGAGAATAGAGGAATATTGTGTACACACGAGTATCTGTATGCATATTCGGGAGGGCCCCGAATAAAGACGCCAGATGACTCTCGGGCTGCTCCCAGGATAGGTGTATGACTTAGATATAAGAGATGTAGGCTCACGATGGAATTCGAGGAATGCTTGCCCTGAGCTCATTCACATCGTAAGGGTCTCGTATCTACAGGTTGCCATCATGTCTTCCACTCAAGCTGCTTTTCGTTCTCTTTCCACCTCTCCCGATGACTCTAATCCGAAGTCTCTAGCCAGTAGTTGGACAACGGATATTACAGTTCCCAGAGTGGAGACCAGCGACCACCCCAAGGTCGATGGCCCCATAAACTACAGCAGCCCGTTCATCTCGGAGCGAGCTATCGACCAACCCCGACCCCTCAAGGTGGTCTACATTGGAGCGGGTATCTCGGGGATCATTGCGGCCATACGTTTCATACAGGCAGTCCCTACCCTAGACTTAGTGATTTATGAAAAGAACCCCGAGCTGGGAGGCACCTGGTATGAGAATAGGTATCCTGGATGTGCATGCGGTACGGGCACCAATCCCAAAAGTGATGGGTATCTTCTAACGAGCCTAGATGTCCCATCTCATGCATATCAGCTTAGCTTTGAGTCTTGGACCGGGTGGAGCAGCTTTTTCTCAGGCTCCGATGAAATCCTGGAATACTGGAAACGGGTGGCGAAGAAATACGACGTCCGAAAATATATCCAATTTGAGAAACGATGTACTGGGGCTCGGTGGAATGAGGCATTAGGGAAATGGTTTGTCCAGATGCTGGACTTACAAACGGGGCAGACATTTGAAGACAACGCTGATGTCTTGATCACGGGAACGGGCCAGCTCAACGAATGGAAATGGCCACCAATTCCCGGATTGCACAGTTTCAAGGGGAAATTACTTCACAGCGCTTGCTGGGACGAGACGTATGACCTGAAGGTAGGTAAGTGCGCGTTGTACAACCGAGTTGCTCCGCTGATGAGTGGGATTCACAGGGCCGGAATGTTGCTGTTGTTGGCGGTGGGAGCAGTGGGATCCAGATTGTCCCAGCTCTTCTGGATACCGTGCAGTCTATGGACCACTATATCCGTGGAAAGATGTGGATCTGTAGCCAACTTGGAGGGGAGCAGCTCGCTGAGCGAACAGGCCAGAAAGGAGGGAACTTTCAGTTCACCGCAGAGGAGAAGCATACATGGCGTGAAGATCCTGCTGCATACATTCGGTATCGGAAGGATCTAGAGTTCAAGATGCAGACTTTTCATGGGAAATCGCAAAGAGGAAGCAAAATGCAAATCGCTGCGCAGGCTGAGTACACAGCTGACATGGAGCACCGACTGAAGCCGAAACCAGAACTCTTGGAACAACTCCTCCCGACCTTCCCTCCTCTTTGCAAACGCATTGCGCCTGGCCCTGGCTATCTGGAAGCCTTAA
This sequence comes from Aspergillus pseudonomiae, assembly GCF_009193645.1. Classification (NCBI taxonomy): domain Eukaryota; kingdom Fungi; phylum Ascomycota; class Eurotiomycetes; order Eurotiales; family Aspergillaceae; genus Aspergillus; species Aspergillus pseudonomiae. The sequence continues at coordinate 466,079 of NW_022475999.1, forward strand.
CCTCACCCAAGGTTAACGTCATCACTTCTAGCATCACCAATGTAGACGCCACGGGTATCATTGCCGATGGAAAACACCGTCCTGTTGATGCGATTGTCTGCGCGACAGGTTTCGAGACTAGCCCGGGTAGCGGGTTCCCGATTCTCGGACGGCAAGGAGTAAATCTTCGTCAACGCTATGCCGAATGTCCTGAGACCTATCTAGGGCTTTGCACGGATGGCTTCCCGAACTTTTTCCAATCGCTGGGACCGAACTCATTCCAGGGAGCTGGGAATTTGCTGATCACGATAGAGCAGACGCATCTATATATATCTGAAATCCTGACCCGAATGGCATACGATAATATCGGGTTGGTAGAGCCGAAGCGGTCACAGGTCGAAAATTTCACCAAGTATGCAGAAGAGTACTTTAAACGCACCGTCTATAGCGCGGAATGTGCGAGCTGGTACAAATCCTCCCCGCCAGGCACATCCCCACAAGCGCAAAAACGGGGGCGGGTCGCAGCTCTATGGCCAGGAAGTAGCCTCCACGCCATCAGGGCGCTGAGACGGGTTCGATGGGAGGACTTTGAAGTGAGCCCGTATGATGGCAACGACTTTGGCTGGTTTGGAAACGGATGGACAGTAAAAGAGAAGGCGCCGCATGTCGATGATGGAATGACGCCTTATCTGGACCATACTGGGTTTGTGGATGATGTCCAGTTAGAAGATAACGAGAGGAGTATGTATTGAGGCTAAACATGTCAAGGCATTCATTCAGAGATCTTCCCTATCCGTGGATGAGATGGTAGTTGTAGTAGTCTACCATTTAGAGATGGACTGGCATTCGTAGCGAATACACTAGGGCGACATTAGTGAGCTTGACTTCGCAGGATGATCACATTGGAGCCAGATTAGATCCTTTATTGGGTTGTTGGACCGGCGCTAGATGTTAGGGTACTGCGGGGGGTTGCCCTCAAAAAGATAAGATCCCCGCTCTCTCTAAATCAAACCGCAAGCCGGACCCGCATCAAGTTATCAACACGACTCTCGATCCTGCAAAGCCTCCCATGACAGGTGAAACCAGTAGTTTCGCAAATAGACGGACTATAAGCGCGTACGTCAGCGTCCACATTGGTGCTTGTTAAACATTGCTGACGATTCCTGCTAGTTGCCTGAGATGTCGTCAACAGAAAATAAAGTGCACAGGGGAAAACCCGTGCCGCAATTGTCATCGTCGACATGTTGTGTGTACATTCGAGCGCGATCACGATAAAGTATTAGTTACAAAAAAGCATCTGCTGGAGCTGAAACAGCGCATCATCCAGCTAGAAAGGGACAACCGTGCTCTTCGCCAGCAACACGAGTCCTCAGAGGATCATGATAACCGTGTCTATGCACCCTCCCCTGTCGCCGAGGGACTTGACTCGACGGCAGCAGGCGGCAACTCCATGCTCACACCTCAGTCGGCGTCAATGTTCACGGACTCTGCGGCAACCGATGGGAATATGGTGAATCCTTTGACTACCGGCCCTCCAACGTATATAGCAGATCGGACCGGCAAGGTTTGTACGTTGTAACTCACCACGTCCTATTGCGAACAACTAACACAACTGCACAGATTATCTGGGGCATAGCTCCACCTGGTCGCTGACGATGCGTCTCCTGGAGCTCACTCACGAAACGCTCTATAAATGTCCATTCCCTGTTGGGATGCAGCGGCTGGATTCAACAATCTACGACCTGGGATGGGATGGTACAAGACACACCGTCATGCCGGGTGTTGCAGGATTGCCTTCCCTGGATCATTCCCTCTTCCTTATGAATGTGACTAAATTTCACACGGGCTTAATCTTTCACTTGTTTGACGAAAAGACCTTCGTAGCTAGGCTTTACGAGTTTTATCGCGATCCCGCGGAGAATGTACACACGGCGGGACTATGGTTTATCCAATTCCTTGTGATAATGGCTCTGGGCAAAGCGTTTATTGGTCTTAGAACCAACGGCGAGGCTCTCCCTGGGGCAAACCTCTTTCTGAAAGCCTTTATGATGCTTCCAGACTATTGTTGCCTATGGCGAGAACCAAGTCTATCCGGAGAACTGCTTTGTGCAATGGCGCTATATTTGCAATGTATCGACTGGCGAGTTTCGGCGCACAACATGGTAAGTCTCTGTACCTCACACTTTGTCCACATTCTGTGTGTCTTTTCCCTGTGCTTTGTTTCCATACAGAACATTTAATGTACCAAATAGATAGGACAGGCTCTTCGGATTATGTTTGTGCACGGATACCATACGAATATTCCCCGAGGTACATTCGAGGATTCTGCTCTTGAGCGGTCGCGAAAGGTTTGGTGGACTGTATTCAATCTCGAACGGCAGATGTCAGTCCTTATGGGTATTCCTTCAGGTGTCAGCAACCAAGATATCACTGCCCCACTGCCGTCCTACCCGGAGTCGTTGAACAGGAGCGCTACGATGGCGATACATGTGAAGCTCAGCCAGGCTTTCGGGATAGTAGTGGACAGTATGACTGCAATCTACACTTAATCATAACAAAGATGCTGACGGATTTGTAGAGCTCTACGGACAGGACAGTCATATCAACGCCAAATTTGTAAGAAATGCACAGAAGGTGCTGCAATCCGTCGCTGGCGTGGCCCCCGAGCTTACGGACCACTTTCCGATCCCTGAGGAGGGTTCACTAAACGGGATCTCGCGGGACACTGGCTATATGAATCTGCTATATCATCAGGTACCTTATTATTAGCGGCGTTAGATGTCATCCAGCTGACTGATTATGCACTCCCAGTGTATCATGGTAGCTACCCGACCATTCCTTGTTGGTCTGATAATTAGGCGTATCCGGTCTGAGAGCCCCGAAATCGTCATACCATCCTCGATTAGGCTTCTCCTGCAAGTGTGTATTGACTCTGCGAAAAAGACTATCCACATACTGCAGGCGCTCCAACGCCAACAGTTACTCGGTGTGTGCCCAGTTCTACCTCCTACAATTGCATACTCTAACATTTCCCGAATTCCAGAGCACTTTCTTCCATTTGACCTCGAAAGCGCTATTTCTGCCGGCGTGATCATGTGCATGGTCGCAATCGTAGCTCCATTCTTAGTTGAAAGTCCTCGCCATTATTTAGAAGGTGTATTTGCTATTCTGGCAGAGATGGTTGAGAAGGGAAATCTGGTGGCCGAGGCGCACAAGAACAAGCTGGAGCACCTGGAGGCGCTTTTGAGTGAATTTCAAACACCGGGTTCTTCACGGAGAGGCGACACAGGTAGCGGGTCCCATCCGGTACCGGAGCCAGAAGAAGACGATGATAATGGAGAGGAATTGATGCGGGACGGTGAAGCTGCGGGCCTGGGGCTGATGGGTGGTGAGGGGTTAGGGCACGTCGAGCCATGGGATCTGACGCATGATATCACTGCCTCACAGCTGATGACGGTGGCCAGTACATTGGACGTGAATGGGATGCTTGACTGGGTGGGGTTTGATTTAGCCATGGATGAGAGTAACAACTATCCCATGCTGTGATGGTCGGATTTGTCTGTCAATAGTATGAGCTACACATGTTCTAAGTCAAAGATGGCCTGGCTATATGACCTTAATTTCGTATCCCCTCATCATGAAAACCTTCCTCGGTGCTGCCAAGGTCTTTCATGCGGGGTCTGAGCCGTGGCACCGTATTCTTATCGTTCAAGACCTCCAGTGGAGATATCCTCCGGTCCTTTCCCCACATAGATCGGATGCACCTCCGAGATAAGACAAGATAGGGTATCGGAGCACTCAAACCAGATATATAGTATGTAGCCATCGTAAAAGAGATGACATGACCACATTATAACCTTCCAGAACAGTTGCCACAGATAAGAGACGTATAATGCCCCTCAATAAAGTACCCCCGGAACTTGTCCCCGTTCCTCCGACAGCGCACTCGCCCAACTCTGACCTCCCAGTCATCGCGTTCCGAGGGGCGTTGATTGACCGGACGTTCGAGGGTGCCGTTGCCTCTGTGTATACGAGCGAATGGCCGCGGGGAGGACACTGGAAAATCTCCGACGAACAGCTCGCCGCTACGCCCCACTACCACGCCACCACGCACGAGGCGTACACCGTCCTGAAAGGCAGCGGAACTTATCTCCTGGGCAAGTCCCCGTTGGACCCGGACACTGACGCACATGGTAATGCAGTCGGGGTCAAATTTGTTGCTCGTGCGGGGGACGTTTTTATTTTTCCGGTGAATCTTAAACATACCCATGGGTTTTAGCAGGGACGTGGCTTGGGCTGATATTACTCTCTATAGGCTGGGGTTACGCACTTTGTAACGGACACGGAGGATGATTACGAAATTATCGGCTATTACTTGCTGGTGAGTTGACTTACAAGTGATCTCGTATTCAGGGCATACTGAGGGTGATTGCGTAGAACGAACGGAATTCTCTCGAGGAACCGTACGACATGGAGTATGCATTGGATTCAGTAGAGGAGACGGACAGGATGCGCGAAAAGTGCAGACAAGTGCCATTGCCTGTCCACGATCCCATATATGGCAAGGAGGGGCCGCTTCTGAGTGTCTGGAAGAGAGATGGTTAGCTAAGTCTTGGTCATGATAAGCGGATATCTTATCTGGATATCGATTGATCTGTTTGCTACACCGTAGAATCCTTTTCTGCAACTTAATCACAAAGGGAAGTCAAGCCCCGGAAGTGCTTTCCCGCGGAAAGACAATACTGATATGGGATATGGAGGTATGCTTCTGCGTTTCCACTCCTGTCCAGCTATCCACGGGTTGATTGGACCGTATCAGATGGTGACGTAGAGTCCGTGCGGCAATTGGCCGCAGTCCGAGAGGAGATAACAACATCTACTTGGCTATCTGGACGCTTGAAATCTGGGGAAACGTCCTGCTCATCTTTTTTGCCGCATGCAGTAAGGGTAGACGCTGGCTAGCCGCGTGATTAGGCCACGTTGATCCCTTGCGCCTAAAGTTCGAGATCCCTTATACGAGTTTTCTTATATACTGGATCTATCCCCTATGGTTTATTACAAGATGATTGATATAATTGTCTTTCTCATTCAATCTCTAGAGGGGTACATTCATGGATGTTCTGCAAATCTCTCTGTGAATTTACCCATACAACTACGACTTTGTTAGCAAATACAAACCGTCTCCTTCTGTATTGTATAGAATTGTATGACATAGACCCATTTGATAACGATGTTGGACTCCAAGGATTCACTCTCTGCGGAGCCTCAGCTCAAGCATGAGATTGAAAAGACAAGAGATATGAGCGACACGCTCCATCCGTCGACCAGCTTGCACGACGGAAGCATGATGGAAACACAGGACACTCGAAATGGTCAATTCCATCGTTCCTTTTCTCCGCGCCAGGTCCATGTAAGAACAAGTGAATGTCGCAGAATCATTCCTTTCCTTGGTTACTAACAAGAAACTATGTAGATTATCTCACTTGGTTCCAACATCGGCAGTGGAGTATTTATCGCAACAGGCCAGGCTCTCGCCTCGGGGGGTCCAGGGAATATGGTCCTTGCCTACGGAATGGTCTGTAGCGCGGTCTGGGCTGTACTGCAGTCTTTGTCTGAGATGACTATCGCGTTCCCCGTCTCAGGCAACTACATCGACTACGCCGATCGGTGGGTTGATCCTGCCTTGGCCTTCGGGGCGGGATTCGCAGAGTGGCTTGGTTTGTGCATCTGAAGCGAAACATGACATCTCATTATTCTGACAAGCAAATAGCATGGAGCGCAATTGTCGCGTCAGAAGCGGGCTTTTTCAATGTACTAGTACAATACTGGGCAGAGGGATCGTTACCCCTTGCAGCTACAGGTAAGTATACCCGGTGTGTCTCAGCCATAGGCATGGATGGTGTCTAACATGCTGCCCAGTCACCATATTCCTTGCAGTCTGCCTGTTTGTCTTCTTACTTCCTAACAAGGCTTTTGCCTGGTTCGAATACATCACGTCTATCATTAAAATATTCCTCTTCCTCTTAATCATTGTGCTTGCCTTGGCCCTGGTTTTGGGCGCTGGACCGAACGGCTACGTCCATCACGGCGAAACTTGGACAGACCTTCCCCCCTTTTTCAATGGCTTCACCGTAGGTTCCAAATGGCAACCCTACTAAAACAATCCCCCCACAACTAACGAAGACAGGGATTCGCAAACTGCGCTCTGCTGGCTGTCTGGGCAGTTGGCGATCAAGTCTTCATTGGAATCATGGGTGGTGAAGCCGAAAGTCCACGGTTCTCGATGGCACACGCGACAAAGCTCGTTCCATTCCGGGTGAACTTCATCTACATGGTCAGCATCGCTTTTATCACAATCCTGGTTCCGTCAAACGATGAGCGTCTCCTCAGTGGAAGCGGAGTCGCTGCGTCTCCCTTTGTCATCGCCGTTCAAGACGCAGGTATCCCGGTGGTTCCGTCCATTTTGAATGCCGGAATGATATGTGGAGTGCTTGCAATTTCTGCAGAAGGCGTTTATCTCTCCTCAAGAGTGTTAAGAACGATGGCGCATCAACGTCTCATTCCAGAAGTTCTCGCCAAAGTTGATTCTCGAGGCAGGCCGAGATGGGCGTTGGTGATCACCAGCGTGTTTTCCGTCATCCTTTCTTATATCCAACTTGCATGTACGCGTGAACCCCTTCGGAACAGCATCTATTAATATATTTCTAACCATTAAGCCATCCCACAGCCGGGGGTCTCACTGTGCTGAACTGGCTGATTGCTATCAGCAGTGCGTCTTTCTTTACAAACTGGGGTATTATCGCCTTCACCAATTGGCGCTTCCATTGCGCCCTCAAGGCACAAAAGGACCAGCTGTTTACTGAGGCATATGGGTGGAAGTCGACATTCTGGCCCACAGCTCCGGCGTGGCTCATGTTGGTTTCCCTCATGTTGCTGGCGTGCTGTGTTGGATGCGGTGTTAAGCCTGTTGTATGTCAAGCCACCCCCTTTCTTTTCTTGCCCTCTTAACTGTAGAGGCAAGCAAAGGCAGAATTGTTACTTGGCTGACAAGATCCCGGTTACTTATAGGGCGGCCTTACCTTTACCGCAGAGAACTTCTTCCAGTACACACTCGGGCTCTGGGTCATCGCCGGTTTAACCCTCGCTTACAAAATTATTTTCAGAACCCCGTGGAGAGACCCAAAGACCGCGGATTGCATCACCGGTAGACGGACATTGGGGGCAGAGGAAATCATGGTTCTCGACCGTTACTATGAGCAGCCCTGGTGGAGGCGGTTTCTTACATACGTGCAGCTGTGGTAGTGCTGGCTGTAATGTTACTATGGGCGTTCTTTTTATTAGTCCGAGACTAGTAGTCAGCTTCTTGTTCCACATGATGGTATCTAGAAATGTATTAAAAATCTAGATGGCTTTGATCGAAATACCAGGTTCATAGGCTCATAAGCCGTGAGTGGATTTATCCATGCTCGTCAACAAACTGGACTTCTCTGCGCGATGCGCTCCTTTTGAAGCTCCTAGTAATTGCTAGGTCCACTCAGCTTTAGTTCTTGACAGGTTTGTATGTGAAGTAGCCTATGGGGGTAATCTATTAACCCACGGTGGGGCTGGAGAATGGAGAATTGCGGTGATTCCAGCTGAACATACAGTGGGTATAAGATGCCGTAAATACTCTGGGAAGGCTGAGCTGAAACTGAAAACTTAATACACCACCAGCTGCAAGATGTGGTTGAATCAGATCTCACCGTGATTCTCCTGGACATTTCACTCGCCAGTGTCAAGCCCGAATCTCCACCCATCGGCATTGACAACAAATATCCAGCTTTGGCCCCGCGACGATCATTGATTGAAGCCCCACCAGATCTACATTTTATGGCCACTATGTTACATTACTGCGGTCAAGAGAGTAGCTGAAACTCCTCCCGCCCGGCTATAAATTGTCATTCTTCCTCCTCTGAATTTCTCTCTCACTCTATTCCTGCAATCTGCCCTACACAGTCATCAAGAACAAAACCGCACTGAATATAGCAAGCCCGACCACCACAAACATTCAATATGGCTGTTCAAACACTCCAAGAGTACGCCTTCCTACCTGGTTATCTTCTATCCTGTCCATGATAATCAAAACTAACTCCTATACCTCTTCTCTAGTCCTGGCGAGGTCTTTCAAGCCATCGAGAGCGGCAAGCCCACCGTCATCCATTACTGGGCTCCCTGGATGGGACCGGAATCGCCACTCGCTCCCATTTTCTACAGCCAGGCTGAAGACCACGATGCGTTGAGCATTTACATTGTCGATTCTGGCTTTATTCATCCCGAACATTCACCGGATGAAATGCCCTTAACGGTCTTCTATAGAGATGGCAAGGAGGTAGACACGGCTGCATTCGATCCGGGCGAGATCGAAGAACTTTTCCAGAGGAACACATGATTTCTATGTTGGACGGTGATTTTTTATTATGAAAGTTGAATTATCTCATGATGTACCTAGCTCCACCCTCTATCAGGCAATTAACAAGATACGTTTAGAGCTTAGTACCGTACCTGATCATTGCCGATAATAGCACTTGCGTATTTTCAGCTTGGAAGCTATGATATGCCGTTGCAGCAACAACATTCACATTTAAGAGCATGTTCACATTCTTCGTGAAGAGTGTGGGCGAGTACTGTACTACGGCGGTGCTTCAATGACTCGATACAACAGGCACCTTCTCCCATTTGCAACTTTATATACACGTTTGGTTGGCTTGGGTACTTCATGTGGAACTATATGCTCACGCCATTATGTATTACTTGTTGAGATGTTCTTGTATAAATTCGATAAAAAGGAACTAGTATGGCTGTCTTTACCAGGAAGGAAAAATGTCTTACCAGGTACAGTATATTAAGTCTCTAGACACTATCTATATTATAAGACTACTTGCTATTCAGTACGAGGCAAAAGAAATTAGTATGAGAGAGATTCTGGCCCTATCTTAAAGATTTAATTCTTCTATGAACAGTTTACCCTCACTCTCTGATTATCTAAATATCTCTGGGAGTGATATAACTATCTCTATAGTTAAATAAACTGGTTTTAGTACGACAGCAGATACTATATACAGTAAGATAAAGCTTGGATCGAGATTCTAGTTTATAAAGAATTAATATATCAAAACCCAGATTCGTATGCACTATTATATCTCCTTGTGGGGTCAGCCAAGAAGTAATTATTCCCAGCAATGCTGCCGATGCATGAACTTTGCCGCTGGTTTTACATCAACGATAGGGTGTGCCATTATTCTACCGTTACTGACGGCTCTCGCGACAAACTGGGTTTCTGGAAGCATGACTGCTGGTGACCCACCATTGCGTGTCTGGGCCATGAAGGGTAGCTTCTTCATATTAGGAAGACGATACCTAAGTCAGGCTTGGACTCAGGTGTTATGTGTCTCTCCTGGTAAGCGACCAGTACTCCTAGATACCATCTCGATCATAGCAGTATACTCAGCTTACCTCAACATCAAGATAATTTTTCATTCGTCCTACAGTGGAAGAAAAACAAGCAAAAGCGTTCACTCCCAATCGTATCGTAATCTCTTGGCCTCATTTTCCTCCTCATCAAAAAGGGAACCTGCTCGCTTTTGCACATACACCACACCACGGCTAAGCATATCAAAGCTCTGCAGGTGGGAAAGGAAAAACTTCGTGTAAGCAGCGGCAGTAGCTGCAGCGTATTTATGCCATCCATCATTCTTATGCGAGTCTGCGTAGTCGCATATTCCTCGAATAACCAAACAATTACTGGTTGTCATAACACCGGCGCCCTCCATCTCGAAGCAGAGGATGTTCATATCGTCGCGAAGGCGGTCTCTGGTTTTTGCGTCTTTGATGACTTGATTGCCAGAGGCAATGAGGCCGTAATGAATATGTGGTCCAGGTGGTCGCGACTTCCGAACAGCTCGAGGACCCGTACAACTTTTGCACGTAGCCTGGCCGGCTTCGTGCTTAGAATCGAACTGAAATAGATGATCATGTTCTTCGCCTGGGTTTCCATAATCGGACTGTAGTTTAACAATGTCTGCTACATATCCCCCAAGCGGGTTGTGAGGAAGACGAGGGTCTGACCTGATCATACTAACTGCAGTCATCAGTGACCTGGCGGGACGTTGGATAATGCCTGTGTGGTTAAACCCCGAGCCCCCCTGGATAGTTTTGCCCATGTCGTGTTGAATCACACCAGTACTGACCACTACATCGCCTAGCCGAATATCATCCTTTGTTGATGGTACTCCGCCACCGATTCCCACGACGAAATACCACTTAACATTGGGGAAGCTTTTTTCCATATCTGAGGCGACCTTGGAAGCAGCATTTGTACCGTACTCCTCATATGGAAGACAGGCCGCGACCACATTGTGATAACCCATTCGGCCGAGGGCATAGGAATTGGTATCGTTTTCATGCTGCGGTAGATCGCACTGGAGGTTATCGAACAAAGCCCGAATAGCCATCAGTTCCTTTGGTAGAGCACATATTATTGCAATCTTGTAATTCTCATGCGCAAGAGCGCTGCATATTGATCCGTTTCGCAGATCTCCATGTGCCTCATACGTAGGAATCGTAGATGAGATACCACTGGAAGATCCAATGCCGCTGTCGTTTGGAAAATCATCATCGTCTGATTCCTCATCTGATTCTGGTAGGTCTCCTTTCTTAGGATGCCCAATGTCGTTCCATATCCATCTAGCGTCCTTATTATAACCAAAGACAACCGCCCCGATGTCTCTTAATGGGAAGGGGACCCTCCTTAAAGGCCTTTGGCTCAGCTTTGAAGGCAGCATTGTCTGCGAAAGCTCATACTGACATGGAGAATCTGCTCTGCACTCACGCATCTCTTTGAACGTTATTATCGAAGGATTCCAAGCAATTGACTCCGTCAGTCGCGGGGGGTTTGCTCTTGGATTACCGAAGCGGTCTATGATCCTGCTGAGATCCGCCATACTCGCAGCCAGATAATACTTATTGGGTGGTAGAGCCTTCCAGTGGCTACACATCCCAGAGTTTCTCACAGGTTCGATTATATTACGAAAGCCTCTGCCAAACAAGGTGACAGCTTGAATAGCCCGAGTAAAGTCAACCCATCCCTTGCCCATAGTCTTTAACTTTGCGAGACGGGGATAGATAGGATCTTCATTTGTTGCGATGTCTTTGAAGTCCCAGCCCTCAAGATCTTTGCGTGACTTCAATATGAGTCCCTCGCCATTTCGTCCTGCAATCATCTCTTGATAATCAATTATCTTCTCAAGAGTTTGATACAAGGCCTCAATGCGATCACGGACACGGAACTGGACGTTTTCATCCAGATCACCTTCGTCGTAAAGCACCATATTAAGATTTGCGGTATTCATCAGCACCTCGATGGCTGCACTAGCCGTGTATGGGACCTCGGCTTCTTTAAAGTCTGTCGATTCAAAAAGGAAACAACTTGAAAGTTCATCCGCTTTGTTATATTCAATCGAGGCTCTGAGAAGATGCAGCAGTGCGCTTGTTGCATTCACCAACCACCCGCGTTTGTCTTGGACATCCCAGAGCACCACATACTTTCTGGAAATTGAAAAGAGTTTGGCTTTGTAGGTACCCCGTGAAACGTGTGGTGACTTGTCTTTATTCCCAAAGGCTGCTTTATGATCGGACTGGATCAATTTTCCTTGAGAAACTTGGGCATCTTTTAATTTGCATTCAGCTTGAGGGCCTCTGAGCCAAGATCTATCAATACTGTAAGTTGCATCGGCGGCCCCTGGGAGGCGTTATCGAATGCTAATAGAGCAAAGAATCTAGGGTACACCTTACCAGCAAGATATCGGACCTTTGGACACCAACCCAGGATATGTCGACTTTTTTCCAAAGCAGACAGACTAATATCGGCGTGGCCGCTAATAGTCTCATTGTACGATATGCGTTCTCCGTTCCTCTTGTGTAGTAAATGCCAAACAATGATATCATCATAGGAGTGGGTTGGCACCAGCATTACACAAAATCCTTTGATATAGAATTTCCTGTTGAAGGTGTTAATGTGCTGCGTTTTCACTAGACGTGCCATGGTATCCAGACTGATTTCGATGCCTAGGTTTGACATTGGCCGCCGTAGAACAGGATAGCCGCTCACTATCACGGGGTTTCCGAATAGCTGGTGCCAGCATTGGCCACTTGATGATATCTCGGCTTCGTCGACGAATTCAAGATTGAAGCTGATATGGAAAAAGAATCGTGAGAATGATGGCGAAGTTGAATCTTCCAGCTCCTCCATCCCGAATTCGCTAGCAAATGCATTGCAAACGGCGACTCCAGTCTCATATGGTGACGAGCGAAGAGCTGCTCCAAGCCAAGCGAGCTGCTCTCCGATCTCTGCGATACATTCTGAAATCCCTGTCACTTCAAGCCTGACCTCAGATCCTTGCAAGCATGCAATGAGCTTTGTTCCATCAGGAAGATTGTCTATATCCTAGTCAGCATCTAGTCCATATATACCTGCCAGATACTAACATGAATACCGTTCCCCGGCAGCATTTACAACGATATGCTTCACTATACGTAGAAGATGAATACCAGTTGATGGCCATGTCTGACTCAAGTATTGTATAGTTGTTGCTGCTTGGGCATCTGTCCTTGATCCAGTAATTGTAATGGCCCGCTCTATGGCCTTCATAGGGCTTTCCAAGTACCCTTGCTCCTCCAGAAATGTATTTGGATTCCAATCTGCAATTAGAATCAAAGTGTGCCGGGGCGGCGCCTGTTTTCTGCTGACATGTTGGGCTTTGGGCAGGCAATCTAAAATTGCCCGCCTGATATTGGTATGAGTCTCTCCTATGTTACTCAAATAAATCTCTTTCCGGATATTCCGTAGAAGCCATGCGTATGAGGGAAGATTTGATACAAACTCTTTATATGTAGAAAGTTCCGGGAGGATATCAGTGTCTTGCTCTCCTTCATCAAATATCTCATCATCATCATCATCCTGGAAGGCAATATCTGGTGGAAGCTCTGGAGGAGCATTTGGGTCTCCTTCGGTGTCAGTGTGTGGACCCCATTTGCTCATAATGTCGTTCAAGTCCATCTTAGCCATTTTGTCGCCGAGCACACTGGGTCGGCCCTTGTTTTCATCAAGATACCTTTGTCTGACCATATCGGAGATCTCCCTATAGTGTGATTGCATCAATACTCGCAAACCTGCAAAAGATAGTCTCATGTAGTATCTACTAACCTTCTATGCCTTCGTATAAATACCATCACATCTCGATATATTTGCATTGACTCACTAGATCCACTCATCGAGGCGAATGTTTTCAAAAGGTTCGGGAGGACTGCAAAGACCTTGTTCAATGTTTCTTCATCAAGCCTCTCTGTTATGGCCCTGTTTAGTAGATCTTCAGCAAGTGACAGAATATATGCCTCTTTTTTGGATGGGTGAATGTAGGGGCCTAATGAATATGCCGAGTCGGCATCATCCATGGCTGCATCATCATCGTCAAGTGAGCCTTCCTCGGTGACATATGCGTTAGTGGAGGAATATTCATCAGTGTTTCCTTCCGCCACCTGGCCCACTCCTTCTATGTTATCCTGATGTGTCTCTGTTGCAATACCGGACTTAAAAGCTTTATTTGACATGGATGCGTAGCCTGAGTCTGATACCTGGGCGTAGTCATTGGCCCACCCGAAAGGGACATCTTCCGGGGAAGCATGATATGCCACAGTTTCGCTCCAGAGGGCGAATTGCGCGGGAGATTTGGCCAGCGAGTCGTGGCGAGTGTTAAGCTTGGCCTCAGAGTCGTACCATGCGAATATCAAACTATCGTCGTAATCTCTAATCATTTCTTCTTGGAGTCGTTTAAACGCTTGTTCCCCTCCTTCACCATAGTGCAGGGGCATGTTTACCGAGAAGATCCCCATCAAACAATATGCCACGTCCTCGGGGCGGGTGGTTTTACGATGTGCTGCCCAGGACATTCGCTTCGCGATGCTTACTGAGCCCAGCTGGCTCGGATCCACGATAACCTCTTCGTCGATATTGGTGATCCGAGACAAGGTCGCTGTCATAGTACTCTTCTCTCCGATCATCACCCACTCGCGCGAGAAGAAAAAGATCTCCCGTGACGCCAGCAGTTCCTGGAGGGTCCAGCCTCTTGTAAACCACCTGCTTCTCTCAAATTCCGAGCCTTCCTGATAAGGGTCACAACTTCGCGGAACATCGGATAAGTACGCGTAGCATAGGGCGGCATTCGTATACCACAAAAACATCGAATTGAGCGCCTCCGACAACTCAGCGCTGCTCGATTTGTCAATGCAACACGTATCGATCCAGGCGTATTCGAATCCATCTTTTATCGCCTGAGCGCAGGTTGACTTGACTTTGTCCCATCCTTTCTTTAGTCTTGCGGTAGGACCTTGCATATCACTGAGGCTGATCTCTTCCGCTCCCCACGTATGCGAGAGAATCACATACGGTGGGATTCGGTGGGATGGGAAGTCGATCAGTGTGAAGTTTTTGGCGTTTAATAGACGCATTGTGTGAGGTGGAGAGCGTTATCCCCCAGGAAGAAAGCGTGTGGGGAGAGTGGATATTAAAAGGATGTTGTTCGCTGCAGAGGGATTCGTGCCTAACGGGGCGGAACCGCGGAGGCTGCAGCGGGGCGGACGATCCAACGTGTTATCCAACGGTAGTACACTACTTCAACGACAGGATTAGAACCTCAGAATTTGGAGACCTCCTTTTTTTTTTTTTTTTTTTTTCTCCAGGTAAACAAACATTTAAATGCAGGAGAACAGCCTCACTGGGCACCAATGACAGCACATCCACACAGCGATGCATACCAAGACAGCCATTACTCCCACTCCTACGTCTTATTAAGATATTTCTTAATGGCCCAGGACCCTGACTGGGGTCGTATTCCACCTCAACTAGCATGGCCCTGAGAAAGTCTATCTTGCCCCCGAATGTATGCCAACTGTCTAAGGCAGAAATCTCAATCTCTGCCCTTCTCAACTAATCATTTGCAGCTCTTGCTTGGATTTTTATGGCTTACACACGTGGCATCCTAACTATATTTGCTTATGTTTGCATTTATATTTCTCTTTGCTCACACGCTAGAGATTGAATGTTTTTAACTAACTTGAAAGATCGTGAGATGGAGCAATAGTGTGCGAGGGCTAATACCAGTATGTACCCTATTTTAAGTCCCTTACTGTAAATACTCCGCCACCGTTTCAGGATTAGCTTAATCATGTGCGAGCCAGGCATAACAAGGGATTTAATGGTCTTTTCATTTGGGATTTCCCCGTCGAATTCTTTATATCATTATCAGCCATGGCCAACTCCGATATACGAGAAGATCTATTCAAAGATGACACTGCGAAACGAATTGTCATCAAAGTCAAGACCAAAACTTTGAATCCCTCAAGCTACCTTACTTCGGCAAAGAATATAGTCAACGAGATTTTCCCTCGCTGGGAAAGCGACCATCGAATACTTTTCCTCGTCATTGATGTGTGGAGTGAGCGCACCTTTATGGTGATTGATATCAACAACCGCAACTACGACTTTCGCACGGCACACAACAATACGATGATGTTCCCAGTTTATGTCCTTCGACAGCATGGAAGACGGCAGACCTGGGTATTGATCCGCTGGCATCAACTGGATGAACGTATGAGTCTACAGCTAGCCGATCTCCATAGAGTCAATGGTTATGAAGCTACCTTGCCTTTTCTGGAAGACCATAACTCACGCATCGTCCACGCAAACCCGCGCGACCTTCAATAATTGACATTCAACATCTCATCTTGGAATAGCGAAAGAGCTATTGCTCCTTGTAGTTGTTTTATTTACTGCCATTTGCTACGAAATGAAGCTTCCCTGAACAAACCAGCGGCTTATTTAATAGCCTCTTGGTCAATGAGATGTGGAAGACATGTAAAGGTCTGATCTACATCGATAGAAGTGAACAGAAGGACTCGGAGATGCTCCAAAAAAAGCGGACATGCACATTTTTGGCCCAAGTCCGGAGTCATGGGATTCTAGGGCATGGAGAGGTTTTATGAACTCTGGATCAAGCCAGTGTCGTGGGGTTTATAGGCTACTGGTACTAGTGGTACCAGTACTGTCGAGTCATTGTTAACGCACTCTCAATTTACTATTTCTCAACTTGAAGGGAATTACTATCCTGGAGAATCTCGCGTTTAGGAATACGCATGTTTTGTCTGGCAGGCGATCCTCTCATACTAACGGAAAAAAGATGTGGACGTAGTGCATTGCTGTAATTTGGTTCCTACAAGGCTCGTCGTGGAGACATTGTAGAGAAATTATGGCATGAGTTTGACGATGGGAAAGAAAATAATAGAGGTTTGACTGGTGAAAGTCTAAAGAAGTGGAAACAAGGGATTACATCAATATTTACTTGAACGCTACTCGGGGCCATCCGCGTGGAGTGGATAAGTGAAGTTCAGAATAAGGGAACAATTAAATACATGGAAAAGAGAATGAAAGATGAGCTATCACGTCAAATAAGCACTAATTGGATATTTGGTGGGTCCAACTGTAAAGGAATACGGGAATCTGTTCTTCACGGATACTCTACCTTTGGCTTGGAATTCAATTCAAGAGTTAATTCTCAGTGGATGTTATTCCCTATGCTATCCTGAATATATTCTGTCCTCGATAGTTTTTGTCCTCTTCTTTTAGTCCATCTCTACAACCATCACCACAGTCATAACCCTATTAGGCCAATGAGCCACGTTAAAAGAGGTTCTATATATATCGGTCGAAGTTGTGCTTAATTGCTTTGAATCAAGCATAGCTAATTTTCTTTAGTGAAGCAGTGTACCCTAGAACAGTCGAACAACCGCTGTTAGACCTGAGCCTTGAATAAGGGGTAGACAGGGACTCAACCCGATTTCTCAGAGGAGAAGCATGTGGTTAATACTCCACTTGTGTGCTAAAGGCGACTATATCAACAGCCTCATTAGGAAGGCAGATAAGATGTACCAACGCCAACTGGAGTGGATCCATCACTATCGACTGATATGATCATCAGGGAGTAAATCCTCCAATCGTTCTGGTTCTAGTCGATATTATGAGCATTCGAGTTTAGAAAACAACTCGAAAAGCGATTGTTAGCATTCTGCTACGCTATGATCTACAAGTGGTGGCTATTGAGATTTGCAAAGATGCCACAGTACGACGGCCGATGCCTGTACCCAGAACAAGAAATGATAAAAGATTTCAAAGTAGTCGCGAACATGGTTTGGTATGTATGGTTGTTAATACTTACCTTTGGGCCGTTACGAGTCACTTATATTCTATCTAATCTCATGTCACGACCAAGCAGCAACAGCTCGCCGCTTTATTAGCAGGCGGCTGCCGGAGCTGTTGAGTCCTGAAGAGACCGTAAGTAAGCCTTTATGTACTTATTTCCAGAAAACGCGCTAATAGGAAGATCCGGGATCTAGAGACAGGAAATCATCGACCTTCGCCACGAGATAGAGACAGCGCTTGAAGAAGTTGAAAGAAAAAAAAAAAAAAAAAGGGAGAATTGTATCAGTTTTCTTCTGAAACAAGCAAGCCAGACTCAAAGTAAGTATGCTGAAGCTGTTACTTATGGTGGTACAAACATTCCTAACTACGGCACATTTGTATCACTAGGACCACCCTTCAACTTAGACAAGACCTTGCCACCATTGGACATGCCATTTTCAAAGGGATATAGACTGCGACAGATGCTGAGATGGCTGTGCAAGCTGGCGTGCACGGGATTATCGTCTCCAACCGCGGTGGGAGACAGTATGACGGCGCATACGGTTCACTAGACGCTTTATAAGAGATTGCCGACGCAGTAGCGGATCGCGTCGACATTCTATTCGATAGTGGGACTCGTACAGGCGCAGGTATGATGGGAGCTCTTGCACTCGGGGCGAAAGCGGTGTCTGTTGGTCGACCGGTTATTTATGGCTTAGATGCAAAGGGGCAGCAGGGTGCGTTGCATGTACTTCGTTGCCTTTTTGGCGGATTTAGATATCAACCTTGTTATTACTGGCGTTGATAATGCGACAGGTCTGAAGCCGGCTGATTTGCGGGGACCTCTTTTATCTCAGATAATTATTGGTGTGAAACGGTTGAGTAGATTCTATACTAAAATTTAACCAATTATTATAATAGATATTAGTACTAGTACTAGTAGTTGACACGGTAAGTGGAGCACGGGAAACTGCCGGCATGTTTGCCAGGCACACCGCCTCTGACGAACAAAGTTCTGGCCGATCCGGGAAGGTGGTTCCCTATCCCAGTATAGCGCCATCACTTCCGCGCCTCGTCCCGGCTGTGGGTCTTCCTCCTCATTTCACCTCAGTTTCATCCAACCATGGCTCCCCGCTCAAAACGCCAGCGATCGGCATCCCCGTCTGCTTCGGCCCCTCGTCGAAGGTCGAAACGTCTCGAAGCGAAGTCTGCAGGCTCATCTCGGCAGCAACAGAGAGGCTTATCAGTTATGTCTACTGAAACTGAGTCTTCGGTGACCTGGCCGTTCTTGGCGGCAGCAGCGATGGAAAGAATAGCGAAATACCAGCCCCAACATCGAGCTCACGAACAGATACTCCAACCCTCCTTGGGTGCTTTTGTCACGTGGTTACCAGCAGGCGGCCGGGAATCCGTGGCGAGAGATATTGTGGACGCGACTACGGATAAGGATCTTTACGATGTCTTTCATAATCTACTTACCAGCCTTGCGGTACCTAGTAGGTCCTAAACACATGGTATAGAGCAATAGGGATCACTAATCAATTGTCGGAGGGTAGTGAAAGCTCGCTCCAAGCAACCATCTGTCACAGAATCGCCCCACCCTAGACGGCAGGCGAATGTCGAGGTTGTAGCCGCAACACTTGACCAACCAGAAATTCGTGATCCAACTTTCCGGGACCTTTGTCTACGGCGTGATAGCAATTGCTGCGTCGTAACCGGCCACATGGACACTGACTACTGGGAGACGATTGGATGTCCAGATGATATCAATTTCGGCCCCACTGAAGGCGCACATATTATTCCATTTTCTTATGCATCATGGGACAAGTCATCGGTAGTGTATCCTAAGTGTATAGAGACTCATATATTAATAAATACCAGGCACCACCAAATGATACCTCAAGTGCATGGGAGGTGCTCTGGCGCTGTTTCCCCCGTGTTCGACAAGAAGGATTACGAGTCGAAACCATTAACAATCCATCAAATGGAATAACGCTACGAAACTCTGTCCATACCGAGTTTGGGAAATTCTCTATCGCTCTCAAGCCTACTGTAAGTAGCTAATAGCCGAGTACGTATGTTGTTCAGTTTTGCTAACAGGGAGACGCGCAATTAGGACAGTGATGACACATATGAGGTTAAGGTCTTCAGGCGATACCCAAAACCGGACAGACAATTCCTTCCTGGGAGTGGCTATATTGAATTGAAGAAAGCACATGATGCACAAGGCCTGGACCTCCCTAACCGTGCCCTTTTAGAGTGTCATTACAGACTTGCGGAGATCCTAAACGCATCAGGGATGGCAGAGGTGATTGAGCGCAGTTTTCGGGAATGGGAGGACCTCAAAGGCAGTTCTTGCCACTTACTCAGAGAGGATGGGGGTACGGATGTCGAGAAGTTTTTACGCACTGGCCTGTGGGAACGCGTGATCGGATAAAAAAACAGTTCTCTGCTATCATGCATAATATCCTGGCATTACACCGCACAATATATGCAGTGACTGGACGTCTGATAGTGAACCAAGGAAGACAGAAGTTACGTGGTGATTACCAGGCTCCCCCGTCGCTCACATTTTATTTCCTTTTCCTTTTCTCTCGTTTCTTCCTTTCCTCACTCCGTCTTACTCCATCCAACACTTCTTCTCTTCCTCTCATTCTCATCTTCTACCAGATCAAGACTAACACCGCCTCCTCTGTCTTTAACTATGCGGCCTATATTCTTTCCAGAAGACTGCTGGCTCGGCAAGACTCTCGAGGTCTCGTCACCTCCCTCTGTTTGGAAACTCACCGAAAAGATTATAGAGGAATCCGAGGTTATAAGCCGCAAGGACATGCAGGAGTTGGACTGTGTTCCTTACGCCCGCGCCGAGTTCAAATGCTGTAATACAAGCAATCCCGACCAGCAAGCTCTGATTATCATCTATCTCCAACTTCCTGCGGAAGAATCTATGTACCTGTCTCCGTCCATGCGTCGCAGAGAAGCAACCGACAGAGAGGTAGAAGAATTCGACCAGTTAGTCAAAGCCTATAAGTGTCTACAACTTCATGGTTGTGATTTCACACCACAATTTCTCGGTTCTTCTCATGAACGCCAAGATGATGATGGTCTCGTACCGGGAGGGTTTCTCTCATGTGTCATCTTCACCTTGGTCCCGGGCGATTTTCTAGGAACAGGAACCGTTGGCTGCGACTTCGGAGGCAGTGGCACTCCTTGCGTGGTACTGAGTCTTTCTCAAGAGGACCAAAAGCGCTGCCGAGAAACGTCGATTCCAGATGGGATGTTCTGGACATTGAGTGCAGAGGAGCGAGCCGTGATACGCCAACAGTTCGAATCAGCTTTCACGTAAGTCACTTCCTTTTACTGTAATACGATTCTCAAGCCGCAATGGCTGATACCTGCTGACACTGCTATCTCCTCTCAATAAAAGTATCTTATTCAATATCGGTGTGGATGTTTGGTGGGGTGACTTAGATAACTTGAGTTGGGACCGAAGGATGCAGAAGCTGTGCGTTCCCTTCCCTCTTCTTATGGGGTTTTTCGCCTTATTATAAAGCAGCAATCTTATTATTTCTGTGTACACATAGATACTTCTTCGGGCAATTTTACCTTGCTGAGGAACGCCCTACCTGGCCTAAGAAGGACGAGCTTCTCAGCTGGGGCCTAGCTTTGAGTCCTATTAAGCCACAAGGGGTGGAATGTGACGAAAGTGAACTGATACTCTGAGAGCCTATATACGGTATCTTTGTCACCCTGATGATAGTTATAATTGCTAGCTATCTGAATTGATTGGGATGCTCTCTGACATTCGTTGTGCCTGTTTGCAGTGTAGCTACCACATACACAAGAAGAAGAGAAAGAAACAATAAGGGATAAATGTTAGGAGATACAACGAAAGCAAAGTTCTAAGTATCCCCGTAGATACCAAGCTTGGCGTTCTTACTGAAAGATGGAGTAGAACTTGCTTGTGGATATGGAAAGTCACATCTGGTCAACCTACTCACTGCCCTCAAAAGTCTGAGGGAAGCGTTCAGTGGTCTTCTTGACGATATTCTTCCCGATGAATTCATAATCTGGTTCTATTGTAGAGTCTCGCGAGACAGGCTGGGAGGGAGGATTCTATCGTTCACCACATATTCTATTAGCCGAAGAAACCATAAGCAACAGTCTCAGTACACTTACCGCACGGTCGCTGAGTTCTTTTTGTAGAAGTGATATCCGTTGCTCCTTTTTCTTGATTTGCTCACGAGCAGTTTCGATCTCATATTGTAGATCGATGAGCTCTCTTCGCTAGGTCCCGAATCTTCTGATTAGCTTTTTCTCTGGAAATAAGTACTATAAAAGACTAGTTACCATTTCATCAACGCTTAGTAGGTCTGGCATTCTCCGCCTCAACCAGCGGCGTAATGCAGCAGCCCCTTCAGATGCCCGACCGCGAGGTATTCCCGAGAGGAGAAGAAGAAAAGGAAGAAGAAGAAGGAGAAAGAGTGGATAACGGAGGCGCGGGCGAAGGTTGGAGCTGGTGGAGATGGATATGGTGATATGTGTTGGAGGTGCTAAAGGTGACGGTAGAAACTTGAAAGAAAAGAAGCAAGACTATGACGGTATGAGGACATGCGATCCAGGCAAACAAGGTCCCCAGTACCTAGGTCGAAAGGTCATAATTATGACTCTACTATTCAGAATACCCTGGATCGCATCTATATATTATACCGCCTTTACAGACGAAAAGAAGATTCAGACAAAAGAGGAGATTCGATATATAGTCCTGGGTTTATTCACAGCCCAGTTTCAAGAGCGACTCAATACACTTCTATTTTTCTAGCTTTTCATGTATTTCCACTCTCGTTGACGTGTTTGTATAGGGTTGGGTATTCATGTACCTCATAGATAATAGCCCTTTTGGCTTATGTTGTCAGATTTTTTTCAAAAAGATATGAATAGTCAGTGTGGCCGAGTGGTTAAGGCGATAGACTAGAAATCTATTGGGTTCGCCCGCACAGGTTCAAATCCTGTCGCTGACGTTTCTTTTTAAATAATTTTTTGGAGTATCGGAGGAGTACATCTATGCTAACATGGCTACTGGACGATATCGCATGTACTTGTACTCTGATTCAAGTCAAGAAGATCAGCTTTTGTTGGGTCAATAGCACAATTGGAGTATGCCAATGACAAGCAATCCACCCCATAGAATTACAAATAGAAAAGACACACGATAAACATATGTGCCGTACAAGTATCCACTTCCCGGCTCAGCCAACGTCAAGAGCCAAACCCTACACTCCATACTACTGTAGAATACCCAAAGTACTAAAGCAAAGGTCTCATATCCCTCATAAAGATCTCCACCGTCTTCGGCCCGACCCCCCGAAACTCCTGCATCCGCACCCCCAATTCCTCAGTCCCGAACCGTCTCAACATCTCCCCAAATGTACCATATTCTTCCTTAATCGCACGCGACACATCAAGCAACTTCGTCGCAGTCGAAAAGTCATACCGGACATAATGACCCTCATCCAGTATCTCGACTAGTCGATCCCATCCTGCGTCTAGGATAGTATCCGGCGAAGTGATGCCCTCCTGGATGAGCTCAAGGAAAGCTCGCTTGGCGACGGCTTGCTGGACCGGCTTGCCAAATAGCAGACATGCGAGGAACCATTTGAAGTATTCTGTTTCAGTTCTGGACGAGAGGTTGATCCCCAGTTCGGCTGCTTGGATCTCTTTTTTGGGGGGCATGTTGGGTTGGACGTTGGGTGGTGTCTAGGTTAGGGTATGGAGTAGCACGGGATGATATTATTATGAGGTCATGTGCGCACGTGGTGGTGAATAGTGGACAACATTTTATTTGGGAGCGTATTGCTTCTGATACTCGGGGTGGATATTAGATATGCTTCCTATTATAAGTGCTTGTGGTCTTGGATTTTGTTTGGTGAGGTCGGGTGTGAGTTTCTTTTACGCATATAATGGATAGCAACTCAACGAAATATGGAGATGAGTTTCCTTTCACACACACAATATGAAAACAGTGATCAGTATCGATCATGTATTGAATCACTGACTTCCTCTACCACTTATACAACTTCATTAACTAGAAAGACTCATAACTGTATCCCGCAGTGAAAGTAGACAGAGTCTGTTACAAGGACATCTCCAATGCCAGCCATATCGAGAACATGAAGTAACCCCAGAACATGCGTTCAAGCAGGCATGTTCATAGATTATCGTCGTCTTTAAGACTACTATCCTCCTCAATGAAAAGGTAAAGCATGGAAGGCAGCGAAAGTACGATGGAAGTGCCACATATACTGCCCTGTATATGGTGGAAATAAGCAAATCCAAGGCTTCTGATATAACTCATGTCTGAACCTTATCAGTGTAACAAGTATCATTAACCTTCACTTACAATCCTTTTAACTCATATAGCATGAGTCATGTTTCATCCCTTTCTTAACTCCGCGGATTCCGCGGAGATAAATCTCTTTGCTACGGAGTAATTCCAACTAGGTCAAAAGTCACCAATACCAATGTCTTCGGGCAAAAAAAGTGTCTGAACAAAGGAATGAGAAGCCAAGGAAAGACAACTTAAGCGAAAGAAAAACATTACACCAAAAAATCACAAACCGGCATCTTGCCCGTCTTGCATTTGGCAGTTCCCGAAGCCCTAAAAGACCGATCAACATCGTACATGCAGACGCAGTAAAACATAAGGCGGATAAAGCCAAACAAGAGAAAAAGGGAAATAAATCCAAAACCGGTCCCAAGTAGATCTCAATCTAGCTGCAGATATCACGATGAGCAATAGAAGTAAGGCTGTTGCGCGATCGGCAGGCAATCACCAATTTCGCGTATGTAATGGAAATAAAGAATGCAGGAGAGACGATCAACCGTTGCTTGGCAGAGATTAATTCTCCAGGCTGATATCGACCCGGGTTATACTCGTCCTAGTGACAGGGGTCGAGTTGGAGTTCCGCAGTTAGGGCCATGAGTCAACGTTTCTTTTACCACATAACATAAACCATCGCCCTCATTTGATGGCCATTCCTTTCCACCCCCATTGAATCGAACCCTTACTACCGCGTCAGCCACCCCTTGGCTGAAATTAAGCGTCAAACTTGCAGCTCCTGAAAAATCTTTTTTACCCGGTTTTTACAATTTAGCCGATTTGCAGCATGGGCCGACGCGATGAAACACCCCAGACCACGACCGACCCATCCCCCACACCAATTGACCCCCCACCTGACGGGGGACTCAATGCCTGGACACAGGCCGTCATGGGTCACCTGGTCTGCTTCAATACATGGGGGTATATTGCCAGCTTCGGCGTGTTCCAAGCCTACTACCAGAGCAGTCTGGGGGTCTCCTCGTCGGCAATCTCATGGGTCGGATCCGTGCAGATCTTCCTGATCTTCTTCATCGGCACGTTCTCAGGCCGCGCGCTAGACGCCGGGTTCTTCCGCCCGGTGTACTATACAGGGGTTGTCCTGCAGCTCCTGGGGGTCTTCATGACCTCGCTCGCGACCCGCTATTGGCAGCTATTCCTGGCCCAGGGCATTTGCACTGGCCTGGGCAGTGGACTGCAGTTCTGCCCCGTCATGGGATTGGTCGCGACCTACTTCGCCAAGCGCAGGGTATTCGCCTTGGCCTTTGGTCTCGTCGGAAGTGGAACCGGGGGCATGCTCTTTCCCGGCCTCGTCAAGGCCCTCATGCCCGCCATCGGCTTTGGCTGGACACTCCGCGTCCTGGGCTTCGTCATGCTGGGGACCAGCATCCCCGCCATGACCTTGCTGAAACCCCGGCTGCCGCCACGGAGGTCCGGCCCCCTGGTTGAGTGGTCGGCTTTCAAGGAACCAGCCTACGTGCTCTTTTGCCTCGGCATGTTTCTGAATTTCTGGGGCCTATATTTCGCGTTTTATTATGTGGGTGCCTTCGGTCGCTCCGTTATTGGGCTGTCATATTCGGATTCCACCAATTTAATCATTGTCACGAATGGGGTCGGGATCGTCGGCCGTCTGATCCCTGCGTTTCTGGCGGATGTCTACTTCGGACCCCTCAATACGATTATCCCGCTGGCGTTGGGCGCCAGTCTGATGATGTTCTGTTGGATAGCCGTGCACTCGGTCGGAGGACTGTATGTCTTTGCCGTGCTGTACGGCATGTTCTCCAACGGTGTGCAGGGCCTGTGGCCGTCGACACTGTCGAGTCTGACGCCGGATCTCAGCAAGACAGGGGTCCGCATAGGAATGGGATTCACCGTGGTGAGCTTCGCCTGTCTGACTGGTCCTCCTCTCGGCGGGGCCTTGATAGCCAGGGCGGATGGTTACATTGGAGCGCAGATCTGGGGCGGGTTGACGTTCGTATTGGGCGCGCTGGTCTTGGTCACCGCGCGAGTATCGAAAACGGGCTTACAGATGAAGGCGAGGATTTGACTAGAGTTACTTAGATTCGGCTGTATTTAGATCGGCCGCGGTTGTTGCGGACCGTTGCGGGGCAATCTACTAGTCTTGTGGTATTTATATTAAGATTCTGCGGCCTCGGTCAGCGATCACTGCTGATCATTTGTTCTCCACCGTGGCCAGAAGAACAGCGACAACAAGATTTTTCAAGCTTGGCGGCGAAATCTTTCGTATACTTTATTACTCAGATGCAAGAAACACGCCAAACCAAGACCCCACAGTCTGACATTGCATGGAGATCACCGGAGAGCGACTCGGACATTTGTCTTGGAGGATCATCTCGCTACGCATAAACGGCTCTAGCTCCGTGCCGAACACAGGATGAGATTATACAGGAGAGCTCCGATTGTGACGCTGCCAACGCGTGGGACAAACTTAGACGCCACCTCGACCACGTTAGGCTCGAAATTCTGTCCATTATGGTCAGCGGACACAAGCCAAGACCTGATGATGGAAAGCCCGGAGGGCACGATGCGTACCTTTTCTGAAGAAACGTTGACACAGATGGCGCCACGCTGAAGCCACTTCGTATTCACCTTGAACGCGGGATCTGGAACCGCCGAGATGACCACTCGAGACCGCTGCACGGCCGTCTGCAGCGTCCAGTTCGGGAGATCCTTTCCGTGTAGACCTTCGGAGTGCCAAGGATAGTACAGGCGTTGGAAGAGCTGGACACCGGAGATGTCCACGCTGTAGACGCGAGCGCCTTCCCCCGCGAGCAATTGCGCGAGTGGCAATCCCACCACATCAGACCGGTTAATGATGCAGATCTCCTGGTCCCGCAGCCGTTCCCCGGCGGGCCGTGTGCGATCATGCACATCCATCCACTCCAGGATCCACGTAACCGCCCTTGGCGTGCAGGGGATGATACTCCGTCCCTGTTTTGGTGGTCTGGACTCTGCAACATCCGAGGGCCGGTGCACAGTCTGATGGTTCAGTCCTTCGACGTCCTTGCTCGGCGCGACAAGCTGTCTGATTTCGTCGTCTCTCTGGTCACCGAAGATCGGATAGTACACGAGGATGCCATGGACACTGTTGTTGTCGTTGATCGCCCGGATGTAGGTTGCCACATTTTCGGGGGACAACTTCATCAGGTGGAAATGCACTCCGCTAAGCATGCGTATTAGTGACATGGGTTGATATCCTTGGCGTATTGTCTCGGGCTTACATTTCCTGACAGGTTTTGCGAGTCCAGTTCGCGTACTGGCTAGAGCCAGCATCGTCGCTGGCCAAGATGCCCATGAGAAAGAGTCGCTTCGAGGAGTCTCTCAACATTTCAGAGATCTGGTGATGTGCCCTTCTGGTTAGGTCATCTGGCTGAACGGTTTCGCCAATTCGTGGAGCCATTGTGAGGGTTTCGGTATGCCTTCTCTCGAACTGAGAATGGAATGATGCTTAATGCCGGTGTAAGCCGAAACAACGACGGTAGACTTCCGCGGTCTAGCCAGCCCTTAAAATATTAAAATCTACGCTGTAAGCTCCCAAGGTCATGAAGTACGCGTCCTTTTGATTGTGGACATCTTGGTGTGCGAGTCTTCAACTGCCTAGGCCCTGCAGAATCATGCCGAACGCACCCCTATCCCGAGTCATGCGTGATCAGCCACCGAATATCAGACTTCAGCATGGATCAATTGGCATATCGGATATCCCCACTTCCGGACTCCGTGTAAAACCGCTGGATTATGGAGGTGACGAGCAAATGATTTCAACAGCCGGACCGTAGAAGTGATCCACTGATCTTCCCCTCCCTCAACGCCTGGATTCATTTACCAAAAACCAGTCAGAGTAGCACGCGGCAGCAATACTGGCGCCAAAGGTGACAGTGATGACCCGTCATCTTTGCAGCTGATGGGGATAATCAGGAGTTGGAATCCCCGCTGGACTCTTGGCATCGTCGACAGACCCTGGCATGTTCGCGACACAACCCCTCCTCTGGTCGTAATGCAGTCATGTCTTAACCCCCAATTGTCCCTCGGTTCGTCTGAAAAGCATCTATGCCTGGTCCCCACAAGCACATATAAACGGGCAGCCCCTGCTGATACCGAACCCCAGATCCAGGGTCTCTCCCCCGCAAGAGCTGAGCTCAGCACCTTTTATCATGGGTTCCGCAGTATCCCTACCCTATACTCCCTCGCCGCCCGCCAATGACCTCATTGTAGTGGGCAGCGGAGCGAGCGGAGTGGCAATTCTTCTTCAGTTGATTGAACGAGTCAAGAACGGGAAATCCCTGGGAGAAGTCATCTTTGTAGAAAAGAACGGACTCCCCGGACCCGGTCTGCCATACTCGTCCCAATGTGCAGGCACCATCCTCAACATGCATACAGATACGATGGGATTGTATCATGATAAACCCCTCCATTTTACGCAGTGGCGCACGGACCAAGAAAGTGGGCCCTTCCCTTCTCGGGCGAGATACGGCCAGTATCTCCAGGAGACGTGGGGCCAGGCGTTAGAGGAAGCTCAGCATATCGGACTCCGGGTGTCGGTGGTTCATGAAGAGGCGCACGACATTGATCGACAGACAGACGGCACAATGGCTGTGAGTCTCCGGAATGGCACGCAGTTGACGGCCAAGTCGGTCGTCTTGGCGCTGGGCAACTTTACTTCGGTGTGCAACGCGCATCTCATCAATCTCCCCGGGTTCTTCCCCGGCCCGTGGCCGACGTCGCAGCTCAAGACTATCCCGGCCGATGCCTCTGTCCTCGTTGTCGGGTCCCGGCTGTCAGCTGTCGATGCGGCCATCTTCCTCTCAGAGCATGGCCATCAGGGCCCCATTACCTTCATGTCGCGCAGCGGCAGTCTGCCCAAGGTGCAGGGTGAATCGACGCCGTTCCCTCGCCGCTATGTCCTGCATGACCTGGCGAAGCATGTCGAAGAGAATTCTGATGAGAACTTGCTGCAAGTAACAAGCAGCCTGATGGAGGAGATTTTCCACGCTACCAAAGGCGACTGGAGCTGGCTCCACAACGATGAATCTCCGGTGAAACAGCTGGAACACGATATCCATGCCGCAAAGAGCGGCAACGTGGAATGGCAGACGGTGCTGCGAGCAACGGCTCCCGTTATCGAGCGGTACTGGAACGGTCTACCCGCGAAGAGCCAGCAGCTCTTTATGGACAAGTTCTTCAGTCCGTGGATGAGGTACCGCCACGGAATGCCGATACAGAACGCTGAGAAGATCCTCGGTCTCTTGAAGAAAGGACAGCTACGGGTGGTCCAGGGCGACCGAGTCCAATGGGACGGCATCTTCAAAGCGCAGACCTCCGTCGGGCTTATAGAAACTCCCTATGTGATTGAGGCGACCGGACAGGAATGCCAACTCGACCGCATCGAATCACCACTGATCCAGTCCGCAGTGGACAAGGGTCTCCTCAAGCTGCACCCTGCTGGCGGCGTAGCCGTCGACTTCGACACCCTGCGTGCATCAGAGGGCCTGCATGTCATCGGGTGTCTCACCAGGGGTACCCATTTCTACGTGAGTGCGATCGACCGCGTCGCTGCCCACGCTGCCCGGGTCGCGGACGCCGTAACGGACGAGCCCACTGCACGTCCCCTCCACATTGCCATCTTTCTCGGAAGCGACCTCTTCTCGCACCTCATGGCCAGCACACTGGTGCCGCAGCTCCTCGCCGCCGGCCACACACCATTCATCTTCCTCCCAGCACACAAGGCCAACCGCAAGACCACTCCGCCGTTCGAGCTCCGGGAACTAGCCTTCTTCGAGCGCGAGCTACTCCAGAAACACGTTATCCCGTACTTCACGAACGAGAGACCAGGCTGCGCATCACACATGACAGTCGAGCAGATGAAAGACGCCTACGGGATCCTCGTCCAGGAAGTTCCCAACGTCAACAGTGCGTCTTTCATCAACATCCTCCGGAAGCACCATATCGACGTGGGTCTCTCGCTGCGCTGCTACCAGCGGTTCAAGACAGATATCATCCGCTACTTCGCGCGGCCCAGACGACTGCTCAACCTGCACCCGGGCACGCTTCCCGCCTACCGTGGAGTCATGACCACCGTGCGAGCGATGAAGAACAAAGAGACACTCTTCGGATACTCGCTGCATGAGATCGACGAGAACTGGGACGCAGGAGACCTCATCGACGTCCGGCACCATCCCATCGACTATTCCAAGTCGATGTTGCATTTCATGAACGATGTGTATGCCATGGGAGCCAAGATGGCAGTGGATGTGTGTGACACTATCGCCCGCGGAAAAGAGCTGCCCACTGTTCCACAGAAGCCCGAGGAGAGCAACTACTATACCTTCCCGACCCTGGAGGACCTGGAGGGCTACCGTAAAGACGGTATTCGTCTCGTTGATGCGGAGAGTATCGTCAACGTCATCGTGGAGTCGTTTGCGCCGCTGGAAAAGCAGGAGAAGTTCCGGGCCCACATCGATGAGGTCGTTCGGGAATGGTATGAAAAGAATCAACCGTAAGCTGGGCATTGGCCCTTGATTCGCATGGAGTTGGCGTGTTTGATTGTGGAATTATACTAGTTCGGTCATTCTTAATATAAACGTATACATGAGTCAATGACAGCATTTTCTAGTTTTTTTGGTCGTTCCTTGCGAGTCAGGCCAGTCTTGTATGGGAGTATTCTATTCTATTCTAAACTGACCCCTATCGAGATGCATATTTCCTCGCAGTCCGAATGATAGAATCCGGACCAAGTAACTAAGCTCCGAAGCTACGATACCCATACCTACTGAACCTCAAGCATATCCTGTGCCATCACACCATCCTCAGCCAAGAAACCCACTCCCAGAACTACATTTAGAAACACAATCCAACCCATCTCCGGAAAAACCTCCAAAGCACCATATCCAAAACCACCAACCAGCACCACCACGAAACCAAATAAGCTCCCAATTGGCGGCATAACCCCCGACCTCCCAAAGCAATTCCCGAAAAAGGCCATCTACCGGTCTCAGATAAATGAACCCAAAGACCAAAGCGGGAACTGCCAAGAAGAAGTGGTTTGAAGGTGAAACGCCAACCCCAAGTAACTACACCGAAGCCTTCAAACAGATATAAAATCCACCACATACTTGGCGATTCCCAAGTGACCTTCGCTTACGATTCGGAACTACTCAATCCAGGGAGAAAATAACCATGAAATTCCAAACAGCGACTGCTACCCTCCTTCTCCTCCCAGCCTTCGCGTGGGCAGCGACCAAGCGAGCCGATACATGGGGCGGGAGCGTATCCCTCGGCCCCACAAGGTCGACGATCACCAATGCCGTGACGACTCTTATCCCCGGTGCGGCGCCGGCGACGCAGAACGGGGTGCTCTTTCTCTGGCCCGGGATGAGTAACGGGACGGGGGATCTCGTGCAGACGACGCTGGAGAGTTGGGCGAGTAATGAGTGGTGCGGCGCCGAGCAGGGCGAGTGGTGTGTGCGGGCGAGTTTGTTTGGG
Organism: Aspergillus pseudonomiae; assembly: GCF_009193645.1. NCBI lineage: Eukaryota > Fungi > Ascomycota > Eurotiomycetes > Eurotiales > Aspergillaceae > Aspergillus > Aspergillus pseudonomiae. The sequence continues at coordinate 497,200 of NW_022475999.1, forward strand.
AGCTTTGGACAGTTGGATGGCGATGCGGCGCCTGTTAAGGGGGATGATCAGGTCCGGATTGAGTATGTGTTGTTGGAGGATGGGGATACTTGGTTGCAGTACGTTCCCCCCTCATTTTCTTATTTTTCTATTGTTTTAGTTTTGCTTTTACTTCCGGTGTATAGTCGGGTGGTAATCGTTGGGGATAGTGACTGATGACATGTCTAGAAATGTAACCAACGCACAAACAGGCGAGATCCTCTCGACCTTCTCATACAAATCCGGACCCTACATGACCGGGTGAGCCCCCCTTCCCTTGCTTTCACCACTAGATGGTAAAGCTAACCAACCCAGCTACGGAACCGGAACAGAATGCAACGAAGATTGCACGGGCACCATCGCGGCGCAGCAGTACGTCAACACGAAGATCACGCTAGCGGAAGCGGACGAGACCTTCGGCGACACGATTGCATCAGCCGGCGGCGCGACCTACACCGGGTTAACATCCAGTGAGGGAGGAAAGGTTTGGGAAATCGAGAGCATTGACGTTCCGGCCATGTCGTCGTAGATCATAGGCGATCACGGGAGTTGGCGTTGCCCTAGCATTCCAGGAGTTACATTCCTGTGGAGCTTAACAGGACCTCAGTGTAACTTCAGAATCCAAATTCGAGACTTCCGGGAATGATTCCCGAGAATCTTGTATATCCTACTGGGTTCTATGTATGTATCTTGTATCGCACGTGCTTTTTATGCTGTTTGTGGTTTGCTGGGTCGGATTTTGAAGTGGATGCTGGATGGTCTCGACATGTAGTTTTCTGACGTGATTTGCTGGAATGTGGAGTCGATGAATTCGAGAATAGTGCCGATATCACGGAATTCCACTTTAAAACTTAGATTGAATTTCTGCACGATCTGCGTTCTAAGCTAATACCATATCTTATTATGTTGGTCATCACTATCCTAGACATTATTTCTATGCAAACGAAACATGTACAACCGTAAGACTATCTAAAGAAAAGAAAGGAAAAGAAAAGAAACCTCATCTCAAACGCCAAAGGCAAACAGCAGACAAACATAAAGAGAAAATGAAAAAGAAAGAAACCAAAAAAAATTGCAAATCATCTCACGTCAAACCCACCCCCAATCTAACACTTGTAGTCAACATACCACCCAGTCTCCGCATTCTGCTCCAAGAAAACCTCACTCTCCTTGACCAACTTGGCCCGGAAAACCAACTCTTCGGCACAATCCACACTGCCGACAGTATGCGTATGCGGGCCATCCACACCCGGCCAGTTTGTAAAGTCCGCGGCCCCAACACTGTCGCCCTCGAAGTTATCCCCCTTCCACACTCGCACCAGCGCGTTATTGCCGGCCTTGAAGTTGCGCTCGGCGGGCACGCCCCAGTTCAGGGAGCAGGACTTGGCGCCCTTGGGCAGGGAGAACGTCATCGTCTGGTCCCATTTTGCGGTGGCGGTATTGGAGACATTAAGGTTTGGGGTGGAGATGGGGTCGCCAGAGGACGAAATGTAGGTTTGCATCTTGGGCTGGTAGATTTGGCCCGGCGTGCAAGTTGGGGGCGTGGGGTCGGTGGGCTTGTCGTCGGGACAGCCGGTATCCAGGTCACAGGGGTCGATGGAGCAGCAACCGCGGAACTTGTTCTTGTAGCAGACGTAGTAGGCTTTTCCGGTGGGGCATTGGCCGTCGTCGCGGGTGGTGAGGGAGGAATATGAGGTGGTTGGGAGGGCGGTGGTGAGGGTCAGGAGGGCCGCGAGGGCAGTGCCCAGTGTTGTGGTGTGGAAGTACATTCTGATCAATTGATTGTATTAAGTTGAGATGTGTAGAATTGAAGTGTATTAAGAATTATGGTGGTGGTAGAAAATGTATTGTTGGCTGTGTGGTCTAAATGTGGTGGTGGAAGTCAACGGATGTGAGGATGGAAAGAATAATTCTCCTGAACAGCAGATCCGGACGCTTTATTTATATCCCAGGATCAGAGATTAGATTAATTAATAGCGCAGTGGATCTGAAGGAATCACTGGGTCAGAAAAAAAAATAAAATCAAAAGGAAGAAAATCCCCAAAACAAACATCAAGGGCCAAAAGTCTAAAGATAGACGCAAGGCGCAAGGGATCCTGGCCCTGAACCCTTCCGAACTCGCACCGTGAGCCGACGAAATCTGGGGAAGGTCGGAAAGGGAGCAGTTAAGGTGAGGCTGATCGTCGGGTTGGCGTCTTCACCATTGGAGTTTGTCTCCGACTCTGTGGAGCCGCCAAGTAACTAACGACTGGCGGTCTAGGGCTGTGCAAAAGTCACACAATGCATGGTTCTACGCCTGCTGCACCTTAGTCTGACATGACATCTGGGCGTAGTCAAGCTACCAGGTTGATGCTGTGTAATGCTGCGACGTGATCTTGTTGGCCCTATCTGGGTCCCACGGCTTGTCTGCCTCTTGGTCCCACGGTGAGATGCAGTAGCCATACTCTCTTTATTGGTTCTTTCGGCAACGGAACACAGAAGAACCACTGCCACCGCCATTGTTGTACGCAACCATGGTTCCACCCCAGGTCGCGGTCATCAGGCCGACAAGCACAAAGAGCCGGGATGACAATCAGGTTTGGCTTGGCAGATCCTGGCTGCCAGTGCATTATTACTATCTTTAGTCTGACAGCACAAAGCTCGGGACGTAGACCAAGCATGACATGGCCCACGTTAGCATTCACTACATGGCTGTGCATGGAGCCGCCTATCAAAGGCACTCCGGCAGCTGACATCGCCTGTAGCGTGTAGGGCTGGGCAGTCGGCCTTAAGCAATGCATACACGAAGTCTGGTGGGTCCGACAGCGTTGATGTCGACAGCAGATACACTTGTCTCAGATCCAGACGCAACGCTCCAGGCCATAGGAAAATGCATCCCGTCTAATTTTGGGATTCCTCGGGGATGTGACCATACTACGTTGGCGAAGACTCTACGGGATTCGCAAGGCGAACCAGATCGGGAACATAATCACTGACGATCGGAAAACATTCGGGATGTTGGTCTTGGCTGTTGGTGGCTGGTTCGGTGATCTTGGCGGCGAGATTTGTGGAGAAATGGTAGCAGGAAAACAGAAATATGTTTTCCATCATTGTGGTTCATAAGTGCATGCATTAGGTCAGTATATTCTAGTCGTACATCGGCTACCATGAGGATTCGTAAATGTAGGAAACAGAAGGAAATCAAACAGGAAACGTATCGCATCTACTGCTCCGGCCGGCCAATATCAATCGCAAACCGCTTCCCCTCCCACCACCCCAGACCAAACATCAACCCACTGAACACGCCCCGTTTCACCAGCTCGGCATCGTCGCACCATTCCGATCCTGGCGGGATCACGTCCGGCTTCAGCATTTCGGAGCCAGCCAACAATGTCGCAGCCCCAGCGATGCTGCATGGGTTCACCGGAATCACCTTCCGCCGATGCACCAGGTAGAACGCCACCATAATACAAAGAGCCATGGCGGCCAGAAACCCTTCTAGAATACGGGTCGAGACCGCACTTTGCTTGAGACGGACACGCGTAGGATCGACCACCGTCCCCTGGTATCTCGTTTCTTTCTCTAGCGGCAGTCGGGAGTTTCCGTTCATGCTTTGAGCCATAAGAACGCGATAGAGATGCTGGGTGGCGTTGATCACGGCAGGTTCTCGGTCCGCCTGTTCAACATCCGTAACTGTTAAAGTCTTCTGGTCTTGTATCATTGCGAGAAAGACGTTGTCTAATCCCTCGTACTCGGTGATTTTGCCGCTCGTGGGTAAGTACGCATCAAAATCCAACTGTGATGCAAGGCTGTCTGCGAACCGCCGGCTTGAGGATTCGTCTGGCTTGACGGACTGGATCTTGTATCCTGGAACGGTGAATCTTGTATCCACATCGACTTCGTCGACGTATGGGAAACAGGAGAATCCGCGAATACCGTCGGTCTTGGTGGAATTAGGGTGGTTCACGACCCCGTATAAGCCCACCATCTTCGGGCACTCTGGCTTTTCATTTATCATATCCGTAACCTGAAGTGTGCCAAAGGCAGTGCCGTTGTAAGTCGTGGTGTTCATTGGGAGAGTCATGCTGTAATACGTAATTGCACTCTCGTTGTCAACTTTCGTGCTACCGGTCCAACACTCGCCCCCGAGAGACAGGTATGCCGTTATGGAACCCCCGAGGTACGAAGTCGTTTTTAAGAACTGACTTGGTTGAAGGACTGTACAGTTGAGGCCAGCACGGAGAGCAGGGTACGTCAGCTCAAAAACGCTGTCAGTCGTAGAGCTCTGGTTGGTGGGCTTGTACATGGTATCTTCTTTCACATCCGTGAGCGTACTTTGGTTGAGAGCCGGAAGGACTACCTCATCATACGTCCAGTCCGGATATGAGAGATTGGCTCCCACGACAAGAGCTCCGGTAAGACCTATCCCTTTCTTCCCTGAGTGGTAGGCTTGAGGATCCACGGTCGAGTTGAATGAGTCGTTTCTCAAGATCGACACGGCACGCACGTAGCTAGCGGCTTCGGTAGAATACAAACCACTCGCGGCGATTGTCAAACAAGGTGCCAGAACCATAGTCAGTGCCGTAGTAAAAATTGCATACTTTCTTTTAACAAGTGCACTCCAAAGCGCATGCATGGTGAGTTTCGACAGGTAATTGTCCATCAAGCTTTCCTGTGCTGTCAAGCCACCTGCCCTCAGCTCCAAGTAGGGCTGGATAACTTGAGTAGAGAAGTGGTTGCATTCGAAAAGAGCCTGAATTAACAGCATTATAAACGCAGGAATATAGACCCAGGTGTAGCGAATATAACCATCGGATGTGATATCCGCCAAGCCATTTTGTTTCTGAGAGATCTGGTAGGTGGTCTCGAGGCCCACAATGACGAGAAGAGGGACAGCTAAGGTAAGAATTCGCCAACCCAGTGACATTGCAAGAGGCTTCCACCAGGATATTTGGCTAGAAGCTTCTGTAGCACGAAGTTCCTCTTTGGCATCATGCTTCGTGACGATGCTGAAGCTTCGTTGGCCGTCCAGGCTGGCGACCTCTGAAACGAACAGACCGCCGGCCAGCGATGACTTCAAATCCTTCCCATTTTTAATGCCGGAGAGTCGATGGGATAAGTCGGGACTTCGGGCCAATATCGTTGCCATGCCCGATATTGTACCAGGGTCTCGAGGTGTGCATTTGGCCGGTCTCCACATCCACATCGCCCCAGCCACCAGAATCAAAAGTGCCGACGCGGCCTCCATCAGTCGAACTGACAATTCTCGCACGAGGAGCTTTTCTGTGGATGCCGAGTATACGCCATTGAATGGCTTATCCGCAGACGTCATGAGGTATTGCCTTGCTACCTGTGCAGTAATGGCATTGTAAACTGGTCGAGATATCGCCTCCAAGTTCGCCGCGTCCAGTAAGGGCTCAAAATTGTCCGGAGATGAAACAGTTGCAATCCGGTAAAAGGGGTCGAGGTAGTTATTATCCGGGTCAGCTAAATTGGCAGCTAAGCCATAATCTAACTGGATAAGGGTCCCCACAGCGCTATCTGCAGCCGTCAACGTAGTAAGCAACCCCGAGACTATATCGGCCGCCGTTACACCCGGAATTGTATGATTGGACGTGGCCGCCTTGCCAGTGGAGTTGATTTCCGCCACACTTTGGTTGCTTTTAAACAGCGAGACCAATCCTGGCGATATCGTGTACGTAGGCTCACAAACAAGGGACTGGACCTGCGCACTGCCATTCAGCCAGTGGGCAGCAGCGAAAATCACTCGGTCAGTGTTCGTGTCATCACTAGAACTGGCACATCCCTCCGAGACGACGGTTGCATGCCATCCACCCACAGCGGAAGTGCTTCGGCTGAATGCGTTGAACTGGTACTGTGAGCATTCTGGGGTACTGAGAGTCAAGTTGAACAGTGTTTGTTCACAATGCTTGGTTGCGCAACTCTGAGTCCAGTTTTTGACGGTTGCCACTTCACAGCTTAAATCAGTGGAGAACATATCCACGGTACCAGACAGAATCGTGTTCGAAGCTACACTGAATTTAGAATCTGCGTCCTTACTTACTAGCCATGATGTATCGACCTACCTGATGGCGTATCGGATCCGTGGAAAGGGACAAACGCGTACTTGTCCGTGGTTCCGACAGGATAGGGAAGATTCAGAAATTTATTGCCGACAACGGTCAACGCAGCATTGCTATCAACCTTCGCACTGCCATATCCCGTGCCGCTAAACGTCGCTTCCGCTGTTAATTTGGTGTCGACATCGCTGACGCGGACATTTTGAAGCATGAACAGGCCTGTTGAAGCGACTGTAAGCAGCTTCAGGAGGAGGGTTCCGAGGACTGCAATGGCAACGACCCAATGACAGTGCTTCAAGGCCCTGAACAAGGTGACTACATTCCAGTCCGAAACATAATCTAGTAGCAAACTCTGCGATGCCGGCCTTGGAGTTTGGCCCATCAGTTTCCATGGCATGAGTTGCTTTGTGCGATACTCCACCTGTCCCCAGATTCCGGCCACGATAATTAGTACTTTGCGAATGTCAGCAGAGTTGCTATTACATTGGTGGGGACATTAGCCTACCGGCAGTTGGACCGTACGTCCACAGATAACGGTACTTTGCGTCACTCGCACTGATGCCATTGTTTTTGATTGACACGCTATAAAGCACTTGGACAACGATCAGGATGGCAATAAAGAGCGCCGCAAATGCGACGAAGGCCCACGGTCGGAGGACCGTTGGGGTCCACAACCGGGATGGGCTGCCACCGTTGTCGTCTTGCTCATGATAACTGGCCGTTAGCCTTTCATTGTCGTGGCGAGGATCTCTATCCCTAGGTTCCTCGGACTGCACTTGAACCAATGTATGATTTTTGGAGCCTGGCTTTAATCGCCTAGCAAGCCTCTCGCCGATGGAATTTGAAAATTCCAGCATTGCGTCCGCGATGGTTCAGTCCTTCGAATCCATGTATTCGCACGAGTGATCATGTACTTGTCATCAGAGGAACTGCGACCAGGCGCAGAGGGCGGGGCTTGAGGTTAAAACAAAAATCGTGAGGCTGAGTGCTGCAAGGCTGCGGAAATTCTTGCCCATCACTGCGAGCCGTGCACCCAAATGACTAAGGAACATACGACCGTATTGGCCGTTTCATTTGGCTTTTCCCGTGTTGGTGGGCCTTTGGGGGCCATTTGGCAGCAAGGATAACACAACCATGTCAATCCTTCCCTCTCTTGACTTCTGGAGCTCGTCAAAACTTTGATGTACATTCATGATGCCTTTTATAGAACGGACCGCTGGGACCAGACTTTTGATTGTGGAAATGCGGGAGGCTCCGTCTGGAGACCGTCGCACATCAACCGTTATCTAAAACCTTTAGCGTTATTCTCGTCGGCATTTGGTCGGGACTTGCGATTTTAGTTCTTTTTTCTCCGACCACGTAGTTCTTAGGGAGTTCAGCTGACAGGGGCTTGTTGCATTATATTGAGAGAGAAGAGATATGACATGAAGGAGGGGGGAAGATGGGGCTGACCGCCCAATATATGTCAGGAGATACATGGAGGCGTGCACCAAAAGTCCTGGGCTGCCACTAGTAAGTTTGGCCTCAGGCAATATAACAACAGTCTTATGGCAGAGCGAAGTATTTTATTCCGGTTATTAGGTGTTTCCCCCCTTTTTTTTTCCCCGAAATCGCGTTCCGATTGGTCGCTCGATTCAAATACCACGTGACTAATGTTGTCTGCATTGGTTCCCTGGACTCTAGCTTAAGCGGCCCAAATAAATTGAATAAAAATTAGATTAAATTACTCCAATAGATTGAATTAATCGGATAATAGTTTCACAGCTAATAAAAAGATTGTGCTCTTAATCTGCTGGCCTACCTCTACTGATACAGATCTGAAACCCACTCTTCTCATACAGCTTGTTAAAGGCCTCGTGAAAGACAAAGATACATTCCTACGCTGTTTTTCTGCTTCGTCGGGGAGTATCCTCGTGGTAATCTCACTGAGCTCACGGCATGCCTTTCTTATCTAAATACTCGTTCGACCTGGTCCCAAGAAGGCACCAAGGCCCTCTACAACGGCCTGGTGGAGTTTGCTGGATATATTATTGACCACCTGTTTATGCGTTGTAGGCTGCGCTGCCCTATCTAATATGCGTGATGCTGATTTTATTTAGTCTTGGGACCTTTGAACGCCTCGATTCTTTGAGAGAAGACTGTCTCATACGAGACAGACATCGATGTGTCATTACTAGACAATTGTCTCGGATAAACGCAATAAGACAACTAAAGATAAGACGGTACTGCATGCACGGATGACAATGGCCAACCCTACCAGAGCGACAAACGATACGAAACTTAGAAGTGGCACATATCTTCCCACACTCCTTAAGGGCCTTGATTAAAGGGAAATATGAGCTGGTGTGTACCGTTATAACAAACTGCCCACAAACTCCTGAGCATATTCGACCCGACCATTGTTCCCCGTATTAGTGGGACGGACATTGATCGTCCGATGAACGCCATCACATTGACCTTTGATGCTTACCAGATGTTTGGTAATCTTGAGATCGCATTCGAGCATATGTATGGGCATACATATAAAATTGACTACGTGGACCCAGACCAATTCTTCCCCACCATCCAGCTTCCTGTCATCCGCACCTAAAATCCTTTAGTGTTGTTCTCGTCGGGACTTGGTTGCTGTTTTAGCTCTTGTCTTTTTGACCACGTAGTTCTTGGGGAGGTCGGCTGAGAAAATCGTGCAGAACAGGCTCTTGCTTCATAATATTCAGAATGTAAAATGGATATGACAATGATGAAGTAGGATGGCAAGTAGTATGGCTGACCGCCCGAAATATGTCAGGATATATATCTCCGATCGAGTCGGCGGTACCATGTCCCCCACAACCATCAAACCGGTGGAGAACTGATCGGCACAGTAACCTTGTCTTAAAATATCCCCTGAATGATAGTTTATTTTATACATATGCAGGTTTACCAAATCTGAGTAGGCGAGCACCTCTGAAACACTTCATGTGTTCGAGACGCCAAGAAACGGTCAGCGAAAAAGACGCCTTGGGATCTGGAAAGCCCAGATAACATTCGCGGAACAAATGAGATCAGATACATTTATCTATCTGTATATATACACTCTTCCGATTGACAAGCTATATATATAAATGTCTATGCGTATTCACAAATTATGCGCTATAATCCACAACAGCCACCAAGCGCACCGAATTCGTGTTGAGCGAACCACCAATGCCGTCCACCGAGGCCTCTGACTTGGTATACGCGTTGGTTACTGTCGATGCCCCAGAAGTGATCGTGGAGCAGGTTTCTCCGTTGTGGTTACAGATCTTCATGCCCTGGACGGTTTGGCCAGCCGACTGCGCCTGGATAGCCGAGACATCCCATCCAGACCAGCCGTCATTGATTGTGCTTCCGAAGTCGAACTCTCCCCAGGTGCACGAGTATCCGCCGTAATCATCCGTCGGGAGCGAAGAGCCCTTTGCCGCGCCCCAGCCTCCCTGCGAGTCCTCGTCGAAGGCGACATACTTCGTTTCGCCGGCACCCAAGGTGAAGTTCAGAGCTGAATGACCGTACCAGCCGTCCATCTTACCATCGGGGCCGATCTTGTTCCAGAAAACGACGGTCCAGTCGTCGGTGTTGCTGCCGGTGAACTGGACGACATATCTGTATTGGTATGCGGTACTGGCGCTCACTTCGATGATGTTGCTTCCCCAGGGGCTGCCGACGTTGCCGCTATACTCGATGCCGCTACCAGAGGAGTTAGTGCGCGCTCCAAATCCACTAGTGGAGAATTCTCCGCTGGAGGGAGTGGACGTCCAGCTGGTGGATCCTCCTGAGGCTGTGGTGCTGGCCGCCGGGGTGCTGGTTGGTGCGATGCTCTCGGCACTGGGGATAAGAGAAGGTGTGGTGATAGAGGCTCCAATGCTGGCGCCAAGGTCAACGCTTATCACGTCTTCGTGCGTATCGGCGGGGGTGATCTCGGCTTCTGCTGCCGCCGCGGTAGTCGTGCTGCTGGAGGTTGGGGCCGGGGCTTCAGCCACGGGCTGGCCGGTAATAGTAGTAGTGACGGTGACGACATCCAGGTCGACGACGGTCTTAACTTCCAAGTCTCTGGCTTCCAGATTCGCCTCCGGGCCTTGCAAATTCGGATGCGCGGGATGATGTCGGTGCCGACGCTGATGGCCATGGAGGCGAGCCAGGCCCGAGTCGGCAATGGCAACGAACAAAAGGAATGACTTCCACTGCATGGTGGATGGTATCAAGATAAGGAGTGTTAGTAGGCCAGCTAGAAAGGAGCGAAAAACTATCCAAGCTAAACGTTCAGGAGTCAAGGAGCGGGCGCGCTGCGTGGTGTATATAATGCTGCCGGTCGACGGAACAACTCCCAGTTTTCCGTACTAAGTGGAGTCCGAAATATCAATCGTCAGCACCAAGACCCAATATCCATGATGAGATGAGGGCCAAGGCTTGTCGCTACGTTTCGAATCACACCGTCGGGGCGACTAACCGTAGTGTTGAATGGATAGCCCCAAGTCGGACAGCCAAACGAACAGCATTTGAAACGCTCGCCAGTCCTTCTATGGATAAAAATGGGTGACTACCTCTTGCAGACACGTCTTGTGGTTTCCACTGGCATTTAGCGCGCGTTGATTGTTGATGTTCTCCACAATCTCACATTCAGGCACGAACATGCCATTCGTCCCTACGCAACGGCACCCCTTGCGTCGTCACCTTCCTTGACCAGTCAACGGCTGTCGTTGTCCATGCTTTCGCCATGTGTCCCGCGAATCAAAAACCTTCGTCAGCGATGCCCCAGTGCGCTGTCGCATTGAGTCATGTCGGGATTGGTTGTGGCATTTTCTGGCGCGACACTGTGGCTCTGCTGCTGGCATAGTTCATTGTGGGGGTGACCAATTCGGCGGTCCAGACTATTCGACAGATTAGCAAAAGCTTGTCACGGCCCAGGCAGACATATTCCGATCTCACGGGAAGTTCCTCGCGGGTGCGAATAAGGAACTGAGTTATGGTTCCTCCCCCTTGTTCACTCTGACAGGGAGATCTCAGATCGATCGGCAACACGTGTGGTGCATATTGATTCAGTTCGCGATTCACACAGGAATTTCTCCAAGACGCGATTGAAGCAGACGAGAATTCACTTGTGTTAGTAAAGAACTCGACTAAGTGAAGAACAGCTGAAAAATCGGGGCTAATGAACAGTGGGTCCGGCATACGTATACGCCTCGACTGGAAATCCTCAGCCACCAATCGATGAACTGCACACTAGGAGTCGTAAGAACTGTGATCAAATACGGAGATTGGATGACGAACACATCACTGAGAGCGCTATACTATATTTCATTGTATTGTTTTAATTCTTGCAATGTGTACGGAGTCGTACGTATTATAAGGGCGGTTCTCAGGGCTTTTCTATCGTGTTCAAAGCATGACAACTGTCGCGTCACGGCTACAACGGGGTATTTCCATACATCAAAACCATGATACCATGAATCATGAGTCGAGGAAGAAACTTTAATTTTACCGTTCAACTTTACTTGTCCTGTACCTTACCCACCCAAAAACATTTTTAGTTCTTTGGACTGAATTTTCTGCCCCTCGATTTCGGCATTCGCCGCTAGGGCAGCGGTGGTCATATGTCACCACTCACCGCGAGTCCAGACCATGCTCAACCCTATGCTAGGGCTTGTGAGACGTGATTTATCACATCTTAAGGAAATAACCTCGAATAAGCCCTGGAAGCGATATCCGATGCTTTCCCATGGAAAGACCGGGGGCATCCATGGGTCTGTGGCTGTCACTAGCCTATCATACCTATACTGTGTGATCTTATGTCAACTGCGGTCATCCTTAATGCCCCTGAATTGTTTCATAACCAGGCCAATACGCTCTTCACGAGCTATTAGTTCTTTCTGGAGTGTGACTCGCCGTCGTGAGTATACCAGTGGCATTATACCTGTCGATGTTGATGTTGACACCTCATTTTGATAGTGAGTCTCCAGAATGAAGAGATGAACGTACAGATATGCTATTAGTAGCGTATATCAATAGCCAAGCTCCGTAACCAAGGATCCAAGTAAGGAGGAAGAGAAGTATGAATGAAGTAAAGCGAGGCGATTGTACCTCTACTACATTGCTAGAACAGACGGAATAACTACAACACACAAAGCTCACCTCGAAACACACAATCCTGCGACAGAAGGCTTGTTATGTTTAAATATGCGTAAGACACTCTGTACAGTTTCCATGCAAATGATTGTTCACAAACCATGTAAACGATCAAAACCCTACGTGATCCACCCGGATCTTCATCCATTCGGAATACATTCTTAGCCCTACTCATGAACAGCCACCCTCCACCTCTTCGTACACATACTATCGAAAAGCTCCACAAGCAAACTAATACCCCCTCCAATGTATCCCTCGCCGCCCTCTATTAACCTCAAAAATAAAACCTTACTCTCGCCCCCAAACATATAATCTCACCCCTAAAGTTCAAGCAGACACCCCGTTTTTCACTCCGTTCTTCTAAGTCTCCTTGTGGGATACATTCAAGCTGATAAATAGTTTTTTTTTCTAAATGAGTGACATGGCTGGCGAAGGTTGTGGGGTTTCGAGGTAGCGGAGAGTTTGATATGGTGACGGAGGGATCATCCCCAGCGGTTTGCGTGCTACACATGGTGGAGTTAAGGACAAAGTTCGTAAATGAAGGTTTATGAAGCTTAAGCGTATTTCTTAGTTTCGACATAACTGGGGAATCTATCTCGTCAATTGGTTTATGAACATGGCATATGTACAGAGATGTTCGGTTTAACATTATACAGAGCACTATCCTCATCTTCCATAGCTATTAATCACGCAATCCACAACGTCGGCAACAATGCAGTCGTCCCAAAAGAATCATTACAAAGCAAGCAGAAGACCAGCGCCCGCGAGGCCAGAGAGCAGATGTCTCGTATTACTGGTCGGCAAGGCAGCGATGCCGCTCGAGGAAGTGGTCTCAGCCGCGCCAGAATCCGACCCCGTAGTGGTGGCTTTAGGACCGCCGATCGTGATGGTATGCACGATATCTGTGGCGGATGCAACGGTAGCCGAAGTGACAGCGGACTCGACTGGGGTGGCGCCGGGCACGGCACTGGTGCCGGTGCCGATCTCCAAGATGTCGTCTTTCTCGGGAGAGAAGTTTGTGTTGGCGAGAGAGATCTCGTTGTTACCGAGGTCATACACGACGTATGCACTGCGCAGGAAGGTGTCGCCCAGGATGTACATGGCGTCTTGGCGGTCTCCGCTGGGCACAACGCCAAAGGTGCAGGTTCCCTCGGGGAAGTCCCTGGCAATCACTCTCAGGACCAGTTCGTTGATTCCAACGGCGATGGTGGCGCCGGAGAAGTCAAAATTCACGGTATAGTCCTTTTTCATGAGGTCGCAGTCCACATATGCCAGTCCGTCATCCTCGAGGAAGGTGGCGTTGAACTTTTTGTAGAGCGAGTCAGCGAGCGAGTTAGGCAGATATGTCAAGGTGGTACCCGAGTCGAGCAACACTACTATCGGAAGCTGCGAGGAGTAATCGTCAGACTCCTTGCCATGTTCCACAGAAACGCCGGTCAGGGTAACGGCTAGATAAGAATACTCTCCAAGCGTGCGCACAATGGGGATAGTCTGGAGGTCGCCTTTGTACATGGCCTTGTTAACGCCACCGAAGAGAATAGAGCCCCGACTCGCTGCGGGATCATTAAGCCACAGGCTGTAGGCGGGCGATTTAATGGCGCCACTATTGACCAGGGCTTGGGGGAGATTGGCGTATGTTTTGCCTTCATGTGCAGCTTCGTTGGTGAGAGTGTCATAAGCTACACCGACGATACCCTCTGATGAACGTGAATATTAAGGGTTAGCAAGGGACATTTCTACAATCCTAACAGAGAACCCACGTGTTATCGTAGTTGATTCGGCAACGCCAAATTGCATGTCATCAACATGTATATCACCCAGGCCGAGTTTATCAGTGGCGTAGTAACCGTAGGCGTTGGTGCCGTCACCGTAGGTTGCATTGAAATCAACATCCAGGTTCTTGTATGTCGAGGATGCGTCGGGATCATACAAGCCAAAAGGTTTGCATGGATTACCCCGGGACGAACAATAGGACGAGTTGGCGACATTCACCCAGAGGTCACTGCTGCCTGTATCCAAAGCGACCGCGAACTGCTGCACTGGCGTTCCTAGCGTCAGGTTTAGGATATAAAAACTATCATACTATCCAACTGCATTAGTCATATTTCACAGGTGGTTAGCAGCACGGAGAAGGATCAGAGACATACGTAGTTTATGAGTGGCAGATCCAGCGTCGAATCTCGCTTCTGCAGGCCGCCAGCATGCTGCCTACGCTCGATAGGCAGCTCGACGGTGGCTGGGGTATCACGCCTGTGAAGCGAGAGGGCGTCCACGCACGACAAGGCAGTTAAAGCAACGGGGAGGAAAGACGGGCCCAGCATCGTGAAATCAATACAACCCGCACTTCCTCTAGACTTTGACACAACTTCTCCAGTAGATGAGGCAAAGGGCGGGGTGGTGGGCAAGCCTTATAAATTGAAATTGTTGCCTCCACTTATGACATCGGATGGGGCGGAAACCCTGAACAGTAGTATTTGGGAGATGTGTAAATTTCCATAGCTTCCACCTAGGGCGAATAGCGTATGTAACATTGACCGTTAGAGTCGGACAGCCAGTCACCTACGATATGCAACACCAGTGGTCCAGGGCTAAGCAATGCATGGCAAGACTGCGAACCAGTCAGGCAGAAGCCGGATCACCGGCGTCAAAGTCTTAGCAAGCGAGACAACTTAGCCGTGATTAGTCCGTGCTAGTTCGGACCGGTTTGCTAATAGATAGCTGCAATCTAGCGAGGATACAGGGTCTAATTTGGAACTGTGGTCCAATTGTAAGCCTCTCGTGATTACTCCGGCGTATGTATGTTGGCCGTAACCGAGTGATCCGGAGTGTAAATCCGCTGGTGGATCGGCGGATGTGCCATAGGCATCCCGATTGGCAAATTGCCGTATCTTTTGGAGAAAACCCCCGATCCGAAAGATGAGTGTCGATGCCCTTGCCATAAACGGATTAACATGTCCGCCTCTAGTCGCCTCCTTTTCTACTTTCTATGACTCAGGAACACCTTCCAAACCAGGAAAATGAAGATAAGTCGAATGGGGGCAGATTTTTCTCCATGGTTCAATGGCTGTGGGTCAGCTAATCTCCCCTTCGGATAAAAGTCTGAGACAAGCTCCAAGCACCAAAATCTTAGCAGTCCTAATAGGCTGGCAGGCGCTTAGCCGTCTTGGCATAGTATAAGTATGAGAGAGCTGTCTTAAAGTTCCTGGCAGCGTTAAAGTAAGCGAACAAATGGCCTTCTGCTTTTTGTCAGGGGGCGTCATGCAATCTCCCGAAAGGTCACATTCTTAATTACAGAGCTGTGGGCTGCCAAGGAAAAGTCTCAATGGCTAGCTTAATAATTTCAAGGTGAAGCTACTGTTCACATTTGGCTATTGACTTTGTGTGATTGAGAAAGACCTTCCGTGGTATTCTTAAACCATCACGTTTACTAAGAATCCAACATGGTTACGGTGTAACGTTTGCCAATTAAATAAAAGTCCAGAGCATTGGGGCTCTATCCAGCTCGCCCTCTGCCCACACTACTCCGTACACAGTATTAGCATCCAAGCTTTAAAGTGGGGAATTGTGGCGTTCTGAGGAAGGGTTATGAGCCTCCTCCTATCAATGAATTCATCGCGCCATAGGCTGGTTAATTCACCCCCTTATGTGACAATCCAGCAGCGGTGGCTCATGATTTACTCAAACAAAGTTCCTACTCCAATCAAGCTCGATGTGTGTCCTCGCGATGACAAAGGAGACATGGTAGTTAATGCTATGTAGTCAATACGACGTCTTTTCAAACTTGGCGTATCAGCGTCTGATGAGTGACTCCTTGATCCATGTAGCCTATTGATGTAGTTAGCTATCACTGGGACGCCTGGCTCAATATTACACGATATCTAAAACTTGCCCTATCAGCTGAAACCACACGCTTGCCTATCTGCTTGGATCTTGTATCAGGGATCGAGAATAGATACTGTGTTGCACACATGCTGAATCTGATTTACACATGACATGGCATCTCTCACATTCTCACGGAAGATGACAACCAATGGTTGTAAGTTCTGTAGGTCTTGTTCAAGATACATTGTCAGCCTTAACATACATCAATCGATGCCTCAGGAATCTCGGCAAAGCTGCCTGGCAACGTGCTATGACGCAATGCTGAGTAATCGTCAACAGACCCCTAAGCAGCCAATCAGCATGCTCGGGTACCTTGCCGATGGCAACCGAAGCGATGTTGAACCTCCATCTTCATTAGCAACCAAAACAACAACTTACAGCTCAACTATCAATTCTACCGTTCAATCTCCGCCATCATGTTCGCTGCCCGCCGTATCACCGCTAGCGTTCCCCGCGCCTTGTCTCAGCGGGCCTTGTTCCACAACACTGCCCCAGCTTTCGTCCAGAAGGGAGACTCCATCCCCAACCTTGATGTCCTTGTTGAGGACTCTCCCGGTAACAAGGTCAACCTCGCCAACGAGCTCAAGGGCAAGGGCGTCATTGTCGGCGTCCCCGCAGCCTTCAGTATGCACCCTATTTCATCATTTCCCGAAGGATCCTTCGCTGTGCAATTCTGACATGCTCCGTCACAGGCCCTGCTTGCTCCAGCTCCCACGTCCCGGGATTTATCAACCACCCCAAGCTCAAGGAAGCCGGTCAGGTATTCGTTGTCTCGGTCAACGATCCGTTCGTGTAAGTGGCCGATGGATCTGCATTTCTTCGGCGAGCAGGCTCAATTGGCTAATTATACAAACAGCATGAAGGCGTGGGCTGCCTCTCTCGACCCCTCCGGCAAGAGCGGTGTAAGTATTTACTTTATATGTCCAATTTCATTATCTAGTCGTATGCTGATGAAGACCGTAAGATCCGCTTCCTGGGCGACCCGGCCGGCAAGTTCTCCGAGGCCCTCGATGTCACCTTCGATAGCTCGTCCATCTTCGGCAACCACCGCAGCAAGCGCTACGCCCTGCTGGTCGAGAACGGCAAGGTCAAGGAGGCTTTCGTGGAGCCCGACAACACCGGTCTCAACGGTACGATTCTCCCCTCTTCCAATTCCTCAATATACTATACTAATCTCTCCCTAGTCTCCGCCGCCGAGAAGGTCCTTGCTTAAAATAACCATAGTGATCCATACAACCGATATCTAATGTATGCAAATACAAAGCAAAACCCCTCCATCTACCGTATAATATATCCATAGTCATGTCTTTTATTTCCACCCACCGTAGCCCAAGACCAGTATACTATAGCCCACAGCTGGATAGCGACGACAAATGTACATTAATGAAAACTCCAACGCCGGCGTATATGCTTCCAGCGCGTCGAATACCCAGGATATATGAAGTTCTTCATCCGTTTCTTTTATTTCGGGCCGTAATATAACAGGAAAAATCCATCATCCTCTACTGCTGCAACGCCTGCCACTGCTCCGGGGTATAACACTTCGGGGTCCACGCATGGATGGCCGCGATCTCCGCCTTCAGAACCGAGTTCACCAACCGGTGACGAGCGAGCATGGTCTTCTTCTCGAACTGCGGGGATACGATCACCGCCTGGAAGGCCTGGCCACAGCCGCCTATTGAAAAAAGAGAGAACTACGTTAGTGTATTTGTTTCCCAAGGTATATCCAACCGGACGCCATGGATCTTTTTCATACCCGAAAGGTCCTCAATCTCAACATGCTGTGCCTGCAACTGCTCGATCAACTTGCTCTTCAGTCCGTCGGCGGTCACACCCGCGGTCGCGTCGGCCATGGCTGCGTTGACGGCTGCGAAGGAGCGCGCAGAGATCGAAAAGGTCTGTCGCTGGTGGACGGGGGCGCGGAAGAAGTACCGGCAGCTTCTGCTCAAGATGGAGGCGCGGGAGTACATCAAGTGGGCGGGGGATTTGTTGACCGGAGAGAGGGCAGATTGCGTCCGGAGGCCAGGCGATCGGAAGTTTCGACTAGAGTCTGGTGGTTGGAGTCAGTCGAGGCGGCGCAACAAAAGTTTTTGGATGCTTTCTCCGGATTTTTGATAGTTAAGTTGATTGTTAATGACGACGGGGCATTAATCATCATCGGCTTGGTTCCGTATCGGATGTCACGTGATGGGAACATCACCTATACTCTGGCCGGTTTGTTTGAACTCATTTGCGAGTAATGTTGAACTTGCTATATCACAGATTCCATGTTGATATTCACCTCTATTTTTGCAATTCCTCTGGCGTCGCAGAAGGCTGGAATCGTACTATTAGTTATTCCAGTGGCAGGGCTCCACAATGACCGAGAAGGATTGCATCGAATATAATTGGATCAACGGGGTGGATATATGGGAAAAGTACCAAATAAGCTGAATCAGAAATTGTCTGATTCAGCTTACTCTCTTGATATCTTCAGCCTGTTCCCAATTCGCGTACACTATACTATACACATAACTGGAATTCTCAACCTTACCAAAGCCCTAACTACAGTCTACAAGTCTGCAATTACTTCAAGTGGTGAATTGGGAGAATTGAATACGTTGGAAATCATGCAAGATAGATTCTCTTGAATTGAATTGTATTAAATTGAAGTGTATCGAGTCACGCTTGGCTAAACTGAGGAGAATAATGGCGAGTCCGGTATATAAATTATGCTCTATCTTCTGGAGGCTGTTCCGAAAGCATCAACTTTATAATCGCGAGGATCCTGGTTTTGATTGATATCGTTCTTACGAGGATAGCGCCATATCCGCTCGCTGAATACAAATCATAAATAGAAGAGTTTCTTGTACAGAGTTTTCCCCTTACGATCACTTTTTTATTTCCTGCTTTCTTTAACCTGGGGGCAGTGATAGATATCTTGCGAGCCTTGCCTTTTGGGGCGCGAGCTTCAGATCAGCGTTGTCTGATTCTTCTCTTTATAGTAGTATTTGCCCCTCTTTTCTACCATCCTTAAGTCCTCAAAGTCCTCAAAATCATCAAATTTCTCTTTGCCAGAAATTTAGCGTGACCCGTCGACAGACAGCGGTCGCCATCCGCAGCTTCGTGCGGCGGAGGCACCCAGACCTGCTAAGTACCGCAGAATTAGCAAGTAAGCCTTTATTGTACTTATTTCCAGAGAAAAAGCTAATCAGAAGATTCGGGACCTAGTGGAAAGAGATGTCCGACTTAGAGGAAGAAATTAAGCACGAACAACAACAGATCATCAGAAAAGAAGAACGGAAAAGACTAATTCAAATAGAAATAAACACCCGTGCGGTAAATGTGCTGAGACTGTTGCTTATGGTTACTTCGGCTAATAGCCTATGTGCTGAACAATAGAATCCACTTGCTGAGCCTCTTACCACGCAAGACCAAGACCAAGGCCCGTCTCCGTTCGGTGGCAGTAAGGAGTCTGGCCATGGCAAAGAGGCAGACAAAGACGTTGCCATTGAAGAGATCTGACCTTATAGACGGGCACACTTATTATGGAGAGTATGCTGGGACTATATAGGTCTCCGCCGATGGCTTCTCTTTCTGATGCTTATTCCAGTCCTGTAATCAAGGCTGGGCTTTCCTTTAAGGGAGACGTATTGAGGGATGTTATTAGTTGGCGATATGCATTACATTAGGGAATCGAGCTCACGTGTTGATGCTCTCGGAAAATCATGAACAGTATATTGTAAATGTAGAGTCATCCTGGTCAACTTTTCTATAAGACAGCCTTCTATTCTAATTTCTGGTTTTAGTTAGCGGATATTATTTCCGTTCGATAGAACAATTCAAAGCCTATCATACATCAACCAAGCAAAGTATACCATGTTTCATGGTTGATAAAGACTACCCAGAGCATGAGCATTATATCATGTCATGAAGCTGGTCCACTGCCAGACACAACAATGAACTGGAAGTTCAACAAGTAAACGCTGAAATTGTTATATAAGTCAACATTGCTCAGCCAGACCCTCTATCCATTGATTCCATCCTACGCAACCTCCGCTCCGTCATACTCAGAAACGAGCTCCTCCACACGCCTCTCCAAATTCCCCCAAGACGGCGCCGTATCATTGACTAACAGAATACCCCAACGTTTCTGCATATCGATTATACACAACCGGATTCTAGTTGCATAAAAGAAACACGCGATATCACGCATACGGGAATTCCTCTCAACAGGAGTCCTATTCCTATCGGCGTCATATGTCCGTAGTTCCTCCAGCAGTCGTTCAATCCTTCTCGTGCTGTATTCGACCAAGGCTTTGATTTCGTCGGGTGATTTGAGGTTGTTGGCTTTATTTTTGGTCCGCACTAGGAATGACCCTACCTTGGTTAGTGCGTGTAATTCCCCTTCGATAAAGTCTGCTTTGGATTTTCTTTTGGTGGTTGTTTGGTGACTTCGTAGCAAGTGGACGATGTCTCTGATGAGGTCGGCTATGTGGTCTGTGCTTGTGTCCATCTCTGAGTATTGTGGGCTGGTTGTTGCTGTGGGCATTGTTCATAGGCGTTACTACATGTTGTGATGATGATTATGTACATTGGAGATAGGGTATATATAGACAGTTCATGTTGTTTGTTGTTGGAGTATACCGTATACATCAATGATGAAAAGTGTAAGAGACTGTGTCGGCTAGCAGTAGTCCGTGAAAGATCCTCAGGCATCTACCGGGATTGGTCTCTACAGTAATGCAGATAAGTATAGTGTCCATTCTTCTCCTAGACCGACTTCCTGAAAGAGACTCCAGTGACCTCACTTTCTCAGTCTGAACCAGAGTCAATACCATGGCACCATAATAACTATACAAACCATATACTGTGACTGATATCCAGGCTTTGAGCCATCACAAACCACCCTATAGATCCTATCTAGAAGGCCTCGGTCATCCCAGATAGGCCTAGCGCCAGACTCCCTTATCCATAGAACCAAGTTATGCAAGCCCTAACTGTCCTAGATCGCAATCCAGAACAATACTCCCCTTAGTAGAGCCACACTATAGTTCGGACATTTGACTATACTCCCTTCACCTCAGACCAAAATACATTATTCACACTCTACAATTCAATCAATCGATGCAAGATGACGTAGCGCTCCCGCCTTGCCAAGATACGCTGGCGATATTAAATAAGAGGGGCAGATGGCGGGGTTCGCTGTCGATCACCATCCATCACTCATACCACCATTCTATTATACATACAACACAGTATCCAGACACACCAATCTCCCATAGCAATGGCTCCCTCAGAGTACTTTATCAGACTGCAAAAGGGTGAGTAACCATCCAACACAGGTCTCCTCCAAAAACTGTGAATTGTAACCTGACAAACTCCAAATGAAGGTATCATAGGCGGCTTCGCTCCCCCTACCCCATCTGCGATCCTGAAACTGGTCAAGAGCGCAGGGGATTCGAACATCATCGTGAGCGAATCTACCCGCCCAGATGGCCAGCCGGAATTGCAACAGCAACCCGAGAAAACCCTCGACGCGTCAGATGGAAAGGTAGAGAGTCTTATAACGGAGCTTTATGAGATCCTGAAAAACCTACCAATGGAGAGTCCGCCGGGGTCGGAGGATATCTATCGAATGGATACTTCTATTGCATTGGGCAGTGAAGATTTGGAATGGCATAATGGTGGGCCGCAGGGGTGTGTGGGAGACACGAGCTATGTACAGCCTTCTGAGGAGCAGCGTGCCGGGTTCAGGAGGGCGGTTGATGTTGTGTGGGAGTTGGTGGGGATGGCGAACCCCTAAGTGAGTGTTAAGGGATGTTGTCCTTTGTCGACTTTGTGGTTATCGCTGTTCCTTTTCTGGGGGTACTGTGTGGTTGCTTGGTGGTCGATATTTCCCTTGGGCTGCTGGCAGCATAGGTCCCCGGCTTGAAATGATTCTTGGATATTCTTTCATGCTCATGAATCTTACTTGAAATTTGAAGAATGTCCTATCTCCGAAACTCTCATAGCATGGGTTTCTGAATAAACTTGAGGACTGTCACTATCTTGGTACCACAGTGTAACCGCAGTGACTAATATCCCGGACCATAGCATTCTCAATATAATCAATTCTCTATACCGCATTACAGCCACCTTTTTGACTCCTGCGTACACCAGCCAGCAGTAACAGTAGTATAACTACAACGGTATAACTAGTATTATTAAGTGAAACTCCCCAGAGCATCTAGATAACAATAAATCATAAACAGGATACACAGGCATGGCTCTGGCAAGCCAGCCTAAACGACAGTCTAATGAATGCCCTGTGGTCAAACAGCGAAATATAAGATATGATCCGTGCTTGATACTAGTAGTAGTACTAGTAGTAGTATAGCCGAGCAAGATTAAGCTTAACTTTGAGCCAACCGGATTTATTCCGAGGAACTTGGAGATAGAAAGTAAAAAGGACAATCATGACATGTAGGATATCGTACTAGTAAGAAATGATGCCATATATCCTGTCATGGGGCGTTCTGTCCGGTCAAGGGGTGGTTACTTTGGGTGTTGGCTTACACTCTGTGCATATCTATAAGCAACTGTAATTTTATTGTGATATGACAGAATACCGGATAATCAGCTGACTTCGTTGAATTATTGTGTTGTTTTGTTTTATCTCAATTTGGGGTAGCGGAGTCAAAGTGTGTACGGAATATATATAAAGATCGCAATTTTGCCGAGAAATATTCTCAATTCTAGCTCTACCTTGGTATCTTCAGCAAGAGCTCGTAAGCTGGATATCTTCAAACCCCACTTTTCATCCATAATATCATGTTCCGCCACAAGAAATAATCACAACTTTTTGATCCATATTAAAACGTACTATGATGGGTCAAACCAGCTAAACCCATATGCAAGCCCAAAAATCAAGACGCCACAGATGCAATTAGAGCCCAATAAACTTCATCAAGAGCCAATAGCTCAGTCAGCATCATTGGTCTAGTGGTAGAATTCATCGTTGCCATCGATGAGGCCCGTGTTCGATTCACGGATGATGCATTCCTTTTTGTTTTCTTTTTTTTTCTCTCTAAGAGACGATTGCTGTTCCCTACGGAATTTATAGGCGGTGACCGGCCGCATTTCGTTCCTCGTCCCAGATCGCGTACCCCCATTGCCATCCGGCGGAGTTGCCGATCGTCCGCTCAATCCACGGTTCCTGGAGGTTGTCGCTGCGGACCACTTCCCGGACGCGGTGGATAGGCCCGTAGCCGTGCCAGTGGTGCTTCCAGCCACTGTTAGGTTGCTCAATAGCCGGCATCAGCGGGAGGGTTCTGCCGATGTCTTCGCTTTCGTACTTGTCGGCTGGGTACAGGAGGGACGGAGGGTCCCGGGAGACCTCGACCAGGATCATGAAGGAGGATTTGGAGGAGACGGCATTACAGGCAATGAGGTTGCGGCGTGCCTCGTAGGACGGTTGACGGAGGACTTTGTAAAGGAAGGATGGGCCCAGGGAGACCAGATGGTTGCGGTAATCGTTGTAGTCGTTACCGTCGCTTCCTATTCGTCTTCATTAGTCTCTGATGTCTTCGATATAACAGTAGATAGGGAAGAGAGGCTTACCATCGCCGTCAACGCTGGGGAACAGTTCCATGCCGTCGACCGTGGGTCGGAGAGATTGCCATTCGTGACTGTTTCGTGGGAACTCCTGGGCAATCTCGGAAAAGATCTCCGTGTACTGCTGTTGGAGGAAGACCCAGAGACAGCCGAATTCTTCGACCTCCCAGGGGGGCATGGTGCCAAAGATCATACCCCACATTTCATGGAGGTTGAAGTTGCGGTACCAGCTGGAGGATCTGCGCTTGAAGCGGGGTTGTGAGGGGGAGGATACGTCGGTCTGTTGGTGTTCTTCGCTCCATTCTCGGGCGCCGAAGATGTTGCAGTAGGTTTGGAGACGGCAGAGGGCACGGATGATGCGGGCTTTTTCAGTGTTGGAGGGATTAATGGGACGGTTCTGGTCCCATGTTTCTTGCGACACGCCAGGTGGGCAAGAAGCTTGGGCGCAGTAGACGTCGAGGAGGTGTTCAAGGTGACGGTAGAAGTGGGAGAGACGTAAGCATTCCTCCATGTCTGCGGGGGCGTTTTCGGAACCTGGTAGCTCGCCATGACGACGGCGACGGTCGAGGAGAGTGACAATCTGATCTCGGTTGGCTGGTACGTCGGCATGGAGACCTTGAGAGCGAATGGCGGCCACTGGCTCGGCCAGGTCTACGAGACCATACTGTCGTTGGAGGATGTCATGGAGGAGTCTCTTCTTGGAAAGGGCATATGTGTTGTAGTAGATCGGGGAGGCGTGAACCAGAGACTTAAGGGATTGGACATCGGGGAGCTGTTGGATCACAAGGATACGGAGCTCTGTTGGGAGGGATTCAAGCGCCATGACTGCCGGCAGCACATTGGCCAGTGATTAGATCGATCTGATAAGAAAGACGAAAGTATGATGACACGATTTTGTCAGCTGGGAGGATTGCCGAAGTGGCTGTGGTCGGGGGGGTTATATATATGACCGGGAATTGGGATTGGGTTCATGGTGACTGTTTCAATTGCTGACCGAAGATTCATTGGAACGACGTGATCCTCAACAATGGAAACGTGAGGCAAAATGGAAGCTTGACAACGTCAGTGGATCCGCTGTTCTGGACCAGTCACGGCGATGCGCTTCTCGGCATTTACCTAATGAAAATGCGGGGGGAGAAAAATGCGGAGGACCTGAGCTGCTTTTCTCCTCCCTGTCGATCTCCCTTTTTTTTTTAATTAATTATTTTTTTCAAAATTGGGGAAATCATCTAATTGAGATTCAAGAAAATCTCTCATACAAGGGGAACATCGCTCGATTGTCAGGCACCGAATTCTATTCCCTTCCTCCCGTCCCTCCTTTCTGCCATACTACCAAAATTGCCCCTCAACCTATTCAAATAATACATAAATAAATCTCAAATTTAATGCTCCAGCAGATCCATTCACGACAGCCACGCAATTCTTTGCGTGATGATATTAATAGACGATCCATGCCAATGGCTGTGACGTGATCGCAACGTGATTTCATCCCAAGAAATCTCTTCATTTCCATTACCTAAAATTATGGACGCCGGGCCGGTCTAGAATGAGCGCCATGGGTCAGCAGCCTATCCCTTTCTCTTTTCAGGCCATCACGCGGTGAGGGATAAAATCTCTCACTGGAAACCCCTTCCCTTTAGAATGATAGCTCCTTCTTGGGGTTTCTTCGATTTATCCGACCTTCCACCGTTGTTCCACACTGGAAAGCGTCGGCTACCACAGGCGATTCGTTGTTCGTTGAAAACGCCGTCGCCGGGCCAATGACGTCAGATCCGCCGCACCCTAGCCCTAACCCGGTCCGGTCATGTGAATCCGGTGAGCCTGGTTCCCCTGGTTTCTATCCCTAGCCTGTTTGGGCATGGCGCTTCTCCTTCCGTATGGGGAACTGGCCGGGGTCACGGTACCTGAGTCACGGGGGGAATATTTTCGAACTATAGAATTTTCATCGTGACTCAAATCAATGCCGCTATCCACCCTCCACCGTGGATGTGGCGTGGATATGTATACTCCGGAGTACCACTACGCAGCACAACCGGTGGAAATTCATTCAATGAAAACTTTAATGGTTGAGTCACGTTGAGAATTGAATTCTCTCTTTTTCGGCTAGACTATTCCCCAGGTTTGGAGACGAAAAATACTAATGGTAGCCTCTGAACCTAATATGGAACTCTGAATCTCAAATCCAGTTTCTGTGTCCCCAGTACTAAGAAACGTACAACCAACAGCATTCTCACAAAGGCCATGGCTGGAAGGCAAAGTATTTGTTCAAGATGGTGGCAAGGTGACTATGTTACCAGAGGCTTTTGCCCCCACTGAGTAGCTTCAGTAGGAAGAAAATCTGGCATGAGAGCGTGACCGTGGATTGAGAACTAGACTCCGGGAGGTCAGCGGATCAAGCGCAATATTTTTAGAAGCTGAGAATACACTATAATTTAAGCAACTCAATCAATTGAATCCAATTTTTATCCAATTTATTTAAGCAGTTTCTAGAGTCTAGGTCCTGGCGGCTTAATGAAGAATACAGGAATATAGTCACGTGGCGTTGAAATTGAGCGACCAATCAGAATGCAGAATCCGGGAAAACACTACAAATACTACTGAATAAAACAATAAAATAATAGCTTCGCGCTTCACGTTCTGCTATTAGATATAAAAAGGATGCTACATGATTCCAAGCCGAGAGATTTGATGTACTGCCTGACAATACTTAAGTCTATTATTCATTCATTATCCACCGTTCATAATGTGCCTGGACAAACTTTGCACCACCCTCTTGAGCTGATGAGGATGTCGACGCTACTGACAAGGGACAAAGACGGTTGTACAAAGCGGCACAAGTGTGGGATTCTTGGCAGGAGCAGGTTCACAAACACTCATCCTTTGCCATGGAAAGATAATTGGATCCCTCTGTCTTTAATATCATTCATTTTGTCATTTTTTGTGTAATCTATTTTACATAACGCCCCACGATTCGTAGCTATTATGGCTACCGGTGATCTAGAATACTCGGTTGACAAAGAGATTGCTCAATTCTTTGACAAGACGACAGCTACTCGCGCGGCCTGTGACGCATATGCGGCGGAGCACCTTGGAGGCGATGTAATTCCTGTCGCCGTACAAGGTGTGTGCAGCTATACTGTCTATGCTGGGCCCATTGGCGAATTCGTGACCCAGTTTCGCCTTAGGTCTCTTGAGCTGAAGATGGAGACTGCAAATCTTGCTCGAACCATATATATTCCCACTTTGCTCCCAACGTCGCTTTTAAGGGACATATTGGGGATGATATGGAGGGCAAAGAACCAGTCTACATCTATGTCATGGACCGAATACATGGTATTAGTTACTTGGATTTTATCCTCGCCCATAACAGCCGTATATCGGAAAATTCCGGTACATTTTCTTCCTGGCGGAGGATTCTTTTAACTGATATCGCGAGGTCTGCCTGACCCTTCATGTCACACCCTCAATTAATGCTAACTGTACATCCTATTAGGTTTTTTGCTCTGCCGTGGAATGCCCCACAAACTGTTACTCACCCCTACCGCGATGGACTCCACCATCAATATGAGAAAGAACTTGGGTTATTGCTTACCTCTCTACCCCCCCGTTTCTGTCGGTTCATTCAAGAATCTCTTGACTCCCTTCTGGTTATTTTGTCGCTTCCAATGGTTCTCCTCCACAAAGACTTTGGCGTCTGCAATATCATGGTAAACGAAACATCTTTCAATCTAACTGGAGTGATCGATTGGGCCGAGGCTGAGATTGCGCCATTCGGCCTCAACCTTCATTCTCTCCAACGATTCATAAGTAAGTTCCACCTCGAGAGGGGTTGGATCAGATACAATGACTACTTCATCTTGGAGGAGATATTTTGGACCACCTTTCGCAACGAGGCTGGAGAGTTGGATGATGAAACGATTAGAGTCGTCAAATTAGCAAGGGGTATGGGACTCTTGCTATCCTGTGGCTTCACGAGTCGCCTGGCGAATGAACCGGTGCCAGCACCCATCCAAGATGATGAAAATGGGGCGTACAACATGCTGGTTTGGATGGGCTATTAATTAATCCGGATACAAGGTTTACGGAATTGACATAACTAGACTAGACTTTGGAGTAGAGAGAAATGCCAGTTCTGTAAACCTCGTATCCGGATAAAATCAATGAAGCACAGCTTAAAGAACACCGGCCACAGTCAGAGCTTCTGTCAGATCTCCAACAATTTCCAGCTTAGGGAGAGGCTTCCCAGCATTGACAACCTTGTGGTTAGTAGCTATCGTATTCACATACTCGAGAAAGCTGTCTATATTCAAGAACTAGAAGAATCTTAAGTAATCTCAAATCTCCAATCTTGTCTGTCCCAGTAGTCTAGCAAGTCTCCTTCACCCTTGACTACATAGAATATTCAGTATACAATAGTGTATGCTTTGCATTTACCAATGTTTCTCTCCATAGTAGTGTACTATAGTCGATAAGCTAATGTGGGCTGGCGGGGCAGAGTACGTAAAATCGTCCCCACCGTGTAAATCCTCGAAGGGCTTGGCACTATAAAAATACCTATGCTTCCTACAACCATCTGCCAAATATACTCCCAGTATAGATCTTTTGATGCTAGATCAAATTAGCAATTTCCATGGATATTCCTGGGAGATTGACAGGAGCGGGACAATGTAATCCCGAATGACTTTCATTTCAAACCATTCCTACCCCTTTGCCAAAACACAAATGCTGACAACTGTGAGCGAATACGCTCACAAACAGCATGTACGGGACTTTTTGGGAGCAGGCCTTGAATATATGCCAACGTAAACCTTCTTGTCTACAGAAGCAGTCTATATGTTTCTTCTCTTCTTTGCGTTCGAGAGCGGGCGGATCGGTATCTCCCCGACCGGAGTTATGCATTGAAAGATCCAATGGAACCCGTATCTATTTCCCTGTACCCCCGTATATTTCTGATAATTGATCAACTAATCATGTTCCAAGATGAGAAAATCCCTGCAGAAGACTTATTCAGATACACCAGACCGATGGTTGTATGTAACCCTGCTGTGATGAAGCGAGCACTCACTCATCAGTGTAAAGGTTCAACGAAAAAGAAGAGCTGTCTAAGCGCTATGTCAAGTTCAATCTTCAGCAGCTTATCGATGTTGCTGTGAAAGCTAGTGAGGGGGGTAGATATTGTGCGCTTTGGTTCTTGCCCTACAAAATGTTTTGCTAATGTCGTCGATAGGCACCCGGGTTCTTAAATGCTCAGAGGGCCTACACAATACGGCATTTATTTTAACAATGGATAATGGAGCTGAAGTATTTGCGAAGCTCCCGAACCCAAATGCTGGCCCCCCTGGGTACACCACCGCCTCTGAGGTCGCTACGCACGTGTTGGTAAGCGGACCCCCTGTTGTTTCTATGTTTTGGATGGCATGTTGATAAATGCGGTAGCTACGTGATGTTCTCAAGATTCCCGTTCCACGGGTTCTTGCATGGTCCTTTGATGCACCAAATAGCCCTGTTGAGGCGGAATATATCGTTACAGAGAAGGCACCAGGGATCAGACTTGGCTCTTTCTGGAGCCAATGGCCACAGGAAGCGAAGCTGAAGCTCATCAGACAAATTGTCGACATAGAAAATAGGTTGACCACTATATCCTTTCCTCAGCACGGTTGTATTTATTTCAAGGACGACCTTCGTGCATTGACCGGGGACGCAGAGGACATTAATATCGAGTCTGCCGCTGCTGAATCCCTCAGTCGCTTTGCCATCGGGCCATTAACTTCCACTGAACTGTGGGAGGGGGCTAGGCGGGATATGAGATTGGACCGTGGTACCTGTGAGTCAATGCATATCTAGTGCCAATGTAGGATTGCTAACCATTTCTGGGAAGGGCATGACCCGCAAGAGTATACACAAGCATTAGGGCGAAATGAAATTGCATGGATCAAATCCCACGCCTGTCCTCGAATGAATTACTACAGGTCGGACCAGGAGCATGAGCTTCCTGATGATGGTGTTGCTCTTCTTACCAAGTATATGGACGTGGCACCATATCTGATTCCTTCGCCCATCAACGAAACAGCAATGTCCAAAGTGATCTGGCACCCTGATCTTCACCTGGACAATGTCTTTATAGATCCGGATACATATGAAATCACCTCCATTGTGGACTGGCAATCTGCATGTATTGCTCCTCTATTCTATCAATCAGGCGTTCCAAGGATGTTCCGACATCCTGGGCCTGTTCGAGAGGGCTGGGTTGTACCAGAACGTCCTGGAAACTTCGACACCCTTAGTGAAGACGAGAGAAGGATGATAGACAAGAATTTGGAAAGTGAGACCATACATAAATATTACGAGGCTCAGGTTTACAAACGAGCACCTTCTCACTGGGATGTACTTCACGATTCATCAATTCCAATCCTCAGGAAACCTGTCTGGCTGGTAAGTGGCATGTGGCAAAATCGAGATCTCTTCTTCTTGCGTCAGTCACTTCTATCCCTCGCTACCCATTGGCATGAGATTTTTGCAAACGATCAGTTACCCTGTCCGATCGAGTTCACCGAGGAGGAACTTGAGCTTTACTCCAAGGAGGAGGAAAATATTGATGGGGTTGGACGCATGCTTGTATTGTTTCGAGACCAGGGGGTCCTACCAGTTGATGGAATGGTGGACCCGGAAGACTACGAAAATGCTATTGAAAATAGCCACAGATTCAAGGACATCTTTGTTGGACTGGCCAAAGATGAAGCCGAGAGGAAGTTATATGAAAAACTCTGGCCATATCAAATGTGAGAAGTCACCTTTTGGAGAGGATAGCCCCAGTTCCCCCACGGCTGTTTATACTCTGTAGTTCTCTGCGCTTCATCTTCAATATTTAATTTGTCTCAGCTTCATGGACAAGGCTTTCTGCTGGTCGGCTTTGTTGTGGAACATCCTCCTAGTTTGTCTCAGTATCACTCTCACTCATCCCAACTGCTTCACACGTGAACCCTCCTTCGTCATCAACTTCTTCATCCTCCGTCTCATCCTCCGTCTCCTCCAGGTCCCAGTCTTCCCACTTGACATTGTGAGTCTTGACCACAGGCCCAGTTGCATCTGAATCGGATGTAGTCTTTGGAAGTGGAACGCTTATTGTGTGTTTATACTCTTTGAGGGGCTACTTCGGGTTAGTTGATGAAATGTATTTTAGGGGCAGAGGCGCATACAGCCTTTCCAATGAAATTCTTCCTCCTCGAGAAAACATGTCTGACTCCCGCAAACGAGACAACATAGCCCTTACTGTTCTGCACAACGTCAGCTATCGTGGCCCAGCCCGGATGCAGGGTATTTAAGAGAACAAGTCCTACTTACCTCGACAGGGGGGTATGACTGACACCCCTCCCTCTTGAGCTGCTCAAATACTCCGATGCCGCCGCCCAGCTTACCGATCCCCGTCGCTCCCACGTCAAAGGACAAGTCTAGGTCTTGCTTCTTGCCACTGGCCAACTTGATCGCACACTCCTTGGTAACCCATGTGGCTGCGACCGTCCATAACTCCTTCTTCCCCTTGAGTTCGCGACCAAAGTCCGGATGCTCAAGAAGTTCTGTTGTATTATCTGTCACCCAATCGATCATCCGATGCTTGGCGTGCCCTGAGATGCCGTGTTTTTGCACCTCCGACCTGGTGATGAGGGCTGCTGAGCCGGTCGACGAGTTGCTCACCTTCACCTGAACTGATGCCTCAGCTGGGGCCGCAGCCATGGCGCCGGACCCTTCGGCCGTGCCTCGGTAGCTCCGTCCCTTCTCAATCTCTGAAGAGTTATTTTCCCAAAAGATCGGCTGCGGCTCGGCATATTCCAGGCCTTCCCGGCGGAATGGCTTGTACCCATCTCGTTCTGGACGGCCTTCCTCCATGAGATTGGTGACTTGATGCCACCCTCCGGTTTTATCGAAATAACCCACTGATCCTAGAGTCATTTTGGAAAACCATTGAGGAGTAAAGAGGAAGGTGCCATAGGTCCTATCCCCCATGGATTTTCTATACTCCTCGTGATCGGACTCCATGATGTAAGATATGAACCGGGCGGAACGAAAGAGTTCATTTTTCAGAAGTGAATGAGTATCCAAGATGCGACGGGATTATATCACTTCTTGGGGATCATTCTGCATTAATACCCGAGAAAGTCTCGGGCCCACAACTTGCCGATGGTAGATCGTTTTCTCCCGGGCCCTTGTGTAGATCCCAAATTCATGCGGGAGTCGATCACCACCTCTATGTAGATCGAGCTGACTCTAGATCTATTGCGCGATTTACCACAGTGGGTACCCTTACTCCAGTACCGACTGCTTTCGAATCTCTCTGACGGGATAAGGTCTCGTCAAAAATCCGTGGAGAATGTGGGTCTCTTTTCAGCTCGTCATGACTTTTCTCCACCTTCGTTATGTCAGAGTGAAATCAGCAATCAATGATGGATATGCTATGAGAATATTGTCGCCCATTTGAGTTTTTACTGGCTGAACTCGCGCGCGACGTGGGTGGTCGGTGCTCTCTCTAAACGCATCTGGAGAGCACCTAGCAGCCTCAAAGCCCCGTTCACGAATATGAACAGCCTGTCAGAAGGTATGTGGTGAGGTACAGAATGCATGTCGCCGCTGTCACCTTTAGCCTAGGGCTTCCGCAAGCGGACGAAGGGCCTGAGTGTCCCTTGGCACTGATACCTGGAATAGCCCTATCTCATATCTCATGTCCTCAGATGCTGTGTAATCCGTGGGTGTACTAAAATTTCATTAAATCCCTGCCTAAATAGTGTAAATTGCTGCGTCTGTAAACATACCGACAATTGTCAAGGAACATGGTCCAATTGGTTTACACAGGAAGAAGATCCTTGCCGCTTCGTAACCGTGTCAAAACTACGTGCACCTATCAGGATAGTAGTAGGGACGCTCGGGGCGACCCGCACTACTGCTCCGTACGTTTCATGTGCTTGATGGAGGTAATCGACTAGCCGGCCGGAAACGAGGTGGTGGCAATACAACACACGGGTTATCGCTGCCAGTTTCGGTCCAGGGTGCTTTGCAAGTGGGTGGAGGGTGACGCTGTAGACTGCGTAGAGAGCGTAGTACTGATCAACTGAGTCAGTGGATGCCGCGCGAAGGGGATGTAGCCATTAGAGTTGGCACAGTCAAGTAAAATTAGTGTGATAGAGAAGACGGACCACCACTGGTAGGGATAAGGCAGCAGCCAAGATATGGAGTCCGCAGACTTGTTGAGCAGTATCGCTGATCGCCCGTGGCAGCTGGAGGAATCCTGCATCTATAGCCATATTTTGTGGGTTGAGTAATGGGGAAGCATTGAGAGATGTCTAATACGGGTGAATATCATATACTTGAGCGGCATCTGGTGCGACTGCGAGTATTTATGCATCTGGCACGGGCAACCCAAAGTCAACGCGACATGGAAGCGATGACGATTATGTCGTAACATGAATCCTGCGGTATAACGAAACACAAGCGTGCGCGCCTCGGCTGACGCAGCAATAGCGCTCAATAGGACAATACGATCCATAAGATCCGTTTGGCTTAGCCATCCTACAGTTCAGATAGTTAGAATGACTAGGATGGTGTATCAAGGCAGAAGCTTGTCGACGACTTGTATACGTTCAATTTAAGTTCCAACGGTTCTCCAAGCCCATACTATTTCAGGGGATGATAGTCTTACACACCAGCCGGGTGTCATGTAAGGTTCCAGGGAGCCCTAGTGTGAGTTTGCATCTGTACGCTGAGATTGTTCTATTGGTACTAAGGCAGTCTAATGTGACACATTTAGACAATTTAGTGTATAGTATGAGGTTACGACTGCCAACAGTATCTCAAACTTTTAGCTGGGAGGTCAGTCTAGCTAAAGATTTAGCCCCTTGTCTATATTTACCAAATGTAAGAAACTGAGTCTAAGCTAGTAGAGTAATAGGAGGTTGCAGTCAATATTGCCCTGTATATTGATAAATCGGTCCAGATCGAGCATAGCCAGTATCATTGTCAATAGCTGCCCGATACTATACACAATTTGACTACTTTTTGCCTATGCCACACAAGCAATGCCGGCTATTCTCCGGAGGATGCGCCCTGAAACCGCTACTGCTAGAGTGCAAGGATTAATCCGCATGTGCTTTCGAGCTAAAGCCGAAGGGTGGTGGAGCCGAACATAATTTGTGCTCAGATTAATTTATATGGCCTGCGCAGCTCCAGACCGGCGTTGAGGGCCCACCTGGTGCGTCCAAGCAGAATCTAGCGGGGCGCCCTAAGAGAACGGTGTATGGGCGATGATACCGTGCCACATCCCACCATTGAAGGAGATTTGCCTGCGCAGGGATTATTTGATTGATTTCACACAACTTAAACTAGTTATTATTTTCTATTTTCTAGTTAGTTACTAATTCCTGTGCCATTCAGAATTCCCGATCTAGAAAGGCACATTTTCCATCTACAAAACCAGGGGTGCCTCGCAACGTGCTGACGCAACTTCCTACACCCATTCCTATACAACACTTAGATTTCACATAACGATGGAGAAGCCAGATATTGAGGCTCGCGTCGCCGAATCCTTGAGTAACGACTTCGATCCAGCCTTGGAGAAGAAGTTGCTACGGAAGCTGGACTGGCGCATCATCCCTGCACTATGGTTCCTGTTCCTCGTATCATTCATGGACCGATCGAACATCGGGTAAGTTGTCTGCTCCTGCTCGACACAATCTGGTACTCGGAAACTAAATGTGGATATTTCACTCTAGAAATGCCAAAATCGCTGGAATGGTCAAAGAGCTGCATATGGTCGGAAATGATTACAATGTCGCCGTTACAATGTTCACTGTCGCATATGTGATTTTCGGAGTGCCCGCCAATCTCCTGGTCAAGAAATTCGGCCCCAGAATGCTGGTCATGTACATGTTCACCTGGGGTGAGATCACACTCCCTTGCTTCAATTGGTAGTGTGCTAATGAGGGATCGCACGATAGGGCTGTTTGTGATGGGTCAGGGCTTGACAAAGACTGCGACGGGGCTGATCGCGTGTCGGTTTTTCATGGGAATGTGTGAAGCAGGGTTTGTTCCTGGTCCGTGGAAGTCCGGAACTTCGTTGGAGGAACGGTTACTGATAAACGTGTCATCTCTAGGCTGCGCATATTTGATTGGGAGCTACTATAAGCGAGATGAGTTTCTGCGTCGCTATGCAATTTTCTTTAGTGCTAATATGGCAGCCGGTGCGATCAATGGGGTTAGTTCTAGTTGATGATACTCGCTTGTATCACTGTTGACTCTAGATACAGCTATTCTCGAGTCTCTTAACGGGGTTGAACCTCAGCGGATACGCAGGGTGGCGATGGTAGGGTTTCTTCCTCGTTGAATATTCCATCCATCTGACCATCTAGGCTCTTCTTGATCGAAGCCATCATCACCATGGGTATTAGCATCGTTTGCTATTGGATTGTCGTACCGTTTCCGGAAGACGCGGATTTCTTGACGCCCGAGGAGAAAGCGTTACTGCTGGCTCGCCTGGAGGCCGATGGTGGTGGTGTCCGCAATGACCCCATTTCCTTGAAACGGGTACTCAGTATGGCGGCCGACTGGAAGATCTGGATCTGGTAAGCCTTCGTCTCTCACTGTGATTCAATTATCGGCCAACTAATCGTACAACAGCGTCCTGGCCTATATCGGTGCCGAAGAAAGCGCTAGTTCTCTGGTGGCATTTCAGCCCACCATCCTCAAGGACCTTGGCTGGACCGCTCGTTCCGCACAAGCGCACGGCATTCCTATCTATGCAGTTGCATTCGTTTTGACGCTTTCTAGTGCCTGGTTGAGTGATTACCTCCGACACCGCTTCCTATTCACTCTCTTCGGCTCGGTCCTGATTATTATCGGATGGAGTGTTCAGCTGGCACACTACCTGCCAGCGGGTGTCCGCTACATGGGCATGTTTTTTGTGGCTTCTGGTGCATTTATCATGATGTCAATCACAGTGGTATGGTTGTGCATTAACCTCGGCAAGGGGGTCAAGCGCAGTGTGGGTATGGGCCTGCTTCCAGCATTTGGCAATTGCGGTGCCTTTGTGTCCGGGAACGTGTTTATCACCAGCCAGTCCCCCAAATACCCAGTGGGATTCGGCGTTGGGTTAGCTTTTGCAGTCATGGCTGGCGTGGCAAGCACGGTGTACTATTTCGGCTTGCGCGCGGAGAACCGCCGGCGCGACAGCCAGCCCGAGCACGAGTGGACCCCGGAAAGTGCTCAGGATCTCGGAGATGCGCACCCAGATTTTCGGTTTCACCTGTAAGAGATGCTGGATCGTATGAGGGCGCATTGTGCCGATACTGGCACGCCCTAAGTGGGCTGCTTTCATTTAATTTAATCTGCAATACGGGATATTCTACAATGATTACGGGTCTTTACTCCGTACAGCCTAGTCAGTGTTTTGTCGGACTTGTAGTGTAGCACGATTTGTTGGTCTCATTACGTAGCCCTAAGTGTAGATCCACCCAAACCGAAGGTTTTCATATGCTTAGATTGAACAAGATTTGGCCAGCCGCCAGGAATCGCAACTGACAGTCCTAATTCGTCAACTTGGGAGACGTTTCGCTATCTATTGGTCCGGGGAATCGGCCAAAAGCCCACTCTAGGTGGATCTTTTCCACCAGGAACGGACCGGAATCAAACTAAAGAGTCGAGACCCACGCCTGTACTTTTTACGCAATGCGACCATCCTATAACATAGCCAGTCCGATTGATGATGGCACCATGAACCATGTCCATAGACTCCATACCCCTGCTCAACTAACGACTTTTTTTTCTAGTGTTTCCTGTGGGCTAGTGGGTTATGGCCAGTGTGCCGATAACCATTTGCGAATCTGCCAGTGGAAATTAGTTTCATCAATTACCGTGTACCAATCCTACCCGAAGGCCATGTGTGCAGGGATGGAGCATACCAGTAATCGACCTATCTAGAGGGAATACCAGGGTCTCAGCTTAGCGGATCCTGCAGCAGGGTTTGCTTCCGGAAAGAGCCCATCGAGTGCACAGGATGTGGCCAGGTCTGGTAGTTTAAGGAGCAGGATTCCTTCCACGAGGGCCGGATCATGATCGTTTCTGAGACTTTTCCCGTCTGGCAGGCTGGCGATTACGTTCCTTAAGTCCCCTTTCACACTCGTTTCTTCCCTTTCTTTTAAACTCATGATTTGTGTCTGTCCTTTCGTCCATTCTTTGCGCAGGGTACTGTGACGGTTGTCCGAGGGAAGCTATGGTGTTGGATCCCTCCGATGTTCCAAATAAAGGACCCCGGTTTGTCAAGGTGACCGCAATCTTGACGGCGATTGCTTTCATATTAGTAGCCTACCGAATAATATGGAAGGTGTACATGAAAAGCAAAATCGCCGCCGATGATATGATCATCTCTTTCTCCATGGTATGTCTTCCGTTGGTCAGTGTTGCTCAATTATACCAACAAAGGCAATAGGTTATACAGATTGTAAATACAGTCATGGGCGACTTGGGTATGCTTTCTCTCCGATCAATAATATATCATAACTTCTAAACATGGCCCCCATTTTAGCATGTCACTACGCCTTCGGTCGCCACCGCGCCGATGTAGTTCGAACAGGGGGCAACCGAGTGCTCGCATTGAAGGTGTGATTCATCAAGAAGATAATACACAGTGGTCCCGACTAACCGCATGACTGGGTAGTTCTTCTGGCTTTTTCAGATCTTCTACAAACTTGTTCTATGCCTCAACAAGCTATCCTTCCTCGCTTTCTACCTCCGCCTCTTCCCAACCCCAAAATTCCGCCTTGTCTGCTGGATCACTATCACCCTCGTCCTATCCAGTACCTTCGGGTTCGTCATCGCCACCATTTTCCAATGCATCCCCGTCCACGCGAGCTGGCACAAGGACATCCCCAAAACATGCGTGAAAAACGCCGAATTCCGCTGGTCCTGGGCGGGCTACAATACAGCTATGGACATCTGGGTGTGCCTAATGCCTCTCCCGGTTCTGGCGCAGCTACACCTCGACCGTATCCGTAAAATCGGGGTAATGCTCGTGTTCTGCATGGGCCTTTTCGTCTGCATAACGAGCATTATTCGCATGTGGGCTATGACCGAAAGTACGAAGACGCACGATCCAACATGGGGATCGTTCGATGCGCTGATGTGGAGTGCTATCGAGGCTAGTACGGGTATTATTTGCGCATGTCTGCCGTTCTTGAAGCATCCGATTCAGAGGATCATTCCTAGCTGGCTTGTTTCATTGTCGAATGGCTCCAGGAAGACTCGACCGAGTTATCGGATGAGTCGCCTCGGCTCTCAATCCGGGATGCGGACGGGTGGGCAGAGGGATGAGGATTTTTATGGGGAGGCTGATGCTGAGAGTATGGGTAGTCAGGGGCCGATTGCGAAGGGTCAGATTCTTATGAAGACGGATATTGTCATGCGTAGTGAGCGGGCTTATTCGTGATATGATCTCTATGTTCTTAGAAAAGATCCAAATCAGAAATGTACATTTGCGAAGTACGTTCATGGTGAAATTAGGGTAGAGGTCCTGTGTATCATATGATGCCTTGATGGTCATAATGCCACGGCATATTACTCCCCTTCTACGGCTTCTCAAGGCTTCTTTTTTCTTATTTTCTCTCGCTGCGTGTATCGCCCGGCTGCTGTGGACCTTGATCCACTCAGTGCGCGCCCTAAATTAGCTTAATTCCACTGACAGGGATCTTGGCCGAGTACGAAGACACAGAATGAAACATTAATTAAATAGTCATGGCGTGATAGTCCTAGTCAGGTAGTGCTCCGGTGGACTTCCGAAGATTGATTGCGTTCTTCCCGTCTGTCGATTAATCCCTGTTACCGCAACAGCACATACTCCGACAGTCCC
The DNA here is from genome assembly GCF_009193645.1 of Aspergillus pseudonomiae. Lineage (NCBI taxonomy): Eukaryota > Fungi > Ascomycota > Eurotiomycetes > Eurotiales > Aspergillaceae > Aspergillus > Aspergillus pseudonomiae. The sequence continues at coordinate 535,759 of NW_022475999.1, forward strand.
AGTACTCCCAGTTACTCGCATAAAGCGACAGTGCTAAGGGATCGTCACGAATATCCTCACCTCAGCTCAGTCCACTCTAAGTATAGCTGCAAAATGGCGGAGGAGAATACTGCAGGAAGTACTATCGTGGCGGATGCCTTTCTGGAGGCTTTGGCAGAGGTACTGCCTATCCCATGTCTTCTCTGGTGAACAGAATCTAAATCATGACAGGCTGGTGTCGACTATCTCTTCACTGTACTTGGCTCCGATCACCCTAGTATCATTGAAGCCTATATCCGCCGCCAAAATGACCCCACCCGCCAATATCCCAAGATGATCCTGTTCCAGCACGAGGTCAGTCCCTGTTTCCTTCGCCAGGATCAGCACATGGAACCCCACTGATCAAGCAACCAGTTCGTGGCCATGTCAGCTGCCGATGGCTACGCTAGGATCAGTCACAAACCGGCATGTGTGATCGCCCACGTGGACGTGGGGACTGCTGCTCTGGGCCAGGGCCTGCACAATGCATCTAGCGGTCGTGCCCCTGTCGTAATCTTCGCCGGTGTTGCCCCATCCACGCTGTTGGGTGAGGCTCCGGGTTCTCGTTCAGAGCATGTCCAGTGGTACCAGGATATTCGCGACCAGGCGGCCATCGTGGCGCCCTATAGCCGTTTTAGCGCGGAGATCAAGTCACCGCATAATGTTGGCAGTGTGGTGCATCGCGCTGTCCTGATGGCCACGACTGGAAGCCCAGGTCCGGTGTATCTCACTGCAACTCGGGAAATACTAGCTACCCCTATCCCCTCGGTGGAGCCCCGGCCAAAGCCCATCCCATCCTGCCATTTGGGGTCCCTGTCTCCGGAGGCCGTGGAGATGATTGGTAGCGCACTGCTGGACGCAAAAGCCCCTCTCGTGATCACAGGGTACCTGGGCCGAAGCCACCGCGCAGTTCAGCAGTTAATAACCCTAGCGGACACGGTTCAAGGGATCCGAGTCTTCGATTCCGAGCTCCGCGAGGTCTGCTTCCCAGCAACTCACCCAGCCTGCATAACCCGCAACACGGGCGCCGCATCAGCCATCCAATCCGCCGACCTGATCCTCGTCCTAGACGCCGATGTGCCCTGGATCCCACGACGAGTGCATCCCTCCCCAAGCGCAGAGATTTACCACATCGACCTCGACCCGCGCAAAGAGCGCATGAACATGTTCGACATCGGTGCCTCCGCCACCTTCTACGCCGACACAGCATCAGCCCTAACTCAGCTAAACACCTACATAGCCAGCTCTCCCCGCCTCCCAGCGCTCCAGAAATCCTGGTCCCCGCGAGCCGAAGATCTCCTCACTGCTCATAAAGAAGGGAAAGCCCGCATCGACGCCCGCGCGGCAACACCCCTCTCCACCCCCAGCGAACCCTGCACCGTCGACTACCTGTGTAGTCGCATCCGCGCCTCCGTCCCCCAGGACACAATCTACATCACCGACTCGGTGACTAACCAAGTCCCCATGACCGAACAACTTCAACTCACCCGTCCCGGATCTCATCTAACCAAAGGAGGCAGCGGACTGGGCTGGTCCGGTGGCGCTGCCATCGGCGTTTCGCTCGCGACATCCCGATACGATATCTCCGATCGTCCTAACCTGCACCTTAACGAAACCACCACACCACCTTTCATCTGTAACATCGTGGGCGACGGGAGCTTTGTTTTTTCCGTACCGACGGCTGTTTACTGGGCCGCGCATCGGTATCAGACCCCTTTCCTGACGGTGATTTTGAATAATGGGGGGTGGAATGCAACCAGGCAGTGTTTGGCCGATGTTCATCCTAGCGGTGTGGCGGCCGGATTGTCGAATCGGGATCTTGGGATCTCGCTGGTGGAAGATGGGCCGGATTATGGGGAGGTGGCTAGGGCAGCTGCTAATGGGAATTTATGGACGAAGAGGGTGCGCAGTGTCGGGGAGTTGGATGAAGTGCTGAGGGAAGGGATTAGGGTTGTGGTTGAAGAGCGAAAGTCGGTTGTTTTGGATGTTTTAATTAGGTAGTAGGGCTGGTCTGGGTTGTTTTCTGTATATACATTGACTCAATTCATTGAGCATATTTTCGCACCATGCAGACCAAGTTCACCCAGTCACCATCACTCCCTCCCCGGCCTGTAAATCTACTCGCGTCAAAATGTACAGTATTTTTTTCCTCCTGGGAAGATATCTCCTCAAACCCCTTTCTCTTGTACACCGGGTATCCCTTCTTCGAGGCCTCAAGGTAGCACTCAATTCCAAGTCTGTCGGCAATATCACAACCCCACTGCGTTAAAAGAGAAGCTGCTCCACGACGCTCATAACGAGGATCCGTAGCCAGCAATGCCAGCACTACGTTGGCAATCAACACGAGGCCCATTAGAAGCAGCAGCGCACAGAACTTACAACAATGATCTCTCCCCTCCTCTCCAAAGAACTCCCTCCGTTTCTCCAGTAATTTTCCCTTGCAAAATCGAAAGCCTTCCTCATTTGCCCCAGTCGGGATCTCCATACCCTCATCCGTTCTCACAGAAGCGCGCCATTTCGTCAGTCCCTCGTCCCCATGGTAAACATGCCACTTGGCAAACGCAACCATCTCCCCCGAGTCGTCGTCAACAGCTTTCAAAAAATAACAGGTGGGATCTTTATCCCAGTTCTCCGAGACTCGAGATATCTTGTTTGCCCTGCAAGGCGACGCCGATACCTCTTCCGGTGTCCCGTCTATGTTGGACACATCGCCTGTACTGCGGAAGAAGGCACTGGCTCCCATGGCCATCTGTTGGATGTCGACCATGCGTGGGATGTCGGCTTGGGTAATGGATTCAATATGTAGTGGCATTGTGCTGGTCGAGTTCTTTTGTCACTGGGATATGTGTCTGTCTTACGAGGTATGGAGTGTGATATTGCTGTACGGAGGAATAGAAATATGTACTTTTTATTTCTTCTGAATAGGCTTGCCTTGGTCGGTATTCTGCATTAAATACTAGTAATAGTAGATGTCCCTCGTATCTGCACGTCGGTGATGCGGGCCAATGGTGTCGTGGTTGAGATAACTCACGGCCGACTCGTCGATTGACAGCCTTATCTTGGATAATTCTGATATCTCGGTGGAATTAAAATTAAAGGCATACCGTTGAGCATTTAGAGAGGTCGAATTGAGCGATTGCTGATCGAAGGTGTTGGTTGAGACTTGGAGATTAACATGGCTAGGGCTAGCCGCTACATATATATTTCGGATACAAAGTGAGCAGCAAACCAGAGCAACTAGCGTACCCCTTGTTTCCTGAAGCACATATGATATTCTCCATATTTGACGGGATGGGCATAGCTGAATCAACCACGGATATGCATAAAATGTCCTTTGACCCAAGATTTCCACAACCTCCCTTGCATATTCTAGCAATATCGACAAAATGTAAAAATGTGGACAAAGTGTCTAAAAGACCTTTATATACCAGTAAAAGAAGCAACCTTTCACCAATTCAAGGTGCTGTAGTGTAGTGGTGATCACGTTTCGTTGTGGTAGTTTCCGCAATTCCGAATCGACCTGGGTTCGATTCCCAGCAGCGCCAAATGGCGTCTGTACTTGATTGGTCTTTCTTTTTGCTTTCTTTCTTTTTTCTCATTGTTTTCCTATGAGTCCAGTTGTTGAAATTGCATACCAATGGACTTGTTCCTGATCTGGAGATCTTCCTCATGGTGTGTTTAGCCATGGTCGGTTCTTCATGCCAAGCACTGGATCAATCTTTGCTTGCAACTGCATGAAATTGTAGTACTTGATTGATATCTTAGTGGACGAGAGTAGAGTAGAAGACACTGCTAAAATAACTGGCCGGGGAGGGTTGTACAGATGGCAGGCTGCTTATGGAGAGGAGATAATAAGATAGATAATCAGTTGGACTAACAGCCAGAGTAGCTTAAGCATACCTTATACTGGCTCGAGATCGTTTAGATGCTAGTCCTATTAGATTAGGAGAGATAGTATAAAAGGAGATACATTTATCCAACACAGTGAATCAAGCCCATTTGACACTATGGAATCAACGGTCCTTCCCTACAATACCCAGATACGCTATTTTGAAGCCTTGCACGGCTGAGATGATCAGAAGGCGTGGCAGTCAATTTCCTGAGCATGCATGACGGCGGCCTCCAACGCCGATATCTTTTCGGTTTGTTTATAATCCCGGTGAAACCGGGACACCAGTTTGCTCATGACCTTGGGCCACTCTGCATCCTCGCGTGGCACTGCGGCTGCAACGGCTTCGGTCTTCTCAACCCTCTTCTTGCTTTCCTCCAGCTCCAGTTGCTGGTATATTTCCTCAATGGTGATATGAGGGTCTTTGCCATCCTCCACCCTGCTGAAAATCTGCCGAACCAAGAATCCGGCCAGTCGCTTGACATCGCGCGCGTTGGCCCAGCACTCCATCTTTCTTAGTCTGGAGAAGGCACCCGTTACTTTGGCAACGCCGCCACTTTCTTCTATAATCTGGATATCCACGGACGCCAGTTCCCTCTGCAGTAGTCGCCAACAATCACCCGCTGACAGAGGTTGGAAGACAACGTCGGTGGGAAACCGGCTGCGCAGCCCCCGGTTCACCTGCATCAGCTCCACCATCTCGCGGTTGTACCCTGCGAGCACCACGATAAGTTTCTGGGCATACCGCGTCTTGGTAAGCCCATCCACCAGCTCGTCAACCGCTTGCTTCTCGTGTTCACCGGCCGCCAGCCGATATGCCTCGTCGATGAACAGAACCTTCCCCAGCGCCTGTTCCAAGAGGTCAACCACCTGCTTTCCTGTCTGCCCCTGGTACGACGCGATCAGGTCGCTAACCGAGCACTCAATCACCTCCGCTGCCGACAGAAAGCCCATATCATAAAAGATCTGGCCCACCTTGCGCGCCGTGGATGTCTTGCCGGTGCCTGGCGGGCCCCGGAAGACAAAGGTAAACGGGATATACGGACGGGGATTGACGCCTCTCCGCCGCATGCTAGCGACCGCCTTCTGGTATTCTTGCATCTGGACGATGATCTCCTCCACCCCGACCAGGTCCTGAAAACGGGATTCACACTTGGCTGCGGCCTGCAGATGCCGACGGTGATGCAGGTCAAAGTCCTCTGGCTCGAGCACAACATCTATCGGGCTCTCTAGCATTGGCGTGATTGCACGCTTCCCGTACGCCTCCGTGGCGTGGCTGAGGAGATTCTCAACGTCTCCGCCATTCCCAAAGTTCGGTCGCTCGGACGCTTTTTCTAGCATCTGCATCGCAACTTTCCGGGCCTCGTCCGTCACCTGTAAGCCTTGGTTGTTCAACTTCAGGTCTAGAATCTGGCCGAGTTGCTCCACGGTGTAGTTTGTGAAATGAAACGCATCGGCCAGGGCAAACCGTCGAGCTAGCCCGGGATTGCTCTTCCGGAACATTTCCTGCATCTCTTCCTCGTAACCCAGAAGAATCACACACCGGTCGTTCCCAGGGGTGTTATCAAGCTCGGCGACCAAAGTGTCGATCACTGCAACTCGGAAGTCGTCCGGCTGAATATGTGCGCCAGCCCTCGCCCCGGAATATAACATGTAGGCATCATCGATTATTAATACCTTACCCTTTGTCTCCTTCAGGATTTTCTTAGTTCTGTGCTCGGAATGTCCGATATAGCCAGCAATAAAATCTGACGGGTTCTTGACAACAACCTCTGCGCTTGATAACAGCCCGAGATCGGCCAGGATTTGCCCATAGAGCGTGGCAACTGTGGTCTTTCCTGTGCCGGGCGGCCCCAGGAACACGCGGTTCAGGCTGGACTGCAGCGGCACAGAACCCTGCTGCAGGCGGTGGTAGTTCCAGGTTGCACGATCGAACAGGAGCTGGACGGATGACTTGACGGCCTCCATCCCGATCATAGCCTGGAGCTTAGTCCATGCAGGGCTTTCGCGATGGGCTTTGGCCGGATCGGGGCCGATGAGATCCTCTCTGGTGAGCAACAGACAGTCCGGGTGTCTCCCCTCGCTCTGTTCCTGGCGGATGCGCTCTGTCTGGCGATCCAGTGCTCTATTCCACGCTTCCTTCAAGGCGCAGATATTGCGAAATCCTGGCCCGCGCGCACTGCCCACAAGACGCACCATCATCCACATATATTTCCCATTTGGCCCTCCCTCAACCTTCCACTGCGTGCCGGCGATTATCCTTACCATGATCCGCTGCAGCTCATCATCAGAGTAGTCCGGTAGATTTAGTGTGATCTTGAGATCGTGGGTCTGGTCCCTGGTATAGCAAGAGGCGTAGCCAGGCGCGCGCAGTTCTGACAGAAATCTGTGGTACAAGCGTTCCACTATTGATCTTCCTGCTTGAGTAAGAATCAAATCTATTGCCAGAGTATGGGCTGCACACCTATTCCGGGGTTACCCACGATGGCTATAGCCAGGTCGTCCCTCGACAGCTCCTTTTTCTGCCTCTTCGCTATCTGCACTATAGCCCGCATCCGAAGAAAAAATGCCTTGGCATCTTCCAGTCCCACCATCTGCATAAGTTTGTCCAGATACTTGCTCTGAGCGCCTTCGGTACGCTTTAGGCGGATCCATTCTAGCCGGGATGGGGAATTGTCCTTTACCCTTTCGACAGGATCGTCCGGTGCTGATAGTTCCAGTAATAGAGGGGATAGTACCTTGCAGAGATTGCGAAACTCGATAGCATAATCGCGATAGTCCGGAAGCGATTCCTGTAGCAGAGGAGACAGCGCCCTGCAGAGATCGCGAAACTCGATCTCGCTGGATTTCCAGTGGCAGCTTGTCTGCCTTCCCTGCCCGGAGTCTTTCGTCATCGCCGCGTGTCAGGAAAGTAGACCAACTAAAGATAAAAGGGTGCGCAATAAAACTGGTAATCAGGATGTAGTGGGTAGACTGTTTCCTATAGTCAGGAAGAGTACTACCTGTTTTTAAGCTATGTTTAGTTCAGAAAAGCGGTGTCCACGTCTAAGGGACATTACATGCCTAGCAGGCAGCAGCTCCCCCCTCGCCTTCCACATTCTTATACCGTCCGGCAGTATCAAATCTCTAGCTCTTTCGACCCCGCATATTGTCACTGTTCAGTGATTGTGATTGCCAGACCGCATTGAAGAAGTCGCTCACCACTTGTTTACGCGCTGTTGTTTGCCTCGTTGGGCGGTTTCTACTCCTGTGATCTTCCCAGCCTCATACACTGTCCGCAGATAGAGTACTGAATTCTGCCCCGCTCAGTTATCGGGGAGTTATTAGAGGTCATTTAACTGAGCTGCATGTTCAATACTGTGCAGTTGACAGGTTTACTTTGCATTCATTGGTGAAACAATACAACATCGCGCGACTTTGGCTTTCGGTTGGCTGATTTTACGAATCGGCTTCCACTCGCCTCGCCGACCAGCTGTATCTTGCTGCTTATATTCTATCTGGTCTACCGAGCAGTGTACAATATTCTGAGCTATAGCATCGCGATTCTACCCATCAGCCAGCTGGCTGGTGGTCTTTTGGGTGGAAAGCCATCTATTATGAGATCTTAGAGTTGAGCCTCTTGAGACCTCGAAGAGGAATCGAAAGAATACTACAGTGTACAAACCTTATAAATCTTGCTAACTTTCGGGTAGATGTAGAAATGTAACTATTATATTTGAAGAATAATATCTAGACTGTGTATACCTCAGGGCTCCACTTTCAGGTAGATCTCCCTAGTCCCACTAGTGGGACCAGAGTTCTAGCAACCTAGTGTAGACCTTAAATAATGAAGGAACAAACAAGAAGCGTAGGCTCAAGCTATTTTGACCGTCTTAGACTTTGCCAAGCACAAGTGGGTTTGTTCTAGCTATTTTTGCGGGTCTTATGGAGGCGATCCTTGTGCATAATTGTGAAAGGTTGCATTGTTTCAGGCAGCCATGCTGGACAACTACCCGTCCCAACTGTGCGCCTGGCTTCCTTGCTCTGCCGATCGCAGAGTGGCCTAGATCTCTGCCCTCTAGCCTGTTACCAAGAATAATATGTGGTACTCGAGATTCTAGTGACTGAATGAAAGCGACAGAGCTTGTGGCACCTAGTTTTCAGGCCAGCTTCTGGCCCTCTGCATGTGGAGAGCCCTGATCAAGGTGTACCTTCCTTCTTGACAAAGAAAAACCTCGCAGGAATCCTGGTGAGGGCCAGAACGATCGAGTTGTTCTCGATAACATCAAATCCTACAAAATGAATACTCAACCGCTTTCATTCAACCCCATCCAATACATTTCAACCCAAGAAAAACAGTCAATCGCCAATTTGTCCATCTCATCCCTCCTCGCCGTCGCCCACGAACCCCTCCCCCAAGGAGGCAACCACTGGAGCATCTACCTCACCAGCGAAACAGGCTACGTCCGCTTAGACATGACGCCCTCCTACACCGTCCCCGCTACAGTGAGTCCCGGCGGCTCTAAGGGAATTCTCATCGTCAGCCGCGTGGATGACCTCCGCTTAGGCACCGCAAGTAAAACCGTACGACTTGATGTCCGGGAAGGTCTGAAGGTCAGCGATTTTGTCGACCTGCTCGTGAGAGAGAAACGGCATCTCTACGAGTTCAACAATGCAGGACAGGGGTGTAGATTCTGGGTGCATCATCAGATCGGTCTTTGCTGGGATGAGGGCCTGGTAGTGAATGGTGTGCAGGTCGAGGAGGCGAGAAGTGCCATTCTAGTGATGTATCCTGAGATGGTGGGGTATAGCCTTGTTGTTGGAGAGTATTATTCTTAATCTTTGTTTTGTTTTCATTTATCCGTCCGGTCTTTACTATGTGGGCTTCTGTATATTGTTTTCTTTATATACATGTTGAAGTCGCAAGGCGTCCTGTGAACATTAGCCCTAAGACATTGGAAGGAATCACTCGTCTTTAAGGCTTTTAGTGTCGCCACAACCCCTGCTAACAATCTTGAGATCCTCTAGAGATATCTCCCCAGAAGCTAGCAGTTCTAAACGCTCGATAAGGTATTTCGTTTTTGGATTGAAGCCATCCGCGAGTCTTTACACTGTGTTCAAAGCTAACTGCAATCTTGAACAATTTTTCATATTACCTCCCCGGGCTTACTATAAACACCTTCCACCTTTCAGACCCCTTATAGCGGCTCATCATAATGGTTGCTATGTTGTGCAGCTTGCGTCAGAATGAGCATAACCTGCCGCAAGGTGAGCTCTTCATAAATTACATCGAATGGATACCTGGGGATTTCCCAGCGTGCCTTCTCTAAACGGACCTCTCTTGGAGCAGGCAAAGATGGCAAGCAAGCTTCAAGCAATTTTGCTGCTCGTAGGATACCTTCTTCATCTTTTGTGTGTGCGAGTACTCCTCGCGTGAATTCCATGCCAGGCTGATCAGACTCGTCGTCTGCGTTTCCTTTGTGTCCAATCAGCACGAGATTGGTTCCCTCCATCAGAAACAGTTCGTCTCCCTCATTGAGCTCCCTCGCGGTAACGCAGCTGTTATAAGGCCCTAGGGACAACAGAGGACCGCAGTTATGGGCGGCCAGACTACATTGTATTCTGCCGACCATAAACTCTGAAATGGCCTTGCCGCGCAACTCTTGTCGAAGATGCTCATCCAGTTCAAAAGTGGGGTGTTTCTGCATCTTGCCCTGGGATTTACACCAGTCGCATACCGATGATTGAGAGTTCGCATGTCGAGTGTGTCCGAGATGCGTGAGCCCGACTTCGAAACCGAGGTCACAGATTTTGTCTGGAATACCGACGTCCCATGCACAGTCATGGACATGGTGCAGTTGTAGGATATTGAAAACCTCTAGTGCAGTATACTTCAATGGAAGGACATATGGCATGTTACTGAGCAGTCGGACGAACAGATTGACTGTCGTTGCGGAATAATCGGCCATAATCCTAAGGCCCCGACTGTCCTCCGGCATTCTGGCGAGGCCAAGCAGACCATAGACTCGATCGCGCACATCTCGACATTGAGCTTCCCCAAACTTGACCACAATTTCGTCTATCGTCTGGTTCAAAATGCTGTCCTCTCGGTCTTTTCTGTCTAAATAGCTGAGCACTTTCCTTGTATGTAACCCCCTGGACGAACTGCCAAGTTGTATTTCCGCTCCAGTGAACCCCCCGAGAACAAACTCTCCTCTGACGGCAGTTGTTAGCTCCCTGAACGATGACCAGGGCGCAGATTTGGAGCCACAGAAGACAACCGCATCCTGCGCAAGGAATAGCTCCTGGATAATCCAAAGCCTGGTCCAGTAAGAACGCTGGTACAGCATATCAAGCGCATTTCCGCTAGAGCCCTCCAGGTCTATTTCATTTTGCTTTGCCTCTGCACATATATCGAAAATAAGGTCCGACTCAGCGGTTCCAGGACCCAGCCAGACCAGAACCTTCTGCGCCTGACTGTATACATCACCCATGCGCTGCACTTGGGCGCTCCGCTCGGGAGTGTCTTCTTGATTGATGCAGATCGCGTCCGCGAAGAACGGGGTACTTCGCTGCTCACTGCCAGCTAGAATCCCCAGACAGGTGTGTAAGTTGTCTCGGATGAGGAATGGACGATTGTTGATGAATATTGTTCGATCTGCTGTGTCATCCCCCCACTCATAGGAGAGCGCATTGTACACCGGCTCGTCTGAGAATTTGTATACTCCTAAGCTAAGTCTGAGAGGTCCCGTCGACGCCGTATCTTCAAATTTTAGAAGACGAATATGGTGTGCGTCTGTTGGAAGCACCGTGTGGGCGAACGCTGAAGTATCAGAAGCCATAGGGGTCCGCTCTAGTTGAATGAGGAACTGGATATATGTATACAAGAATATAGAAGATTTGTGTGTCAAGAGTGAGCGTAAAGTTCCTGTGTGAAAAGGGTGTGTTTACGATAAATAGGCCAGTTGTCAGCGGGGCTATGCACGCGGGGCTGTGGATCCCATGGTGGCTGGCCGCTGATTCTCACATACATTGACTAGTAATTTTCCTTTGGTCGATCTGGAGGCTTATAATATCCCAAAAGGGTGATACCATCAAGCTCAAGCTATAACTTATTAGGCAACGATCTTCTGATCCCGTCGCCCCGTCGCTTGCTTATACTGGCACAGCATGCAGATAGGCATTTTCCTATTCGATGAAAGGCTAGCCACGTATTATGAGAAGTCTGAAGCTCACGCACTGTATAGCGTGAATGCTAGTATGTAGACTATGAGTAGGAATAACGATGCCAAGTGTGACGCATGTCAATGCATGATCTGCTTGAACCTGACCATACCTTGTATGTATGTGACTCGGAATATTCTCCATCAACACCTTAAATAATTAAGGGAAAGCAGGACAATTTTATGTCTTGGAAGTGACATTTGCCTGCCTCACAAAAGAAGAAGAGGTGAGATTCGAAAGACAGTTGACAACTTACTAAGCAGTCCCATGAAACTTTTGAGAGATGACACAGAATGATGCATAGATCTAATCATCAACGAGTCAGGGTCTTCCTCTGAAACCCCGTCAGACTCGGTGTATCCTCCACCATTCCACTACAATCATTGAAACTCTTATGGCGACTGAGAAACACTCGTACGAAAGCTACTATCGGATCGGGTCAGGATTCTGTGGCACTGTCTGGGCTAGAAGGCTCGAAGGCCCTGCATTCAAACGAGAGGATGGAGGACCATACCGATCACTAGCAAATGACTTTGCAATGCACAATCGAGCACTTGAGGCTTTTCACAAGTTGTCATCCGTTAAAAGCAACATTCAGGATCAGCCCATACGGCCTCAGGTTTGCATTCCACAATGTCACACCTACCTGACACCGCAAGACGCCTGGTGGGAAGAGAACATCACCTATTTCCCACTGGGATACTCACCCTGCAATGCCATCTCTTCCGAACGCATCCCACCATTTCCAGACACTGTAAGGGCACTTCTTGTGGGGAAATACTGCCCTTCAGAAATCAGAAACCAAATACTGAGTAGCGCAAGCAACCGGGCCTGCCTGATCAGACCATATATTGGCCGCAATCGAACCTACAAAACGGCAATGAACGTGAGGTCGAGATTCAGCGGCTTTTCGCTGCAGAACTATCCGCTCCATTTGGATCAGATGGTGGAACTGGGGATTCCTTCCAACCACCTTGAATGGTATGCTGCCATGATGGGGGAAGCATTAGCCACGCTGCACTGGCTGGGCGAGATCGATGGTAACGACGTTGAATTTGTTCTCGCTCCACCACCAACACGGGACGATGACCGCACCATTGCCATGACGAATGTGTTGGGACAGCACACCATGTGGATGTTGGATTTTGACCTTTGTCGTGCCATTTCCATGGACTTGGAGGGCGTCAAGCAAATTGTCAATGCATTTTGCAGAAATGATCCCTTCTATCCGCGGCCGCACACAGACCAGTGGGTTGCTTTTCGCCAGCAGTACCTGCAGACCTCTGTGGGGTTGATACAAAGTTTTCATGAGGATGAGGCAGAGACTCGAATTGGCCTTTCCAGAAAGTTCATAGAATTGCTGGAGACCAAATAGAACTGGACACTGCGATTTGCAGTGAATACAGGTGGGGGATGTGTTACTGCTTATTGCTCCTTATCCTCACCTTGCCTCCCTCCTCACTCAACCCACATCCTTCAAACTTCGCCCGAGCAATCTTTTTCTTGCATAGCTTCTGATATAGCTCTGCCCTCTTCAACACCATAGTTAACAATAATCGACACCTTTCAGCATCACTTTGACCAACGATGAGCCGGCGAGAAAAACAACACACCGACAGCTCATGGACGAGTTCTCTACAAGATGCCATGGAGCAAAATCTCCACCTTGAGGAAAAGCTACTTGAAGAGGAGATCAATACCCCTCAAGTTCTCTTGAGGAGATTGCTGTCGACACGATCTGTGGTGTCAACATCTTCATCGTTCGCAGAACGTCAACAGGCCGCAGTTGGCTGCACATCCCTGTTTCGAGAGATTGGAACAGGGTCGATTGGGAAGGTATTTGAACAGGCTGGTACATTGTGGGCATTCAAGGTACTCCTTATAGATCGCACCGATAAACTTTGGAATAATTATTTGATGCACCTACGAATCCAAGATAGCTTCGACCGACTTGGCGACGGTTCAGGCGGTCTCGAGATTCCTCGAGCTGCCTGGTTCGCGAATAGAGAATCCGAGTTCTGGTCCGAAAACATCCACCTATTCCCAGATGATCCTACGTTTCCTCGTCGACCTCGAGAAATCCTCTGCATGGAAAGAATATTTCCCCTTCCCCAGCCAATCCGTCATGCCCTAATCGATCTTTTCTGCAACCCGAATAATGTCGCCATGGCCAAGAGCGATGCATCGAACAAAGATTGCCTGGTACGCCTGTTTCTTGGTCGGAAGCGATACGGGGCATCGCGTCCTGGGGGCAGTCGGTTTTTTTCCCTGAGGAATTACACACTGCACGTCGATCAGATGGAAGAACTACAACTAGATGCGGATGAATATGCGGTTAACATGGCGGACGCACTCGCCGTTATGCACTGGCATACCAAGATCGATGCCATGGATGTTGAGTTCGTCCTGGGAAGCACCCCATTCGACCACAATTCCGTGCGTCGCCCTCCACCGCTTCAAGACATCTTACGCCTTACACCTGGGACAAGTACATTTGAGCGCGCCACGAACACTGTTCCTAACTTCAAAAAGCGCATTGTGAGCCTTTGGTTGCTTGACTTCGATGCTTGCGGTCCTATTACGATGAATACAACAGGAGTTAACCAGGCAGTTAAGGCTTTCATTGAAAATGAGCCCTACTGCCCCCGTCCGTACATGAAAGACGCTTACTCGGAGCGACTTTGGCGCATATTCTCCCAGCGTTACCTGGAGACAGGGAGAAAGATAACTGCTGGCAGTCCTTCGCAGTCATTGCCGCAGCAATTTATCCAAGGTGTGATGGCCAAGCTGTCGCCGCCAGACCAACTCCCACCGCGTCAAGCCACAGGCACAGTCTTAGGAATGGGTGAATCTTCAGGGGGCAGAGGGCCTATACCTCAACAACAACAACAACAACAACAACAACAACAACAATCGAGCCGGACCCCATCTAGACGTGGTCAAGGCGGGCAAAGGGGCGGTAGGGGCTCGATTGTTGGCTCGTCAAAGAGAGGCCCTGGAAATCGCGGACAAGGTCGAGGATATCGTTGAGCTGTAGGCTCTCATTTAGTATTGCTGGCGGAATAAAAAAAGGAACTGAGACAGGATGGACATTGGGAAAATGTACTGTTTTGCTTGAGCATAGAATTAAGTTTAGGAACTAAGGGAAGATATTCAATTTCATCTGCTGCAGGGTTCTATTTTGAGCTCATCTTGATTGAACAGTATCCACGGCCTTTCCATCCGTGAAATAGCCATATGCACGTCACTATTATGCCCCAGTTTGTCACGGCTGGAAAACCAATGAAGTAATAATGAACGGACCAAAGCTTGACCAGACCGTCACATTATGCCTTTTAACAAAACTTCAGAAACCGACGACTAGTGTTTCATTCAAAAGAGGCCTCTGTTGTCGTATCAGCTTATTCCAAGATGAAGAATATCACAGTATCATATCTGATTGCTATACTATCCTTTGCGGCCTTTGCTTATACCAGTCCGGATGACGATCTGCCCAACTGCGGATATGTTGTTTTCGTTTGTGCAAAGATATTTAACTCATATAATGCCTTTCATGAATGCGTTCGTGATGAACGAGGATGCTCTTGGCGTGACTGAATAGTTAGTATTCTTGTCTCAGGGACTGCGTTTGTTCTATCGTTGACAGAAACTGTCCTCAGAGTGTTATGCCTACCTATCGTTGGTCCAGTTACTCGAAGACTAGGAACTGAGTGTTATTCTATCATTGAAGGAGATATCAAGATGGAAGATGGAAGATAAGTGGTGGTGTTCTCTTTGATGGCTAGCAAGCAAGAACTATCAATCTCCAATATAACGCGTTCAATGATCTTGAAAGTTATATTACTATGCAAGCTTCAATCGTCGATCATACACTACCGCAGTATCTCACGTCATTAGGGATATAAATGTAAATGACTCGGAGTAAGCACGTCCTTCAAAATAAACTTGCATTGCGCGAATGGCTTGAGGCCATCCATATATTTCTTGTCTCCGTGCTTGATTCCGACTTACCTCAAACGTACTGTGTAGCACATATATTATGCACTATCATTGATTAAGTCCTTCAACATGACACTTTATCCTTTGTTCACTGGCAGGATCGCGCATGGACACATCCGTTGTTTCCAATGCTAGGTGGGGCGGCGGGGGAGATACATCGGGAGTGAAAGCAGAGTCTGCTATATCTTTTCAAGGCTTGTAAATTGTTGGTTTGGGTCAGGATTAGCTGTTGTTGATGTTGACGTCTTTCAAATTAAATATGGACATAGCACTGCCACACTGTCTGAATATAGTTATTAACCGAGCCTCGTTGCAAAGGCCAGACACTTCTAATTTAGCTATTCTAGATGTTCATCCCAAGGACACGGTATCTACTAGCTACCAGCAGATGTCATACAGCACTTTGCACATTCCCCTTCTCCTGCGATGGAGGCGTGTTCTTCTGCAACCCCCATTCACCCTCCCCAATTCGTGCCCCATAGAACTTAACCAATAGCCCGACCGTAACCGGGCCGATAATCGTGTTCAACAAGATCGCCCAGACACCGGTAATGAAGCCCTCCTCACTCACGTACTCTGTGGAGTTGTAACCGATCTCAATAATCAACAGACCAATCTCGCCGCGCGCAACCATCGCAGAACCAAGTAACAAGGCCGATAACATTGTTGCGTTATCCTTGGGAGACTCGACTGGTACGTCCGGAGCCGCGGGAGACTCCTTAGATGCTTTCCCGGTCTTCGATTTAGTTCCTGGCAGGTATTTCCATATAGGGATCCATATTCCCACAACAAACTAATCCTGTTAGTCAATACTATCTGTTGAATATATGCAAGAAACCAACCTTGGCGACGACCATTAGAAGCGTGTACAAGATCCCCCTCCAGATGCGCTTCCCCGTCCACAGCTGCACAAACGGAATGGCGAACCCGATACTAGCAAAGAACAGAGGCTCCATCAGATACGTCTGCACGCCCAGAAGATAGGCCTCGAAGGTATGAACGAAGGTCGGGCTTTTATCCTCATTTTGCTCGCCTTCTTCGCGACTCATGACCACGAATGGGCCATCGGGACGCTTGCTTGGCAGATAGGAGAGAAAGGTGCCGGCGAGGAAAGCGCCAAAGAGGACCGATGTGCCCGTGTATGCAGCGATGGAGATAAATGCGCAAAGCACAAGCGTCATCAATATGATGTTGGAGATGTGGTCGTAGCGGGCGAAGTGGAACTCGATGTATTTTCGGAATATCGGCGCAAAGAGAAATTTCGTCACGACGGGCGTGAGAATAGCCATTGCCACTGAGGCTACGATGGGGCGACCTATGATCCAGCCGAGGTTGGCGTCGCTGTTGGAGAGTTTACCCAGGTCGGAGATGATGCTGTTGGTTTCGGGGTGAGTTTGGGTCGGATTTTCGAAATTTGGGGCACTGACCTGGAAAGCACGAGACCAACTACATCGTCAATGACGGCCGCGCTTACGAGAACTGAGCCCACGCGGGTCTGCGCGAGATCTACTGTTTTCGAGGCTGATGAGATTACCGCGAATGTGGTGCCTAGCCAGTTTGTTAGATCGCAAGGGTAAGTTAGGGCTTGGCTGCGGATTCTTACCCAAAGAGGTGGCGGAAAGTGCCGCCCCAATGATAAACGTCTCGACCGCACCTGATTGACGTTAGATCTTATTCATAAACAGCATGGAAGATAATACCATATCCATATCCCAAGTATAGCAGAAGATAAGAAAGCCCGATAGGAAAACACACCCCTGTGGCGGCGCCGATCGTGCTCACCACCAGATTTTCCTTCAGAAGATCGAGCCGGGCGCCAAGGCCACCTGGAGATGATTGACGTCAACACCGACAGACGCTGCAGAACTTTCAAGCCACCAACCTTCAAATATAATCAGGATCAAGCCAACATATCCAAGCGCTAGGAAAGTCTGTTGCCAGTTCCATTCAAGGATATTTGTCAGCGGTACACCGTATATAATGCCAACTGCAATCTGTCCAATGATCCCAGCGCGGAGAACTTTGGCGGAGACCCATTCCGCCAAGGAGAGGAAGAAAAAGAATGAGATGATAATCAGGATTTCAACAACTAAGTGAGTGAGCCTTGCGATCCTGTGCAGTACTAGGGACGAATATCCAACAGTTCATACTTACTACCAGGCTCGTGGTACGGGAGGAAGCCACCTGCCATTATGTATGAGCGGACTAGGGCGGAGCATGGAAGCAGGAATAATCTCCAGCTGGAGAGGCGAAGGGCCCATCAAATAGTGAATTTCTCAAGTACAGATATCCCAAGCACAGTATTGGCATTAGCTAAGATTTCTCTTGGGTATCAGTCAAGAAGGCGAAGATGGTGAAAGGTGGAGTAAGGCCAAGAGACTAAGTCTTGGTTCTTCACGAAGACCCTGAAAGAATGGGTGCAACGGTCTGGGCCCATGTGATATGGCCTTTAGTTTGTGGGGACTTCGTGGGATATGGCATAAGGCCGACGCTAGAATCAGTAACTGTGGAGCATATCCAGACTTTGCCCGAGCTAATTTATAAGCTCAGGTGGCTGCGATGCTTGTCGTGATCCATCTCCTGAAGAAGCCGAGAACCACCATTTCATATTGTGCAGGTGATACTAGAGTTCCTTTTTGTTAGAACATCACTTTTCACCTCCAATCCTTTTGCCTTCTTTCGTGGCTTGTATGCTCATGTGTATCGTGGCGGGAGAGAAGTGATTCGGCATATCCGCCCAAAAAGTCTATGATCCACCCTCGGATGATCATTAATGTCTGAGTCTCCACTGCTGCGCTGTATGTAGTAGTCGAAGCGAAATGACTAGTCCAGTTGTAACCTTACAGATCTGTGTTTAGCTTCACCATGATATTGGCGTACTTGTCGAGGATGCCGGAACATCTGCAAGCTAGTCAAACAGCCAAGCATCTCAAGGATATGTGGCAACATGGTTCCAGTTGTGTGCCTATCATCTCCTGAAATTAGCACTAAGCAAAGATGGATTGGATGACCTGGTCTCTGGACACAGGCCAATGAGCGCAAGGACTAACGGATAAAAGAGAACAATGAGGATTGACTATACAAACACTGCAGGCATTTAGCCCTCAACAGGTATTGAAATACACATCATTCGCCCCGGTAGAGCCCAGTATCATCTCGTATTACCCTTTATTCCACCCCGAATATGGGATTCAGCATCTTGAGTGTCATACACGCCTGAACAAAGCGCCCTAAATTAGCGCTATACACCAGTTGCATCATTTTTTCTTTGGCAGATTATAATCAAAATGATACAAAACAAGGAGTCAGAGTGAACCAAAAACAATGGGCATTGCTCCCAACCAAGCGCCCTGAGATTGCCGAAGGCTTTGTTGAATCTGTACAACGGTCTCACATACATTGTCGTCTCCTATTCTTACGCAAATTCCCTTTCATATTTGACCCGGTCAGGGCTACATGATAATTGTGGCCTAGCAGAATCCCGTCTTGAATCGGATCATTTGCAAATCCGCTAGAGATCTCCGGAGATACAGCAAGATATAAATATCCGTCTATCTCATACAGCAGTTGATAGTAACCCTCACAAATTCTATCCCAATAACCAAGTGCTAGTGTCCATCCAAAGGCCAACGGTCTACCAAAATCACGCAGAAATAACACACCTGCCAAAGACACAACATTCCTTTTCCCAATGGCGCAACAACCAGCTGTGTCAGAGAACTTTTTGGCGCAGTTGCGCGCGAACCGAAGTTTCAACAAACGCTTGAAAATTGCGGCCTTTGTTCTTCTAGGACTGCTTATCATTATGGCATTAATACTCATCATCCTAAGTACCACTGGAGTTCTGGTTGTTGGCTCGACGAAGACAAAACCAAGGAAACCTAGATAGCTTTTTGCACGTACGTGGTGCTTGAAATAACCCCTTTATGTGGAAGGAGTATGTGAATATGGATCGGTTATTTTCATTGAATGGTTAGTGGTTGATCAGTTATATGCCCACTACTTCCTGGTGACGACATGGAGGTCACTATACCGCTAACTACTTATCGGTTCTCTTGCCTCTTCGTGAGTGCAGTTGACTTTGTTATTTTTTTCCTCTCTTTGTGCCTTGTCGTTCCTTGTTGTGGTATTAGTAAGACTCTTAGAAATACGAAGCAGTTAAGTTCACCGGTGATGAATTCAGCAGGAATGACGGCTGGTTATCGCGCGTCATCTTTGATTGAAGTCCAATCTACAAAGTAGTACACAAGGAAATCTCTCGCCAAGTGCACATGCTTTTGCAAACCTGGTATGTTCGTGATAGATAAAAAGTTACAAGATCGTACCCTGAAATGTCCCTGGCATTGTTTTTAAAAGTCCAGTCCTTCAAATGGTCGTTAATCACATCATTAAGAATAGGCTTATCTATTCGCGTGGCGTATCGTCAACTCCTCCCAGTTTCAATGAAGTTTATCCTAGAATCCCGATGTGATGTCAAGATCCGACAGGTTCAGGAAAGAACATTTGTCAGACAGGATAAATATCCCAGCAACTTGCATTTTAGTGGTCAGAAAATCTATAAAGGTCTTGTTGACCGGGATTTTCTCATACACCGAGATTCTCAGGAACCTTCAGTGAATAGGAAATGATACTAGATCAGCATATCACCGATCCAGCTACAGTCATCCCCACATATCCACATCCCTAGGAATATATCGTCTGGGGTCTCCAACCCCAACGAATTAGATCAACCGTGGAAAGGAATGTTTTCGAATAGCTCCGGCCCCTGCGCAATGTCGGAAAAATCTGATCTCGACACAATGACTCCAACCGAAGATAATTACATGGTCAAGCAAGACCCCGACCCAACCCCGACTGCTCATTGGCCTTGCAACAGCTATTTCGAACAAGCGAAGCCGGGGAGCAAGACAAGTAAGGGAGAGTTAC
Organism: Aspergillus pseudonomiae; assembly: GCF_009193645.1. NCBI lineage: Eukaryota > Fungi > Ascomycota > Eurotiomycetes > Eurotiales > Aspergillaceae > Aspergillus > Aspergillus pseudonomiae. The sequence continues at coordinate 555,794 of NW_022475999.1, forward strand.
CTTCTCCCAGAGCGAACGGACAAGACCATCCCCACGAAATCTACTTTCTAGAAATAGCCCAGAGCTCAAAGATCACGAACAGGGCCTTTTTCGACCACAATGGACGGATTCTCCGCAGTGTGGACGGCGGAAAGAATGTCACTGCACTAGTATCTGGTCTTAAAAGTCCCGATGGTCTTGACGTATCGAAGTCCACCGGCCGCATGTTTTGGACGAGTATGGGACTTGGTACATCTAACCAAGACGGCTCGGTACTGTCTGCAAATCTCGATGGCAGCGATATAAGAATTGTCATTCCCGAGGGTGCCGTGCACACGCCCAAACAACTAGCTGTCGACGATCAGAACAGGAAACTCTACTTTTGCGATCGTGAGGGCATGAGTGTTCACCATTGTGATTTCAACGGCCACGACCACGAGATCCTAGTTCTCCGCGGAGATTGCAAAAGTGGTGATAAGGAAGATCAAATGCGGTGGTGCGTGGGTATAGCCTTGGATCTCCAAAAACGGAAAGCTCTTCTGGACACAGAAAGGGACGAATAGAGGACACAAAGGGCGCATTTTCCGTGCGAATATCAATATCCCATCTGGGGAAAATGCTTTCTCTCGATCAGATATTGAGACGTTGTTCGTGGGTCTCCCCGAGCCCATTGACCTGGACTTCGTGTCTGAGACGCAGACACTTTACTGGACCGATCGTGGGGAAGACCCGCATGGTAATACACTGAATAAGGCGAGAGTCGCAGGCGAGGACCCTCAAGTACATATCATGGCACGGCAGCTACATCAGCCTATTGGATTAAAGGTTGATTCAATCAACCAGTATGTCCATGTCACTGACTTGGGCGGTAGTGTGTATCGAGTCAGTGTGAATGCGGGTGGCAAGGAGGTTATACATCGTGGGGATGGGTTTTACACTGGCATCACTTTTGTGTAAGGTTTCTGCCATCAGTGTTATTGAAGTTCCAGTGAGCGTATCTGACAACGTGTTGGATATGTGAGTTGAAATAACGAGCATTGCATTGTGTAGAAATCGCCTCTCGGCATCTCATCCGCGGATGCCGCGGACCTACCCGCGGGACTCGTCGACCAAGTCCTCGGCATGCCGGCCATTTTCCACGGACCCGCGGTATTGATGATGGGCCATGTATATGCCTCAGTTCGCTAGGAAATTCTACTGTGTTGCATAATCAACAACCAGATCTATGGAAATTGTAGGAACCAAGGTTTTTGGAATCGGGTTGCCGAGTTTCAGTAGTGGCATTGGATATATATTTAGCACCCTCCCGATCTTGACCATCCACCAACGTAACAAATCTTTATATATATACACCAACCATTCCATTACTCATCGTCATCCCTAATACCAAGTGATTATACGTTACTTCCAAGATGTCCATTGCAGGCAAGAACGTGATTAAAACAGTCGCTACTATCGGCACCGGCGTTATAGGAGCCAGCTGGACTGCTCTATTTCTGGCCCGAGGGCTCAAGGTCCTAGTGACGGATCCTGCTCCGAACGCAGAGAAGAACCTCAAGACATATTTGAAAGCACAATGGCCAACACTTACTCGAATTGGGCTCAGCGAAGGGGCTTCCCTAAAAAATTACACCTTTGTGAATTCCCTGGATAATCATTTCGACGAGATTGATTTCATACAAGAGGTACCGCCTACTTGTACACATGCTGTCCACTATCCTACTAACCGTAACCAAGAATGGCCCCGAGCGGGTAGAATTCAAACGCACCCTGTTCGCCTACCTGGATGAAAAAGCACGCCCAGAGGTCATCATCGCATCGTCGTCGTCCGGAATCCCATCGTCCGAATATGTGTCAGCGTGCCGTCATCACCCTGAACGAGTCCTGGTCGGGCATCCTTTCAACCCACCACATTTAATTCCCCTGGTGGAGGTCGTGCCGCATACAGCTACAGATCGAGAGACTGTTGTCCCACGAGCCATGGACTTCTACAAAAGTCTGGGAAAGAAGCCAGTGCTTATTCAGAAAGAGATACCCGGGTTCATCGTCAACAGGCTCCAAGCCGCCATATTGATGGAAGCATATAGCTTGGTGAGCAGAGGTATTATTTCAGCGGCAGACCTAGGTAAGATTCTATAACCCCCCTAGCTTTCTTGACAGATAGTCTCGTTGATATAACGCTAACTCTAATGAACTTGTAAAGATACCACAATGACGTCCTCTCTTGGTCTACGGTGGGCGCTCAATGGACCTTTTGCCCTGAACGCTATGGCGGGCAATGGCAGTTTTCAGCACTTCTTGGAGCATCTTGGCCCGGCTGCTAAATCGTGGCATGATGACATGCATAAGCATACGTTTGAAATGACGCCCCAAGCAATTCAGGATTTAAGCAAAACAGTGGAACCGATGGTGCAGGCAACTGATTTGGATGCTTTGCAGAAGGAGAGAGATGATGTACTCTTGAAACTGATGGACATGAAAACGAAGTCATCTTTGCTAGAATAGAGTGAAGCGAGTCAATTAGATTAATTGGCAGAAGATCGTTATGTATTATAGAAACTAATTCATGCGGATAAACCGATTTTGTATAGTTGCAATTTCGGGTAGGAGGGAATCGTGTCGTGTTGGTGCCAAGGAAGTGAAATCAGAGCCATATTACCTCTTCCTTGAACCCTTGATGCACAGCACATACCTCTGCAATTCTAGCCTCGCTAGATTCAAGGGGTCTGAGTGTCAGAACATAGCGTAGTTCAAGACTAAACCCGCCAGGGGTACATAAACGAGACGAGAGAGAAGGCCCGCAGGCAATGACACTCCGAGATATGAACATGCAACAAGCACAAGTACTTCCTAAGAGGGTTAGCAAATTCCTAATCTCTTGGTGTCGCGCAGTCAACTTCGCAGGTTAGTGGAAATAGGATTGTAGAACATTCCGCAACGCCAATTGAAACTGGGAACCCAGGTTTGAGAAGAAGCAAGGGATACGCCGGGAGTACCTGCCGCCATCGACCTCACACGAACATCAGGATCTCATCGTGTATAGGCATGAACATGCTGATATACAATGACGACTATGATTTAAATCGAGAGAAGAAAAAGAGGGTTAGAGTATATTCAAGGGACTGTACCTTATGTACAGGTTACACGTAGTGGGTATTGAAGATAGGCTAAGTAATGGTGATAGACATACTCTGTAAACTCCTGTCTAGTATAACATTGCGACAACAATTATAATACGTCTAACATTACTGAAGTCCGAGGGGCGAAAAGATTATCTGATCGGCGGTCTCTCTGGTAAATTAGTTGTCGTGATTGAATGTTTTGACGAGAATGTAGACGGCAGGGACGAAATCCCAGCTGGAATGCAGCATAGTTGAAGCTACACAACTTATCAACAATGCAAATGTGTTTATTTTCGCTTGGGGATACCGACCATAAATTTGGATTGTTAACCCCATCTTGTCTCACTATCGTTGTGTTTCACAGATCACAGTCAGCCCAATTGTCTATACACTCAAAATGAAACCCTACAGCCTCCTCAGCAGTTTAGCTATCCTCGGCCCTGCAGCCTTGACGGTTGCACAAACCCTGAACATTGTTGCACATCAAGATGATGATCTACTCTTTATGTCCCCAGACCTCCTTAGTGAAGTACGGTCAGGTCGAGCAGTCCGTACCGTCTTCCTCACAGCCGGCGACGCAGGCAACGGCGAAGACTACTGGACAAGCCGTCAAGCCGGCTCCCTAGCGACCTATGCACAGATCGCCGGTGTTGCCAATGAATGGAACGAAGGCGATGCAGGCATCGAGGGATTTGACATCCCGGTATACGAACTCGCAGCCCAACCCCAAATTGAACTGGCCTTCCTACACATCCCGGATGGCAACCTGGACGGGTCAGGTTTTGCTTCAACAGGAAGCGTCAGTCTTCAGAAGCTCTGGGAGGGAACCATCGAGGAGATCGGCACAGTCGACGCCTCCGGCACTACCTATACGAGGCAGCAGCTGCTTGACGTCCTATCCGACATTATTGAGAACTTCAGCCCCGACCGTATCAACACTCTCGACTTTGTCAATGATCTCGGTGACGGCGACCACAGCGATCACCACACCACTGGGTTCTTTGCAGACCACGCGTCTCAGGCTGCTGATAATGATGCCGACTTCTTCGGCTACATGGGCTATCCGGTAGCCTCGCTACCCGCAAATCTGAATGCGGATCAAATTGCTGATAAGAAGGCCATCTTCTATTTCTATGCCGGCTATGATTCTGGGACCTGCAATAGCGACGCTGCTTGTGCTGGTCGACCGGAGCTGGCTTGGTTGGAGCGCCAGTATCAGGTATGATTTGGGATTTAACGACATGAATGTGATACGGGAAACTCAATTGGAAGTTGCCAATGTCTTGATGTAACGAGGAGCGATTCTTTCTGACCTTACTCGTGGTGGACTCTTACGATTCGTGAAGCAGAACATTATATGTATGTAGCAAATTTAATGACACAAAAGATGACCGTATTCAGCGGTCTGCTCTCACTTCAAATTGAATCATGACTAGCTTTTTATACATTTCTGCAATGTATATGTCACATGCACTATTTAGCTGGAGATCAGCTGTTGAACACAGTATAGATCTATTAGATTGACATCAACACCTTGGGAACATGTTCCCTTAGGAATACTTACAACTTCGCATATGAGGTACACCTTGTCTAGCTCAATGGAACCACAGCTTTGATTTCACTGGGCTTAAAAACTATGGATGGGCGCGACGTGCATTCTTGACAATGGAAAGACCATAGATACTGGCAAGAGCTGGTGTTGTGACTGAATAGTTTCGACATGGTACCGAATATTAAGTGTCCCATAGCTAGTCCCCGTGGCCGGCCAGGGGACAAGAACAAACGTAGAAGAAGTTATTTAGCTCTACCAGAACAGTGAACGCTGTTGCAGCTATCATGTCGCGTGAGGACAATTTAAACTCCTGTACGGCTCTTCCATTAGCAGCAATGACGATGGAGCTAGCAAATGTGACAACCGTCGGCATTAAGCCGTACATTGCAGTGAAGGACCATTAATGAGGAGCACCATGCCCTGCCCAAGCTACGATGTATCCGTTCTCTTGATCACCTTTAAAAATCGCCATATTCAGCCCTTCCCACGAAGCGCGAGAGTGCAAGGAAACGTACGATCCTGTAGAGCTAGCAAGGTAGGCTGTCATGTACCTGGACTTTCTGGGTTTTCGGACTCGGCCAAAGCATTAAATGCAAATCTACAGGAGACTCTGGTTAGTACGATAAATTTAATACGCTGCCGCATTAATCGCGCATCATTCGTCCTTTTGGATCTGCACCGGAAGTTGAAAACTCTGGTTGGCTCTCATCCCCGAGGGGCAGACGCGCCATTTGTGCGCCAAAATAATCCACTAGTAGCGAGTCCGAGGACGATCCTTGGATGAGCACTAAATCATTATCCATGATGGTCTAATTATTTTGTCTTACACGCTAGATCTGTTGAAGTTGATTGTGTTGGGACGGATTTATGGAATATACGCGCACATGTTGTCTGTAGAGGAACATATATTTAGATATTGTCATCCACTTTCCACCCACCATGTGTCCAGTCGTTCGTGTTGCTCTCTCCTTTCAAGACTTTATCCGGTGGGCCACTCAGCGTTGGCTTAGATAGAATGAGGGACACCGTCAATTTCGCCACTGTGAACATCTTTGCCCTTTTCCTTTATGGCTGCGAGCACGGCGTCGTATGAAAGCGAGGGTTCGGCGACGATAGAAACGGTTTGCTGTTCAAGGCTGATATCCAGGGACTTAAGTCCTATTGAGAGATCCATCTAATTAGTATGATGCATGACAAGGACAACGTAGAGACAAAGCTCTCTATGGTATATACACTATGGACAATGGCACTTTGGGCTCTACTGGTAGTCACGTACCGCTGAGTGGTCTGAGAGCATCCTGGATAGCATTTGAACAGCCGGAACATCCCATCTTGACATTGAACTTGTATTGATGATTGGACATTATTGTGACTGTTGTTTGGTGATTGGTGGCAATAGTTGAAGTGAATTGGTCACAGGCGAAGGTATGTTTAAATGCTGAAGTTGATCAAAGGTTATGTTGAGGGAATCTGATCTGGGGAATGGAGAGAAAGATTCATTCTATTTATAAGTCGAGTGATGCGTCTACCTGGTGAGGTATTTGTGCCCTGAGCCCAAGCCGTTGGCGTCCCTGCATCTTTCCGAATACTAACCCGTAGAGTGTATGGCCCTGCCATTCTGGATGTGGGTCGTTCTGTGCGCGTTTTTCGCGTTAGTTCCTCAGTAGGAGGATAGACATCCTACAATTAGCTGAATACAATCACTGTCCTTATGGGCGCATAAGGCTCCTCAACAACCCATCTGAAAACCCCAACCTGGGCTATATAAGATTGCGGTAAGCCACAACCGCAAGCATACAGGACTAGCCGCCGAGCAATGATCAGTGGCTGTCTCTTCATTACCCATTACCGCACTTCTTCGCCGCTTCTTTCACCGCCTCTCCCGCTCAAGATGACTTGGACATACTCCGTCTGCATCTGAATTTCCTCCTATGTTTTCAATTCATCCCTTCGATTACCTGGAACCAAACAGTTAACCAATGTGGCCGTTATGGGAACCGGAGATTCGGGTCTTCCAGATGCTGACTATACCCCCCAGCCCGACGATAGTGATGAATCCAGCAGTAATGAGGATATAACTTGGTTCCCTGGGGATGGAGTCTGTCCTACAACAGCAGAGTTCAACCATTGGTGTCAGTCAAAGTTTGATGAGTGGAAAAATGCGGCCGTTACTCACCAACAAGGCACTGAATCTTTCCAGCACTATTTAACAGCCTTTCTCGGTCTCCTTGACAATATCCCTCCATTCTATCACCGTCTCCCAGGAGCCGTTAGCACTTCAGGTAGACCAAGGTCCTTTCTTGTTCTAAAGTCTACGTTACAGGTGAAAACGACGGAAGATTTAAACTGCGATCAACCTCAGAAGTCAATCGATTATCTGCAGTGTCTCGGATGTCCAGCGCCAGTAATCTACAGGACCAAGGCTGAGACCCAGCTGGAAGTCGCTATTCCTATTTGCGCCAAGCCTATTCGTTCTGGGTATTTAACCAGCATTGTTCTGGCCTGGTCATATATCATTTCCTGCCGTTGGGTAGAGATACTCCAACAGACGGGTGAAGAAAGCCAGATCTTGCACGAGCAAGGTATGCAGATAGAAGATTGTTTTTGGGATATCGTCACGCGGGGCTGCTGGGTAGCTCGAGTGAAAAAGCACAAAGATGTCTTCTATTCGCCATGGATGTTGAGAAGAGAAGGGATCTCAATCAAGCGGTATGTTCATCATATGAAGCATATTTGGCTCTTACCGGCTAAGAAGTCAGTGCAGACGCGACTGGAAACCAGTCATATCAAGTTCGTCACTTGCGTTCGATATCCTTTTAGGCTTCTGCATGCTGGAAAGCCTTGAAGGGGAATTTATCACTGGCTTTGCCTCTGTTTTAATATTGACCTCACGGCACACGCCTCCACCCAAATTTGCTCCTCCTATGATGATTTCGGCAGCTCCTACGCGCTCTTCATGTAGACCGAAAGACATGGTATTTCTTGAACTTTATCGATCGATTGATAAATTCATGTCTCTTAGCTCTACGCAAGATGCTCTGGATTCGTTACTATGCAGCGTATTTTTTGACCCATCCGTTCCATGTAACCTTGTCGGGGCCGCATCCCTGGGTGTTAAAAAAGCTCTCTCGGAAGTGGACAGGATTGATAATCGCCAACTTCTCTCTGCAGTTACCAATATGAAACCCTATCTGAGTCTCTTATGGGCTGCTGCAGTGTGCAACGACCAGGCAGCCTCGTTCCTGAATATGGCTCTCCGTGGTCTACCGCCGATATGTCTGGTGGCTGCCTTCTGGACAAATACGGCTCAATCCTTTCTTCAGATGGTGTATCCTGGACATGATCTAGAGGAATCCACTACTTCCAGAGCACACGAGTTTCAGACTTCCTTCTTCTGCCGACCAGAATTATCAGTGCCATGGTCGCCAGCACCTCCCTTCGGCACAACTCCCGTAAAAAATCTCAGTCTTGAAGTGAGAGCACATATTGCACATACACACAGGCCTACTTCCTGGAGAATATACTGGATCTTAGACTCGGGAGAAAGAATTCCGGCCAGCGCAGAGTATCCACTTAAGCCGATTAAAGCTTCCATTCAATGTGACTCTTGCGCCGCAGATGGGACAAATGAGTAAGTCTAGCATAGGCTCAATTTGACATATTTTCTGACCACTCAGATTGCCTGACCCCGAGCAATATATTGCTGATGAGCAATCAGGATCTGCAACATCACGCCTATTTAATTGGCATAGAAGCTACGATGATGGGATCTGGCTTGATGACGGTCAAGGGGATATTGAAATAATTCGTCGACTCCAAATGCATGCATGGATCATCGACCCGTTTGATAACGGAGACGACGATCCAGTTGAGGAACCCAAGCACCGTGAGCTTTCTGTTGAGCGTATTCTGCGGTGGAATAGTGAGTGTGTAAAAGCTACTGATGACCAATGAACTCGTAGATCCGCATAGTGCAATCTGACGACTGAGAGTTGCAGCTGCAGCGGGCCGTGTGCTAGCTGGGCTTGTAGAGATTTAAGAATTCTACAATTTCCAAAGGACCTTATCTGTTAGGCTTGGCTGGCTAGCTCGTGGCGCCTACCATGTTCCTTGAAAGAAACCGCTCATTAAGGTCAAGGTCGAGTAACTTTTACACGCATGGACTGTCAGTATTGTACATAATTGGCCATGACCAATGTTGAGATGTATACGCAGCGGCATTGAATGTGCCATCAGCTTCAAGGCTTTCACCGAAGTAAGAATCTACTGGCCGCACCGAACACCTTACCTTTCCAAATCGTTGGCGCGTCTCTCATATCTCTCCCACTTTTGCTTCTCTTCTGGGCGCAAAGGCCCTGGGAAAAAAGTCTTCAGCATACTCCTCCCCACGCGGGGATATGCGTCCTCAACCGCGAACAGCGTCGGCATGACTTTGGTTTGTCCGAAAACAACCAGAGGCCTCAATGGAATACCGAAACTCTTCGGTGACCTCCTCAGCCCCGCGGCAATTGTGTTCTGAATCATACCAAGACCGCCGACTGCGAGCAAAAACCAGGTGTTATGGTGTAGACCGGCTGCCGTGATTAGGAGCAAGATCCATAGTGTAGCAAGAACGATCAAGAACACTCTTGTAAACAACGAGGCAGAAACATCAGCCGTGAGGGGGCCTGTTGCTAGATCTTCCAAGTCAAGACCTACATCATCGCCAATGATGACGATAGCATGCTGACTGCCGTTTCCTCTTGTGAGAATCACTGTTTTGTCCGTGTTCCGGCGACAGGCCCATTTCTCTCGCTTCCACTGCGGGAGAGCGCCAACAGCAAAGGAGAGCGCTATCCCACTACCCGTCACCAGCAGAATGCCCCAGTCCCCGTATATACCACAAGGAATTGCTGCGATTCCTAGCTGGACAATGCTCGTGGCAAGCCCAAGGCAGTAGACCCAATCGCGGCCAGGATACCCTGGTTTCGCAATCCCAGCCTTGTACACCGACACGCAAAGACCGGCCTGTGCTGGTTTCTTAACCTGCGCTCCTGTTCCTGGTTCCTCCGCCTCAGCCTCCTCTATCTTTGATTTCCAAAGTTCATCAATCATCTGCTTTACGCGCGTATGAATTGGCCCGTCCTTGTTGCCATCGTCCATCCAACTTTCATAGTCCCGCATGATCCGACCGATAACCCAGCTTGAATTATCCCGGACGTACCCCGTGTGTCCGTTGATGATTTTACACGCACAGTCGGGCAGGGGCATTAGTTTGTTCTCGCCAACAGCGGAGATGACGGCTGTAACGGCATAGGCGACCCATCCTAGCGGAGACACGGCATGGTCAGTTTGCAAGAGCAGTAACTAGGTATAGAAGGCATTTTGTGAGGGGCCACACCGAACGAAAATGCGACAGGAGTCACGGGTGAGCCTGCGAGCTGAGCAAGCGCCCGACCTACGACGTCGCCTCCGAGAATGAGGAGAACGGAGAATACATCGCTGGGGTTTGTCCACTGGTCGGAGAACGCGACGGATGGGGCGCTCGCATTGAAGTGTCGCGGAACGATATGCGGGCTTGTTGGCGGCATATTTTCAGGAGCGGATTAGCTCCATCTGTACTTGCATCATGAGGGTTATGGAATGGAAGCCGAATGAGTGTCTGTTTTAAGACCGCTGGAAATAGAGCCCAGCGCTGGGATAGTGGTATCATGTTGTGGCTTTTACTGTTTTCGACAAGCACATGGTCTAGACCTTTTCTTTTGGATATAACCAGTTCATTGGACAGACCAGAGGCGGAATCTTTGGATCTCAGGTCTAGTTCACTGGTCATGATATCGATCTTCGCCGCTGTCATACTTTGAAGCGTTACCACGGATCCAGTTCCCATACTTCCATGGGCCCCTCGTCACACCACTGAACGAACCGATCTACTCTACACTACTTGACTGTGGCACTCAGTATATCAATGATGATGTCGTCAGACTTCAACAACCTGTACTTTCCATATCCCAATAATATACGTTACTGTCCAAATATTGCCATGCTCCAGTACTTGCTTGGTTTGGCTGCGACTGCTCTCGCAGTCAAAATTGCTTTAATGCTCCGGGTTAAACCGGCTACTCCATCACAGCCAGAGATGGGCGAGTATATTGAAACTGTTGATCGGGATGAGGTACCTCGACTATGTAATATCATCCACGCCGGGGATCTCTGTGAACTGAAGACAATGCCCCGGTGCCAAGATATAAATCCAGGGGCCTTTGAATGGAGGGAACCGCCAGCGTGCATTCTGTTCATCTCTCATCGATGGGAAACCCCAGCACATCCAGATGCAGACGGCGAGCAACTAAAAGCTATCATATTTCTGATGCAAGCCATTGTGAAACTCGCCTCAGTTTACATGCTGCCCCTCGAACAAAGAACGGCAGCTGTCAAGACATTGAAGGTTCATGGATACCTTCAAGCTGCGAACATTGTCAGCAGAGTTGCAGAAACCCTCGGCGGACTGGACCGATCAGTCTTGGATAAGATTGGTGTCTGGCTAGACTACATGTGTCTGCCACAGAAAAGTCCTTCGGGAATTGATGATAGAACACCTGCCGAGAAGTTATGCTTTAAAGAAGGGCTCCGACAGCTTCCCTCGCTGATCGCATCCTGCGATTTCATTCTCAGCATCAGAACCCAGGGAGACGATTATCTTCAACGAGCATGGTGTATATCCGAACTCTGCTTCATGGACTGGAAGTACCAAAAGAAGACAATCGTACTGAGACAAGACCTGCTCAGCCAACCCATCGACGCCCAAATCCTCAACTCCAAGAGTTTCGAGTCAAGTTATCTGCCGAGCTACCGGAAGATGATCGAAGCATGGGAAGACAAACCCAACTTCACCTGGAATCCCAATATGTCCTTCTGCTATACCGAAATAGGACTCGCCGAATGGGACCGTGCCAGCGAATTCCGTGACTCAATTGAAGAAGGTTCAACACCTGCCCCAAGTGCCTGGCCAACTCCGTTATTGACCACCCCCCTTGTACCACTAATCTGGCCGCACCACGCCGACTTTCTGATGCAAATCCGATCCCATCTTGTTCAACCTCCTCCACGGAATGTGGATCTGTTGATCACCATGACCATGCAGGACTGCGAGCTGTCTTGCCTCAACATACAAGACTACACCCGCTGTGGCCTCCACATTTTCCGCGCCCGCATGACGGGGCATTCAGGCTGGAGGAACTTCTCCAACGACTGCCTCCATCGACTGGCCGATGGGAAACCCCTCATCCTTGCCGATGTACCCGTCCTGCACGTCGAGGGTGGACTCGACCTTGGCTCTCCATTGACCTATCAATGGGAAACCGATGAAGACGTTCTAAATCTCCATGCCCGAGCGACGGAGATCTGGAAGAGCTACTTTCAGGTCCATCATGACCGGTGTGAAATCTCCGAGAAAACAAGAGTCCTGCTCAACGCTACGGTTTCTCATCTTGTCGCCGTGTCTAGAGAATCGAATAAGCTACTACGCCCAAAGGCCTGGTCTCTTACCGTCCTGATCGGAGACGCCATGAATGCGGCGAACATAGATTCCCAGCAAGAGGAGGTGGAGGAGATGGTGGCAGGTAGTCTGAGTTCCATCTCGCGGACTTCATTAGGCCTAGCTCTCCTGTATGGTAAATGTCAAGTGATATACAAAGTCGAACCACCTGGGGCCGTCCGTCTGTCGACCTTGTTCCTGACTGCACTCGACCGGTTGAACAAAGACCCTGGTCTCAATATCTCGAGGATACAGGACTTTGAATGCGAGTGGGCAGACGGGTAAAGGGGGACATTGCTAGTAAGTATTGGGTGCATTCTATCTCCCGTATGTGAGGTTGAGTATGTTATCAACGAATGTATAGTGATAGGGTCTCGTTTTGCGACCCAATAACCTAAGAATATACGATATAGGCGTACCACAAATTCGCTCTCCATATATAAGTACAACACACAATCTATAATTCCCCGTTCGACTCGCGTAGAACATAGAAATTGCACAAGTTCGTACTAAGTGCTCGACTGATTGTCATTGGGTCGGTTGAAGGCGGGCTAGCTCTGTGGCATGCACGTCAGATGCGGGTTAAATTCGCCATTCCTCTTATCTCCGTGGATTTTGAACACCGCACAAATTCCACAGCGCTCACACTTTCCAGGTCGAATTCCGTCCTCGATTTATAAGCCCTCTGGTATCGTGCGGGTCTATACAACGGAAGCAATCCTTACTTGCCTGGTAGCACAATGAGGGACACTCCCTTAAAATGACGCCATTGTTTGTCGAATTTATATGAATTGTATTGGGTAGCCCTCGCGCTCACTACAACACTTCTGCAACTGTTTAGAAAATCGAATATTAAAATCACACAGAACAGCTCCTATCAGCATGTCAAACGCAGACAACAAACCGAAGCTAAGAGTGGCAATCATCGGCGCCGGCCCAGCAGGCCTAGGAGCGGCTATTGAATTTCAAAAGCTCCCCTTCGTTGATCTCCACATCTACGAGCAAGCTCGAGAGTTGCGTGAGGTCGGTGCTGGCATCAGTATCCAGCGGAACACCTGGCGCATGTTAGACGCGTTGGGTGTATACGATAATATCGATCGGGACAGTGTGTTCAGCGCCGCAGATGGCCACTCCGTGCAACATCGGTTAGTCGATCTCCCCCTACATTCGAACAATAGTAACGAAAACCAGCAATGGCCGAACGGGAGAATTACTTCAGTCCAGTGGACAACAGGACACGCCCCCTCGGCATAAGCATGCCAGGGCCTTACGCTCTGTACTTCAACAAGCGCTGTTGAAGGCTGTAGATAAAACAAAGCTACGGCTTTCGAGTCGCCTTGTTCAGATCCGGGAATTGCCGAACAAGGCATTGTTGTTGCGCTTTGAGGATGGACATGTCGATGAAGTAGATCTTCTCATAGGAGCTGACGGTGTTCGATCGGTAAGTTTTTATCACTATTCTATCTAGTGTGATGGTAGACCTGAGTATCCAAGGTTGTCCGCCAATTCTCTTTCCCCGACCATCATATCGGCTATACCGGTACAACGGCCTTCCGGGCCCTAGTCAACGCGAGCGACATTTTGAGCATCCCCAACTTTCCAGACGCTGTGACCTTCTGGCATGGTCCAACCAGGTGGGTATATACATGCAATCTCAATAAGGGTATATACGAGGTAACGGCAAGAACGGACCTCCCAGAGACCAGGCAGACGGTCAGTTGGGGGCAAGATGCTAGTGCGGAGGAGTTTATAGCGTTATATAAGGTGAGTATTTCTCAGCTAGTCAGCATAGATCAATGTTCATTGGAATGGAATAGGACTTTGGACCAATTATCCAAGACGTCCTCAGTAAAGTGGGAGAAGTGAAGAAGTTTCCTCTCTTCGCAGGACCGCGTCTGTCAAAGGTCGTCTCACATGGTTCTATTGCTTTGATTGGGGATGCATCTCATCGTGAGTAAATGCTGTTGGTCAGTGGTGTCAGCATAGCTAACTGTAAAATAGCGTTATCTGGAGCCTTTGGTATGTTCTCTACTACTTGGACATATCGTAGTCTAACATGATCCAGGCGCTGGAGCAGGATTCGCATTGGAAGACGCGTATGTGCTCGCCCGCGCAGTGACATGGGCACATGAACGCGACCTTCCGGTCAGCAATGCTTTGGCTCTGTATGATAAAGTCCGATCGCCACATTACAAGGACATGGTATGCGCTCAAGCCTGGTGTTATGTCGGTCTACTAACTGCCGCAGTATGATATTCTGGATGGCTTCGGGAGATCCGATACCGCAATCAAGGACCTAACCTCCTTTGACGAGATTGTAGTGGCCAATGTCCAGAATAAATGGACGGATGCTCACGATTGGCTATATCACTATAATGTAAGTTTACAATCATGCTTCGCTCTACCTCCGATGCTAACACAGATATTTAGGTCCAAGAGGTGTGGAAAAAGGCTTATGAGGAGGAGGATGCTCGTCGCATACCAAGGATTAACGATACAAAGGAGGTTGATGTACATTCTCGTTTGTAGAATAGAGAGTATCGTCTAGCCATATATCATAACAGCACATTAATAAGTGACCAGAGAACCAGAACGCCAAGCACGCCTTCTTGCAAATGCAAATACACAGAACTGCGAGGTGCAAATCGTAGGCAAATTGGAACAAATCCTGCAAGAGTGTTGTTTATAGTCGGAGTTTGTTATCGTTCAAATATTGATCATATCGTTCCGGTAGGCCAGAGGGCTCCGCCACTGCAACATACGTATCCGGCCGGACCAAATATGCTGCATCTTTTCCCAGGCCGACCGACTGATATTTGGTATCCCAAGGAAATACATGCAGGGGAATTTCCTTGGACTGACACCACTCTTTCAGACCATCTTTGGCTTCACCATATACATGGACCTGCCATGTAATCTCCTCCAAGCTCTGGAAATTATCGAGTTCGCCCACGGGAGCCCAAGGGATACGGTCACCTCCTTGGATGGTACCAGCCGAGCCCGCCGACAGCGCACTATCCCGATAATTTAGCATGATCTGAGACACGCCACGGAACATTCTTTGTCGCACGAAGTCAAACTTGGACATAATAGGAGACACATAGGGGATGAACCATGTCCGAATAAAATAAGACAGATACCCCTCCGAGGCAATAGCGTTGAATGCCGTATCCGTTGTGTTCACCAGCAGTGATGCGAACGCACGGCGCTCGGCTTCGTAACTATCGAGGAGAGACATATCCGCTTTGTCCTGAATCACTGCTGCAAGCTTCCAGGCGAGGTTAATGGCATCGCCGATCCCGGTGTTCATCCCTTGTCCTCCGACCGGACTGTGGATGTGCGCCGCGTCCCCGACAAGGAAAGCCCTTCCGCTGCGAAAGGCTTCGGCCACACGGTGGTGCACATGGTAGGTGCTGAACCAGTTCACCTTATCGATCGTGATGCCCACAGCCTTGCCGCAGTCTGGCGCAACGTCGTCGAGCGTGAGGTCGGAAATGTCCTTCGTCAGTGCGCTTTCATCGACGGCACCGTTGAGTCGTGCACGGCGGTCCTTGTCGTACGCCATGAGCAAGAAAAATTGCCCGTCATTGAGACTCAAATGCGCTTGACCGTTGAAACTGGGTCCGCTACCCTCGATGTCAGCTACATAGAACAGCTTTGAGTATGTAGCCCCTTCGAAACCGATCCCGCAGCTCTGGCGGACGGCAGAATGAGCGCCGTCGCAACCAACGATGAAACTTGCTTCGCAAGTGTCGATGTCGCCATTGTTGATGTGAGATTTTGTAAGGTCCCTGAGTCGTGCTGTGATAATTGACCCCTGCTCTTGAAAATCGATCAATTCGCGGTTGCGCTCGACATGCACGCCCATTGTGTTCAATCGCGCCTCTAACAATCGTTCATGCCGATCCTGGGGATATATGTGTATGAACGGGTAGGGCGTGAGGCCCGTACCAAGATCACCAAACGGAACATGGGAGCGATGGACTCCGCCGGCCCATATATTGGTCGCTGCGATCTTATGGCCGTTTGCAACCACATCTTCGGTGAGGTCGAGCTGGCGATACAGCTCGAGGGTGCGGGCGTGGATTGCCATCGCTCGCGACGTGGATGCCTTGGCTTCTGATCTGTCGATAATGCGCACGTTGACACCTTGGCGAATTAACCATAGAGCGAGAACGAGGCCCGTTGGCCCTGCTCCGACGATGAGAACATCCGTGTGTGCCATAGTATGGAGGTGGGTGTTCAAATTAAACAATTAGAATTCGTCAATAATAGACTGTACACAAGAGTTGTATTCATGAAGTATACATGTATGTAACATGATGAGGAAATCCTGATTGAGGGCTCGTATTTAAAGGCATTCTTCTCCGATCGCTTCTCTGACTCAGTTCACGATGATGGGCATTGGAAACGAGAAAGGTATGCACTCGCGTCATGATGCTTTAGGCGCCCAGCTGCAAGTCCGCATGTATTCTAAATTTGGGGTCGAGGTCGGCGTATAGTTTCCGACGAACGCGAAGGCTTTACGAATTTTACGAAGGGCAGTGCAGTTTGGCTATATACATCGGCCAGCAGCATTGGAATCACCGATGTTTTCCGCGCGTCGGACGGACACTGTCGGCCCGTCGGAGGTTAGCGAGGCCGACCGCCGGAAGAACGGTCACCCGTTCGAAACCGGGCCTGAGCGTAAGTCATTTCTTTTTTCTTGGTTCATTGTCCTCCGGATCCAGTGTGTTCCGTCCCATCTAGGCCAGCTGTTGCCTGATCAGGATTAGGGGCCGTGTCATGCCCAAACAGGCCAAGTGCCCTACAGGTTGTTGTACGAGGGATAACCCTTTTGGGCCAGTTCTTTGTCTGGCGGATCCAACGAGGGCGATGGCCACCTCAGGCTGTTAACTCTTTGAAGATTAGAGCTGGTGTCCATCATGGGCGAGAATCCAATGGACCCTGGAGCGGGTCAAGGCTCCGCAACCCTTCTTTATTCGCGGTCACCCCCGTGTTCGTCCAACGTCCCGGTACGACTTGTCTCTCTTTCAACTGTCTTCTGCTCTACCGTCTGACAGGTCAATATATAGGCCAATAGACAATGTCCTCCACACGCCACAATGCATCGGCCACTTCGTCTGAAAGAAAACGCTTGCGCGATAGACGAGCGCAACAAAATCTCCGAGAGAAGCGGGAGAACCGCATGAGAGCGTTAGAGGAGCGGGTGGCCTATTGCGACAAGAATCATGGCAATGAATTGATCCGGAATTGTATGCACACCGTCGACTGCGTGAGACGAGAGAACGAGCTTCTTCATGCTCGACAGGAACACCTTCGTCGCCTGTTCCAGGACTGGGAGGTTCAAGGCAACAGCGCAACGGGGGTACATCGAACCCTTTCTTCTACGTCGATGACGACCAATTCTTTCTCAGCACCATGGGCCCTGACGACATCGGCTGGTAGCCCACGAAGTGACATAACATTGGTCGATCCGGGAATGCAGAATCTCTCCGGCTGGACCGTCAATGGCACAGATTCTGCAGGTCTCAGGTCAACTACCGACGGCCTCACAGCTCCATTGATGATGAGCACGTGGCCCGTGGGGTCAGAGACTCGCAGTTCACCCTCACCAATTATCGACATACCTCTGATGCCCAGCATGCACCCCACACCAGGGCCAGACATGTATCCCCTGATGACCCACAAGGATTACACTCAGATGGCTGCCAATAGTGGGAATTGGTCTGGGTGGTCCGCTCTGTCCGACACCGTCCACAAGCTACCTCTGCTACCATCTCCGTTCGACCTCCTGCATGGCTCCAGACGTAACTGGCTGGCAGATCAGATCAACCGACTGCTTCGGCGGTTGAGCCTCCGAGAACCTGACCGTCTGGCATTAAGCTGGACTATGTATTCTTTTGTTAGATGGCGGGCCAACCCGACCCCGCTCACGTTTGCTAACATGCCATCATTTCTACAACCCGTGGCAGGACAGGTACGGCAGCATCAACACCCAGAATTTGTTTTCTTTTTGTGGCCCCAGCTGCGGGTCAACTATCTGGAAAGTCGATCTGCAATTGATCTTATAGAGGTCTATAGATATGGGATCAGCTCATGTAGAGTGCGGTGGCCGTCCTCCGTGAGCATCTGGGATTGGGATGATGACGAGAACATGTTTGTGAAGCCTGAATTCTTCGAGACCTTCCTAGACCGCAGTGGCTGGGGGCTAACGTCGGTCTTCATCGACAAATACCCAGAGCTGGTGAAAGGGATGGACGTGGAAGGTCTTCGGTACGACGTTCCGTAGACTATCTCTTTCAGGTCGGAAGCAGGCATGATGATCCGATACAATCAGTATCTTAATGAAACAGAAGCTCCAGATTGCACATCCAGAGAAATCATCCATTTTCTCGCATTTGATCACTCGCAATTCAGATTCCAGAGGATCCTGTTGGTCGGTTGGCTTGGTTAACTCGGCCTTATGCACGGCACTGAATCAGCGTCGTATCTTTTCTTTGACACCCGGCAGCCTCGTTTTTCTTAACACACGATGATTGGCTCTGCGTGCCAGCTTGCGGAAAGTTGAATCAGCGTGGGATAAGCTTCTGGCCTTGTCTTTCTGACCAGCTATCTTAATTTATCTGTGCTTCAACTTGGCGAGGAGTATTAGTGTTTAGATCGTTAATTGATGTACAGATGCAGTCTGCACAGACTTATTCTTTCATATGTGAGGTTGTATAGTTCGTTGATTCTTTATTTGTTATTTGTCCAATCTATGCTTCTTTGTCTAGCAATCTATTTCTCCTAGCTCTATATACAGCGCATCTATCCGTACTGTTGCAAGCTGTGCCCATCTTACCTGCATAATCCCTTCCATCAATACCCTATTCTACGATGGTGAGGCGTTCTTTCAGATGTAAAAGAGATTGCCTTGAACTCGATGAAGCCCAACATCCATCCGTATGCCAGCCTATTAAACTTTCTCGCCAGCAATATGCTTCCTCAGGATCCCACTCGTCCCTTCATACTCCTTTCCTACCACAGATCAGCCCTGACAACTGCAGGGCAAGCATCTCCGCTTTGACCGTAGATCCACAAACCATCATTTTCTTTGTCTCCCGCGCCTGGTGGCCCTTCGTGGAAAGTACATACCTTGCGGAGAATCTCCTAAAACAAGGCCAGTGCGCTTGCATCCCGCAACAATCAAGGTGTGCGGCGAACCTTGCTTTTTTCATGGGTTACTCTGGGGCTAGCCCCGGGGAAATCCGTACCGCCCGTTGAACAATATTCCTAGCCTGATTGATTGATTGTCTTTGTATACCGGTTTTGCGCTACAGGTATACTCCAGTAGGCAGAGAACAACAGATCATTATACCATAGTGCAGCAGGATGAGGCAATTCTTTATTCTCGGTCTGCAGTACGCCACCACCAAACCAGTCGGAAGTCCGGAGCTCCGTGAGCTTTGTATTATGCCTGTGGTGTGATGCAACCTCAGCTGGGCTTGCATTATCACAATATGCTGGGCCGCAGCTGATCGTGCGGACAAAGGGTACATTGGGGGGTGTGACCTCCGGTTTCTATCCGTGGCTAGTCGGATAGGATGTGCCTGGTCATTCCAGGAACGGAGGCAAGTTTTGACCGCGGTATCAAGCTGGACAAAGCCTCCGGAGTTGGCCTAGCCCAGACAGGGACCGACACACGGCATTATTCCGGACTAAGCCTCTGTCAAAGTCTGCCTGCATCATGCCCACAGCTAGGGGCAGGCTGCTAGGCCTCCAGATTAGTAGGCAACAAATGCATGACGCGGGTAGCAAGTGCCACTAGGTGAAAGTAACATTAGAATCGTGCTTTGTATTCGGTACAGATTATCCAGTATGTAGTTATGTACATAGTATCAGGCTGGAGTTCTCGGACCTCCCACAGATCCCCTCATATTCCCACCCAGTGTTAATGCTCCATTATCTGTAACTTGGGGATGAGCTTCTCATGAAGGCTGTGAGGATGAATCCAAATCATCAGTTTGATGAAATGTTCCGCTGCTTCCTGAAAAGCAAAAAGACAGACAGAAAAAGAGAGAAATGTTCTCTGTGTTTCGTTTGTGCAACTCCTAGGCTTCCGCCGCATCCACCAAACCCTGCAACATAGCAACATCCATGGTAAACATATCCGACCCATCATCTGCCAAGAACACAGACGCACCACGACTGACCATCAGCAGCTCGGTCTCGCAATCAAAAGGCAGCGGGTCGTGAAGCGCCCCCTTAGCCTCCGAGATGTAGTCGCCTGCCGCGTAGGCACCAGTCTGAGGATGGGCTCCGGTACCCTTGAGAACATAGATCTCTGCACTGTCAAGGTGGCGGTGTCGTGGAAGCAGACCCCCTGGCTGGGCCCGCACCATGATTGTGTTCTCGCCTGTCTCGGGGACAAGCTTGACGACCTTGATCTCGACTCCGGGAGCGAGGGGGAGCCACTTGAGGTCGGCGCAGTGCACGGTGAAGCCTGCGTCGTCTGTAGAGTGCATTTTGGCGAAAAGCAGTTTGGATGATGTGTGCTGATTGAGTCTCTGCTGTGTTCTTGGATATCAGAATCGGTGCTCGTGCTCCTGCGTAATAGGGATCCGTGAGGATATTCCACCTACCTACTGGTGGAAAAGCCGGCCGCAGTAATGATATGGCAGCAAAAATGAGTTTGTGAAAAGAGGGAATGGATTTGGATTAAATAACATGACTGACACTGTTTCATGCTGGCTTTCGGATATCCGATGAACTCGGATATCCGACTCAAAATGGTAATGGCTTCCCGAGACTCACCCCACTAGCCCTACAGAATTGTCTTCAAACCAGTGATCCACGAAACTACATTTCCATCTTCCACAGAAGAGTCAAAGCTCAGAAGTGGTGCATTTGTTGCGATGACGATTACGGATATCTGCATAGCGCGAGCAGGAGATGTACGACTAGAAGATCTGCTAGACAATCTGCTAGTCTCGCAGAACCATGCATGCAGGACTGATCTTCATTCCAGGGTTGTATCTATTAGAAGACAGATTCACCAGCCTCCATATTTTCCACATGCAACCTCATTCATAGCTCTCCATTAAACTAGACCCTCCCCTCCCCACCTGTCTCCCAGCTCCATACTCCTATTTCAGACAATACCTCATCATGGCTGCATCAGGAACAAGCGCAGCCGCAGACCCCTTCACCACATTGTGCTCCCTGCTACGTCCGGATGAGATAATTACTCCCCAGTCCCCGGACTATGAGGCAAGCATCCAGACATGGGCAGCCCAGAAGCAGGCACGCCCCCGTCTGGCAATCCGGCCCACCTCGGTCGAAGCCCTGGCCAAGGCCATCAGCTATCTGTACACCACGAGCTTGGACTTTGCGATTTACGGCCAGGGATTCAGCTCTGCCTCCGCCAAGGACATCGTGGTGAATACCTCGGCGTTCGATGACTTCCACTTTGATCCGCAAGCCGAGGTGGTGACCATTGGTGCCGGTCAGACATGGTCCGCTGTGTATCGCAAGCTGGCTAAGGCGGCGCCACAATATGGAAGTAAGAACCTGTCCTCCAAGAATTTAGACTTCATTCTCCAAAAAATCAAAAATAATAAACAAAAAAGAAATATAAACGCTGATCAAGGATTGTCCCATAAAAACAACAGTCGTGGGAGCTCGCACGCCTTGTGTAGGCGTCGCGGGAACCATCGTCAGCGGTGGCTATTCCTGGCTTTCCAGCGAGTATGGCTGCATCTCTGACGCTGAAAACATGCTGGATGCGAAAGTGGTCAAGTACGACGGCTCGGTGGTCTGGGCGTCAACAGAGCCGGACTTGCTGTGGGCACTGCGTGGTGGCGGGGGTGGATTTGGCGGTATGTCTGTTCTATGTCCTTTTCGTGGCGCATGTTTCCATATTGAAGGGTGTAGAGAACTGTACTAAGTGTGCTTTATTCGTTTCCAGTGCTGGCCCAGGTGAAACTCAGAGTCTTCCGCTATCCGCAGAATGTCTGGGCGGGTCCGATCCTGGTCCCTCGCGAGAGACTGGAGGAGGTCGCAGAGGGCATTGAGAACTTCATTGCACAACCGGTCGATCCCAAGATCACTATGTTTCTGTATGTGGTCAAGGGCCGACTGCTTGAGTCGATTGGCACCGACTCGGATATGTTGGTAATCCATTCTTTCGATGCTAATGGGGAAGAGCACGGTCGAAAAGCGTTTCGGTGGGCATTGGATATCCCTGGGGCGATTGACCAGACCAAGATTACTACGCTCGCCGGCGTTGCCAATTTGCAAGGTATAACTCCAGACGTTAACAAGGAACAGCAGATACTGACGATGATCTGGAACAGACAAGGCCGGTATCGTCAAAGGCACTATGAAACAGTTCTGGCAGCCGCTGCTGTTGCAGGAAATACGGAAAGAGACCGTCACCAAAGCGATTAAATGGTTCGAGGAGGTCCAAAAGGTCGACGAGTCGTTCGGCGATTGCACATATCTTATCTTCGAGCTGCTGAGCTCGGTAAGTGTTCAACTGCTTAGAGAGCCCGCCTATTGGAACGCATTCTGATGGATTTAGCGGGATCCAGCGGCAGGCAGTGCGAGCTCTGCCTGGCCACGTCCCAAGGGTGCGAAGCATATTCTGCTCCTCGGTACCGGATGCCCTGCGGACGCTGGGCCAAGCAAGGAGAAGCTGGCTCGCGATCTCGCTATCGAGGCTCCATCCAATGTCTTAGAAAGTAGTACGGACGTCCATGTGCTACCCAACGGTATCGAGGACTATCATGCTCCGACGAAGGTATGGCTCCACTGTTTAACGCTATGTTCAGTCACTAACCAGGCATACAGATATGGGGCCCTCATGTTGCCAAACTACAGAGCTTGAGAGTACGATACGACCCACGTAGGAGATTCAAGGGGGCCGTGAATCCGTAGAATAGTGGGCGTGAGCGGCTTCTCTGGTATGCTAATGTGACTACTCCTTTGTTTGGAAGTATGCAATTGGTATATTTTGGAGATACGCCATGGACATGGGAGAGGAGAGAAAGGTGCTGACTGTGCGAGACAGTTGTAACTGCTTGTACAATTTGTAACAAGCCAATAACATGATACTATAAGCCTACAGGCTCAGATGAGAGTAAGCCTCATTTTTACCATCCCAGTGCACCTGAATACAAGGTAAAAGTCGGTCAATATTACCCAAAGTTTGCGAATAGCTATCCACTGTACATATATTTAAGGTTATCCAATGCCACTATCCTCTAATGCATTAGAACTCCACCAAACTGAATACGGGCATAGGATGTTCCAAGATCCAAAGCACTGATCATATCCTACATAAATGACTATATTCATGCCGAATCAAGAGGCAGCATTTCCGTAGTTCCAAAAATTAGAGAAATAACGCTAAGAACAGCTCGGTAATCTAGTAATGGGAGCCCTAAAGTTCTAGAGTGCCATAACCTAATCTAACCGACCCCGGCTAAGGTTAAAAGTAGGGTAACCGCGGTTAATCGTGATTGGGTATCGAAGTTCTATTAACCTAGCCATAACCTGACAGTTAGGTATAACTGACCTTATTGACCTAACCTAGCCTAGCCATATGCCAGTCTACTCCAAACACCTAGTACCGACACCCCTAAATCTAGTACTGGCATTTCTTTTGGACAGATTCTGAAAGACAGCCACTATCTCAGACCTGGGCTAGTTAATAATCCGGAACTTAAAAATTAATTAAAGTATATAATACGTTAATATAAAGTACGTTGATACTTATAAAGTTGGTATTATTTTAGCTCGATTTAGTCTGCCGTACCTGCGGCCCTACTTTCCCTATGGATTCGTGCTTCTGGACTCAATGTTTGACCGGAACTGGATATGCACGGTAACCGCAATACTTCCAGAAGCCGAAGCTCTATTAAATATGGCAGTAGTCAAGCCAAGGAATGGATCATGCGGTTTAGTACCGCCTAGACCTAGTGAGGGAGCATTAAATCTTTCATTAAGGCTGCGATTGGAAATATGCACGATCAACGTTGTGCTTGGGCAAGTTGAGAGCTGCCACTATTCGGATGGATTGGTGCAAGTAGGGCAAATTGTGAGTCAAAAGGGGCTTGGCGTTCTGCACGACCGTTGAGAAAGGTTAAAACACGGGGCTACCCAGCTGTACTATAGTCTATTCCACTAAGCCACATTAATTGGATGAAAAGAGAGAGGGAGGTTGAGTACCTGGCAGGAGTGAACGCAATGTGATCTCCTCCCCCGACGGTCCGTAGTGCCATGAATACTCCATATACCGCCATGTAATATAATGACTTCGCCTCCCCACGACATTTTCCCTCATCTGTACATTCCAACTGCTAGCCAGTGACCCTGCTTCTCGCAGGCTTCTCTATCTTAACATCCACTGGTCACACTTCCTCCCGAGCACAGATAGCAAACCACATGGCCATCAGGCCCCAATCACGCCGCATTACGCTCGTGGGAGCCACCGGGTCTTTGGGAACCCAGGTCCTGTCAGCTCTCCTTGCAACCGGAGTCCACGACGTGTCTGTGATCATCCGGCCCGGAACGAGCACTGCTTTCAACGAGAGAGTTGCGGTGTACCCCGTTGATCTGGATGACGTGGACGCTCTCACCTGGTGCCTGGAGGGGCAAGAGGTCCTCATCATGACCCTCAGCCCAGACGGCTACAATCAAGAGATCTCCCTAATCAAGGCCGCTGCAGCAGCGCGAGTCCCGTACATCATCCCGACCGAGTTCGGCTCTGATCCCATGCACCAGCGGCTGAACAGCGAAATCTTCCTGGCGGAGATGCAGCGGCCCTTCCGGGCATTGATCGAAGAACTCGGGGTCAGCGCATGGATCGGCGTCGTGACTGGGCTCTTCTTTGACTTCAACATCCGGAATGGCTTCTGGGGCCTGGACCTCGCGAAACGGTCCGTCCGCCTCTATGACGACGGCCGCGTCCCGATCAACACCACCACCCTGTCCTGGGTGGGCACCTCGTTGGCCCGCTTCTTTTCCATGCCCGACCACTTCGTCCAGCGGTATCGGAATCAATGGGTCTTCTTCAGTTCGTTCTTGGTCAGTCAGCGCGACGTGTGGGAGAGTGCCCAGCGAGCTACAGGTACCACCGAGGTGGACTGGCGGGTTGAGACAGTCGATGCCAAGGCTTCAGCTGAACAAGCCAAGAAGAGCATCCAGCAAGGAGACTGCGTGGCTGTGTTTAGCTTGCTGTTCGCGCTGACCTTCCAGGATGGCTTTGGATCCGACTTTTCGGACCGGGTCATTGACTATGGCGCGATGGACCTGACTCCCCCGCCCCTTGATGCTGTCCTCAAGGAGCTTGTGGAAGAGTGTACCTAAACAGTAGCCCTAAGAGAATGGAAATGTTAAATGGGTGTACAGATTTGAAGCCATGTATGACGATTGTTTAAGGGTATGACCAATATGCTACAAGGAAAAGTATAGTCATCTTCCAAGCTATAATCGAACAGCTATTCTAAAAGTAGTTTTGGTGACAAACATGAAGCTTCGAGGTGCAAGCCAAATTACGATTAAAAAGGATCCCCAGGGGCAAAACATCCACAGAGGTGATCTGATACCGCCTTGTGGATCCCAACGAAGCTCTAGTCAACGGATTCGGATTTCCGAGCTCCATGGGGTCGGATTCCGAGCCCAAGTAAACTATGGTGTGTTTGAGCCTGCCACGGCCTTTTCTCATCTACTCTTTTTCAGCCACCTGTATGCGAGCTTTAGCTTTGTCCGCCTTGGAGAATTTGAACATGGCTCCCAGATTCAAGCTGATCAAGTTAGTGGCAGGCACTGCCATCACTGGAGGCAGTTGCATAGTACTTTTTGCATCCTATATCACGTCCGACATCCATTTCGTCCCCTTGTCCGCCACGGACCCTATCTTCCACTCGAAACACCTCCAGGAATACAACCCCAATGGCAATCCCACCATCCATGACTTGCATATTGCTAGAGTCCCTTTGACTCAAATCCATCCTCGGCTTCTCGAGGATCCGAACAAGCTTCTGGAACGATATTGCGGAGGAATATGGGCGGGAGCTGGTAAGCCTCATAGCATCATAAAATTATCCTCTCCGTAGCAGATGATGTAACTGACTCTTGATTCTTTCCATAACCCAGGCTTTGCCCCACAGAGAATCCTCCACACATGGTTCGACCGAGGCGAGTCGAGCTCTCCCCAGCTATGGTCTACTTCTGAGCTTCTCCAGTCGGACTACAAGGTAGGAACCGATATTGCGGGCAATTTTGAAGTGGTCAATCGTTCCAACGAGTCGATTCTGATCCGGGCCGGGGACAAAACCTCGAACAAAGGGTTGCGTCCTCTTGACGCTCTGATCGAGGTTGGCTCGCACATCGATAGAGAGAATAATGTGGCCGTGTTTGAGTTTAAGTCGCTGTTCTTCCAAGGTATCGGGACGACGAGCAATCCCCCTATGCCGGGGCCTATCGTGTGGTTGCATGAGCTTTACGCGAAGATCCTTTTGAAATCCGGTGTCCAGCATGTCCTTAGATAGTGCATAATTTGTAGCGAAATGAATGTCATTCTCTCCTCTTTAGAACTAAAAAGGTCTACAGAGTATACTTGCTCCCCGAGAAACACGGGACCATACAGTTGGGTAATTCCCTTGCAATCAGACACTTGAACCGCCAGCCCGTGCAGTGACCCGCGAGTAGTACCTTGGGCTCCATCTTCTTCAAGTCGGCCATCGTAGCGTGTAATTTAGTATCGTCGGCATCCGCCAGGTGATATCCACCCACGACGCAGTACAGAGGGCTACCATTGCCCAATTTGATTGCATCACGGCAGGTGTTCACAATTCCGGCATGGCCGCAACCAGTGAAGACAACAAGACCTTTGCCTATATTACACCAACCAAGAAAGAAACGCACGTCAGAAATCCGGACCAAAAAAAAAAAAAAGAAAACTGAAAAGCAGGGGATATAACATACCCTTCAGATTGCACATCACGTAGCGCTCTTCCATGATCAGGGTGTCTTCTTCCCACTGTTTGGTGTCTTCGTTGTAGCGTAACCCTCCGTAGATGCCATCCTCGTAGCTGGTCTCGCGCGGAATCTCGCCTGAGATGAGAAAGAAGTCGTCTAGTGCGGTATGTGGCTGGTGGCTCTTGAGCAGACGGGCTCCGGCGGCTTCCAGCTCCTCGAACGAGGGATCGGCTTCTAGCGAAATCGGTCGATCGGCTTGCACGCCTCGATACGCTGGACGGTTCGGATGAACATCTACCACCGGTCCCTTTCCCCCCTTGCCGGTATTCTGGGCGATGAGTTCAATCGCCCGGGTCAAACCACCTGGAATCTTCGTATTAGTGGGGAGTTGTTCCTTGCTCATGGGGCAACAACGAGTGGATTGCACTCATACCAGAGTGATCGCGATGATAATGCGAAAGAGCAACGTGCTCTATCTTGCCAACCTCAGTCCGAAGGCGACTGGTATTTCTCTCCCACACCGCACCCTCTGGCCCAGCGTCAAAGAGGAAGTGGTGTTTCTGGTCGCCCTTGGTGGCAATCTGTCGGACATCGTCAGCTTTCTTCCATAATTTTGCAGGAAAATCCGCGCAGCAATGGAGAACTTTACAAGAAGCAAGGAAATGCCGTGCGCGGCGCAACAGATGTTGTCCATTCGCATTTCCATCTGCGCACCGCCTCGTTCGGTGTTGGAGTCCAACGGGGAGAGCGGGATGCCCATAAACCGGCTGGCTACCTGCACGGCAGGATTGGGACTGGGAGAAATGGGGTCCAGCTCGTCATTGACAATGACATGGACTTCGAGTTGGTCGATTTCAGTCAGCATTGTAGAGATACCTGGGTCAAAGAATAAGTTATGATAGGCGTTGAGGCTGATTTATGTTATGCACCACTGGTGGTTGGAAGGTAGTGAGGTCATATATATACCCGACAGAGCAAGTATGGTCGTATTGTGCCACTATTCCCTTTCCGTTCGGCAGTCCGATGGCGGATGGAAGTCGATCGCCGAACATTTGATGTCATGCATTACTCCGTCAGTTTATTGCAGTAGACTGCACACAGTAGTCCATCCCCGAGTCGCCGACTAGTAGAATCCCCGGGACAGAATTGCGTCGGGCTGCAGTCGACCTCTTAAATGAAAACTTTGCATTGTGATAACTTGAAGGCACTTCCATCGGCATCAGTCACGGGGGCTCGCACATATTTCTAGATTGATCCAGGTCAGGTGATGTCCGCCTATGACTTTCTACTAAGAATGTCGTTGATTGAGTCCGAGTCTTTGCAGGATGTTGATATGTACGTGAAGTCACGTGTCGAAACACGCCTCCGCGTATATCAACGCCCACCTCGTCTCCCAGGTCGTTATACACCATAAGGCCGGTCGGACCCACATGTTCATCGACCCTCTAACTCAGAATAGAGAGATCGTCGCCAACCGATGCCATTCGAGTCCTCTAGTTCTGGGACCTGCAACCGCCATGGAGGGGGAGATTGCAGAACTACGAGGTCAGCTTGCAGAAGCGCAGCGGTTTCGAGAGGTAGTGAAACGCGTGAAAGAGGCAGAGCAACGCGCGAAAGACGCAGAGCGTCAAGTCGAGCCGAACTCGTTACCAGGATTACTAAAGGGCTGTCATAAGCTCTCCCAGGCACTCCGCGTCCAAACGAAGGTGATATGGACACAGGGAGATGCCACAACTCCTGTTAACAGGTTGTTCCCCAAGCGCATCTTGCCCTGGAGTGAGTTCCCTCGGCTACAGGAGAAGATATGGGACAAGTTGAATCGTGATCGTACGTTCATTCGCAAGCGCCTCTTTCAGAATAACAATTTCCTTGACCAAATCCACACCTACTTCCGGAGGCATCTAATCTTCTCTGAGGAATCATTGCGTTATTTTCAGAGGGATACCATAGAAAGGTTTGTGGATGACATCCTTGATGCGTTGGTGCAGGACAATACTCTTAGTCGAGAGTTTCGACTTGAAGGAAGAGTGATTTTTCAAGGCATGCCAATTCCCGAAGAGTTAACGGAAAGGCCAATAGATGATGCGATGCGGAATATACAGCTTCATGATTCTTTACCTCAGCAGCACCGTCCAGTACCAGTGCGAGGCATAGGAACGAATGCGCAAGGAAACAGCCTTGAAAGACGACGGAATCCGCGTGCGGATCAATTCTGTGTGCATGTCGCCGCTGATCAGCAGCGAATCCCCGCTTATGCAGTGGAATTCAAGGCGCCACATAAGTTGACAATTGCCGACTTAATCGCAGGGCTACATGAAATGGAGCTGGAACAGGATGCAATTGATAAAGATGGGGATACGTTCGAATTTCATGCCCGCCACTTAGTCGCTGCAGTGATCACACAGCTCTTCTCTTATATGGTTGACAGTGGAGTCCGAAACGGATACATTTGCACTGGGGAGGCCTACATTTTTCTCCATATCGCCGACGACCCAACGGTAGTCTATTATTACCTTTGCATACCTAATAAAGATGTCAATCCTGAGGACAAGTACCACCTCCATCGAACCGCCGTGGCCCAGGTGCTTGCTTTTACACTTAACGCGTTGGCCGCCGAACCCCCACCCCAGAGTTGGTTCGATGCTGCCCGGCAGAACCTCTCCACTTGGAAGGTAGAGTATCTTAATGTC
Organism: Aspergillus pseudonomiae; assembly: GCF_009193645.1. Lineage (NCBI taxonomy): Eukaryota > Fungi > Ascomycota > Eurotiomycetes > Eurotiales > Aspergillaceae > Aspergillus > Aspergillus pseudonomiae. The sequence continues at coordinate 585,620 of NW_022475999.1, forward strand.
CTGAAAGATATTCCAGAGTCGGTCCGAAAAGACCCCCCGTCTTCTGAGTACAAACCTTCGTACTGGAAACCCATGGAACGATCTCCATATCATACTCGGGCGCGAGGCCGTTGTCAACCTAACCAGACAACACCCCAAGGAAGTTCAGGAGGCAGTAGCACCGATGAAGATGATTTGCCGTCACCATCGCCTGCCCCAGCCACACGCGGCCGAGGGTCGCGAGGCAGAGGACGGGGCCGAGGCCGTGGGCAAAGTAAGTTCGCTGGCTCCTGTAACTCCAATACAGGATCGAATACTAGGCACTACTGCACCATGGTGTGTCTTCGAGGCTTGTGTACGAGAGGGCGTTTGGACCCCAAATGCCCAAATGTTCATGAACACGGTTCTGGGAGACACCAAATCAATTCGAGCGAGTTTACGCGTAGGCTACACGCTCAGCTGCGTGGAGACCGGGACAAGGGCTTCGAACAGCTACATATCCGCGGTCGAACGGGTTTCCTGCTAAAGGCTACGTTACTGTCTCACGGATGTACAGTGATTATAAAGGCCACGACCGAACGAAAACAACACGATTTGCAAAAGGAAGTCGACATCTATAGCTCTCTACAGCAGTTACAGGGATATCATATCCCGGTTCACATCGGTAGCTTCCATCCTCGCATCCCATATTGGTATCATGGAGAGCGTATGTCCTATATGATGATTCTCAGCTGGTCTGGGATCTGTATGCAAACCTTGATACTGCAAAGCGGTGCCAATGCTTCGCTATTCTCCCAGGAATGAGATAAGCTCCGAGAAATCCTTTTGTCCCGTGGTATAGTTCACAGAGACTTCGAATATCGCAATATGCTGTGGAATGAAAGCCTTGGCCATGCTATCATGATCGACTTTGAGGACGTGACTTGGATAAAGGAACGACAGCCACTCGGTTCAACTTCGGGCAACCTGACCAGGAGATATGCTTCTGATAAACGGAGCATCTTACATGGCAATGATCCACTTCCATCGGGACCGAGGTCCCCCACTTAATATAATTTTGGACGAAATAGACACGGCAGTAAATGGGAGATAGCAATCAGGGGGCATTGGTCACGGCGCCAAAGGCTTAGAAATCGGCCTTCAGCATCTTGGTGCTTATCGATGTCACAAGAGACACAAAGCAGGAAGCTCACCAGAGTAAATCTACAGGCCAGCACGATTATCAGGGTCAGTGACCTAGCTGCATAGCTCGTCAAGACTCCTCGAGCTTTGGCAGTGCATTTAATTAAAGCGATTGACTTGGCTGTACATACGGTTGTCTAGAATGTCGCTTTTTGTACATAATGAATGATGATAATGATTGGTTTTAAGATAGAAATGCAGCTTGAAAAGACTGCAATGTAGTCCAGCAACTCCAGCACCCTACACCAGGAAAGCAGTAATGCAAGAGTGTATACGGCTATATATTTACTCTACATAGATTGTATCTTCATAGAATGCTCAACCTACTCCCTTTCACCGTAGGCGTAATATGATGCCATTATATCTCGTCAATCTTTCTTCATTCTACAAGTGTAAGAAATCTTCAAATTAAATGTTATAGGGGACGCAATTTGGTCCGTATGGTATGTAGAATTACCTAAGCTATGCCATGTCTTTCAAGCCCAAGTAGGTACACCCATCGCACTGCCCCTAACATATTGAGAACACTAGGCTAAGGGCTGGCATTGTAGGTGATTGAATCCTTGCATCATGCTGTGGAGATGATAGACAGGGGAACATAAAGTTCAATAAGCTCTATCCCCGTTGACTCATGTCTCTATTCCAGAAGGATTCAATAGCCCCTTGTATATATCAGAAGGTCTATAGGAAGGGTAGTGGAGCAGGCCGGAGCACGGTGATACCTCAGAAGGAATAATCAAATACAGGTAACAAGACACGGCTGAATCCCCCATCCCCTGTATCGATAGTTTCATAAGCTGTAGAATTCTATTGTTGTGGCACAGGATATTATGGACATCAGTGATACAAATCCTTTGTTTCACGTTGAGGACATCGAGTTTCTCCATATGCTGGACCGTGATGATCTTCATGCCAAGCCTCATGAGATTCCTCCGCGCTCTCGTTTATTTAACGAGGATGAAACCGGACCCCTTGATCAACTTCTCCTCCCCCCCTTTCCTCCTGTTCTGTAGTATGAGACTTCATCCCGCGGTTGTGGACAGACACTATACACAGTATGATACTGCTGAGTATGCCGATCTCGGCTGGCCGGGAAATTTCAACCTCAGCCATTCCAGAGATGGAATAATCATGAGAAACTAAAGTAGACACTAAAAACTAGTCAAAGAGAACCGCAGGTGGGAAAACAGAAAACGAAAAAGGACATTGGTGAACCGCACATAGCCCTAATTTTGCGACAGGTGCTTTTCGCTAGTTCACAGCGACTGTAAATGGCGAATTGAGCGATGTCGCAGAGGATTCAAATGCACGCATACACCCCCAGCCTTTACCCGTGTCTTTGGTGGGCCTGTTCCGAAGTTATCCCGTCTGCCAAAATCCGGTCTAGTGAAGCGTGTACAGAGTGTCAAGAATTGTGCGGCAGGACATTTCTCTTGGTGCTGGTGCCTTAAGAGGCATTAAGGCATCAATGATGACCTCAGGCGTGATATCAGTCCATTTGATGTTCGCTCTCAATTTCCTCATCCAACACACGTTGCGATCATGGCCCACCACATTCATCCCCAGCCTCCTGGGCGACATCAGCTGCCGGGAAAAAGAACACACATGGGTTCTTTTGAAGCACGTCCATACGGTGGATGATGTCGTGATCTACCCAGCGCCTCAGTGACCCAGCTTCAAATGGGCGCATGATTTCGACATCTTGATCAATGCACATCACAGTTTATGCAATGTGATTCGGGAAGGAAAAAAGGAAAAAAGAAAAAAAAAAATCCTGTTCTCGGCATGTTTAGTACTACCGATCCCTACTATACATGGAAAAGCTTGAGCGGAAGCGCCAAACATTCATTGGAATTCGGCCAATTCAGCCACTGTTTATCTATCCGGTCCGACTTGCCTGTGAAGCCGTCAGGGTCTGCGCCGGATCCTTGGGATCACAACCTATAGATGCAGCTGATAGGTCACCTAGTAGGGTCTATCCAGATACATGTCGGGCTTTCCGCCAATGTACGTCAAGAACAGAAAGCCGATCCGCGGTTGTGAACAACCACATCCATGCTGGTGAAGAACATCATGCTGAGATGAGGACAATACGCAACATCCACAAGGTAGCGGCCGCATATCGAGTCCATTCCCATCACCGCCTGAGCTATGGCGTCTTCATTGGATACAGATTATCACCATTCGAATCAAGCCCCACAGATCGGCACTGATTTTCATACGAGCGCGCTTCTTGAAAACAGCTTCTGTGTCATCGAGCACGTCGAAGGATGACCAGAAACAGTCCCTGAAATCAGTCTTTGGCTCAGAGAGCTCGCCACCAAAAAAGAACGCGGCTGGAGGGACGTCGTAATAAACATATCACGCCAATGCTGGTGGCTTTTGCACTGTTGCCAGGTCCAGTGGGTCCATTGCCACCGCAACCCGACGTTGTGCAGCAAACTTGATAGCCTCTGGCCAGTTCCACATCGCCGATCAGCACGGCCAGACACGTTGCCGCCAAACCTTGGATGTCGGACCCTTGGATGTCATCGTTGCACCATGGCTCGAGGTTGATAGCCCCAGGGCATAATTCCTGTCCCTGGCTACTGCAGGTCCGTAAAGTCTTCTGTTATTCGCCCACGCACTTTGGCTTCCACACCAACCTCCTACCGACGTCGGCCATGGGCCGGTTCCCGACGATAGGATCCCCATGTGCTGTTACCTTATCTAGCACTAAAAGCGTGAGCGAAAAAAATTCATAGCGGCTGAAGGAGAGAAATCTTACTAGCCGCTAAGCAGCGACCTGGACTTGAAGCCATTATAAAGGCCCACCTCATTCCAGAGAGCTTTTACCCTCTTTCCTCTCATACTACTATCAATTTATACTACTACCCAAAGCAAACAATCTTAGCACCATCTGCCAACCCTCACTATGAAGTTCACTAGCTTCGCCATTGCCGGTCTCATTGGCTGCACTGCTGCCTTGCCTCCATTTGCCGCTTCTTCTACTCCGTCCAGCTCTGTTTCTGTTTCTGTCACCCCGAGCGCTTCCCCCAGTTCATCCAGCATCGCCTTCGTCGGTCTTAGCAAGCGCTCTGAGACCCCTTCAAGCTCTGCAACTCCCTCCAGCTCGGCCTCTATCGCTACCCCATGGGTATTCCACAAGCGTCAATTTGCCACTCCCTCCAGCTCTGGTATTGTGTCCAGCTCTGCAACGCCATCCAGCTCCTCTTTCGCTGCCCCATGGGTCTTCCATAGACGCCAGTTCGCCACCCCCTCCAGCTCTGCGACTCCTTCTAGCTCGGCTTCTGCCACCCCCTCAAGCTCCGCTACTCCTTCGAGCTCTGCGTCCGTAACTCCCACCAGCTTCGCCGTCCAGAAGCGCAAGTTCTCCGGCTCCAGCAGCTCTTCTTCCGCCTCGCCTTCGTCGTCTGCTACTCCTTCCTCCGCGACTCCTTCTCCCTCTGCCTAAGCCCTAGAGGTTTGGAGTATTGCCATAGGAGCATTCGTCATGCCTTACCACATGGAGTACATTACATCCTGTACTCTCCTCTCGTACCGCCCGGTCAAGAAATAAGGCTGACACAATCGCCAACTAATTCTACACTTTTTTGTCGCGACCGCTACTGGTTTGTTTAATATGTTGCTATTTTTGGTTATGCTGGCGTACAATATTTGCTTTTCTGTGCGATAGAGTCGGGTACTCGTCCTGTTTGTTCTGCGATTTAGTTTAGAAATAGAAGTCGTTCGTTTTACTGTTTGTCCATGAACTCGTAGTCATAAACACACCGCTGCAGGAAATCGACCGATCAAAGTGGAAATACCTAACAATGTATGCATGCGAGGCTTGCACCAGGCTAATACTTTCCACATTTTCTATCTCAAAATCAACAATGCACATGATGCATACTTTCTGGCTGCCACAGCGGCGAAAAGAGTGTTTTCGAGAAGGTTAAGTCATGGCTCACGTCCTTGTTTCGGATGGTCGCTATCGTCCACAATCAATTTCTGCCAGTAGAAATCGCAAGGTTCTGGTAGTAATTCCAAATATTCTATAGTTATCTATTTACCATTTCTAAACCATAATAGATACTATGTAATTTATGTACAGCGCACATTCCTCTATAATATATGTCGTCTGGTCGACCACCCGCGTTGAAGGCTATTCTAGCCCTATCTAGCGGTGAGGTACTCTGTGTGGAAACGTTAACTAAGGCGTTATTGGAAAACAGCTTGAAATTCCAATAAGATGCGTGTGAAAGAGGGATGTCGTTTTATTAAAGAGGTCTCGATGTGTCCTTGGGAAATATTGTGGCTTTCTTCTCAGTTGGTTAAGTTTTGTTTTGTGTGGATAGTTAATTAACATGGGCGGATGACCTAAGTTGAGATATATTTATTGAGTCAAAGCGTAGGTTATCACAAGGGGACGAGCCATATCCCGAGGATTTGATAAAAGTTGTATATTCTGGTGGGGAGACGGTTCTAAAATTAGATCAGAGCTTGGGTTGTGATATATATGGCCATGCATATCTGAGGGTACCTGTGTGAGGGAGACAACTCATCCTGTGTCACGCCGTAGCACACGACACATATCGATGGAAAGTCCTTGATGGATACCTTATGGCTATCGATAAGCTATCGGTGCCTAAATAGTGGGGCACTTTGGACCATTGCTCCATAAACTTGACTAGTCTCTTTCTAACAACTCGCCAAGTGTCCTCGGAATTCACCACGTCCAGAGTTCGGTAGATCAATTGTGGAAATCCATCCTGCCCTTGCTGTCACACCAAACAGGATTCCATAATGGATCCAGATGAGGGGCAGAGCACAGCTCCCAACAAGTCAAGAACGCCCGGTATCAAATATGATATCTTCGCGCCGTTCCAAAAGGCCAACGCCGAAAAGGTATGTATTGAATATCAAGAGCTACTCTCCTCAGTCTGACTCTTTTCAAGATCTGCATGGAGCCTTTCGAGTACACTAGGTCTCTTCCCGGCAAGAACACCGTTGGTAAGGTTATCGCGAGCTTGCGGCCTTGGCTGAATATTTCCGACCATTCTGCAGCGGTCCTTACGGACGTCATGACTATGTTGCAGAATGCATCTTTGATGTATGTACGATCGTCTCACAGCCCGAGACAAAGAGGTAAGGGATAGCTGATAGAACGTCTTTGACAGGCTAGATGATATTGAAGACCGTTCTCAACTTCGACGTGGTGAACCCGCGGCGCACGTTAAATATGGCTTGAGTCAAACAATCAACAGCACTACGTATATTGCTGCCAAGGCTTTCTCCGAGGTTCAGACCCATCTACGGCCAGATTGTGCCAAAGTCCTGTCTGGTAAGTTGTTAGCTTTGCTCAATCGACGACCAGGTATTAAACATGCTCGTAGAGGAGCTCCAAACTCTCACGTTAGGCCAAGCGCTCGATCTCAACTGGACATTCCATAGACAGTGCCCCAGCGTGCAAGAGTACCTTGTCATGATTGACCACAAGACTGGAGGTTTCTTCCGCCTGCTGCTTCGGATCATGGAAGTGGAAGCCAATGCCACGCCGAACGAGGAGCTACATCATTTGATTACTCTGCTGGGGCGATACTACCAAATTCGAGATGATTACCAGAATTTAGTTTCTGATGAGGTAGGCTGCTGCTTCCTGTGATAGTCGATACCGGACTAAAGAGCTTGTAGTATACCGCCAAGAAGGGCTTCTGCGATGATCTTTCCGAGGGAAAGTTTTCGTTTCCGCTTATCCATCTGCTCGAGCATAGTCCCAATGCCAGTATGCTACACAAACAGATCTTTGACCGGCAACCTGAGGACAAGGGGGAGATCTCTGAGGAGACAAAGTCGTATATCATTTCACAAATGAAGGAAATAGGTAGCTTGGAGTATACGCGGGAGGTTCTGGATGGCCTCTTTGATTCAATATGGAAGACAGTAGAGAAGGTCGAAGAGGTCATGGGAGACAATATGTGGCTCAAGGCTCTCTGCACGATATTGAAGCTGTGACAGAGCGGTGGGGAATGCTCTACGACTCAGGGTTGGCAACTCATCTATGGGTGCGTACGTATCTAATCCTGTTGACACGACTGGACATACATGTACTAAGTGACAAGGGTATGGACACGGCCCTAATCATAATCAGTGCAATGAAGTCTCGCTCCCTGTCCCCATCCTCCAGGGCCGATAGCAGAGTAGTGCAGGTTTACAGAATGTATCATCAGGCATAGAAGAAAGGAAGGAGAAAGGAAAAGTGAAGAAAGAAGACCGGGACGAGAGCTACCATGGGTGCTAATATGATCATTTAAATATACACCAACGCCAAACATCACCGCGCTCGACTCGCAATATCTCGCGCTACATAGATCTGCCCATATAAGTCCGTCACATCGACAAATGTGCGCACGATGCGTGCCGTCCGCGCTGGCAGCCCCGTCTCGGCCACCAGTCGCTCCAACGCGCCCAAACAGCACGCCCGCTCGTACTCAGCCAGCCACATCAAGTCTGACTTGACCGCGTCCAGGGATCGTTGAGTAGGCTGTCGTTTGCAGTCATCTTCCCCGCCTCCGTAGCCTTTTTTCCTCTCATCCCCCGTCTGCTCCCAGAATTCGGGAAAGTTCACGCTGTTCAAGTTCCCCTCGGCGCGATCCCGGGCGATGCTCCCGTAGTCGTTGTACTGGCGGCACATGGTGGCTAAGTGGCGACAGAGGGACTCGGCGAGGTAGTGTTGGCGGGGGCCGTGGAAGGCGGAATGAGGAGCAGTCGTTTCGGGCTGGTCATAGTAGGCGATGAGGGTAGCGAGGAAGTGGAAGGAATACGGGCAGCTGGTGTGATCGGCAGAGGTGGTGCGAACCCATGTGAAGTAGGAAGAGGGCGGGTTGCACAGGTGGTCCTGCTGCTGGGTATGCGTGCGCTGCAGTTGCTGACTGGTGGTCAGGTCGGTCAGATGAGCTTGCAGGAAGGTCTCCAGTTCGCGGGCGAGAAGACGGCGTGTACTCGAGGAGCCGCGCACGACGGCCGGATGGGTGAGGATGTACCGGGTGAATTTGTGGAGGATGCCGTCGATGTGAGCGAAGGAGTAGTTAGAGCCACTGCCGGTGGGAGATTCTGGTGGGGTGGGCTCGGAGGGTCGCGAGTGGATACCACCACCGTCTTCGTCTGAGCTCGTGTCTTCTATCTTAGACGCGGGCTGTGGACCGTGTGGTGTTTGTTGCTGGTGCTCCTCCTGCTGCTCGGCATGGCACAGTCGACGGATAGTCCCTCGTACAACATCCAACTTTTCCAGCGGATAGCCTCCGACGACCGATTCAAGGAACTCATCCACCTGATAGTTGAGCATCGAGATCATCATCATATCCCACATGAACTCAGGCTCCAGCGCATGGCCGTTGTGAGCGTTGCAGAGCGTCCATGTTTGCGGAATGTACTCCAGGTATTTGTCTGCGGTCATATTGTGGCGGGGGAAGATACGGTGACGCTGGGCTGCCAACCGAGGATACCACAATGCGGCTTCGTTCAGGGCGGATGTGAGCTGCCAATGGGGCTCGGCAGCCAGGAGGGGAAGACAGGAATAGAAGTTTCGGAACCGATAGAGGGTGGCTCTGGGTGCCTCCATCACCACCTCATATTCCTTGCTCAACACATCCGCGGTAAACGTTGGGGTCAGCAGGGCGGCAATACAAAACCCGCTGGAGAGCGAGGGGCAACTGTACAGGACTTTCTCAATCCAGATCGGTGGCCCCTGCCCCCACCGATCGAAGTTGGCTTCGAGAAATGCGCGTCCGTAGATGATGCTGGTGCGCAGTTGCTCTCCGATCACCCTTCCAACAGGGCTGGTGGAGGCGACGGCTAAGGTAAGGACGGCATATGCAGTTACCTCGATGGATCCGCTCCAGGAACCGTTCGCCGGGTCTTGATCCTGCAGTGTCCTCTGCAGTACATTGCTTAGGATGACAAGCGCTGTTTGCACGCAGTCAGCTGGCAAGGAAGAGAGTGGCCCCTGACCCCAAAGCTGGATGACCCGTGCCAGCACAGTGGCGAGGAGCATGCGGGGGTACATAGGGCTGATATTCTAATCGATGCAATTAACGGCGGATCAGGCGGACTTGCTGTCATGGACGGATCCGCACTTACCCATTTATCTTGCAAACGTCCTGCGTTGTGCTGTCGGTAGAGGAAGTGAAGTGTCAACTGGATCTCGTCGAGGTACTGACGGGGCTCCGCCGTATGGAGCAGGGCTACCAGCACGTTGCAGTTCGTACTGATGCTAGGGTCTCTTTCCTGAGGATATGTTCGGAAATGATCGCCGTTCCGGAACTGCGCGATCAACTGCTGGGGTTGGGCGGGATAGCCGACCAAGTTCAAGGTTAAGATGCTGCGCGCCGTATCATCCGCGTCGGCGATCAAGGTGGGAACTAGATGCTTCGCAGTTAGGACTATCGAGCCACATACGGGTCGTCAATTCTCACCCCATCCAAAAACCCCATTCTGATGCTCATAGACGTCCTTGAGATATTGAGCGATAATCTGCACACATTGTTGCCCCGTATCCCCAAGCATGACTTGGTACTGAAGAAGAGTAGAAGTCACCCAGACGACCTCAAAGATCGTCGTTGGAAAAGCGCTCGGCACGGCCCCTAACCCTTGACCTGTCCCATGTTCCACCGCGGCGCGCAGATAGGCCTCAGCAGCCTCGTCCCATTGGGAAGCGGCGATCAGATAGGCAGCGGTAGAAGAGGGCGAAGCCAGCATGCTACCAAAGTCCAAGCGATGCCGAACCTGGTCGAAGTCGATGATTCCGATGAAGGCTTCCAGGGAATGGGTCAGCGTGGTGGGTGTGTCGCCGTACAAGAACTCTGGGGAGAAACGAGCCAGCTTGGCCGCGCGCAGCTGATGCAACGCTTGTGCACCAGGAAAGTCTAGATTCACCCCTTCCTCTTGTAGCAGGCGCTGGTGTGTAGGGATCAGAAGCTCCAATCCTACGCGATCAGTGCCAGCAATGTCTACCAGTTGGAGTCTTGCGCGGAGAAAAGCGGTGGCCCGGGTGATCCGCTCGTCCAGATCGCGTACCTCGCTGTCGAGCACTTCGGCACCCGTTAGGGTCACTCGATGCCGGGTCAAGGAGAGCAGCGCAGCCATCGTGGAGAGAATGTGATCCACGTTAGAGTTCGAAGGCCCCGTCCACCCACCGTCGGACGACTGAGTGGCCAGAAGATAGGTGAACGACGATGGGAAGAGCCATTGGCAAGGGGAACTGTCTACCGGCTTGCGCACCATGGACACCCAGGCAGTATCGTATGTGGAGCATGAAATCGTACTCAATCCATTGGGGTGACTACAGCCATCGGCCAGCTTCTGCAACAGCTGGTCACAGCCCTCCTGAACTCGTTCACGGAAATCCATCCTCGGTTGGATACTACCCTCGAGGTGATCGTGCCTGCCCTGACTGCTCGGGGCTTTATACCTCGTTAGTCCAGAGTGACATTGATTGTTAGTACGGAAGCAAACACATTGCGAGCCGCTTGATTAGTATGGTAGTCGCCGGCAAATCAAGAGAGCCTCCAATACCTATTGCGACAATTGTCTACGATGGGGAGCTTAGCGACTATGGCCAAAACGGGTATACCGAGAGTTTGCGATCTAAACGCGGGAAATGATCGTCGGCCTCAGACACTATGAATGACATCGGCTAACAACGAGGTAGATTGGCCTGTTAGGTAGCGCCCACATATTGAGTACTTTCGAGTCTAGACCGGCCCAGAGTGCTTCCTACATACTTAGTGCTCACCTTCTGCGGGGGAAGCAAACACATAAAGCTCGCTCCACCCCGATCAAAGACACTCTCACGACTATTCCTTGCCCTGCAACTCTGCTCTCCATTTTTCTGGCCCCCAAGAACGCACGTCTTGATTATAAACAGGACCACAAATGACAGCCACCAAGCGCTTAATCCGCTTCGACACGTATGTGAAGCGGCATCCCTCACTGACCGTGGAGGAGTTTCACCAGTAAGTGAGACCCTTGCTCTAATCTCACAGGGGCTCTCAGAGTCAAGGACTGAGATTCTCCTGTCTATAGCACTTGGACCACTAGTCACGCCCAGTTGTTGAAGAACTGGCTGGCACGCCATGGGGTGTCTCGCTACACTCTGGTACGTTCAGTTCCTGCCTATGCCTATCTCTTCTTGAACCATTGTTTGCTAAAATATTTCCCCAATGCAGTTCCACACTCCACCTGACATGGCTAGAGAGTACCTCGGCCGGGACCACGCCAGGGGTGATCAGGTGATGGAGTCCTTTGATGGACATGCAGAGATCCTCTTGGAGGATTGGGCTATCCTGGACCGCCTACGCGCCGATCCGTATTATGGGGAGGTGGTGGAGCTGAGCGAGGTGAAATTGATCGACAAGGCCTCGGTCTTGAGGAGGGTGGGATATGAGGAGGTCTGTGTGTCGGAAGGCAAGGCCGTCGAATAAGATGATCTACGGAGCAAACAGAACACGCCGATCTCTAGGTTGGGGTCCATTTCCGTTCCAGAAAGGTTGTAATCAACCCCTATAATGACATTTAAATTCAGAGTCTACACTAGTACTGTAGCATTGAGGGACACTATTACTCTTGACAGGGTACCCCCTTGTGTTTCCCCTTTCGAGGGGTGTCTGTCCGCTCCCCATGCCGACAAACACACACACCTAATGAGTCAAGGAATGTAAGGTAAATGAGAGCATCCCTGCTAGGAAGCTAGACCACCTCCTCCGATCGCTTTGCCAGTTCGGTGATGGACTCCGTCGACGTGCCTTGGCAACGGGGGTACTGCGAGTTGCTCCTGCTGTTGTTGATCCCGGAGTCTTTCGAGTTATTAAGACTCCGGAAGAAGGTTGAGAGTTGATAGAAGCCGTCCAGTCGGACATGGCGAAAGAAGTACGGGATGGCGGGGAGACAGGAACAGATGGAGGCCAAAAGCGGCTCCATGGTGTTGAAGATGAGTGCCGGGGCGATGGCATCTACAGTAATGTGTTAGAGAAACCGTGTATCCGAGTGACGAAGAATTCAGGTGGTGGTTTAGGGTTGATGAACGTACACAAATCTGACTTGTGGTCGGTGCCGGGCGCACCTTGAATGTACGCAATCTTCAAGAGTGCCATCAAGGTGGCGCTATGTCAGAGTTTTAGATTGGGTCTCTCGAGAATGGCCAGAGAATCGGAGTTGGAATCAAAGCACTTACACAAATCCAATGAAGAAAGATATGCTCACGGCAAGTCGCTTGCGGGTGCCGAGATGAAGATTCCAGATCACCCGCTGCGGGAGGCAGAAGATCAGCACGTCATGGACGGCATTCAGGATACTGGCGGAGTATTGGAGTTGAAGGCTTGACCTGCAGGAGTTACTGAGATCCCACTGGCTGGAGAAGGGTCGACACTGGAAACTGTAGGCAAAGATCAAGGCGATGGCCCAGAGTATCATCCATCCGGTCAGTATATAGATACAGACGTGGAAGCCGCGGGGAGCCGTGGAGAAAATCCGGGCCAGGAGGGCCAGGATCGATAACTTGATAGTCGTGATGGAGATCGTGTATGAGTACAAGTTGACCACTTCCCACTGTATCCTTTGTTAGGCTAAACAAGTCACTCTGAGAATGTGTAGTGCGGGTGTTCGAAAACCCACCTTCATCTGCATCATGGACTCATGAGTGGTCAGGGTTATGCTATGCCGGCCGATGCCATTGGCAACCTCTAAGACGGGAATCAATTTGCGAATCAAATGTTTTGACAGACGGTCTACAAACCTCCCAGGGTGGCGCTCATAAAGGGTATCATGAATATGACGCCAGCTACAGATAGATAATCATCGAGACTCGGTCGTGTCCGCTGTAGTCGTCGTGCGGCCATACGCAGCCCCACCATGACGATCGCCATGATATAGAAGGTGATAACGACCCCGTAGCAAGCAGGCTGCCGGGTCTGGTTGATGTGAGCCTTTTCATAGGCGATCTCGCTGGGGGAAAGAGTGGACATGATTCTGGTATAACAAGTGAGAGGATGGATCTGGAGGCTGACAATCGTCCAGAAGAACGTGGACATGCGCTCACTCAAATAGCCATGTCCTCCAGGCTGTCAGCAGGCGTCAGGTTACTGACCTAAACCGAACTGATGAATGCAGTACAAGTTGGTCTACATATTGCTCATTGGGGGCGGGAGAACCCTAGTTGGGCCAGGGGTTGACGCAGTCTATTGGATCTATTTGCAACCACCCGCATGGTCCAAGCTATTCCAAGCAGTACAAAACCACCCTCCAACCATCTGAAGCTTGACATTTTGCTCCTGACACCTTCTGACTTCCATCAGACCTTGATTTCCGATCCTTCCATCAAATCCTTCTATCGAACCCTTGCTTCCTTCACGGATCCGACAGGATGGCTGACATCGACATGCCCAGTGGTGACTGTTCCCCTTCACTGGAGAAGGCTGCCCCTGGGGACAACGCTGTGGGGAGCAAAACGGGAATGTCTACTCCGCAATCGACCATCACGATTTTGGCCCTCCTTCTTGGAATGCTTCTGGTGAGAGCCCGTACTCTCCTTTGTTCTTATGGCATGAATGCGCCAACCTTGGACGAATACTGACTTCATGCCACCCAGACGGCCTTGGACCTGGTATGCGCATGCGATTTCCCCCTGGAATATCTGGCTAACACTGCGTTCGCGAAGACCATTATTTCCACCGCGGTTCCGCGAATTACGCATGATTTCCATAGTTTAAACGATGTGGGTTGGTATGGCTCCGCTTTCTTCCTGACCATGTGTGTCTTCCAAACGTTTTGGGGCAAGCTTTACCGATATTGCTCCATCAAGTACACCTTTGTCGCTGCAATCCTCAGCTTTGAGTTGGGAACCCTCGGGTGTGGTGCGTCTGTTCCCTTTCTGACCGCGTCTGGTGCTTGAAGAAAGAATTCTGATTGATGTCCAGCGGTGTCCACGAACAGTGCCGGGTTCATCGCCGGCAGGGCAGTCGCCGGGTTTGGTGGTGCAGGCGTGATATCGGGGACGTATATCATTCTCGCCCATGTTGTGCCACCTGAGAAAGTCCCTGTCTTCTACGGCTTGAATGGGATTATTTTCACCGTCGCGAGTGTTGCCGGTCCCTTGATCGGGGGGGCCTTCACTTCTAATGTGACTTGGCGATGGTGGTGAGTAATCGTTTCCCCAAAGCTCCTCGTCTTGGTTCGGTATTAACCTCGGAATACTCAATCTACATAGTTTTTACATCAATCTTCCGCTCGGAGGTGTGGCTCTTGCCGCGCTTCTGCTGGCGCTACACCTCCCTCGGAGCTCCCGATCGACTGCTACCCCAGTGCTAGAGATTATCTCCAAATTGGATCTCCCAGGCTGCATCGTCATCACTGGCGCCCTGGTCTGCTATCTTCTAGCACTCGAATTTGGCGGAATCACCAAGCCCTGGGGTTCTTCGCAGCCCATCGGCCTGCTGGTCGGATGGATCCTCTTGAGTCTACTTTTCGCCGTCGTCGAGTGGTTCCAGAAAGAAGAAGCGCTAGTGGCATCGCGATACCTACGCAATCATGGGGTTTTGATTTGCTGCGTCTTTGCCTTCTTGTAAGTGAGATGCCCCGGTCGCTGTGATAAACCAACTACTAACCCACCAGTCTGAACGCGGCCAACTACGTTCGCGTCTACTACCTCCCTCTCTACTTCCAAGCGATCAAGAATGCCTCACCAGCACGCAGCGGAATTCTACTGCTCGCATATATCGTTCCTATGTGTAGGCTTTCTCTTTCCCCCAACAGATGCCCTTTCAACCAAATTCCTGACCACCGTGGCTCGGCGTTTCGTATAGCTATTTTTACCATGCTGGCGGGTGGCCTGCTGAGTAAGGTTGGATACTATCAGCCTTTCCTCCTCGTCGGCGCAGCCATCGTCACCATTGGTTCCGGATTGATCTACACATGGGAGATCAACACGTCGTCCGCGAAGATCATCGGCTATCAAATTCTGGCAGGGATGGGCGACGGCATCTGCGTGCAAATCCCGGTGACTGTCGTCCAGATCTTTGTACACCAAAAGGATCTCGCCACCGTGACCGCGTTGGTGCTGTGTGAGTACCATGGCCACTCCTCCTTTTCTTGGTTTCTTTGTTTCTTTGCTTTTTTTTGTTTCCAACTTAGCATCCTTCATTTTCCCCTCTGTCTTGACCGGGCGGTTCTTTGCTAGTTTTCTGCTCCCTTTCCCAGCTCCCTACCTCTCACAGCCTGTTGTTATCCAGGAACCCTGGAAACTCACAGCTAACAATTCAAAACAAAAATAGTCTTCCAACTAGGCAGCGGCGTCATTGGCATTGCCGCCGGCCAAAGCATCTTCTCCAACCGGGTGATCCAGAGCCTGGCCCGGTACGCACCGGGAACCTCCCCGACGACGGTGCTGCAAGCGGGTGCCGCGGAGCTGCAGGCAGTGTTTGGAGAGGCAGAGGTGCAGGGGGTGCGTCGGGCGTACTTGGTTGGGATCCATGGGGCGTGGATCCTGAACCTGGCGCTCTGTGGGGCGGCGGTGGTGGTTGGCCTATTGGCGCCGCGGATCTCGATCGTTGGGAAGACCGGTGTCCAGTCTGCTCCCGATACTGACAGTGAAACTAATCCTAGACCCGCTAGCGAGATGGATGAGAAAGAGGGAGAGGAGGGAGGAAGTGGTGGTGGCGCCAGGTGACAAGGCTCCTGTGGAGGTTGAGATCGTCGCCCGGGCCAGGGGTTCTCGACTGAAATAGGAAGTGCCGAGTGAGATAAGAGTGGAGAGGAGTGGCGTGCGTGATGCAGTATGGTATGTACGTGTGTTTGTCCGAAGTGCGATAGGGGTATAATAGGTACTGGGGATAGATGATGGCGTGTCTGATTCTGTTTGCTTGGGGGTGACGGTTATTGGTTAGATGAATTCCGTTGTACCGCAATAGGTTATCACAGGGGTCAGGTTCCAGATTGCCTTGGTTTGGTCTGTGATCCACTGAGCTTACTGTACTGGCTACGTCTCTCAATCTCCGAGTCAGACCGTGTACTTACACGAGTCGAATGCAAACCCTAATTGGACGCCACATCGCCGGCCTAACGGTCCCGGGAACGATCTACTCTAGCTTGGCTACTGCTTAGAAGGGCGGGGAGGCAGTCCCAGCTTCTGGCCCACTTGATTTACGTACCCGGCGCAAGGACCCGTACTGGACGAACCCTGCATGGTAACCGTTCATCCGCGCGTGCCGCCGCTGCACCTGACTAGAAGAGGGAGATGACAAGCTCCTTCCTCTGCATCTGTATATGTCTGGTATACGGTAATAATTCTTGAAAAAAAAAATCATTCATTGCTGGGTTCAAAACTAGACAAGGATTGGAAATGCCCTAACTGCAGCACGGCATGGAAGTACTGTACTCTGTGTCCTCCCCGTCGCCCCCAACGGTTACACCTCTCCTGTCTGACGCCGCCGGCGCAGCATCAGTCGCGCAGTATGACTGGGGAAGTTGAATTCGAACGGGTTCAACCCTTTGGGACGTCCCGGCTCCTGCAGTTTGAACTCGAATTCGGTCAGCAGCGTGCCGAGGACCATCTTGATGACGTTCGAGGCCATGAACCGCCCCGGGCAGGAGTTCTGTCCGTGCCCGAAATGTAGGCTTGTGGGACTGGTTGTGGCGAACTGGTGGCGGTAGGTCTCGCCGGGGTTCTGGCGCAGCCGGTAGTAGCGCAGCCCGTCAAACCGCGTCGGGTTCTCCACGCTGTCCTGCTGGATCGGGACGATCGGGAATTCGATATGCGTGCCAGCTGGGAGGTGTAGGCCATCGCTGAGGTCGATTGAGTCGGTGAATTGACGTTTATAGCCCACTGTGATTGGAGAGTTGCAGCGGTTAGCTCCTAATAGAATGTGTCTGGGGGAAGAGAACGGCGTAAGAAACTCGTACTGAGGCTCGGGGGGTTCATTCGTTGGGATTCCTTCATGAAACTATCGAGTTTGCGCATACGGAGGAGGGTGGTCTTCTTCCATCCACCATCGCTGTCCAGGGCTTCCAGGACCTCCTGGCGCAGCTCATCCTGGTACTCTGGGTAGGCGCACAGGTCGTACAGGGTTTCCGTCAGGGCCATGGCAGTGGTATGATTGGAGGCGAGGGAGAGGGCGAGCACCATGGAGGCCAGCCGCAGGGGCTCGGCATCTTTCCCCTCGGCAGCCTCGATAAGATACTGGAGCACGTCCGGGAACTCGGATTTGCCCTTGCGCTCGATCTCATCGCGGCGCTCAGCGTAGATCTGCTTCCGGTAGCGGATATAGGGCAGTAGGATACGCTTAGCTCGCCAGAACCTCCACGAGATCTCCCACGAGCACGGGAGAAGCCAGGAGGCAATTGTCTTGAGCCCGGAGGGTACGAGGCGAATGGATATGGCCGTAATGAAGATGTTGTTGAGGTAGCCCTCGGCCGAGGCAACCCAGCGGTTGTCGTCGCGCAGCTCGCGCCCACCGAAGATGCGCGCCGAGATGCGGCCGACAATGCGGTGGAGCGTGTGAAAGGCTGGCACGCTCGTCCATTCTTCCTCGTTAATCGTTGGGGGCAGCTCGTGCGCAAAGGCCGCGTCCAGCTCCTTCCGCACCGTTGGCACCAGGATCGCCAGCTGTGGGTTCACCTTCCACTTCAGCACGTTGACAAAGAGCCGCGTGGAGTTTAGCACCTCGAGGTGGGTATATTTGCCCTGCATGTTATCTAGATTGGCTTTCATTGCGTTTGCCCGGTTCGGGGGCAGCTTCCGGATCTCCTCCAGGTACTTCTGTGGTAGCACGAGGACATCATTCCCCGTGAGCTTCCACGGTCGGTCCTTGTACTTTGTGTATCCCTGCTCTAGGATTGACTGCGCGGAGAGGAAGAACTGGAATCGAGCCAGCCAGGCGTATCGGATTCCGACGAACGGGGCCTTGAAGGCGGCGTTGCCGACCTTAGTACGCAGCCAGGGCTGGGTGATGAAGTACACAAGCGCGATACTCGCAACGGCAACAAGGTACCGGTACCATGGGTCGCTGGCTGATGGCAAGTAGAGTTCAATCATCTTAGTCTGTAAAGAGTTAGGCAGAACACGAAACGAAGGAGTATGATGATGGGAAGGATCGAGAGAGTCGAGGCACTGACCAACCTAGGGCAACCCGCAACTCTTATCACTCTCCGATTCATAGTACCCCAAAGCAGCCAGCCCCAGTCGCAACGTAGAACTTAATGGGACAATTTCTTGGATATAACTATCTTGCGCTAAGCAAACGCTCACACTAAATTCCTACCTGCACGAGACCGCTAGCCAAACATTTGCAAATTGGCTGGAGGGTATTTGCAATGCATCCCAGAGGACACGGGAGTCCCAAGGGAGTTAGGATCAGGCCCGGGATCTGCTTTGTTGTAGCAAACCAAACAACAAAATCTCGTGAGTCTTTTTTTTTTTTTTTTTTTTTTTTTTTTTTTTTTTTTTTTTTCTTCCTCGAGTTCCCTTCTTCCCCTTTCAATCACACTATCCCGCCACTATCTCAGATCGCTTCTCGTGGCTGAGTGAATGGTGCAATCATGGCACTCCCGTGGTCCTTCACTGCCGCCCTCATTACCGTCTTGTAAGATTAGCCGCCCGCACATGGGCCATGGAGCCCCAAGTTCCCCCCGTTGTCTGACCCGCATTTTCTAGTTTCCCGCCCTTTTTGCCGTCAAACGGCTGTACTTCCACCCTCTCTCTCGGTACAATGGACCTCTTCTCTGGGCTGTTACCCGCGTGCCGTACATGCTGGCCTTCCGAAATGGCCAGCTGGCGCATAAAATCAAGCACTTTCACGAAGTTTACGGCGAGACAGTCCGCGTGGCTCCAAACGAGGTTTCCTTCATCAACCCCGACACCGTGAAAGATATCTACCAGCGTCGACCCAGGGGTGGGGGCTTCAAGTCACTCCCCAAAGATCCCATCCGTCAAGCACCTCCACGGCCGGGGCAACCCATGAGCATCCTTGACGCGGGAGATGCGGACCATACGCGACTCCGCAAGGCCTATGCTGACGCCTTCAGCAGCCAGGCCCTGACCGTGCAAGAGCCGCTCGTGACCTCCTACGTCGACAAGATGATCACCCAACTCCGAGCCCAAACCCAAGACGCTACTCAAAGTATTGATATCCAAGAATGGGTCAGCTTCTGTACCTTTGACATCGTCTGCAAGCTGAGCTTCGGTGAAGATTTCGGCTGTCTGGACAATCAGCGCTACCATGAATGGGTTGGTCAGCTCGTCTACTCCCTGAAGGCTAAGGTCCAGCTAGCCTCCTGTCGCTTCTACCCCTGGCTGTTCAACTACCTCGTCAAGCGCCTCCCCAAGTCCGCGGGGATCCTTATGGCCCAGCACCAAGCCACGACCCAGGAGAAAGTGAAACGCCGGTTACAGCAACTGTACAGCGGCGGTAGCAGTAACACAGCAGGTAGAGATGTTGCAGGGGTCAATCAGCCGGACTTCTTAGCGCGCCTCGTGCAACCGCAATCCCGGCAGGAGATCTCCGAAGCCGAGATGGTCGTCAACGCCGCTACCCTCATTGTCGCGGGAAGCCACACCCTGCAGACCGCCATTACTGGCATCCTTTTCCACCTCCTCCAGCATCCAACTGTGCTAGACCGCGTGACAAGCGAGGTGCGGGGCGCATTTCCCGCGGCCAACCAAATGAGCGTCCAAGCACTGCTCAGACTGGCTCTCCTAGAGGCTGCGATCAAGGAAGGCATTCGTCTCACCTCGCCCGTCCCCCTGGGGTTGACACGGCTCGTCCCCATCGGGGACCATACAATTAATGGCGAATTCTTCGCGGAGGGGGTAGGTTCAGCCTAATCCCAGTCTTCCCCTTTTATCTATGTCCCCTCCAACCTGGACAAGGGGCGATATCTCCTTTGAAAATCTAAAGGTAGTAAGGCACAAGACAGCTAACCACGACTGTCAGACCATCGTCTCCTACATGCAATGGGCTGCCAATGTTTCCCCGCAAAACTACACCGACCCCATGGGCTTCCACCTCGAGCGCTGGCTCAAATCACCCTCGTCCCCATCCCAGTCATCGCCTTCTTCGATAGACGATCCGTTCGGGAAGGACCACAAACACGCCACGCAGCCATTTCTGCAGGGTCCACGCGACTGCATCGGTCAGAATCTCGCCCGCATGGAGATCGTCCTCATCCTAGGTAAACTGCTGTACCACTTCGATCTGCAGGCCGAGGGGAAGCTGGGGCGGTGGGAGGATCAGGAGACGTATGCGGTCTGGGTGAAGGCGCCGCTACCCGTGAGGTTGCGGGTGAGGGGGTGATTTGAATTTGTTGGATGGATGCTTTCGAGTTACTGGGGCCTGGGGAGATTAGAATGATTTGTTACAAGTGGCAACTAGCTACAAGACAAGTTACCCAGATGGTAGGTTCTATATTCCTGTCTTATCTCACTCGGTTTCAATAGAGAAGGAATTTTATGGGTGTTACGAGACTTGAGAAGATGTGGATAGAGGGATTAGTTTGTCTCAACTGATTACTAGGATTATCCAGATTAAAGGCGCAATTGTCTTTCTTGATGATCGTATGCGCTGGACGGTTGGATCATAGGCAGAAGAGTATATAAGAAAAACACGACTTCAACACGGAATAAACCGTTGAAACTCGTCCATCATAACAATCTGGAGTCTCCTAGAGTCTTGTTTAAGTCTTTCATAAGAATAAGCGCTTTGCTCTATACTAGATCGGTCAAGCATCAACCGACCTAGCCCTCACTCTACTCTGAAGGCGTCAAGGATTGTAGAGACTACATATCTCCGCTGATTGACATTGCTCAACTCAGAGATATATTTTACCCACGCCCTTTATTCTGCAAGCCCAAAATGATATTGAATAACATACTCGTTGGGTGGTGTAAGTATTCCAATGCCGTCCGACCACCTGGGACAGGGGAATTTCTCCTTAGCAGATCGACCGAAGCAGAACAACAGTTGGAGACCGTAGTCCGGGAGTGAATACTCTAGACCAGTCTAGTCTCCAGATTTTAGAGGGCTGCACACTTAGGACTGTATGAGGGCAAGTTATATATGCTACAATGATGCTCATTGCCCGACTGGCTTATGCATTCAACGAACTGTAATCCGAAACATCTTCCTCGATATATCTCTACAGGGTCCATAGTATATCCAAATCCAGCACGATCCACTCCAAGCCCCACCAGCGGAGCAACCAAACCCATCACTCCAGTAAACGTATCCACGGTTAAATACCAAGTCGGTTAAATATCACCATAAACCATCGGCCCACAGCGCCCCGGCCTTCAGGTCCCCAAAGGCGGGGGTGCCAGTCCAAGCTTCAGCCCCTCCCGACAGAAAAGCATAAATATCTATAAACTACCCCAGGTAACCACGCCGACACCCAGCCAATACATACACTGACCAAGATGTCTATGACCGTATCTGACTGCACGCAAATCCGGGATGGCTTTCCGCGGCCGTTCCCGGATACCCCTGCCAACGTCCTGCAGCAGTTCAAGTTGAACGGCAAGGTGGTGGTTGTGACGGGTGCGGCGGATGGTATTGGGCTTGCTGTTGCTGAGGCCATGGCTGAGGCGGGGGCTGCGGTTGCTTTGTGGTATAATTCGTGAGTTTTTCACTTGTATTCTGAGGTTCTGGATATGTTGTGATCAATTGCTGATGGGGTAGAAACGATGCTGCTGTTACGAGGGCCGAGGAGTTAGCGAGGGATCATGGGATTAGAACTGTGGCTTATAAGGTCGATAGTAAGTTGCTTGTCTGTTTTGATCTACGCTTTGTTGCTAATGGTGGTCAGTATCTAATCCCGAGGAGGTGCAGAAGGCTGTAGCAGATGTCGTGAGGGATTTCGAGAGGATTGATGTTTTTGTTGCTAATGCCGGTGAGTTCAGTTGGTAGAGGCTGTCTTGAGAATAAAGGACACTGATGACAAGCAGGAATGGCCATCTCCAAACCGATCCTGGAACAGACACTGGACGAATACAGGAAGCAAATGTCTGTCAATGGTATTTATTCCTTATTTCCCCCGATCCCCACCAACTATATACTAAGTATCTATTCTAGTGGACGGAGTAGTCTCCTGCGCAAAGTACGCAGGCGAGGTATTCCAGCGTCAAGGCTCCGGGAACCTGATCATCACGTCCAGTATGAGCGCACATATTGTAAACGTGCCAACGGATCAACCCGTCTACAATGGATCCAAGGCTTTCGTAACGCAATTTGGTAAATCGCTTGCCCGTGAATGGCGCGACTTTGCGCGGGTGAACATTGTCTCGCCAGGCTTCTTCGATACCAAAATGGGTGCCAGCCCGCTGGCTGTTAACGAGGCATACCGGATGGCGGTGCTTGGAAGACAGGGTCATGTGAAGGAGATCAAGGGCCTGTATCTGTATCTGGCGAGTGATGCGTCGACGTATATGACTGGTAGTGATGTACTCATTGATGGTGGTTATGTACTTCCTTAACTGACCCTGTGTTATATCTGTTCAGTAGCTTCTTTTCATTAACTATTTTGATTTTATTCGATGAACACGAAGCTAAATGTATAGAAATGGACCATCCCCACTCCATCTCCCTTCTCTGTCGAGTTTATATCAAGATGCTATCACCCCAACCGTTCAGCAGATCGCATGGCAGCCAGTTTAGCTAAGACAGGTAAAGGGCCAAAGAGTGGGAGAAAAGAGGCCATCAGTTGTTCCTCCATGTTCAAACCTTGGAGGCTAGCCACAATATCTGAGTCGCTTGAATCAATTCTGGCATTTTCTGGGGCAAACCGAAAAATCCCTTTGGGATCCCACTTGCTTTTAACTTCCCTAATCTTCCCACTGTTGGCACCATAATATGCCTCATGACGATCCTGTTCTATTTCACAGAGCTCCCGGTCCGGGAAGTTCAAGAAGCCGGCTTTTTGGTCGATCGAATATTGTTTCAGGTCCGCTTTGAACCGTTTACAGAACGCCTTCATCTGGTCACCGAGCCATTTTTCATCCCATTGCAGCATGATGTATGCAATGTGAGATGCCTCGCGCCAAGGGAAAGCTGTTTCATCGGTCCCTTTCTCGCTAGCTTTCTTTCCGGTGTGGATAAAGGTCACCTGCAGGAACGCTGATTCTCCAGTGAACTCTATCTTAAATTCGTCCATGCGTTTGGTGATGGACTCGATGATGCCAACATAGTTACTTCCTCTCCCGAAAACGAACGATGAGTAAATGGCATGCACCTTATTAGCGGGAAGCGCCTTCATCGTCTCCTCGGACCACTGGGCTACCAGCGTCTCATGCAGAACCCGCGACGACTTTTCAGCAACTGACCGACGTTCGAGATTTGTTCTCAAGAGGTTCTTCATCTCTTGGAGTTGTGCCTGATCCTCCGTCACCCCAAGACGTTCATAAGTTTCGGCTTTGAATCCCGTCTTATCCCCGTCGTAATACGAAAGAAACCGAACAGCAAGATCTCCATTCTTTTCCTTCGGATTACAGAACCAGCTGGTGTCGATTGTCATCGTATCACTCCAGTCGGCAGCATAAAAGTCGTTCATTGCACTTATGAACTCCTCTCTTCTGTCTGCTGGAGGGTAGCAAGTGTATCTCCCGGTCACGACGTCCGTCCCTCGCAATCTGCCGAGAGACATCTTCATCGTCAGCACCGCACCAAAGTTATTGGCGCCAGCTCCGCGGAGAGCCCAGAACAGCTTTCCCTCATCCGTATCTTGATCATGGTCCTTGGTCACCGTTAACAACTCCCCTTTTCCCGTGACAAGTGTCGCCTCCAGTAGGCTATCACACCCCATTCCAAGCTTCCGAGTGAATGGACCCAACCCGCCCCCCAGGACAAAGCCGCTGACCCCTACTGTCGGACATCGTCCGCCGTTGACCACCAGCCCATTGACCTCCTCAATGACCAACTGCCGATACGCGTGTGCCCACAGCGCCCCACCCTGCATGGTGATCGTCGGAGGGTCGGAGGTATGTTGGAGATGTACATCGTTCATCCGCGAGAGATCCAACAGAATGCCCTCGTTGGTGGTGCAGAGGCCAGCATACGAGTGCCCGCCATTCTTGACCGTAATAGGTATGTTGTGCTCGGCAGCATGTTTGACCACCTCCACTACGTGCAGCGACTGCTCGGGCTTCACAACGCACTTGGGGCGGCTGAACCGGTATAGGAGGTTGGCCACATCGACGGAGACTTCGTATTCCACGTCGCCGGGCTTGTAGACAGGAATTTGCGTCCCAAGGACCTTCTTCTCTTTCAGGGCTTTGTAGACGTCCGTGGTTGCCATTGCGTACTCTTGTAGTAAAATGGGGCAGAAGTGCAATGGTACGTGATGTAAGATCCTCTTTCCCTAAAAGGCTTATTCAGATTGACGATACGGAGAGAAACGTCAAGGCAGAGTATGATGTGCTTTTTATATCCTTTTGAGGACCTATGGGAAGAGACCTATTTTCCTAAAAGAGGGCTCTTTGGCACTGGTTGGAAGCAAGGATTTTCGCATGATCGGCATGAGTAGACCTAGTTGGTGAGATTGAGTGCAGTCAAGACACACCATACTGCTCGTAGTTGCCCCATACGTCTTTACGAGCGGCGTTGGATGTTCTGCAGAAGCCAGGTGTTCTGCATGAAAGGACCAATGGCGAGTTTGCCTTCGCTCTCCCCGATGCCTCTCCCCGCAGTGACAGGCATTGTCTCCTTGCGACTGGACATTGCCAATATGCTACAGAGTAGCATGAGGAGGGTGCCCGCTGCGAACCATCTCCGCTTCGGCATCTCCTATGGGCGCCTTGTCCAGGATAGTTATATGTGGTCATATTTCATTGGCCTGTCCCATAGAGACGAGATGGAAACACGCCAGGAAGAGGGATTCCTAACCAGGTATGCTCATCGCCAGTGATGAATGCATCCAATGATGAGGGCATGAGTAGCTCACTCAGCTAGCCACAGCGTACTACTCCACCCGGCTTAGGCGGATCTGCATTCCCAATATGGTAGACCTTGAAAGTACTAAAATTGAGCACTGCAGCGTGTCGCATATCATATGCATTGTGATTCCCCCCTGGCCCACATTTTGAGCCGGAAAGGATTTCCCAGATCCTTGATACGACAAGTCACCATGAGATATATGAAACATAGCCGCGGGGTTGCATGCATCGCACTGTGTACATCCGTCCTTGCCGCCAAGTAGAGGACACCACGTCGACTTCCAGCAGCCCCGCAGCCGGCGATCAAGGCTAACTAGTCCGGTGGTAGAAGATAGTACAGGAACTATAGTTGTATTAAAGCCTTATTTAGCTCTTTGCATGGTTGGGCAAACTTTCCTCAAGAGCGTCCCTTTGCCCAGTTCCATATTATCCAACCACAGTTCTTCCCGCATAGTCCGAGGCTGAATGCAGATCAACACTATTCCCCGCTGCCAGTATTGAACCTTCCTTAGGATAAGGGATTTCTCTGTTGCTACGGTCATTGTATGTGGGGCTTTTCTATAGCATTCAGAGCGTGATAACGAAGTACCAGGTCCCCGTAAATCAAAACTCTTATACTGTTACATGGTGTCGAATGGTCCCAGATATCACGAACCAGTTTCATCAATCCCAATCACGCCCAGATGCAGAGATTAAGAACGTCTAAGTCCTTCTTAACTCAAATCTAGATATGCCGATACAAGGGATACCTAGGTATAATGCATAAATCAAAGCTCAAATACAGGTTGCTGGGGTGTTGGGCAACAGCGTTTTCTCTCCGTGGTAGCATCAGAAATGGCTGGATAGAACAGGCAAGTATAGAAGCTAGTCAATACAAGAGACACACAGCGTGCCGTCGCCTCATTATCTCTGTGTCGACAGTTTTGTGCTCTTTGTGCAGTGTATTAAGATACTTGTCTCGAAAAGTATATATGTAGATTTTTTATAAGTAATTCACAAATTATATCGCTTAGTATATGTGATTTAATTCATGTTTATTGGATATTCTTCAGTATCGAGAGAATGTTGAGTACAATACTCCGTTTGCAAGATTGAGAATTGAAAATCGTAGTTGATATCCGGTATGCGCAATTTGTGGAGAGGATACGCGGATATCCATCCATCTTCGGGATGTGTGGATGATGGTGTATCTATTGTTGACGGCAGTGTATAGAGCTTCGGGTGGCTGTCTGCCGACGACGACCGATGTAGCCGGAGGAGAATGGTCCGCATAGACTGCGCCGATGTAGAATGGCGGGGCAAAGGCATGGATCCACATACCGGCATAGTTCCGACCGAAGTTGATCTATAATAAAGACATACAAGTACATCCCGCACTATACATACATATCTGTATCTACTCCTCTTGTTGCGATTCAGACCTGCACATCCGCATCCACCTACTCGCGCAAATGACTGCCCCCAAGGATATCTCGAGCCGCGATGAGCTCACTAAACGCGCTGTTCCCAGTATGGTATTGAGCGACGGCAGCCCATCCTCCATGACCCCACCACCGACATCAACTATTGACAGCGACCCCACGACAGCGGCGCAGAAGCGGTTCACGGTGCAAGGCAATGCCGTTGTAACCGGTGGTGCCGGTACTCTAGGGCTGCAGTCGTGTAATGCGCTTCTGGAACACGGCCTAAGTGGCCTGATGATTATGGACATGGATCCAACGATTTCACAGAAGGAGATTGAAGAATTGCGGCTGAAGTTCCCCAAAGCCAAGATCGCCACATTGAAAGTCGACGTCACCGACGAGGTCGCCGTAGACTCGGCGTTCGAGGAGACCACCAAAGTGCTGGGGTCCGTGGATGCCTTGCTCTGCTTCGTTGGCGTGGTCGGATGCGTCGACTCATTGGAGATGCCCATCCCACAGTGGCGCAAGATCATGGACATCAATACTACGGGCTCGTTCATCTGCGCACAGGCTGCTGCCAAGCGCATGGTCGCTCAAGGAACGGGAGGCTCGATTACCTTCGTGGCATCCATCTCCGGGCATCGGGTGAACTTCCCGCAGCCCCAAGCAGCATACAATGTTAGCAAAGCGGCCATTCTCATGCTGAAAAGCTGTCTGGCGGCGGAGTGGGCGCGATATGGCATCCGGACAAACAGCGTCAGTCCGGGGTACATGGATACGATTCTCAACGCTGGCGACGGCATTGCCGAACACCGCCGGATTTGGGCCGAACGCAACCCCAGTGGAAGAATGGGCAGTCCATCCGAGTTGACTGGCGCCATAGTGTTATTGGCGAGCAGCGCCGGTACGTATATGAATGGTGCTGATATCGTTGTCGACGGGGGGCAGATTGTATTCTGATGGTAATCGCAATACCAAGACTTTTCAAGAACATGTTAGGATCGGTATTTCTTTCAAAGACACATTTCAGCCATAATGAGATACTTCTCTTGAAGCTTTATGATCTCCATTACCTTTAGATTACATGAGTTGGGGACAAGCCAAATGTTCTTTACTCCACACTGCCCTATTGAATGTCCTGTATGTAATAATGTTTTTATGGTTCCGAAGCGGGAATATTACAATACTAGTCCCATTCAACGTCCTTCAGTCTCGGCATTCCGGAACCTCGAAGTTTTACCCTCAAGCCGCTGTCCATTTAGCAACCCAGCATGCCAAAACATTTGAGACAGAGCAAGTCAGGGGCGGTATGTAGTAGCTACTTCTGTCACTCTGGAGCTTCACTGACGATGTATAGTGTACCGAATGCCAGGTATGCCGCCCGTAAGCATGGCCCAGGAGGGGCAAAACCAGTGCTCTAGGGTTATTCCACAGACTGATCATTTATGAGCTGCGACTATTTACAGAAGCGGAAAAGCAGGGTTGGCTCTCTTCATCTATTATCCAGATGCCATGCTGACTACGACTCAGTGTTCTGGATCTGCGCCGTGCGCGTACTGCGCTCGGAGTAATAAGCAATGTATCTTTAGTGGGCCGCCTCAACGCACGCCGTTAACTCGACAGTGAGTCTCTGGCTTTATGTTTTGTGTGGTAGTTGACCGTGGCAGAAACCTCGATGAACTGGAACACCGATGTCGCGCGTTGAGGAGGCTGCTCCAGAAACTGAATCCTGACTTGGATGTTGAGCGTGCTTTGAAACAGATGAACCGAGATGAGCCACTAGCATACGTCAGCAATAGAGGCAATAGCAGTATAACTGAAGACAACCCCGCCACACCAGATAGATTTGACTGGTCCGAAGCCTCCCTGGTCTCGCCGGCAGCAGAGACGTACCAGTCCCCAGAAGAGGGTCCAGACGGAATGGCCTCGCTGCCGAGCAGCAAATGCGATACGGGATACCTTGGTAAGATTTATGCCAACCCACTGCTATGTGCAATGTCTAAGTCAATTCAGGAACTGGCTCGGGATCTAGTCTAATGGAAACCATCTCCCATTTGCTTCCCGCACAACCGACATTGGCTACTGAGGGGGAACGCAGTACTTATAGGAAGTCTGTTGGACCTACAAATAAGGGCCGACCTGATAGTCTGGCCTTGGCAAGGTCGCTGTCTGACACCGCTACCACAGCTCGTCTCATTGATGCTTACTTTCTATCGTATAATCGCGCCTATCCCATCTTACACGAGCCAACATTCCGCGAAAGGTACCACCATAGACACCAGATCCATGAGGCCTCCAGCTGGCATCCGATCTTCTATACGGTATTAGCAATTGGGAGTTGGATAACAGGGGCCGACATGGAGCCGGACGCTTACGACTTCTACGCTGCGGCTCGATCGCGTATGTCATTAAGAATGCTAGAGGTTGGAAACATCCTCACAGTCCAGGCATTCCTGTTAATGGTGAGAAGTCCTTATTGCAATATAAGGCTATGCAACCGAAGCTACTAAACCTTATCTACTTGCAGGGTAACTACTTGCAGAAGCGTGACCGTCCTAACACCGGCTACAACTTCATTGGCATAGCATACCGTATGGCATTGGGACTCGGCCTGCATCGCGAGCCCCAGTCGGGAACGAAGCATGACACACTCCTCCACGAACGGAGACGAGTCTTGTGGTGGATTGTATATAGCTTCGATAGCGGATTCAGTCTGACCACTGGCCGTCCCGTCATGGCCTCCGATTCATTCATCGAGACTCGCCTGCCACGGAACATAGATGACTCGGTAAGCCTGACTGGAGTTCTTGGTACCCACCTGCGTATTGACTTAGTAGAAATACTCTATGGACTCAACCGTACCCGCACCAGTTGACCATCCTACGCACTACTCTGCTGTCATCACCCAGTCCCAGCTTGCGTCCATTAGCAATCAAGTCTTTCACGAGCTATTCTCGGCTACTGGTCACCACCCGTTTGACATGAAGCTTCCACGGGGCATAGAGCATCGCCTAAAAGTGTGGAGGCTATCCCTCCCCGCCTACTTCTCTACGCATAACATACCAGACTGGTTCCGCGGTCCGAGAGCGGTCGTTCTGTGGAAAGAGCAGAATGTCCGCATGCTGCTCTGGTGGGGAAGTCACCGAGTATGCAATTCCACGGCGGACCGGAATGAAGCTCTAAATGCCTGCGAGTACACCGCGATGGAGACAATCCAGAGCATCAGTGCCTTTTGCAACGAGAGCCCTGACGCTTTACATCCTGGCTTGACTTGGTACGCGACGTACTTTCTATTCCAAGCAGCGCTTGTCCTGAACATCTTCCGTCTCCAAGAACCTTCAGTTCAAGCACCGCACATAGGGAGAACCACTGAAGAGTTATGGCTACTGTCGGTTACGCGCGCGCATGATTGCCTTGGCTCACTGAGTCAATCGAGTAAACCCGCATCTCGATGCCTTGAAGTGTTAGAGAGGATCAAACATTATTGCCAGTCACGACAACCCTCTTCACTGCCAGTGACAACATCAGCGACAGGAGCTCTTCCGAACATTACTTCCATCACCGGAAACACTCTTCCTGACCTCCAACCAGCAACCTTTGCGGCAGATCCCGCATTGCAGATATTTCTGGAAAACACCTCCCTCGAGACGGATCCGTTCGAGGGAATCGAGGGGTTTCCGGGTACACAGGAGCTGGAGCTGTTTGATTATTTGCCACTAAGCGGCTATGAACTGGGTGAGGGCGAGGGATCAATGCTTTTCACTTCTGGGACACATCCGCCGTAATGTTCAGGTTGGGCAGGGCTCGATGTTATCGCCGTCTATGCACTCGCGCAGATATAATTAGATGATCAGTATATGACAATAAAACCTATCCATGAGTAGTCGCCCGCCAGCGTTACCATGGCTACTTCTTTGGCGTAAAAGGATTGTTTACTTTCCCTAGCAAGGTCACTGTACCTTTTGTGCATTCGCAATTGCTTTTAGTCTTTTTATTATTTTATCATCCCGGTATTGTTTCATATATTGGTTCAAATGCTCCGATATCCCAAGTACTTACAATAAATCCACTTTCTGGGTTCAATTGAGCACAGACTCGACCCCTCATTCAAATACGAGAGAGAAATTCCGACGGCCCAGGAAAAGGCCGGACCATCATCGGGCGACAGTCAACCGACGACAACCAAGGATCCAGATAGCTTTCCCGGTGTCCATGTGGGGTTGTGGAGATCGCTCTATAAACTGTTGGACGGCCATGGACAAATGCATGAGAAAAGGTATTCTATGGTCAATACTATAGACGAACGAAAATGAACCCAGACACCAGAAACCCATCATGTCTTCTGTACGGAGCGTTAGACGCGCGATTCGAAGACCGCCCGATGCCCGTCCTTGACAACCCGCACGATGTTATTGTTCAGATTGCATATACGGGTGTTTGTGGGAGTGATGTGAGTATTTCCCGCTTCCAGTTCCATGGTCCCCTTTACTATAGGACACCGAGCTCAGTATAACCATCCATACTAGTTAAAGGACAATTTACTAACCAAGACATAAAGGTCCACTTCTGGCTCCACGGCGGAATCCGCACCTACGTCTCCGAAACCCAGCCCCTAACCATGGGCCACGAAGCGTCGGGTACAATCCACGCAGTAGGCTCAGGCGTGACCACTCTCGCCCCGGGAGACAGAGTCGCCATCGAACCAGGCTACCCGTGTCGACGTTGTCCGCGCTGCAAATCTGGTCGCTACAACCTCTGTCCCGAGATGAAATTTGCGGCCGATCCGCCATTCACCCATGGTACTCTTACGCGGTATTTCAAGCTCCCTGCGGACTTCTGCTACAAGATCCCCGATCATATCAGTCTGGCTGATGCCGTGCTCATGGAGCCGTTGGCGGTGGCTATCCATGCGGTGAGGCTGGCGGATGTGAAGCTGGGGAATAAGGTGGTTGTTTTCGGGGCGGGCACGGTGGGACTGTTCTGTGCGGCTGTGGCGAGGGAATTTGGGGCTGCAGTGGTGGTTTCGGTGGATGTGTTGGAGAAGAGACTGTGTTTTGCGAAGGAGTTTATTGGGACTGTGGGACGGAGTGCTATGCCGGATTTGTCGATTACTCCGGAGGAGAATGCCCAGCGCTTGATACGCAGTCAGGGCCTGGGTGAGGGCGCGGATGTTGTTATCGATGCATCTGGGGCTGAGGCTTCTGTGCAGACGGGTGTGTTTTCCTTGCGCATGGGGGGGACATATGTGCAGGCTGGGATGGGGAAGCGTAAGATTGAGTTCCCCATATCGGAGATGTGTGAGAGGGAGATTGTAGCCAAGGGTTGCTTTCGATATGGCGCGGGGGACTTTGATCTGGGGATTCATATGGTCAGTTCGGGGAGGCTACAGCTGGCGGGATTGGTAACTAGGATCTTCCCGTTTGAGGCTGCTCCGGAGGCTTGGGAAACGGCGAAGCGTGGTGAGGGGACTAAGACGTTGATTGAAGGGCCTAAATTTTAGGATGTGTGTTGTAGGTCTCTCGAGATAGATGGTAGGGTTTGAGGTCGGGGTTAGAACAACATAGGAGACATCACTTTCACTCCGAGGACCTTGCTATAGAGCAACTACGACAGAGTACCTGAATACATCTGTTGCAGACAAAGCCCTAAGCCAACATATAGAGCCAGAATCACAGAGTTTAGGGGAAAGTCACATTTCCCTGTTTCAATCCCAGTGTGAATTCGACGGCAGACTCGAAACATCTGACACCTTTGTATGGTTATTTTCTAACTTTGTGCATCATCATCAGACCTGATAACCTGTGTATATGCACATGTACTACAAACACGTAGACTGTGTCACATAAGAGTACAAGCATATACTTTTTGGACTTGATATGGTAAGAATATGCATCGTGGCCATCAAATACTCACGTGTCGCTACGTCATCGCCCACACCACCGACGTCACAGCCCGAAGGAGTAATCTATTTATATCAAGCCCTATACATACTATTCAATACCTTCATTGTGCACTTCACAATCCCCTTCTCTTTCAAAATAAACTACTTAGCGTCACCGCAAATAGCACACCATACTCTTCTACCATATAAGTTACAAGACCTACACCATGAACCCTCTCAGCCCCTCTCCCCAGCCACAAAACGAGGATGAAAAGCAACAGCAACAATCCTACTATGACTGGCTTCGTGAACAGTACAACATCCAATACGAAAAATGGTATCCCTGGATCGAGGACCAGTATCTGAAGTGGTTCGGAAAGGGCGATAATAAAGCTTCTTATGTTACTAAGGGTAGGTATACCTCGTTTATATGCATACATGTGTCTGTCAGAAGGACGCAATAGTTAACTAGATATAGACACGCTCAATAAATCCAAGGTGACTGGAATCAAACAGGTGGATCAGCTACAGGACGATGTGCATGATCTAGTTGGAAACCAGCTCGGTGATAACGGGTTGCTTTCGCCTGTGGGCAAGGTGATCTCGAAAGAGGGGATTAATCGGGCGGAGAGGAAGGGGAAGGATGAGGAGGGGAGATACGGGTTTGGTGGTTTTGGTATTGCCGGGAGATGATTTATGATTCTGGGATGGAAACGCTGGTGAGGCAAATTGTACGATATTGTTGTGGAGGATATACCTTGGTTTTGTTATTTTAGGTTTACTTAATGTTATAAGTTATACTTGTATCTATACCTGCTTTGTTCACTGCACATGATATCCGCATTATGTCTTAAAAAGTGTTTGATAGGGTAGTATGTACCGTCATGGTTACAAAGCCACACGCACTTCAGATATTATATTTGTTCGTTGGTGTGTCTATAGCGGTGAGATCTCGTATATATAGCCCTTGGCAGTCGAAATCTCCTCTCTATACACAGTGTCATTCACACTAAACTCTCTTCCATCCTGCACACGTATCGCTAATATCCCACCCGCTCTAGCCGTGACCCTCGCCCAAGTCAGCTTACCACCCGACCACTCCATATCCACCACAAAGTTCCCCCTGGCCACCAGCCCGGTCACCTT
This sequence comes from Aspergillus pseudonomiae, assembly GCF_009193645.1. Lineage (NCBI taxonomy): Eukaryota > Fungi > Ascomycota > Eurotiomycetes > Eurotiales > Aspergillaceae > Aspergillus > Aspergillus pseudonomiae. The sequence continues at coordinate 619,158 of NW_022475999.1, forward strand.
CCCATTTGGCACAGCTGACGGCAAAGCTGGCAGCAAATGCACCACCCCAGCATGACTCTGCAGCAGCATCTCAGCAACGCCTGCCGTGAACCCAAAGTTACCATCAATCTGGAAGGCCGACCCAGGTCCAGAGTCTGTATTCCACAGGTTCGCGCTCGGATACGTCTGCAGGAATACCTGGGTGTGGTTCCAGGCGGCGTCTCCGTCGAACGAGCGAGAGTAAAGACTAATCGTCCACGCTCTTGACCAGCCTGTACTGCCGCTGCCATGGGCGATACGGTGGTCCAGTAGGACCTTTGCGGCGGCGGCTAATGTTGAATTCACAAGGGGCGTCATTTGAGATCCTGGGAAGAGCCCGAAGATGGGGCTCATGTGTCGGTGGCCTGGTTCTGTTTCTTCGTATTCGTGACGCCATTCGAGGATCTGTCCGTAGGATCCGATCTGTGGAGGCTTGATGAGTGGTAACGTGGATACTGCTTTGCTGGTATCTGCGTTGTTGATACCCAGGATTTTACCGGTTTCTATAATAGAGTGGAAGAGCTCTGATAAAAGCGTGTTGTCCATCGTCGGAGCGATGTCGATGCCCTCCTCCTTGCCGCTCTGGCTCATGTTGTCCGGCACGACAAACGCATTTTCTGGTGAAGATGAAGGTCCCGTGCTCAGATAGCCATTGAAAGGGAACAGGTAGCAATGGTAGAACTGGGCAGCAGACCGCAATAGCGGCCAGATGCGTTCTTCCAGGAGAGCTGCGTCCTGCGTGAAACGATAATGCTCCATCAGATTCGCAGACAACCATGCACCACCCATCGGCCACATCGTCCACTTAGTCCCGTTGTTCACTGGAACCGCATCTCCCCAGAGGTCCGTGTTATGATGTAAAACATAGCCGTCATTATCGCAGTGGTACATGCGCCGCGCAATATCCTGCCCTCGGGGCTGCACGGTTTCGAGGAGAGATATAAGCGGCCCTAGCGTTTCTGCCATGTTCGTTACGCCGGCTGGCCAGTAGTTCATCTCCAGGTTAATGTTCACCGTGTATCGCCCTCCCCACGCAGGCTCGAAGTCCTCGTTCCAGAGCCCTTGGAGATTGGGAGGCAACGGCGAAGGGCCCATATCCCGCGACGACGCGATGAGAGAATACCGACCGAACTGGAACATGAGAGTCACTAGTTCGGGGTCCGCATCAGGGTCGATCTTGTATCTCTCAAGTCGCACATCAGTAGGTAACTGCCCTGCAGCGCCTAATGACCCTAGGTCGAGATGTACTCGCCCTGCGAGGGCTTCATGATCAGCCGTGGCTGATTTCTCGATGGCAGGAAACCCGGCCAGCACGGCTGCGTCGAGCTTGCGCTCTATCTCTGCCTCCCATGTTGTCTGGTCAGCATACCGATAAGATGTTTCGGCATTAATGAAGATGTCCACGACGGTTGCGTTTTGGATTACTACAGAGCTTGCGTTGCGTGATACTCGCCCTTCTATGGTTAGTTATTATCCGTAACAAATCTCGGGCACTCACCTCCATGGGCAACAATCCGGGCCGCTGCGGAAAAGTTGATCCCGTCTGACTCGGCCGTTGTGGCGCGGAGTTTGAGTAGTCCGGTGTTGTTTCCTACGGTCGCTGCGTTCTCCAGTACATACCGATCACGAAATAGCGAAGCCGCAACCTCTAACCGGCCACCCTCGCTAGCCCTAAGTCGCGCTGCAATCACACCAGCTGGGTGGCTGGCAACGTACTCCCGCCTACTTATTATTAGCCAGTGTTGAGCACTATTCAGCCAGTCTCACATACCAGAATTTAACACCGTGATACTCATAGTCCACAACCGCACGCCCCTTGAGCAAATCCAATGACCGGGTATAGTTCTCGATATGAGAACCCTCATGTCCGAAGTCCAGGACTAACGAACCAAGTGGATGATAAGCCCGAGGCTCATCTGGACTTCCGACCATCTTCTCCAACGTCATCTCTCCAGCCGCTGTGATGTTCCCTTGTTTAAGCATGGACCGGACAGGATCTAAAGCGTTGTACGCGTCCGGGTTGGCGCGGTCCATGAACTGGCCGCCCCATATGGAATTCTCATTCAGGGTTATATTTTCCACTGTAGAGCCCCAGACTGCTGCGCCTAGTCGGCCATTTCCGAGTGGTAATGTTGAGGAGAAATTGTTGGCTGGTGTGGTGTACCATGTAAAACGAGATGGGTCGAAAAGGGCGTGGGCGATAGTCGCCTCGACAACTAGGTGAAGGAGGGAAGACAGTCGCATTGTGTTGGTGTGTATATGTGAGACCTGAGAAGTTGCAATTGTGGGAGGGGACACGTTATAAATTGCGACCGATTGTCGTGGTGAGATCCATGCATCAATTGATCGATTGTTCACGATATTCCACGAATCAGCTGGCCGGAGGACGTGTAGCTGCATGGGGATAAATTAAATACAATAGTGCGCACACGAATCCTTTTTGGAGTTATCTCATCTGGCGAAATATACCGTATGCTTCTCATCTTGACTTGATTCTTATGTTGGTATGTTGTTTGCTTTGCTGATTGCTGTAATGGTATGCTAGGGTAACCAAAATGCTGTCGAATGCAAAATCGGTTATTGTGCCATTATTATCTCAGTACCATCGGCTTCTTGCGATATGGGTTATAAAGGGTTCTGGAAGTCTTTATGCAAGAATCAGATGGTATAGTTAGTTTCAGCTTTGTCATAGTTGATTGTTGAGCTTCCATGGCCGTACGATGCACAGGTTGCGTATTCCGTCTCCTGTCAACCATATTATATGAGTATGAGACATCATGAGTTCACCCCAAGTAATAACAAAGCTTTCTCATAGCCTTCATACCTGCAATCTGCATAGGAAGGGTCTTCTTCCTCCGCTCAGAAGGACACGTAAATTATCCCTTACCATGGACAATAAATACCCAAGAATATCCGGTGCGGCAGGGATAGATTTCACGACAACCCTGGCCACTGCGCAGAGTTGTAGGAGAGTCGGTACGATAAAGAGCACTGCTGCCTAGCCCAGCTAACTCTTTCGTATCGGAGGTCCATCCACAGGTTATATCCTACACGAGATAGTCTGCACCAGACACCGCCAATATTAACATAGCAAGTACAGGAACTGCTTTACGGACCATATCCAGCCCACCCTGTCATCTATAATGCGGAACAGAGTAACCGCGGTACGGCTCGAATCAATCGCTATCACACGAGCGGTGAACTGTCCAGTTTATAAAATGTATTAGCGACATTTGTATATTGTGCTGGGTGGGCAATGACTGAAGGTGTCACGGACAGCAGCAAACAACGCGGAATAGAGCGAGCCCATTTACCTAGTTCGTCGCTTCATCGAGATTACCTAGTTGCGACTCGAAGATTTTCGCGAGAGGTGTACAAGTTCATTGCGTAGACGGCAAGTACTACGTAATGTAGTATTATGTGGACTCACATCTCATAGAGCAGAGTCAGTGCAGCTCGGTGATGGTGATGCGCTACCTGTTATTTGGCATAGGGAGAGAGGGAGCTCATGATCGCGACAAGATAGGATCACGTGTCTATGTCAGGCACGACCACATTCCATTTGGGAAATCCTCATGTAGGGTCTGCTTCCCTAGAATATCAACGAGAGTACGATTTGGGCATGAGTAGCTCTGGCGTAAGAGACTTCTGGGTATGATAATCTATATGGATCATGTTGGGAATATAATCATGTAACAGTATGTACATATCCGCCCCCACTTCTCCGCAATATATACTGTGTAGTATCCGTGTATGTTCAAGGCAGACTATAAAGCGAAGGGGCAAGACCATAGGTGGCCGAGCCTGTCCTCTGGCAAATCACTAGCCGCAGACAGACAACCCTGCATGTCTGCCTCCAAGGCACATATACATCACATGACCGCATAGGCACACGAGAGATCGTCTGTCTTACCTTACTCAGGATTTAGTGGCTTGTTTATGGGGGGAATACGAAAATCATAGCAATGAAGAGGACTCTTGAGTGGTGATGATAAGATATGTGGTGCTAAGTTTCATTCGCTATTAGAGTTCACAGAAAGAGTACAGTTATGAGGGTATTCGAGACAGCTGGAAATGCCTCGTAGCGTTGATCATGACGCGTTGAGTTGGTGTGGCGGTCGTCATGGTCTAGTGGTTGTGGATACAGGCCATAACCAGTCTCAGTGCATTGTTCATAGGTCCTCTATCGTGAGATCGGGCTGGCACTCCTTTCGATAGAAAATCTATATGTAGGAATTTTAATCACTAGATATACTGTTTCTCGTACGTATGATGCCTTAAAACTATTAGATGGGCTCCTTACTTAAAGAACAGCTGAGTGTAATATTAGGTGTGAGGTTGGGCTTCCATGACACCATGGTCGTCGGCCAAGAGCAACCCTTGAGACACGTAGGAATTCCAGGCGCATCCCACCAATACTCATGCGATCATGACTTGCAACAACACGACCGCTTCGACGAACCTATCATGTCGACGCGTTTAGCATTGGGTGGCAATCAACTCCTTGAAGCTTGCAAAGCTAGTCGAGCCACCACGCCGTCTCATTGGCATGACCACAGCGATCCGTCGCGTTTCCAGGGGCGCTGTGCAGCAGACCGGATCGACGACGACACCATATCCAATCGCTCCCCTCCATGATGATCAGTAGTGAAGAGACTCGACAGGTCGATAGGTTAGGTGTATGCAGATGTCTCGTGACTCTACCCCGCGTTGTGATGTATTCATACGCCCCAGCGATTGATATAAAGGAGGCTAGTCCTGTCCTACCTGTTCTCGTATTCCTCTGGTCCTCATCAAGTCACTCGGGAGTGACAAAAGCTGAGACTAAACCTCACCGTGACTAGCTGATACTTCTCCTTGAATCTTCTTCTATCTACTATCTATCACTATCTACGCACGATGTCTGCTCCAGTGGTTCAGGGCCTCTCCTCCTTGGGCTCTCAGGCGGGACAATATGCCAGGCGACAGGCCAACGCATGGAGGGACAGACTCTTGACTACAGGTATGTAACCCGATACGAGACTCCTGCAACGTCGACACCCTGGAAGATGTGCCTAACCCAGAAAAGACAAATCTCGCCGCCGGGCACAGATTGTTCAGACCTCGTTCGCTGTCCACCGACCCGTCTGGATCTCCGCGGGTGGTGCAGCATACACGACAGCAGCGGCAGCACTGCTGACTCTACGATACATGAAACGGTTACGATGAAAGATAGGAAGGAGGGGTAACAAGATCCTTGATGGATACAGGGATGTTTCTGGTAAACATACACATACAGCGGGGGACTGGTCCACGACTGCATTTTCATTTCCTTTGTGATTTTTCTTTATATTATTTATCCGTGATTGATGATATGTGGGAAATATTTGGGATTTCTTTATTGGGGCGGGTGAATTGTCTATAGCCACCTTGGACGGGATGGCAGGGATGGAGTTACAGAGTTGTTACATTTAGGAAACTCAATGAAATGATGATCCATATGAACTTTGGCCAGAGTCACATCAGTGGCTGTATTGCGCCAGGGTACGGTATTGTCAGAAAGTATCCTGAGCGCTCGTTGGATGTCCATCGATGCAACAACAAAGACTGGACCGGGGTCATCACACCACACCCGTCATGCCACATCGATAGGCGTTGGATGTACATCGATGTACTCCGTGGTTCTCCCTTGGTCTTTGCACGAAACACAATACGAAGACCCGGAATAAAACCCCACCGACCCAATCCAAAAGCACCATCCAGATTACCCACGGCAGAGCGGGTCGATATCGACACTGACAAACCTTCCAGCAGACTGGAGATACCTCTGAGGTACTTCATGGAACTTCCAGGTCCAAGGTAACTCCCCCCACAGATCCACCAGAGCTGATACCTTAAATTACGGGCGACTCCACCGTTGATCGAATTGACAGCGTACGTATCCGTACTTTGTAATGGATGGGGTCGATTGGACGAGACGTACCGTGAGACTTTCAACCCCGCTCGATGGCGTCCAATGGCGGCCCTGGCGCCGCGCTAGGGTGCAGGATACCCCGGATCCAAATCTCAAGGCAACCCCGCACTCGGCACCACTTGGGCTTATCCACTTGCCGAAACTGGGTCCTGTAGTACACAGTAGTGCACACTACTAGAGCTAGTAGTCACTAGTCCTAGTTTCAGGTCGAGTGTCGCCTGAGACATTCCTAATTTCTCTCATCATCAGTCTGACAGGTGAAAACTCCATTGTCTACAAAGTCTTCTTAGGTATAGCCCCCTAACGTCAATCCATACGCTAGTTCGCTATGCGCGTCGGTGGATACTGGGAGACCATGGAACTCCACGCAAGGTGATATCACCTCTCCTCGGACTCGATTGATAATCCTCTGGCCTTCCACTTCCGCTCGGAGCCGGGGTATGTCATATGACACCCACAGCCCTAACGCGCAGATTCCATTTTAGGCCACCCACGCGATGCAGGATCCCCTGTCAGCGAATGATTCGTATTAAGTCAACTGTTGACGCTGCACGGAGATAACAAAGGCGATCCCGCCCCTAACTTCCATCCCTTGTCCTATATTTGGGTACTTCCGGGGGGGCTGTATGGCTATGTTAATAACATTTTCGTCACATTAACGACATTTCTATATGCTGCAATCATTTTGTGATCAATGAGTTCCGGGATTATAATTAAATGGCTGTAGATCCACGTTGCCTCGTTACCCTAGCCATAAATGATGTGGCGATTGTCCCATTCGGGGCAATGGCATCCCATTGGCTATCTCTCAATGGATCGAGGTTCAACTTGTTCAGAGGTGGTTGGTTGCTTCAAGGTTGGTCTGTGCGAGGGATACAAGCCAGTCTTCATCCTTGATATATTTCATACGCGATTGTGGATGAACTATGATTCACCTGGATTAGTAAATGATTTATCAGTATACTGAATACAAATTCAAGAATACAACACGTTCAACTCAAGATGATAAATAAAGATCCCCAGTTTTCACGATATAATCATCTATTTAAGCTATACAGGGAGTACATTGAATACTAAAATAATCATAATACCGAACTATATCGCATCTACCAGTATAAAGTTGATAGTCAATTGGTCCTTTGTAATTTCAAAGATATCATGAAACAGGTATGTGACCCCCGTCTTATCGTCGACCTATCCCGCTGTCAGTTCTTTTCGGAGTGGCCAGCCACTGTCGATTCGGCCTTCACAGATCTAATCCAAAGGCTCATAAACCTGGGCTCCGCGAAACGGCTCACTACCAACGAGGTATTGGACCACCTATCGCTCACGGATACCCAAGATCGTTTGGAATATATACAAATCCAGAGACTTAGACTGCTAGGTTAGGTGCTATAATACCAAGGATGCCGGGAAGGGGTGAGATCACACATATGGCGACAGAGTGTTTGTGCCCTATATACCGTGTCTCTTCATCCTTATCGTTCTAGTTTATGGTACCCCCTCCGTTAGTGGACACTATCCAATGGATGTCCACTACTCTTATTCTTGAAATAAGGATACATAATGGATCATGATGAAATACCTGTCAATATGCTGGTTCCCAATTTGTGGGCATGTTCCCCCATGATGTGCCGAAACAAGGACGATTAAAGCAGCGATCAACTTCTGAGGAGCTGAGATTCAATAGCTGACTAAAGCTGACTCTCGAAACGTGGTCGCCATTCGACAGATCTTCAAAATCCCCCAAAACTGTTCCCCTCCTTCGGGCATCTAGCATGGCATCGGCTTAGATATGTAAGTCAATACAGTTATGAGTGTTAAACTCATCGGTGACACTCCGGTCTTTTTACTCTATACTAACCATTATCCTCTATCGCCCATTAGTAGCCCTTTATCGCAGACGATCCACTATCGACCGCACTAGCCCACTAATCGCAGTTGTCGATCTTTGAGTGCCACAAGGTATCGTTGGTTGTATCATTGCAATTTTCGATAAGTCGTTAAATATGAATGCGGAAAAGATGAATCCCGACGGCGACGTAAGATAATACGATGGCACCTGGGTCACCATGTTCTTCTTCCTAACGAGGATCAGACGGTCTACGATGTCTGGAAGCCCGCGGACGGTTTGTTTAGGGGGGAAAGTACTGCAAAATGGATTTCGTCTCCAGCAGCGAAAACTCCGTCGGCTTTGTGAGGGTAGTTGGTGGCGAAGCAGGATTTACTAGTGACGCTCCAAAAAAGTATTATGTTCCTCCGAATCACAGCTGTGAAGTTTTAGGGTGCAAGATTATGTTCACTCGAGCTTGAATTTTGTCGTGTCGAACCTGTGAATTCGCCGCATCAACACTTTATTGTCCACCCTGATATTACACGATCCATCTTCTTCGTCGCTAGTGGGACTGAAAATATATGATATCAAAGATCCATAAATGAGATGATAAGTCTTCAATTTAGGTAACATTGACCGGGGGGAATAGGCTCCATTCATCTGTATCCTGGTCGTTGAATTTCCTTCCATTTCCCTCTGACCTTACGAAAGGGGTCACAAATATCAAGCAGCTGAGCACATGCCTTGTTTTGCTATCCGAATCCGTTATTATCTTAAAGTGAGAGAATACTCTTTCCGCCATCGGATGTCAATCGTGCTCAAATTTTCATGGGGAAGAATTCGGACCCAAGAGGATGGAACTCGAGTCGTCCATCTTGTCCGATGCTGGCCTTCACAATAGCACTGGGAGCAAATAGGAGCGCCTCGCCAATACCAAGCTGAACAACATTGTCTAACAGTGAACTCAAGTTCTGGTCTGCGCTCGACTCTCCAGTGTCGTGGGTGGTATTCCCGGGTTTTGCTGGTGACGTGAAAGGATTAGCTGCTGCCGCGGCAAGGTGCTTCTGCAGTGTCCGCAGCCATTCGGGGGACGTAAAGCGATGAACAAAGGTGACGGAACAGAGGTTTAGAAGATCCGTTGAAACAGTAAGTTCCTGGGTTGAGATGACAACACGTGCTGCAAGATGTCTCGAGGGCCTAAAACGGAAAGAAGAGTTTCTGTGAATGCATGAGCCTCAGGGAACGTATTCATGTACTTGCCCATTAGCTATGGAATATAGATCATAAGAACAGATAGAAACATAATACCTTATGAGCCTCATCAAGGGCAATAACTCGGCCAATATCCTGTTTCTGCTCAAGAAAGGTTCCCAGGCAAATATTGATTAACGAGCATGCTGTTTCCTGGTATACCCACGGACATGAAAGATCAACGATTGTTAGGCGCCCGGCCTGGAAGCCTTAGCTTGAGAATAGAAGGTTTTCGGGCTTCTGATTACCACTGGTTCCCAGGTTGAGCCTCGTACAGGCGACTTCCTCCTCCACGGGTCGCCTTGTTTGTCAACCATGAAGCTTTCCAAGGTTTCGAGCCGTTGCTTGAGTGGTCCCAGCTGGCGTCGAGCCAAACCACCGTATATTATCTTGCTCTTGAATGCTTGATAATCAAATGGCCCCTTGGTGCCTTGCTGTTCTATGCGCATTTCTCGTAGGATACGTTTAACAGTGTGCATATACAGTGGCATTTCTCTATTTTCTTGTTTGACCGCCATCAAATCCATTATCTGCTTGGTATTCAAGTGTGCCTGGTCAAGCTTCAACATATCTACCGGGATACTAAATCGTGAATAGCAGTTCTAGGCCTGTCTAGTTAGGACATCTCGCGTATTATGATTACAATATATCACATACCCTGATAGAGATCACATTTGTTGGCGAGCACAAAACTCTCACTTGCACATCAGGATGTGAGGACAAAAAGGCCGCCTCACTTGGGGACTCCACCGCATCACCAATGAAAGTATCGTAGTGAAAGAAAAGTCCAGTCAGAGGACTCGGGAGTCTCCCAGCTTCGGATCACCTTCGTTGAACGGCTTGAAGCATTTCATCATCACTCGGGAATATCGTTACGCCAATAGCTATACGAACAGCTCTGATAACCACTTCCAACTCTTGCTTACCTCTGAACCACATCTTCAAGAATTGTTTGCGTTATGAAAAAGTCATGATATCGGCTGTCTGGATGCCACTAAGGCCGATAACACTGGGCCAAGAAGCAAGACTTCTGAGATCGGAACCAGGCCAGGTGCAATTCAACTCGATATTATATCAATTAAACATCACGACTTCAGGAACAGGAATCCAAACAAATAGAAATACGCAATGAGATGATCAGCCAAAACGGCATTCACAGTCCGGTCAAAGGTAATGCTGGTCAAAGCAATTCCAAAAGTAGAAGTTTCGATCCAATGAGATTTTAATCACCGAAACAGGAATAGCGGCAGACTCACCAGCACATAGAGCGTAAGAGAGAATCTCTAAAGACTGTGAAATATATCTTTTCTTCTTGACGGGTATGACGGAGTCAAGAAGGGTGTTAGAACCTAGGCTGGTGTATCACTCTCATATGGTAAAACGAGGTTGCGCGCATATTCTAAACTATTAGTTTGATCTTGGCGTTGCATGAGCAATTAGAACTAGGAACATAGTGTCCGATGCTATAATATTATTAATGTTTTGCGTATTCATTGTAGAAACTCCAGAAGTGTTGGCGATCCTTTGCTTTGTTTCATGATCTCCTGAGACGTGGTCGTCTCCAAATGAAATGGCTCCATTCCTGACAGTGTACAATTTAATACCGGCTCCAGCAGCTTCCATGTAGCTTCACCTAGATTGAAAAGATCGCACCCTTGGGATGTCTGAAGGAGACTAATAAAAATATGGCTCGTTCCTTTGAGATATCGATCCAACTAGGCAAGGGTGCCTGCCGGCTAGCTGTCAGCTGTTCATCCTGCCTTCTCCAGACTTCAGTTACTAGATCACTTGCAATCTTATAAGGAGCAAGCCCGCTCATTAGATTTGCCTTTGCCAGTAGGTATAGGATAGATTCACGCTGTCTGTGGGTTATGACTTCGCAACCCGCGATAAATAAGGGCCAGAGAGTGCCTAGGCCCAGGGGATCCCTCACTTTCAGTCTTCTATAGAATGCAAGCAAAGATGTAATAGCCTTCTCAACTTCACCTTCTAGGAGTGCTGGATATGTTTGTCGAACACGTCTGTGGAAAAATATAATCAAGGCTGAATTGAGTGCGCGGAAGATTAGCGTATCATGCGTCGTTTGCTCGCTGCGATGATTTGGCTCGATTTCGCGCGCGGTATAATCATTTATCACACGCTCAAGGCGCGAAGCGCGGTCCTGTAATGCTTGATATATAATGCAACTCATCGTGATCTCTGTATTCTGTGAATTTCTCAGGATGTCCATGATGTTTGCGAGGCGGGTAGTTTGTGATAACAAGCTAAGCCAAATCTCGGGTATTCCGTAAACCTGTTTACTGAGAGTCTCAGATGATTTTCTTGAGTCCTGCAGGTGGATATCTGTAATGTTCCGCTCTTCGGCATTTTGGTTCGTCGATATTAAGGTCGTTGTCAGGACTTTCTATATGTAGACAATCATCTAGACAAACGCCCTGCACATGGCTTAGTATGGGCCGCTCTCCACTTGCTATGGGCCTCTTTGATTGACAGTGAAGATTGAAAGTACTTAATGCCGACGGTAATAGAGTGTAGTCATGGAGAACATAGGTACTTTCACCTGAAATCCGAAGCCAGGTGTAGATATTGAGCAGAAGACGCATTCTTCGTGAGATCTTGCGCTTTGGTAGTCCCCGTACGCGCAGGAGTCGCTCCGCATCGACAAGATAACACCTTGCATCTCGATGTTGGCCGGAAAATACCTTCACGTCGTCAGTACCGATAGCAGGAAAGGGAGTAATTTCGGAGTGTGGTGCTCCTACTGTAAATTTTATCATTCCATAAAGGGCCATCAACTGGTCTTTAAGCTTGGCCTTCCTGGGTCCTCCAGTCTCCTCGCTCAAGGATATCCGTATGTGACTTTTGGCTTCTGCATAACATTGCTCTGCAAGCTTTTCCCAATACTCCCGCGAAAAACGCGTCGTCTCCTTTGATGGATTCGTAGCGAGGTCGATTGCAGAGCATGCAAGGAGGGAGTATAAATGTGCTTGTCGCGCATGAGTAACGGTTTCGCAGTTCATTATCGTCAATGATCCCAGTGTAAGCAACGCAGCCGGTATATTCACGATATCCCAGGGTGACTTTTTGCTTAGAGGAATAACAGTCATCTGGGGTATAACATTTGTTTGGAAATGCTTCAGTAATTCAGGGGCATTCTTCAATATATCATCATTTATGTACGACTGATGCGTCAACGTCTGCTGATACGCAGTGTTTTCGGAAGAAATATCACAGCCTTCATCGTCATCAAAAGTTGGATATGCTATCAGTGGCTGGTCAGTCAAGGGGCCATTCAAATGCAACGAGGTCATGCAATCAAAGGTAGATTGAAATTCTAAGTCATGGTAAGCCGAAAGCGCAGGAAACTCGCTACCAAGATCCCATTGCAGGAAGGGATCTACAGGAGCCGGGGAAACATCTAGAACTGTTTGAATGCTCGCATTGGAGGTCTGGATGCTGGGGATCTCATCTGCAGGTGGTTCTGTCGTAAGACAGGGAACTTGTGTGTCTTGCAATTTGTTGGAGAGAGCAGAAATATGAAGAACAGCGAAAGGGCCAATTCTTGCCTCCTGTTCGGAACGAAAGCACGGAGTTCTCGATCTTGTGTCAATCTCCTCTAAAGAAGCATCGACAGAACCCAACAACAGATCCTTGCTGAGGGCAGCAGTCATTGAGCGTCTATCCTCTTCTAAACCCCATGTCAATCATTGGCTTTGCATGGACTATTATAATATCCACTGCGGGAAGGTATAAGTACCCGTTAACACATAATGCCTGACCCCAAATCTGGCGATAGGGCCAGATTCCATGTAGACGGATGTACGTTTTCGGGAGGACGCCCATCGAATTTCATTCGAAAACCCTTCGCAAGTTAGGCCTACTGCCAAGCATGTCTGGCAGGTAGGCCGTTGCGTATCGCACCTAACATGCCGGCGTCTACAAGTTCTGCAACTGCCCATATATGGTTTCGACGAGCTCTAGATCTGGCTGACATAGCTCCAAGGCGGAGATAAAGCCACTAGAGGTTGACTTCAGGCTGATCGATACATGTACCGGAATCTCTAACCCAGCAAGAGGGCATAGAGAGTGAATGATAATAGATAATCAGGAGACCGGATCCGCTTGCCCTAATTGATGTAGTTAGTGTTAAGTGCAAGTCGTTCCGCGGGTAATGCTGATAACGACAATGAGATAATATCATCGGTTAAACAACTACTTGTAACGAGTATGCTAGTCGTCCGGTGTTTCCAACGCCGACCCTCCTTATTCTTTCGTCTTCCTTCTGTAAAGTACCGGATGAAGCTTTATATCTATGGTTTGAAGCGTTATCCTAAAGCCTATAGAGAAGTGTGCAAGATGCGACTCGGGACCTTAACGCCATATCGTGTTTTGGTCGAGTGGGATTGACTGGTTTCGTCAAATAGGGAGATCCTCAATTCCTGACCCAACTGTTTCTTTATACGATCTTGATGTAGCATTATAAAAAGACCATATACATTGTAACATTTCTCTTACTTCGTCTATATTTATTTATTTCTTCAGTTTTTTTTTTCTCCTCATCTCGTAGTATCAGAGAGATCTATTTTAGACCAGCAATTGAACTGGCACGTGACCACAATCTTATCTCGATTGCCGATGCGATTTTCCGCTTTTCCACCGCGCAATATGGCGAACGGAAGGACACATACCAAAATCGCTGGAACTGCGGACTACGATGACCCTGCTTTCTGGGATACGAAGTTTGCGACCGGGCAAGATGTGGGCGAATGGTTGAATCCTGGAGAAAATATCGTCCAGGCTGCTCTATCCGATCTAGAAAACCGATCGTTTGGCCCAGAACGTTCCCCTCGCGTGTTACATCTGGGACCCGGTATTTCGAAACTAGGGACAAAGCTCCGCGAGGCATTCGTGGACCGCGACTGGAAGGGCTCTGGGATTGTGGTGCGTTTGCTCACTACTGTTCGAAATAAATCTCTGCTAACGCTCAACTCGCAAAGAATGTTGACTTTTCCTCCGAAGCCATCCGCCTTGGCCAGGAAATCGAGAGCGAACAAGACCCGTCACATGCAATGCACTGGCTACGTGCTGACCTTCGTGCCTGGAACGATATGTCGAGCTTGGCCCCATTTGCCCCTTTTGATATAATTCTCGATAAAAGCACGAGCGACGCCATCGCAACCTCCCCATCCGCACCGTTCTCGCCGACCTCTATCTCACACGATACCTGCCCGGTGCTGCGCGACATTGTGGATACCCAGGGAGAAATTACTGTATCCCCGGTCGAGCTGTTGGCGCTACATCTTGTTCCATTGACTACCGAAGGGACGATGTGGATTGCCCTTTCGTACTCAACTATGCGATTCGATAACCTTCCACGGCTGGCAAAATATTGGGATATCGTTTCCCGTACATCGCTCAAGGCACCTCAAGGTCAGGTTTCCTCATTTGCGCATACCCCTGAGGTTTTCCACTGGCTATATACACTACGCCGAAAATGACAGGTTCTTCGTCGCGCCGAGATAACTACATAACAGACAGGACTAGCGTGAATTACACGAGATTCAATGAAAGGTAATTTCGACACTATACACTTGTTGCGCATTGCGACAATTGTGGGGAACGCCACACTAGCAATGATCACATATCGCTTGAATGTGTCGGCAATCCCATCTCTCCCAGCCGAAAACTCTTGCTGCGGTATGGACAACACAAACATATGGCTGCCAGCTCAACCTTTCACTTGGACATCTCAAATCAACTTCTTGTCCACTAGCGTTATTCTCAGTAGCTGCCGACTGGTCTGGTGAAATACTGGTGAAAGTCACTATGGTGTATTCACGAAAGGCAGGGTTTGTTTAGGAGCCAAAGCCTTCGGGATTCCTTAGTGAGACATTTGAACCTCCGTGGCCCATCATAGCTGCCCTGTATTCCATTGCGCCAGATTGACTGGACTCTGGAGTCTTTGTAGATTTTATAACTCCATAACGAAATATTATAGTAATAGACGAATAGCTTAAAAATGGAGAGCAGAAAGGTTATCATTCAAAGCCGCGTTACGCTAGGTCTAGCTCCCGAAGTTACCCGCAACCTTCAAGCATCTGGTGGATAGACACTTCGACGTCGCGTCCGAGAGTAGTATAGATTTCTACGACGGTGATTGATCAGAAAATTTGATGCTCTATAGGAGAGGGTGCAGCAGAATACTCCGCATTCAATCTTCGTGGTTCGTAGGTCCGAATTGATGGTCATGGCTATTCCAGGGTATTTTACACAGTTTCGAGTCCCGAATATATATTTTGCCCAATGGCTCGATCACCCTTCTACTTGCGCAATCCTTCACTAATTTTACATTGTTTTTACTACTGTTACTTCGAAATAATTATATACACATAACATACTAAATAGTACATACTATTGCTCTTTGATTTAATATTCCCATTAATAATTTTGTATTTGCCATGTTTGGCGAACAATCCTCCCGTAGCGCGGGGGACCTCCAAGTTTCACGCCGCCTTGAGGCTGCGACTGAGCCTCGCTTAGGGGCTTTTGCCCCTGTAGCAGGAATAACTTCTATTATGCACTCTTGAATCAACCTATATCAAGAGTTATCAGAATCCATGTCGAGATTTCCGACCGATGAAAGAGGAGCAGAGGTGGTACAGTGTTGGCGCGGTAGATGTGGATGTTGTTGACGTGATACGAGATCTTGCGTGTCGTTGAACGACTGGGTAGTCCCAGTTACACAGCGTAGCCTTCAATCCTCATAGTCCAGATGTCATCTTGAGAGATGCGAGTGGTCTATGTTTCGTCCGGCGTGGAATTCGGTGGCCGGGGAATCTGCCATGACCCTTGACCCAGACTCGGCGCTCCTTATCAATGTCGCCAGCATAGATAGTCTGGCATTGGTCCCAAGATGTTCGGTTAGTGACTTTCACCAGGGATAACCTTCCCAATTAGCGACTGTTGGGGACGTGCGTAAGAAGTGGGTTGAGATGATGAAGGCGGGGAGGAGCGATCTCGACCGTGGTTCAAACGGCATCGTTGGTGTCCGACCGCGACGAATGGGTCTACGACATTCAAGGGAGGCAGTGTTCGGCCATGACCGAATGGTGGATTGTTGGTTCAGAGCTCGAAGGCCGAAGGTGGTGGTAGTTCCTATGTATATTAATAGTTTTGGCAGTGCATCTTCGTATCGTTGCGGTTACCCCTGGATGCAACCCTGACCCTTCGTTTAAAATCAACTTAATTGACAAGGCTGAATGAGTGTGGCGCCACCAATTGAATTGACGTAAAATACGAGGTGATTTGATTCGCCCAGTCCGGACTGGATCAGTGCGCACGGAGATGGCCCGCGCCCGCCGGAATGTTGACTAGTCGTCAGGTATGGATTGATCGACACAGGACGACTACGTAAGTATAGGATTTGTACGTAGTGGGATGGTTCAGTGTACCTTTGGCTCAACAAATATCTTTTGTCTCCGATGTATTGGTCTGATGTTGGTAGTAGTCTCCTCACCTCATCTCCTGGGATCGTACTAGTAGTACTCCGTACTCGCAGCACTGGTAAGCACGGTATGTATGTACATTCTCTGCACTTGGTGGACAGGCTCCACTGGCCGGAGATATTTTCCTGCAATTTGGCAGGAAACAAACTGTCCTTCTCACTCAGGGTCATTTCTCTCTAGGTGCTAGTCTTGTGCGGATCATTTTCAAACTTGAAGAATAGTCCGATCGGAACATACAGACGCCTCGCATCGTATTCCTGCCGGTGGGTCAGGGTTTCATCAACAAAAAAAAAAAAA